>NW_024100564.1:0-1200000 GCF_016545835.1 Crotalus tigris
AACTCATAGAGCAAAATGGACATCGCTGAAAATTTGCAGTTCTTGAGTGTGGTTAGGAAGACAATGATTTTTCTGGCCTGCCCTATCTATGTTTCCTGGCAAAACAAATGGGAAAATCCCATTGGAGGAAAATTCCACTTAGGGTTAGGGTTAGATCACCATGAAGTCATAGAGCAAAATGGACATCGCCAACAAATTCGGAGTGCTTGGGTATGGTTAGGAAGGCAATGACGTTTCTAGCCTGCCCTATCTATGTTTCCTGGCAAAATACATGGGAAAATCCCATTGTAGGAAAATTCCACGTAAGGTTAAGGTTAGGTTACCATGAACCCATAGAGCAAAATGAACATTGCCAACAAATTTGGACTTCTTCGGTGTGGTTAGGAAGGCACTGACTTTTCTATCCTGCCTTATCCATGGTTTCTGGTAAAATAAATGGGAAAATCCCATTGGAGGAAAATTACACTTAGGGTTAGGGTTAGGTCACCATTAACTAATAGAGCAAAATGGACATCGCCAAGAAATTCGAAGTGCTTGGGTATGGTTAGGAAGGCAATGACTTTTCTAGCCTGCTCTATCTATGTTTCCTGGCAAAATAAATGGGAAAACCCCATTGGAGGAAAATTCCACGTAGGGTTAGGGTTACATTACCATGAACTCATAGAGCAAAATGGACATCGCTGAAAATTTGCTTGGGTGTGGATAGGAAGACAATGACGTTTCTAGCCTGCCCTATCAATGTTTCCTGGCAAAATAAATGGGAAAATCCCATTGGAGGAAAATTCCACTTAGGGTTACTCTTAGGTTACCATGAACTCATAGAGCAAAATGGACATTGCCAAGAAATTCGAACTGCTTGGGTGTGGTTAGGAAGGCACTGACTTTTCCAGCCTGCCCTATCTATCTTTCCTGGCAAAATAAATGGGAAAATCCCATTGGAGGAAAATTCCACTTACGGTTAGGGTTAGGTCACCATTAACTAATAGAGCAAAATGGACATCGCCAAGAAATTCGAAGTGCTTGGGTATGGTTAGGAAGGCAATGACTTTTCTAGCCTGCTCTATCTATGTTTCCTGGCAAAATAAATGGGAAAAACCCCATTGGAGGAAAATTTCACTTAGGGTTAGGTTTAGCTCACCATGAACTCATAGAGCAAAATGGTCATTGCCAACAAATTTGAACTGCTTGGGTGTGGTTAGGAAGGCACTGACTTTTCCAACCTGCCCTATCTTTGTTTCGTGGCAAAATACATGGGAAAATCCGATTGGAGGAAAATTCCACATAGGGTTAGGGTTAGGTTACCATGAACTCATAGAGCAAAATGGACATTGCCAACAAATTCGAACTGCTTGGGTGTGGTGAGGAAGGCACTGACTTTTCCAGCCTGCCATATCTACCTTTCCTGGCAAAATAAATGGGAAAATTCCATTGGAGGAAAATTCCACTTACGGTTAGGGTTAGATCACCATGAACTAATAGAGCAAAATGGACATCGCCAACAAATTCAGAGTGCTTGGGTATGGTTAGGAAGACAATGACGTTTCTAGCCTACCCTATCTGTGTTTCCTGGCAAAATACATGGGAAAATCCCATTGGAGGAAAATTCCACTTAGGGTTAGGGTTAGCTCACCATGAACTCATAGAGTAAAATGGACATTGCCAACAAATTCGGAGTGCTTGGGTATGGTTAGGAAGGCAATGACGTTTCTAGCCTGCCCTATCTATGTTTTCTGGTAAAATACATGGGAAAACCCCATTGGAGGAAAATTACACTTAGGGTTAGGTTTAGGTCATCATTAACTAATAGAGCAAAATGGACATCGCTGAAAATTTGCTTGGGTGTGGATAGGAAGACAATGACGTTTCTAGCCTACCCTATCTGTGTTTCCTGGCAAAATACATGGGAAAATCCCATTGGAGGAAAATTCCACTTAGGGTTAGGGTTAGCTCACCATGAACTCATAGAGCAAAATGGACATCGCTGAAAATTTGCAGTGCTTGAGTGTGGTTAGGAAGACGATTACTTTTCTGGCCTGCCCTATCTATGTTTCCTGGCAAAATACATGTGAAAATCCCATTGTAGGAAAATTCCACTTAGGGTTAGGGTGAGGTTACCATGAACCCATAGAGCAAAATTGACATTGCCAACAATTTCAGAGTGCTTGGTATGGTTAGGAAGGCAATGACTTTTCTAGTCTGCTCTATCTATGTTTCCTGGCAAAATACATGGGAAAATCCAATTGGAGGAAAATTCCACTTAGGGTTAGGGGTAGATCACCATGAACCCATAGAGCAAAATAGATATCGCTGAAAGTTTGCTTGGGTATGGTTAGGAAGACAATAACTTTTCTAGTCTGCTCTATCTATGTTTCCTGGGTTAGATCACCATGAAATTTCCCATTGGAGGAAAATTCCACTTAGGGTTAGGTTACGATGAACTCATTGAGCAAAATGGACATTGCCGAAAAATTGGAGTGCTTGGGTATGGTTAGGAAGACAATGAATTTTCTAGTCTGCTCTATCTATGTTTCCTGGCAAAATAAATGGGAAAATCCCTTTAGACGAAAATTCCACTTAGGGTTTGGGTTAGATCACCATGAACTCAAAGCGCAAAATGGATATTGCCAACAAATTCAGAGTGCTTGGGTATGGTTATAGAGGCAACGACGTTTCTAGCCTGCCTTATACATGATTTCTGGTAAAATACATGGGAAAATCCCATTCGAGGAAAATTCCACTAACTGTTAATGTTAGGTCACCCTGAACTCATAGAGCAAAATGGACATTGCCAACAAATTCGGACTTCTGGGGTTTGGTTAGGAAGACACTGACTTTTCTAGTCTGCCCTATCTATGTTTCCTGGCAAAATAGATGGGAAAATCCCTTTGGAGGAAAATTCCACTTGGGTTAGGGTTAGGTTACCATGAACTCATAGAGCAAAATGGACATTGCCAACAAATTCGAACTGCTTGGGTGTGTTTAGGAAGGCACTGACTTTCCCAGCCTGCCCTATCTATCTTTCCTGGCAAAATAAATGGGAAAATCCCCTTGGAGCATAATTCTACTTAGGGTTAGGGTTATGTCACCATGAACTCATAGAGCAAAATGGACGTCGCCGAAAATTTGGATTGCTTGGGTGTGGTTAGCAAGGCAATGACTTTTCTAGCCTGCCCTATCTATGTTTCCTGGCAAAATACATGGGAAAATCCCATTGGAGGAAAATTCCACTTAGGGTTAGGGTTAGTTTACCATGAACTCATAGAGCAAAATGGACATTGCCAACAAATTCGAACTGCTTGGGTGTGGTTAGGAAGGCACTGACTTTTCCAGCCTGGTCTATCTTTGTTTCGTGGCAAAATACATGGGAAAATCCCATTGGAGGAAAATTCCACATAGGGTTAGGGTTAGGTTACCATGAACTCATAGAGCAAAATGGACATTGCCAACAAATTCGAACTGCTTGGGGTTGGTTAGGAAGGCACTGACTTTTCCAGCCTGCCCTATCTATCTTTCCTGGCAAAATACATGGGAAAATACCATTGTAGGAAAATTCCACGTAAGGTTAAGGTTAGGTTACCATGAACTCATAGAGCAAAATGGACATCGCTGAAAATTTGCAGTGCTTGAGTGTGGTTAGGAAGACAATGATTTTTCTGGCCTGCCCTATCTATGTTTCCTGGCAAAACAAATGGGAAAATCCCATTGGAGGAAAATTCCACTTAGGGTTAGGGTTAGATCACCATGAAGTCATAGAGCAAAATGGACATCGCCAACAAATTCGGAGTGCTTGGGTATGGTTAGGAAGGCAATGACGTTTCTAGCCTGCCCTATCTATGTTTCCTGGCAAAATACATGGGAAAATACCATTGTAGGAAAATTCCACGTAAGGTTAAGGTTAGGTTACCATGAACCCATAGAGCAAAATGAACATGGCCAACAAATTTGGACTTCTTCGGTGCGGTTAGGAAGGCACTGACTTTTCTATCCTGCCTTATCCATGGTTTCTGGTAAAATAAATGGGAAAATCCCATTGGAGGAAAATTACACTTAGGGTTAGGGTTAGGTCACCATTAACTAATAGAGCAAAATGGACATCGCCAAGAAATTCGAAGTGCTTGGGTATGGTTAAGAAGGCAATGACTTTTCTAGCCTGCTCTATCTATGTTTCCTGGCAAAATAAATGGGAAAACTCCATTGGAGGAAAATTCCACTTAGGGTTAGGGTTAGCTCACCATGAACTCATAGAGTAAAATGGACATTGCCAACAAATTCGGAGTGCTTGGGTATGGTTAGGAAGGCAATGACGTTTCTAGCCTGCCCTATCTATGTTTTCTGGTAAAATACATGGGAAAACCCCATTGGAGGAAAATTACACTTAGGGTTAGGGTTAGGTCATCATTAACTAATAGAGCAAAATGGACATCACTGAAAATTTGCTTGGGTGTGGATAGGAAGACAATGGAATTCCAGCCTGCCCTATCTATCTTTCCTGGCAAAATAAATGGGAAAATCCCATTGGAGGAAAATTCCACTTACGGTTAGGGTTAGGTCACCATTAACTAATAGAGCAAAATGGACATCGCCAAGAAATTCGAAGTGCTTGGGTATGGTTAGGAAGGCAATGACTTTTCTAGCCTGCTCTATCTATGTTTCCTGGCAAAATAAATGGGAAAAACCCCATTGGAGGAAAATTTCACTTAGGGTTAGGTTTAGCTCACCATGAACTCATAGAGCAAAATGGTCATTGCCAACAAATTTGAACTGCTTGGGTGTGGTTAGGAAGGCACTGACTTTTCCAACCTGCCCTATCTTTGTTTCGTGGCAAAATACATGGGAAAATCCGATTGGAGGAAAATTCCACATAGGGTTAGGGTTAGGTTACCATGAACTCATAGAGCAAAATGGACATTGCCAACAAATTCGAACTGCTTGGGTGTGGTGAGGAAGGCACTGACTTTTCCAGCCTGCCATATCTACCTTTCCTGGCAAAATAAATGGGAAAATTCCATTGGAGGAAAATTCCACTTACGGTTAGGGTTAGATCACCATGAACTAATAGAGCAAAATGGACATCGCCAACAAATTCAGAGTGCTTGGGTATGGTTAGGAAGACAATGACGTTTCTAGCCTACCCTATCTGTGTTTCCTGGCAAAATACATGGGAAAATCCCATTGGAGGAAAATTCCACTTAGGGTTAGGGTTAGCTCACCATGAACTCATAGAGTAAAATGGACATTGCCAACAAATTCGGAGTGCTTGGGTATGGTTAGGAAGGCAATGACGTTTCTAGCCTGCCCTATCTATGTTTTCTGGTAAAATACATGGGAAAACCCCATTGGAGGAAAATTACACTTAGGGTTAGGTTTAGGTCATCATTAACTAATAGAGCAAAATGGACATCGCTGAAAATTTGCTTGGGTGTGGATAGGAAGACAATGACGTTTCTAGCCTACCCTATCTGTGTTTCCTGGCAAAATACATGGGAAAATCCCATTGGAGGAAAATTCCACTTAGGGTTAGGGTTAGCTCACCATGAACTCATAGAGCAAAATGGACATCGCTGAAAATTTGCAGTGCTTGAGTGTGGTTAGGAAGACGATTACTTTTCTGGCCTGCCCTATCTATGTTTCCTGGCAAAATACATGGGAAAATCCCATTGTAGGAAAATTCCACTTAGGGTTAGGGTGAGGTTACCATGAACCCATAGAGCAAAATTGACATTGCCAACAATTTCAGAGTGCTTGGTATGGTTAGGAAGGCAATGACTTTTCTAGTCTGCTCTATCTATGTTTCCTGGCAAAATACATGGGAAAATCCAATTGGAGGAAAATTCCACTTAGGGTTAGGGTTAGATCACCATGAACCCATAGAGCAAAATAGATATCGCTGAAAGTTTGCTTGGGTATGGTTAGGAAGACAATAACTTTTCTAGTCTGCTCTATCTATGTTTCCTGGGTTAGATCACCATGAAATTTCCCATTGGAGGAAAATTCCACTTAGGGTTAGGTTACGATGAACTCATTGAGCAAAATGGACATTGCCGAAAAATTGGAGTGCTTGGGTATGGTTAGGAAGACAATGAATTTTCTAGTCTGCTCTATCTATGTTTCCTGGCAAAATAAATGGGAAAATCCCTTTAGACGAAAATTCCACTTAGGGTTTGGGTTAGATCACCATGAACTCAAAGCGCAAAATGGATATTGCCAACAAATTCAGAGTGCTTGGGTATGGTTATAGAGGCAACGACGTTTCTAGCCTGCCTTATACATGATTTCTGGTAAAATACATGGGAAAATCCCATTCGAGGAAAATTCCACTAACTGTTAATGTTAGGTCACCCTGAACTCATAGAGCAAAATGGACATTGCCAACAAATTCGGACTTCTGGGGTTTGGTTAGGAAGACACTGACTTTTCTAGTCTGCCCTATCTATGTTTCCTGGCAAAATAGATGGGAAAATCCCTTTGGAGGAAAATTCCACTTGGGTTAGGGTTAGGTTACCATGAACTCATAGAGCAAAATGGACATTGCCAACAAATTCGAACTGCTTGGGTGTGGTTAGGAAGGCACTGACTTTCCCAGCCTGCCCTATCTATCTTTCCTGGCAAAATAAATGGGAAAATCCCCTTGGAGCATAATTCTACTTAGGGTTAGGGTTATGTCACCATGAACTCATAGAGCAAAATGGACGTCGCCGAAAATTTGGATTGCTTGGGTGTGGTTAGCAAGGCAATGACTTTTCTAGCCTGCCCTATCTATGTTTCCTGGCAAAATACATGGGAAAATCCCATTGGAGGAAAATTCCAGTTAGGGTTAGGGTTAGTTTACCATGAACTCATAGAGCAAAATGGACATTGCCAACAAATTTGAACTGCTTGGGTGTGGTTAGGAAGGCACTGACTTTTCCAGCCTGGTCTATCTTTGTTTCGTGGCAAAATACATGGGAAAATCCCATTGGAGGAAAATTCCACATAGGGTTAGGGTTAGGTTACCATGAATTCATAGAGCAAAATGGACATTGCCAACAAATTCGAACTGCTTGGGGTTGGTTAGGAAGGCACTGACTTTTCCAGCCTGCCCTATCTATCTTTCCTGGCAAAATAAATGGGAAAATCCCATTGGAGAAAAATTCCACTTACGGTTAGGGTTAGATCACTATGAACGCATAGAGCAAAATGGACATCGCTGAAAATTTGCAGTGCTTGAGTGTGGTTAGGAAGACAATGACTTTTCTGGCCTGCCCTATCTATATTTCCTGGCAAAACAAATGGGAAAATCCCATTGGAGGAAAATTCCACTTAGGGTTAGGGTTAGATCACCATGAAGTCATAGAGCAAAATGGACATCGCCAACAAATTCGGAGTGCTTGGGTATGGTTAGGAAGGCAATGACGTTTCTAGCCTGCCCTATCTATGTTTCCTGGCAAAATACATGGGAAAATCCCATTGTAGGAAAATTCCACGTAGGGTTAAGGTTAGGTTACCATGAACCCATAGAGCAAAATGAACATTGCCAACAAATTTGGACTTCTTCGATGTGGTTAGGAAGGCACTGACTTTTCTATCCTGCCTTATCCATGATTTCTGGTAAAATAAATGGGAAAATCCCATTGGAGGAAAATTACACTTAGGGTTAGGATTAGGTCACCATTAACTAATAGAGCAAAATGGACATCGCCAAGAAATTCGAAGTGCTTGGATATGGTTAGGAAGGCAATGACTTTTTTAGCCTGCTCTATCTATGTTTCCTGGCAAAATAAATGGGAAAACCCCTTTGGAGGAAAATTCCACTTAGGGTTAGGGTTAGCTCACCATGAACTCATAGAGGAAAATGAACATCGCCAACAAATTCGGAGTGCTTGAGTGTGGTTAGGAAGACAATGACTTTTCTAGTGTGCTCTATCTATGTTTCCTGGCAAAATAAATGGGATAATCCTATTGGAGGAAAATTCCACGTAGGTTTAGGGTTAGGTTACCATGAACCCATAGAGTAAAATGGACATTGCCAACAAATTCGGAGTGCTTGGGTATGGTTAGGAAGGCAATGACGATTCTAGCCTGCCCTATCTATGTTTTCTGGTAAAATACATGGGAAAATCCCATTGGAGGATAATTCCACTTAGGGTTAGGGTTAAGTCACCATCAACTCATAGAGCAAAATGGACGTCTCCCAAAATTTGGATTGCTTGAGTGTGGTTAGCAAGGCAATGACTTTTCTAGCCTGCTCTATCTATGTTTCCTGGCAAAATAAATGGGAAAATACCATTGGAGGAAAATTCCACTTAGGGTTAGGGTTAGATCACCATGAAGTCATAGAGCAAAATGGACATCGCCAACAAATTCGGAGTGCTTGGGTATGGTTAGGAAGGCAATGACTTTTCTAGCCTGCCCTATCTATGTTTCCTGGCAAAATACATGGGAAAATCCCCTTGGAGCATAATTCTACTTAGGGTTAGGGTTATGTCATCATGAACTCATAGAGCAAAATGGACGTCGCCGAAAATTTGGATTCCTTGGGTGTGGTTAGCAAGGCAATGACTTTTCTAGCCTGCCCTATCAATTTTTCCTGGCAAAATACATGGGAAAATCCCATTTGAGGAAAATTCCACTTAGGGTTAGGGTTAGGTTACTATGAACTCATAGAGCAAAATGAACATTGCCAACAAATTGGAACTGCTTGGGTGTGGTTAGGAAGGCACTGACTTTTCCAGCCTGCCCTATCTTTGTTTCGTGGCAAAATACATGGGAAAATCCCATTGGAGGAAAATTCCACATAGGGTGAGGGTTAGGTTACCATGAACTCATAGAGCAAAATGGACATTGCCAACAAATTCGAACTGCTTGGGTGTGGTTAGGAAGGCACTGACTTTTGCAGCCTGCCCTATCTATCTTTCCTGGCAAAATAAATGGGAAAATCCCATTGGAGGAAAATTCCACTGACGGTTAGGGTTAGATCACCATGAACTCATAGAGCAAAATGAAAATCGCTGACAATTTGCAGTGCTTGAGTGTGGTTAGGAAGACAATGACTTTTCTGGCCTGCCCTATCTATGTTTCCAGGCAAAATACATGGGAAAATCCAATTGGAGGAAAATTCCACTTATGGTTAGGGTTAGGTCACCATGAACTAATAGAGGAAAATGGACATTGCCGAAAATTTGCAGTGCTTGAGTGTGGTTAGGAAGCCAATGCCTTTTCTAGTGTGCTCTATCTATGTTTCCTGGCAAAATAAATGGGAAAATACCATTGGAGGAAAATTCCACTTAGGGTTAGGGTTAGATCACCATGAACCCATAGAGCAAAATGGACATCGCCAACAAATTCGGAGTGCTTGGGTATGGTTAGGAAGGCAATGATGTTTCTAGCCTGCCCTATCCATGTTTTCTGGTAAAATATATAGGAAAATGCCATTGGAGGAAAATTCCACGTAGGGTTAGGTTACCATGAACTCATAGACTAAAATGGACATCGCTGAAAATTTGCTTGGTTGTGGTTAGGACGACAATGACTTTTCTAGTCTGCTCTATCCATGTTTTCTGATAAAATACATGGGATAATCCCATTGGAGGAAAATTCCACGTAGGGTTAGGGTTAGGACACCATGAACTTATAGAGCAAAATGGACATTGCCGAAAATTTGCAGTCCTTGAATGTCGTTACGAATACAATGACTTTTCTAGTCTGCTCTATCTATGTTTCCTGGCAAAATAAATGGGAAAATCCTATTGGAGGAAAATTGCATTTAGGGTTAGGGTTATGTCACCATGAACCCATAGAGCAAAATGGACATCGCCAAAAAAATCGGAGTTCTTGGGTATGGTTAGGAAGGCAATGACGTTTCTTACCCGCCCTATCTATGTTTCCTGGCAAAATACATGGGAAAATCCCTTTGGAGCAAAATTCCCCTTAAGGTTAGGGTTAGGCCACCATGAAATAATACAGCAAAATGGACATTGCCGAAAATTTGCAGTCCTTGAGTGTGGTTACGAAGACAATGACTTTTCTAGTCTGCTCTATCTATGTTTCCTGGCAAAATAAATGGGAAAATACCATTGGAGGAAAATTCCACTTAGGGTTAGGGTTAGATCACCATGAACCCATAGAGCAAAATGGACATCGCCAACAAATTCGGAGTGCTTGGGTATGGTTAGGAAGGCAATGATGTTTCTAGCCTGCCCTATCCATGTTTTCTGGTAAAATATATAGGAAAATGCCATTGGAGGAAAATTCCACGTAGGGTTAGGTTACCATGAACTCATAGACTAAAATGGACATCGCTGAAAATTTGCTTGGTTGTGGTTAGGACGACAATGACTTTTCTAGTCCGCTCTATCTATGTTTCCTGGCAAAACAAATGGGAAAAACCCATTGGAGGAAAATTCCACTTAGGGTTAGGGTTAGATCACCATGAACCCATAGAGCAAAATGGACATTGCCAACAAATTCAGAGTGCTTGGGTATGCTTAGGAAGGCAATGATGTTTCTAGCCTGCCCTATCTATGTTTCCTGGCAAAATACATGGGAAAATCCCATTGGAGGAAAATTCCCCTTAAGGTTAGGGTTAGGCCACCATGAAATAATACAGCAAAATGGACAATGCCGAAAATTTGCAGTCCTTGAGTGTGGTTACGAAGACAATGCCTTTTCTAGTGTGCTCTATCTATGTTTCCTGGCAAAATAAAAGGGAAAATCCTATTGGAGGAAAATTGCACTTAGGGTTAGCGTTAGATCACCATGAACTCATAGAGAAAAATGGACATTGCCAACAAACTCGGACTGCTTGGGTGTGGTTAGGAAGGCACTGACTTTTCTACCCTGCCATATCCATGTTTCCTGGCAAAATACATGGGAAAATCCCATTGGAGGAAAATTCTACGTAGGGTTAGGGTTAGGTTACCATGAACCCATAGAGCAAAATGGACATTGCCAACAAACTCGGACTGATTGGGTGTGGTTAGGAAGGCACTGAATTTTCTAGCCTGCCCTATCTTTGTTTCCTGGTAAAATACATGGGAAAATCCCATTGGAGGAAAATTCCACTTAGGATTAGGGTTAGGTCACCATGAACTCATAGAGCAAAATGGATATCGCCAACAAATTGGCAGTGCTTGGGTGTGGATAGGAAGGCACTGAGTTTTTTAGCCTGCCTTATGCATGTTTTCTGGTAAAATACATGGGAAAATCTCATTGGAGGAAAATTCCACTTAGAGATATGGTTTGGTTACCATGAACTCATAGAGAGAAATACATATCGCTGAAAGTTTGCTTGGGTATGGTTAGGAAGACAATAACTTTTCTAGTCTGCTCTATCTATGTTTCCTGGCAAAATAAATGGGAAAATACCATTGGAGGAAAATTCCATTTAGTGTTAGGGTTAGATCACCATGAACTCATAGAGCAAAATGGACATCGCCAACAAATTCAGAGTGCTTGGGTATGGTTAGGAAGACAATGACGTTTCTAGCCTACCCTATCTTTGTTTCCTGGCAAAATACATGGGAAAATCCCATTGGAGGAAAATTCCACTTAGGGTTAGGGTTAGGTCACCAGGAACTCATAGAGCAAAATGGACATTGCCAACAAATTCGGACTTCTTGGGTGTGGTTAGGAAGGCAATGACGTTTCTTACCTGCCCTATCTATGTTTTCTGGTAAAATATATGGGAAAATCCCATTGGAGGAAAATTCCACTTAGGGTTAGGGTTAGGTCACCATGAACTCATAGAGCAAACTGGACATTGCCAACCAATTCGGAGTGCTTGGGCGTGGTTAGGAAGGCAATGACGTTTCTTACCTGCCCTATCTATGTTTTCTGGTAAAATAAATGGGAAAATCCCATTGGAGGAAAATTCCACTTCGGGTTAGGTTACGATGAACTCATTGAGCAAAATGGACATTGCCGAAAATTTGGAGTGCTTGGGTATGTTTAGGAAGACAATGACTTTTCTAGTCTGCTCTATCTATATTTCCTGGCAAAATAAATGGGAAAATCCCTTTAGAGGAAAATTCCACTTAGGTTTAGGGTTAGATCACCATGAACTCAAAGCGCAAAATGGACATTGCCAACAAATTCAGAGTGCTTGGGTATGGTTAGGAAGGCAATGACGTTTCTAGCCTGCCCTATCTCTGTTTACTGGAAAAATAAATGGGAAAATCCCATTGGAGGAAAATTCCGTGTAGGGTTAGGGTTAGGAAACCATGAACCCATCGAGCAAAATGGACATTGTCAACAAATTCGGAGTGGTTGGGTATGGTTAGGAAGGCAATGACTTTTCTAGTCTGCTCTATCTATGTTTCCTGGAAAAATAAATGGGAAAATCCCATTGGAGGAAAATTCCATTTAGGGTTAGGGTTAGATCACCATGAACCCATAGAGCAAAATGGACCTCGCCAACAAATTCGGAGTACTTGGGTATGGTTATAGAGGCAACAACGTTTCTAGCCTGCCTTATCCATGATTTCTGGTAAAATACATGGGAAAATCCCATTGGAGGAAAATTCCACTAACTGTTAGGGTTAGGTCACCCTGAACTCATAGAGCAAAATGGACATTGCCAACAAATTCGGACTTCTTGGATTTGGTTAGGAAGACACTGACTTTTCTAGCCTGCCCTATCTATGTTTCCTGGCAAAATACATGGGAAAATCCCTTTGGAGGAAAATTCCACTTAGGGTTAGGGTTAGGTCACCATGAACTCATAGAGCAAAATGGACATTTCCAACAAATTCGGACTTCTTGGTTGTGGTTGGGAAGGCACTGACTTTTCTAGCCTACCCTATCCAGTTTATGGGGCAAAATACATGGGAAAATCCCATTGAAGGAAAATTCCACTTAGGGTTAGGGTTCGATCACCATGAACTCATAGCGCAAAATGGACATCGCCCAAAATTTGGAGTCCTTGAGTGTGGTTAGCAAGGCAATGACTTTTCTAGTCTGCTCTATCTATGTTTCCTGGCAAAATAAATGGTAAAAACCCATTGGAGGAAAATTCCACTTAGGGTTAAAGTTAGGTCACCATCAACTCATAGAGCAAAATGGACATCACCACCAAATTTGGAGTCGTTGGGTGTGATTAGGAAGGCACTGACTGTTCTAGTCTGCTCTATCTATGTTTCCTGGCAAAATACATGGGAAAATACCATTGGAGGAAAATTCCACTTAGGGTTAGGGTTAGATCACCATGAACCCATAGAGCAAAATGGACATCGCCAACAAATTCGGAGTGCTTGGGTATGGTTAGGAAGGCAATGATGTTTCTAGCCTGCCCTATCCATGTTTTCTGGTAAAATATATAGGAAAATGCCATTGGAGGAAAATTCCACGTAGGGTTAGGTTACCATGAACTCATAGACTAAAATGGACATCGCTGAAAATTTGCTTGGTTGTGGTTAGGACGACAATGACTTTTCTAGTCCGCTCTATCTATGTTTCCTGGCAAAACAAATGGGAAAAACCCATTGGAGGAAAATTCCACTTAGGGTTAGGGTTAGATCACCATGAACCCATAGAGCAAAATGGACATTGCCAACAAATTCAGAGTGCTTGGGTATGCTTAGGAAGGCAATGATGTTTCTAGCCTGCCCTATCTATGTTTCCTGGCAAAATACATGGGAAAATCCCATTGGAGGAAAATTCCTCGTAGGGTTAGGGTTAGGTTACCATGAACCCATAGAGCAAAATGGACATTGCCAACAAATTCAGAGTGCTTGGGTATGCTTAGGAAGGCAATGATGTTTCTAGCTTGCCCAATCCATGTTTTCTGATAAAATACATGGGAAAATCCCATTGGAGGAAAATTCCACGTAGGGTTAGGGTTAGGACACCATGAACTTATAGAGCAAAATGGACATTGCCGAAAATTTGCAGTCCTTGAATGTCGTTACGAATACAATGACTTTTCTAGTCTGCTCTATCTATGTTTCCTGGCAAAATAAATGGGAAAATCCTATTGGAGGAAAATTGCATTTAGGGTTAGGGTTATGTCACCATGAACCCATAGAGCAAAATGGACATCGCCAAAAAAATCGGAGTTCTTGGGTATGGTTAGGAAGGCAATGACGTTTCTTACCCGCCCTATCTATGTTTCCTGGCAAAATACATGGGAAAATCCCTTTGGAGCAAAATTCCCCTTAAGGTTAGGGTTAGGCCACCATGAAATAATACAGCAAAATGGACATTGCCGAAAATTTGCAGTCCTTGAGTGTGGTTACGAAGACAATGACTTTTCTAGTCTGCTCTATCTATGTTTCCTGGCAAAATAAATGGGAAAATACCATTGGAGGAAAATTCCACTTAGGGTTAGGGTTAGATCACCATGAACCCATAGAGCAAAATGGACATCGCCAACAAATTCGGAGTGCTTGGGTATGGTTAGGAAGGCAATGATGTTTCTAGCCTGCCCTATCCATGTTTTCTGGTAAAATATATGGGAAAATGCCATTGGAGGAAAATTCCACGTAGGGTTAGGTTACCATGAACTCATAGACCAAAATGGACATCGCTGAAAATTTGCTTTGTTGTGGTTAGGACGACAATGACTTTTCTAGTCTGCTCTATCTATGTTCCCTGGCAAAATAAATGGGAAAATCCCTTTGGAGCAAAATTCCCCTTAAGGTTAGGGTTAGGCCACCATGAAATAATACAGCAAAATGGACAATGCCGAAAATTTGCAGTCCTTGAGTGTGGTTACGAAGACAATGCCTTTTCTAGTGTGCTCTATCTATGTTTCCTGGCAAAATAAAAGGGAAAATCCTATTGGAGGAAAATTGCACTTAGGGTTAGCGTTAGATCACCATGAACTCATAGAGAAAAATGGACATTGCCAACAAACTCGGACTGCTTGGGTGTGGTTAGGAAGGCACTGACTTTTCTACCCTGCCATATCCATGTTTCCTGGCAAAATACATGGGAAAATCCCATTGGAGGAAAATTCTACGTAGGGTTAGGGTTAGGTTACCATGAACCCATAGAGCAAAATGGACATTGCCAACAAACTCGGACTGATTGGGTGTGGTTAGGAAGGCACTGAATTTTCTAGCCTGCCCTATCTTTGTTTCCTGGTAAAATACATGGGAAAATCCCATTGGAGGAAAATTCCACTTAGGATTAGGGTTAGGTCACCATGAACTCATAGAGCAAAATGGATATCGCCAACAAATTGGCAGTGCTTGGGTGTGGATAGGAAGGCACTGAGTTTTTTAGCCTGCCTTATGCATGTTTTCTGGTAAAATACATGGGAAAATCTCATTGGAGGAAAATTCCACTTAGAGATATGGTTTGGTTACCATGAACTCATAGAGAGAAATACATATCGCTGAAAGTTTGCTTGGGTATGGTTAGGAAGACAATAACTTTTCTAGTCTGCTCTATCTATGTTTCCTGGCAAAATAAATGGGAAAATACCATTGGAGGAAAATTCCATTTAGTGTTAGGGTTAGATCACCATGAACTCATAGAGCAAAATGGACATCGCCAACAAATTCAGAGTGCTTGGGTATGGTTAGTGAAGACAATGACGCTTTCTAGCCTACACGATCTGGTTTCCTGGCAAATTACATGGGAAATCCCATTGGAGGAAAATTCCACTTTAGGGGTTAGGGTTAGGTCCCAGGAACTATAGAGTGCAAAAAATGGACATTGCCAACAATTCGGACTTTCTTGGTGTTGGTTAGGAAGGCAATGACGTTTACTTACCTGCCCTATCTATGTTTAGCGTAAAACTATATGGAAAATCCATGGAGTGGGAAAATTCCACTCTAGGTTAGGGTTAGGTCACCATGAAACTCATAGAGCAAATTGACATTGCCAACCAATTCGGAGTGCTTGGGCGTGGTTAGGAAGGCAATGACGTTTCTTACCTGCCCTATCTATGTTTTCTGGTAAAATAAATGGGAAAATCCCATTGGAGGAAAATTCCACTTAGGGTTAGGTTACGATGAACTCATTGAGCAAAATGGACATTGCCGAAAATTTGGAGTGCTTGGGTATGGTTAGGAAGACAATGACTTTTCTAGTCTGCTCTATCTATATTTCCTGGCAAAATAAATGGGAAAATCCCTTTAGAGGAAAATTCCACTTAGGATTAGGGTTAGATCACCATGAAATCAAAGCGCAAAATGGACATTGCCAACAAATTCAGAGTGCTTGGGTATGGTTAGGAAGGCAATGACGTTTCTAGCCTGCCCTATCTCTGTTTACTGGAAAAATAAATGGGAAAATCCCATTGGAGGAAAATTCCGTGTAGGGTTAGGGTTAGGTAACCATGAACCCATCGAGCAAAATGGACATTGTCAACAAATTCGGAGTGGTTGGGTATGGTTAGGAAGGCAATGACTTTTCTAGTCTGCTCTATCTATGTTTCCTGGAAAAATAAATGGGAAAATCCCATTGGAGGAAAATTCCATTTAGGGTTAGGGTTAGATCACCATGAACCCATAGAGCAAAATGGACCTCGCCAACAAATTCGGAGTATTTGGGTATGGTTATAGAGGCAACAACGTTTCTAGCCTGCCTTATCCATGATTTCTGGTAAAATACATGGGAAAATCCCATTGGAGGAAAATTCCACTAACTGTTAGGGTTAGGTCACCCTGAACTCATAGAGCAAAATGGACATTGCCAACAAATTCGGACTTCTTGGATTTGGTTAGGAAGACACTGACTTTTCTAGCCTGCCCTATCTATGTTTCCTGGCAAAATACATGGGAAAATCCCTTTGGAGGAAAATTCCACTTAGGGTTAGGGTTAGGTCACCATGAACTCATAGAGCAAAATGGACATTTCCAACAAATTCGGACTTCTTGGTTGTGGTTGGGAAGGCACTGACTTTTCTAGCCTACCCTATCCAGTTTATGGGGCAAAATACATGGGAAAATCCCATTGAAGGAAAATTCCACTTAGGGTTAGGGTTCGATCACCATGAACTCATAGCGCAAAATGGACATCGCCCAAAATTTGGAGTCCTTGAGTGTGGTTAGCAAGGCAATGACTTTTCTAGTCTCCTCTATCTATGTTTCCTGGCAAAATAAATGGTAAAAACCCATTGGAGGAAAATTCCACTTAGGGTTAAAGTTAGGTCACCATCAACTCATAGAGCAAAATGGACATCGCCACCAAATTTGGAGTCGTTGGGTGTGATTAGGAAGGCACTGACTGTTCTAGTCTGCTCTATCTATGTTTCCTGGCAAAATACATGGGAAAATCCCATTGGAGGAAAATTCCACTTAGGGTTAGGGTTAGGTCACCATGAAGTCATAGAGCAAAATGGACATTGCCAACACATTCAGAGTTCTTTGGTATGGTTAGGATGGCAATGACGTTTCTAGCCTGCCCTATCCATGATTTCTGGCAAAATATATGGGAAAATGCCATTGGAGGAAAATTGCACTTAGGGTTTGGGTTAGGTCACCATGAACTCATAGAGCAAAATGGACATCGCCAGCAAATTCGGACTGCTTGGGTGTGGTTAGGAAGGCACTGACTTTTCTAGCCTGCCCTATCTTTGTTTCCTGGTAAAATACATGGGAAAATCCCATTGGAGGAAAATTCCACTTAGGATTAGGGTTAGGTCACCATGAACTCATAGAGCAAAATGGATATCGCCAACAAATTGGCAGTGCTTGGGTGTGGATAGGAAGGCACTGAGTTTTTTAGCCTGCCTTATGCATGTTTTCTGGTAAAATACATGGGAAAATCTCATTGGAGGAAAATTCCACTTAGAGATATGGTTTGGTTACCATGAACTCATAGAGAGAAATACATATCGCTGAAAGTTTGCTTGGGTATGGTTAGGAAGACAATAACTTTTCTAGTCTGCTCTATCTATGTTTCCTGGCAAAATAAATGGGAAAATACCATTGGAGGAAAATTCCATTTAGTGTTAGGGTTAGATCACCATGAACTCATAGAGCAAAATGGACATCGCCAACAAATTCAGAGTGCTTGGGTATGGTTAGGAAGACAATGACGTTTCTAGCCTACCCTATCTTTGTTTCCTGGCAAAATACATGGGAAAATCCCATTGGAGGAAAATTCCACTTAGGGTTAGGGTTAGGTCACCAGGAACTCATAGAGCAAAATGGACATTGCCAACAAATTCGGACTTCTTGGGTGTGGTTAGGAAGGCAATGACGTTTCTTACCTGCACTACTATGTTTTCTGTTTAAAATATATGGAAAAATACATTGGAGGCAAATTCCTAATCTAGGGTTAGGGTAGGTCACCATGAACTCATAGAGCAAAATGGACAGTGCCAAACAATTCGGAGTGCTTGGGCATGTTAGAGGCAATGAGTTTGACGTTTCTTACCTGCCCTATCTATGTTTTCTGGTAAAATAAATGGGAAAATCCCATTGGAGGAAAATTCCACTTAGGGTTAGGTTACGATGAACTCATTGAGCAAAATGGACATTGCCGAAAATTTGGAGTGCTTGGGTATGTTTAGGAAGACAATGACTTTTCTAGTCTGCTCTATCTATATTTCCTGGCAAAATAAATGGGAAAATCCCTTTAGAGGAAAATTCCACTTAGGATTAGGGTTAGATCACCATGAAATCAAAGCGCAAAATGGACATTGCCAACAAATTCAGAGTGCTTGGGTATGGTTAGGAAGGCAATGACGTTTCTAGCCTGCCCTATCTCTGTTTACTGGAAAAATAAATGGGAAAATCCCATTGGAGGAAAATTCCGTGTAGGATTAGGGTTAGGTAACCATGAACTCATAGAGCAAAACGGACATTGTCAACAAATTCGGAGTGGTTGGGTATGGTTAGGAAGGCAATGACTTTTCTAGTCTGCTCTATCTATGTTTCCTGGAAAAATAAATGGGAAAATCCCATTGGAGGAAAATTCCATTTAGGGTTAGGGTTAGATCACCATGAACCCATAGAGCAAAATGGACCTCGCCAACAAATTCGGAGTATTTGGGTATGGTTATAGAGGCAACAACGTTTCTAGCCTGCCTTATCCATGATTTCTGGTAAAATACATGGGAAAATCCCATTGGAGGAAAATTCCACTAACTGTTAGGGTTAGGTCACCCTGAACTCATAGAGCAAAATGGAGATTGCCAACGAATTCTGACTTCTTGGGTTTGGTTAGGAAGACACTGACTTTTCTAGTCTCCTCTATCTGTGTTTCCTGGCAAAATACATGGGAAAATCCCTTTGGAGGAAAATTGCACTTAGGGTTAGGGTTAGGTCACCATGAACTCCTAGAGCAAAATGGACATCGCCAACAAATTCGGACTGCTTGGGTATGGTTAGGATGGCAATGACGTTTCTAGCCTGCCCTATCCATGATTTCTGGCAAAATATATGGGAAAATGCCATTGGAGGAAAATTCCCCGTAGGGTTAAGATTAGGTTACCATGAACTCATAGAGCAAAATGGACATCCCTGAAAATTTGCTTGGGTATGGATAGGAAGGCACTGACTTTTCAAGCCTGCCCTATCTGTGTTTCCTGGCAAAATACATGGGAAAATCCCATTGGAGGAAAATTCCACTAACTGTTAAGGTTAGGTCACCCTGAACTCATAGAGCAAAATGGACATTGCCAACAAATTCGGACTTCTTGGGTGTGGTTAGGAAGGCACTGACTTTTCTAGCCTACCTTATCTATGTTTCCTGGCAAAATACATGGGAAAATCCCATTGGAGGAAAATTCCACTTAGGGTTAGGGTTAGGTCACCGTGAACTCCTAGAGCAAACTGGACATCGCCAACAAATTTGGAGTGCTTGGATATGGTTAGGAAGGCAATGACGTTTCTAGCCTGCCCTATCCAGTTTTTCTGTCAAAATACATGGGAAAATGCCATTGGAGGAAAATTCCACGTAGGGTTAGGTTACCATGAACTCATAGAGCAAAATGGACATTGGCAACAAATTCGGAGTGCTTGGGCATGGTTAGGAAGACAATGACGTTTCTAGCCTACCCTATCTGTGTTTCCTGGCAAAATACATGGGAAAATCCCATTGTAGGAAAATTCCACTTAGGGTTAGGGTGAGGTTACCATGAACCCATAGAGCAAAATTGACATTGCCAACAATTTCGGAGTGCTTGGTATGGTTAGGAAGGCAATGACTTTTCTAGTCTGCTCTATCTATGTTTCCTGGCAAAATACATGGGAAAATCCAATTGGAGGAAAATTCCACTTAGGGTTAGGGTTAGATCACCATGAACCCATAGAGCAAAATAGATATCGCTGAAAGTTTGCTTGGGTATGGTTAGGAAGACAATAACTTTTCTAGTCTGCTCTATCTATGTTTCCTGGGTTAGATCACCATGAAATTTCCCATTGGAGGAAAATTCCACTTAGGGTTAGGTTACGATGAACTCATTGAGCAAAATGGACATTGCCGAAAAATTGGAGTGCTTGGGTATGGTTAGGAAGACAATGAATTTTCTAGTCTGCTCTATCTATGTTTCCTGGCAAAATAAATGGGAAAATCCCTTTAGACGAAAATTCCACTTAGGGTTTGGGTTAGATCACCATGAACTCAAAGCGCAAAATGGATATTGCCAACAAATTCAGAGTGCTTGGGTATGGTTATAGAGGCAACGACGTTTCTAGCCTGCCTTATACATGATTTCTGGTAAAATACATGGGAAAATCCCATTCGAGGAAAATTCCACTAACTGTTAATGTTAGGTCACCCTGAACTCATAGAGCAAAATGGACATTGCCAACAAATTCGGACTTCTGGGGTTTGGTTAGGAAGACACTGACTTTTCTAGTCTGCCCTATCTATGTTTCCTGGCAAAATAGATGGGAAAATCCCTTTGGAGGAAAATTCCACTTGGGTTAGGGTTAGGTTACCATGAACTCATAGAGCAAAATGGACATTGCCAACAAATTCGAACTGCTTGGGTGTGGTTAGGAAGGCACTGACTTTCCCAGCCTGCCCTATCTATCTTTCCTGGCAAAATAAATGGGAAAATCCCCTTGGAGCATAATTCTACTTAGGGTTAGGGTTATGTCACCATGAACTCATAGAGCAAAATGGACGTCGCCGAAAATTTGGATTGCTTGGGTGTGGTTAGCAAGGCAATGACTTTTCTAGCCTGCCCTATCTATGTTTCCTGGCAAAATACATGGGAAAATCCCATTGGAGGAAAATTCCACTTAGGGTTAGGGTTAGTTTACCATGAACTCATAGAGCAAAATGGACATTGCCAACAAATTTGAACTGCTTGGGTGTGGTTAGGAAGGCACTGACTTTTCCAGCCTGGTCTATCTTTGTTTCGTGGCAAAATACATGGGAAAATCCCATTGGAGGAAAATTCCACATAGGGTTAGGGTTAGGTTACCATGAATTCATAGAGCAAAATGGACATTGCCAACAAATTCGAACTGCTTGGGGTTGGTTAGGAAGGCACTGACTTTTCCAGCCTGCCCTATCTATCTTTCCTGGCAAAATAAATGGGAAAATCCCATTGGAGAAAAATTCCACTTACGGTTAGGGTTAGATCACTAAGAACGCATAGAGCAAAATGGACATCGCTGAAAATTTGCAGTGCTTGAGTGTGGTTAGGAAGACAATGACTTTTCTGGCCTGCCCTATCTATATTTCCTGGCAAAACAAATGGGAAAATCCCATTGGAGGAAAATTCCACTTAGGGTTAGGGTTAGATCACCATGAAGTCATAGAGCAAAATGGACATCGCCAACAAATTCGGAGTGCTTGGGTATGGTTAGGAAGGCAATGACGTTTCTAGCCTGCCCTATCTATGTTTCCTGGCAAAATACATGGGAAAATCCCATTGTAGGAAAATTCCACGTAGGGTTAAGGTTAGGTTACCATGAACCCATAGAGCAAAATGAACATTGCCAACAAATTTGGACTTCTTCGATGTGGTTAGGAAGGCACTGACTTTTCTATCCTGCCTTATCCATGATTTCTGGTAAAATAAATGGGAAAATCCCATTGGAGGAAAATTACACTTAGGGTTAGGATTAGGTCACCATTAACTAATAGAGCAAAATGGACATCGCCAAGAAATTCGAAGTGCTTGGATATGGTTAGGAAGGCAATGACTTTTTTAGCCTGCTCTATCTATGTTTCCTGGCAAAATAAATGGGAAAACCCCTTTGGAGGAAAATTCCACTTAGGGTTAGGGTTAGCTCACCATGAACTCATAGAGGAAAATGAACATCGCCAACAAATTCGGAGTGCTTGAGTGTGGTTAGGAAGACAATGACTTTTCTAGTGTGCTCTATCTATGTTTCCTGGCAAAATAAATGGGAAAATCCTATTGGAGGAAAATTCCACGTAGGTTTAGGGTTAGGTTACCATGAACCCATAGAGTAAAATGGACATTGCCAACAAATTCGGAGTGCTTGGGTATGGTTAGGAAGGCAATGACGATTCTAGCCTGCCCTATCTATGTTTTCTGGTAAAATACATGGGAAAATCCCATTGGAGGATAATTCCACTTAGGGTTAGGGTTAAGTCACCATCAACTCATAGAGCAAAATGGACGTCTCCCAAAATTTGGATTGCTTGAGTGTGGTTAGCAAGGCAATTACTTTTCTAGCCTGCTCTATCTATGTTTCCTGGCAAAATAAATGGGAAAATACCATTGGAGGAAAATTCCACTTAGGGTTAGGGTTAGATCACCATGAAGTCATAGAGCAAAATGGACATCGCCAACAAATTCGGAGTGCTTGGGTATGGTTAGGAAGGCAATGACTTTTCTAGCCTGCCCTATCTATGTTTCCTGGCAAAATACATGGGAAAATCCCCTTGGAGCATAATTCTACTTAGGGTTAGGGTTATGTCATCATGAACTCATAGAGCAAAATGGACGTCGCCGAAAATTTGGATTCCTTGGGTGTGGTTAGCAAGGCAATGACTTTTCTAGCCTGCCCTATCAATTTTTCCTGGCAAAATACATGGGAAAATCCCATTTGAGGAAAATTCCACTTAGGGTTAGGGTTAGGTTACTATGAACTCATAGAGCAAAATGAACATTGCCAACAAATTGGAACTGCTTGGGTGTGGTTAGGAAGGCACTGACTTTTCCAGCCTGCCCTATCTTTGTTTCGTGGCAAAATACATGGGAAAATCCCATTGGAGGAAAATTCCACATAGGGTGAGGGTTAGGTTACCATGAACTCATAGAGCAAAATGGACATTGCCAACAAATTCGAACTGCTTGGGTGTGGTTAGGAAGGCACTGACTTTTGCAGCCTGCCCTATCTATCTTTCCTGGCAAAATAAATGGGAAAATCCCATTGGAGGAAAATTCCACTGACGGTTAGGGTTAGATCACCATGAACTCATAGAGCAAAATGAAAATCGCTGACAATTTGCAGTGCTTGAGTGTGGTTAGGAAGACAATGACTTTTCTGGCCTGCCCTATCTATGTTTCCTGGCAAAATACATGGGAAAATCCAATTGGAGGAAAATTCCACTTATGGTTAGGGTTAGGTCACCATGAACTAATAGAGGAAAATGGACATTGCCGAAAATTTGCAGTGCTTGAGTGTGGTTAGGAAGCCAATGCCTTTTCTAGTGTGCTCTATCTATGTTTCCTGGCAAAATAAATGGGAAAATACCATTGGAGGAAAATTCCACTTAGGGTTAGGGTTAGATCACCATGAACCCATAGAGCAAAATGGACATCGCCAACAAATTCGGAGTGCTTGGGTATGGTTAGGAAGGCAATGATGTTTCTAGCCTGCCCTATCCATGTTTTCTGGTAAAATATATAGGAAAATGCCATTGGAGGAAAATTCCACGTAGGGTTAGGTTACCATGAACTCATAGACTAAAATGGACATCGCTGAAAATTTGCTTGGTTGTGGTTAGGACGACAATGACTTTTCTAGTCTGCTCTATCCATGTTTTCTGATAAAATACATGGGATAATCCCATTGGAGGAAAATTCCACGTAGGGTTAGGGTTAGGACACCATGAACTTATAGAGCAAAATGGACATTGCCGAAAATTTGCAGTCCTTGAATGTCGTTACGAATACAATGACTTTTCTAGTCTGCTCTATCTATGTTTCCTGGCAAAATAAATGGGAAAATCCTATTGGAGGAAAATTGCATTTAGGGTTAGGGTTATGTCACCATGAACCCATAGAGCAAAATGGACATCGCCAAAAAAATCGGAGTTCTTGGGTATGGTTAGGAAGGCAATGACGTTTCTTACCCGCCCTATCTATGTTTCCTGGCAAAATACATGGGAAAATCCCTTTGGAGCAAAATTCCCCTTAAGGTTAGGGTTAGGCCACCATGAAATAATACAGCAAAATGGACATTGCCGAAAATTTGCAGTCCTTGAGTGTGGTTACGAAGACAATGACTTTTCTAGTCTGCTCTATCTATGTTTCCTGGCAAAATAAATGGGAAAATACCATTGGAGGAAAATTCCACTTAGGGTTAGGGTTAGATCACCATGAACCCATAGAGCAAAATGGACATCGCCAACAAATTCGGAGTGCTTGGGTATGGTTAGGAAGGCAATGATGTTTCTAGCCTGCCCTATCCATGTTTTCTGGTAAAATATATAGGAAAATGCCATTGGAGGAAAATTCCACGTAGGGTTAGGTTACCATGAACTCATAGACTAAAATGGACATCGCTGAAAATTTGCTTGGTTGTGGTTAGGACGACAATGACTTTTCTAGTCTGCTCTATCTATGTTTCCTGGCAAAACAAATGGGAAAAACCCATTGGAGGAAAATTCCACTTAGGGTTAGGGTTAGATCACCATGAACCCATAGAGCAAAATGGACATTGCCAACAAATTCAGAGTGCTTGGGTATGCTTAGGAAGGCAATGATGTTTCTAGCCTGCCCTATCTATGTTTCCTGGCAAAATACATGGGAAAATCCCATTGGAGGAAAATTCCTCGTAGGGTTAGGGTTAGGTTACCATGAACCCATAGAGCAAAATGGACATTGCCAACAAATTCAGAGTGCTTGGGTATGCTTAGGAAGGCAATGATGTTTCTAGCTTGCCCAATCCATGTTTTCTGATAAAATACATGGGAAAATCCCATTGGAGGAAAATTCCACGTAGGGTTAGGGTTAGGACACCATGAACTTATAGAGCAAAATGGACATTGCCGAAAATTTGCAGTCCTTGAATGTCGTTACGAATACAATGACTTTTCTAGTCTGCTCTATCTATGTTTCCTGGCAAAATAAATGGGAAAATCCTATTGGAGGAAAATTGCATTTAGGGTTAGGGTTATGTCACCATGAACCCATAGAGCAAAATGGACATCGCCAACAAAATCGGAGTTCTTGGGTATGGTTAGGAAGGCAATGACGTTTCTTACCCGCCCTATCTATGTTTCCTGGCAAAATACATGGGAAAATCCCTTTGGAGCAAAATTCCCCTTAAGGTTAGGGTTAGGCCACCATGAAATAATACAGCAAAATGGACATTGCCGAAAATTTGCAGTCCTTGAGTGTGGTTACGAAGACAATGACTTTTCTAGTCTGCTCTATCTATGTTTCCTGGCAAAATAAATGGGAAAATACCATTGGAGGAAAATTCCACTTAGGGTTAGGGTTAGATCACCATGAACCCATAGAGCAAAATGGACATCGCCAACAAATTCGGAGTGCTTGGGTATGGTTAGGAAGGCAATGATGTTTCTAGCCTGCCCTATCCATGTTTTCTGGTAAAATATATGGGAAAATGCCATTGGAGGAAAATTCCACGTAGGGTTAGGTTACCATGAACTCATAGACCAAAATGGACATCGCTGAAAATTTGCTTTGTTGTGGTTAGGACGACAATGACTTTTCTAGTCTGCTCTATCTATGTTCCCTGGCAAAATAAATGGGAAAATCCCTTTGGAGCAAAATTCCCCTTAAGGTTAGGGTTAGGCCACCATGAAATAATACAGCAAAATGGACAATGCCGAAAATTTGCAGTCCTTGAGTGTGGTTACGAAGACAATGCCTTTTCTAGTGTGCTCTATCTATGTTTCCTGGCAAAATAAAAGGGAAAATCCTATTGGAGGAAAATTGCACTTAGGGTTAGCGTTAGATCACCATGAACTCATAGAGAAAAATGGACATTGCCAACAAACTCGGACTGCTTGGGTGTGGTTAGGAAGGCACTGACTTTTCTACCCTGCCATATCCATGTTTCCTGGCAAAATACATGGGAAAATCCCATTGGAGGAAAATTCTACGTAGGGTTAGGGTTAGGTTACCATGAACCCATAGAGCAAAATGGACATTGCCAACAAACTCGGACTGATTGGGTGTGGTTAGGAAGGCACTGAATTTTCTAGCCTGCCCTATCTTTGTTTCCTGGTAAAATACATGGGAAAATCCCATTGGAGGAAAATTCCACTTAGGATTAGGGTTAGGTCACCATGAACTCATAGAGCAAAATGGATATCGCCAACAAATTGGCAGTGCTTGGGTGTGGATAGGAAGGCACTGAGTTTTTTAGCCTGCCTTATGCATGTTTTCTGGTAAAATACATGGGAAAATCTCATTGGAGGAAAATTCCACTTAGAGATATGGTTTGGTTACCATGAACTCATAGAGAGAAATACATATCGCTGAAAGTTTGCTTGGGTATGGTTAGGAAGACAATAACTTTTCTAGTCTGCTCTATCTATGTTTCCTGGCAAAATAAATGGGAAAATACCATTGGAGGAAAATTCCATTTAGGGTTAGGGTTAGATCACCATGAACTCATAGAGCAAAATGGACATCGCCAACAAATTCAGAGTGCTTGGGTATGGTTAGGAAGACAATGACGTTTCTAGCCTACCCTATCTGTGTTTCCTGGCAAAATACATGGGAAAATCCCATTGGAGGAAAATTCCACTTAGGGTTAGGGTTAGGTCACCAGGAACTCATAGAGCAAAATGGACATTGCCAACAAATTCGGACTTCTTGGGTGTGGTTAGGAAGGCAATGACGTTTCTTACCTGCCCTATCTATGTTTTCTGGTAAAATATATGGGAAAATCCCATTGGAGGAAAATTCCACTTAGGGTTAGGGTTAGGTCACCATGAACTCATAGAGCAAAATGGACATTGCCAACCAATTCGGAGTGCTTGGGCGTGGTTAGGAAGGCAATGACGTTTCTTACCTGCCCTATCTATGTTTTCTGGTAAAATAAATGGGAAAATCCCATTGGAGGAAAATTCCACTTAGGGTTAGGTTACGATGAACTCATTGAGCAAAATGGACATTGCCGAAAATTTGGAGTGCTTGGGTATGTTTAGGAAGACAATGACTTTTCTAGTCTGCTCTATCTATATTTCCTGGCAAAATAAATGGGAAAATCCCTTTAGAGGAAAATTCCACTTAGGTTTAGGGTTAGATCACCATGAACTCAAAGCGCAAAATGGACATTGCCAACAAATTCAGAGTGCTTGGGTATGGTTAGGAAGGCAATGACGTTTCTAGCCTGCCCTATCTCTGTTTACTGGAAAAATAAATGGGAAAATCCCATTGGAGGAAAATTCCGTGTAGGGTTAGGGTTAGGTAACCATGAACCCATCGAGCAAAATGGACATTGTCAACAAATTCGGAGTGGTTGGGTATGGTTAGGAAGGCAATGACTTTTCTAGTCTGCTCTATCTATGTTTCCTGGAAAAATAAATGGGAAAATCCCATTGGAGGAAAATTCCATTTAGGGTTAGGGTTAGATCACCATGAACCCATAGAGCAAAATGGACCTCGCCAACAAATTCGGAGTATTTGGGTATGGTTATAGAGGCAACAACGTTTCTAGCCTGCCTTATCCATGATTTCTGGTAAAATACATGGGAAAATCCCATTGGAGGAAAATTCCACTAACTGTTAGGGTTAGGTCACCCTGAACTCATAGAGCAAAATGGAGATTGCCAACGAATTCTGACTTCTTGGGTTTGGTTAGGAAGACACTGACTTTTCTAGTCTCCTCTATCTGTGTTTCCTGGCAAAATACATGGGAAAATCCCTTTGGAGGAAAATTGCACTTAGGGTTAGGGTTAGGTCACCATGAACTCCTAGAGCAAAATGGACATCGCCAACAAATTCGGACTGCTTGGGTATGGTTAGGATGGCAATGACGTTTCTAGCCTGCCCTATCCATGATTTCTGGCAAAATATATGGGAAAATGCCATTGGAGGAAAATTCCCCGTAGGGTTAAGATTAGGTTACCATGAACTCATAGAGCAAAATGGACATCCCTGAAAATTTGCTTGGGTATGGATAGGAAGGCACTGACTTTTCAAGCCTGCCCTATCTGTGTTTCCTGGCAAAATACATGGGAAAATCCCATTGGAGGAAAATTCCACTAACTGTTAAGGTTAGGTCACCCTGAACTCATAGAGCAAAATGGACATTGCCAACAAATTCGGACTTCTTGGGTGTGGTTAGGAAGGCACTGACTTTTCTAGCCTACCTTATCTATGTTTCCTGGCAAAATACATGGGAAAATCCCATTGGAGGAAAATTCCACTTAGGGTTAGGGTTAGGTCACCGTGAACTCCTAGAGCAAACTGGACATCGCCAACAAATTTGGAGTGCTTGGATATGGTTAGGAAGGCAATGACGTTTCTAGCCTGCCCTATCCAGTTTTTCTGTCAAAATACATGGGAAAATCGCATTGGAGGAAAATTCCACTTAGGGTTAGGGTTAGGTCACCATGAACTCATAGAGCAAAATGGACATTGGCAACAAATTCGGAGTGCTTGGGCATGGTTAGGAAGGCAATGACGTTTTTTACCTGCCCTATCTATGTTTTCTGGTAAAATACATGGGAAAATCCCATTGGAGGAAAATTGCACTTAGGGTTAGGTTACCATGATCTCATACAGCGAAATGGACATTGCTGAAAATTTGGAGTACTTGGGTGTGTTTAGGAAGACAATGACCTTTCTAGTCTGCTCTATCTATGTTTCCTGGCAAAATAAAGGGGAAAATCCCTTTGGAGGAAAATTCCACTTAGGGTTACGGTTAGATCACCATGAACTCATAGCGCAAAATGGACATCGCCAATAATTTGGAGTACTTCGGTGTGGTTAGGAAGACAATGACTTTTCTAGTCTGCTCTATCTATGTTTCCTGTCAAAATAAATGGGAAAATCCCATTGGAGTAAAATTCCATTTGGGGTTAGGGTTAGATCACCATGAACTCATAGAGCAAAATGGATATCACCAACAAATTCAGAGTGCTTGGGTGTGGTTAGCAAGGCAATGACGTTTCTTACCTGCCCTATCTATGTTTTCTGGTAAAATACATGGGAAAATCCCATTGGAAGAAAATTGCACTTAGGGTTAGGTTACCATGATCTCATACAGCGAAATGGACATTGCTGAAAATTTGGAGTACTTGGGTGTGTTTAGGAAGACAATGACCTTTCTAGTCTGCTCTATCTATGTTTCCTGGCAAAATAAAGGGGAAAATCCCTTTGGAGGAAAATTCCACTTAGGGTTACGGTTAGATCACCATGAACTCATAGCCCAAAATGGACATCGCCAATAATTTGGAGTACTTCGGTTTGGTTAGGAAGACAATGACTTTTCTAGTCTGCTCTATCTATGTTTCCTGGCAAAATAAATGGGAAAATCCCATTGGAGTAAAATTCCATTTGGGGTTAGGGTTAGATCACCATGAACTCATAGAGCAAAATGGATATCACCAACAAATTCAGAGTGCTTGGGTGTGGTTAGCAAGGCAATGACGTTTCTTACCTGCCCTATCTATGTTTTCTGGTAAAATACATGGGAAAATCCCATTGGAGGAAAATTCCACTTAGTGTTAGCTTACCATGATCTCATAGCGCAAAATGGACTTCGAAAAAAATTTGGAGTGCTTGGGTGTGATTAGCAGGGCAATGACTTTTCCAGTCTGCTCTATCTATGTTTCCTGGCAAAATAAATGGGAAAATCCCATTGGAGGAAAATTCCACTTAGGGTTAGGGTTAGGTCACCATGAACTCATAGAGCTAAATGGACAGCGCCAACAAATTTGGAGTGCTTGGCTATGGTTAGGATGGCAATGACATTTCTACCCTGCCCTATCCAAGTTTTCTTGCAAAATATATGGGAAAATGCCATTGGAGGAAAATTCCACGTAGGGTTAGGGTTAGGTTACCATGAACCTATAGAGGAAAATGGACATTGCGAACAAATTCGGACTGCTTTGGTGTGGTTAGGAAGGCACTGAATTTTCGATCCTGGCTTATCCATGATTTCTGATAAAATAAATGGGAAAATCCCATTGGAGGAAAATTCCACTTAGGGTTAGGCTTAGGTCTCCATGAACTCATAGAGCAAAATGGACATCGCTGAAAATTTGCTTGGGTGTGGTTAGGAAGACAATGACTTTTATAGTCTGCTCTATCTATGTTTCCTGGCAAAATAAATGGGAAAATCCCATTGGAGGAAAATTCCACTTAGGGTTAGGGTTATGTCACCATGAACTCATAGAGCAAAATGGACGTCGCCGAAAATTTGGATTGCTTGGGTGTGGTTAGCAAGGCAATGACTTTTCTAGCCTGCCCTATCTATGTTTCCTGGCAAAATACATGGAAAAATCCCATTGGAGGAAAATTCCACGTAGGATGGGGTTACCATGAACCCATAGAGCAAATGGACATTCCCAACAAATTCGGACTGCTTTGGTGTGGTTAAGAAGGCACTGACTTTTGTATCCTGCCTTATCCATGATTTCGGAGGGGGGTCAATGGCGGATCGCCTTTTTTGGCGACCTCCGAAAAATGGTCGATCGACCCCAAATGGGGTCGCGACCTATAGGTTGAGAACCGCTGCTCTATGAGTTCATGGTGAGCTAACCCTAACCCTAAGTGGAATTTTCCTCCAATGGGATTTTCCCATGTATTTTGCCAGGAAACAAAGATAGGGCAGGCTAGAAAAGTCTCTGCCTTCCTAACTATACCCATGCACTCCGAATTTCGTGGTGATGACCATTTTGCTCTATGAGTTCATGGTGACCTAAACCTAACTCTAAGTGGAATTGTCCTCCAATGGGATTTTCCCATGTATTTTGCCAGGAAACATAGATAAGGCAGGCTAGAAAAGTCAGTGCCTTCCTAACCACACCCAAGCAAATTTTCAGTGATGTCCATTTTGCTCTATTAATTCATGGTGACCTAACCCTAACCCTAAGTGGAATTTTCCTCCAATGGGATTTTCCCATGTATTTTGCCAGGAAACATAGATAGGGCAGGCTAGAAAAGTCAGTGCCTTCCTAACCATACCCAAGCACTCCGAATTTGTTGGCGATGTCCATTTTTCTCTATGAGGTAATGGTGACCTTAACCTAACCCTAAGTGGAATACACCTCAAATGGGATTTTCCCATTTATTTTACCAGAAAACATGGATAGGGCAGGCTAGAAACGTCATTGCCTTCCTAACCACACCAAAGCAGTCCAAATTTGTTGGCAATGTCCATTTTGCTCTATTGGTTCATGGTAACCTAACCCTAACCCTACGTGGAATTTTCCTCCAATGGGATTTTCCCATGTATTTTGCCAGGAAACATACATAGGGAAGGCTAGAAAAGTCAGTGCCTTCCTAACCATACCCAACCACTCCGAATTTGTTGGTGATGTACATTTTGCTCTATGACTTCATGGTGATCTAACCCTAACCCTACGTGGAATTTTCCTCTAATATGATTTTCCCATTTATTTTGCCAGGAAACATAGATAGAGCACACTAGAAAAGTCATTGTCTTCCTAACCACACTCAAGGACTGCAAATTTTCTGCAATGTCCATTTTGCTCTATTAATTCATGGTGACCTAACCCTAACCTTAAGGGGAATTTTCCTCCAGTGGGATTTTCCCATATATTTTACCAGAAAACCTGGATAAGGCAGGCTAGAAACGTCATTGCCGTCCTAACCATACCGAAGCACTCCGAATTTGTTGGCGATGTCCATTTTGCTCTATGAGTTCATGGTGATCTAACCCTAACCCTAAGTGGATTTTCCCATTTATTTTACCAGAAAACATGGATAGGGCAGGCTAGAAATGTCATTGCCTTCCTAACCACACCAAAGCAGTCCAAATTTGTTGGCAATGTCCATTTTGCTCTATTGGTTCATGGTAACCTAACCCTAAACCTACGTGGAATTTTCCTCCAATGGGATTTTCCCATGTATTTTGCCAGGAAACACAGATGGGGAGGCTAGAAAAGTCACTGCCTTCCTAACCATACCCAACCATTCCGAATTTTTGGCGATGTCCATTTTGCTCTATGACTTCATGGTGATCTAACCCTAACCCTACGTGGAATTTTCCTCAATTATGATTTTCCCATTTGTTTTGCCAGGAAACATAGATAGAGCAGACTAGAAAAGTCATTGTCTTCCTAACCACACCCAAGCAATCCTAATTTTCAGGGATGTCCATTTTGCTCTATGAGATCATGGTAACCTAACCCTAAGTGGAATTTTCCTCCAATGGGATTTTCTTATGTATTTTACCAGAAATCATGGATAAGGCAGTATAGAAAAGTCTGTGCATTCCTAACCACACCCAAGCATTCCTTTTTTGTTGGCGATGTCCATTTTGCTCTATGAGTTCATGGTGATCTAATCCTAACCCTAAGTGGAATTTTCCTCCAATGGGATTTTCTCATTTATTTTGCCAGGAATCATAGATAGGGCAGGCTAGAAAAGTCAGGGCCTTCCTAACGATACCCAACCACTCCAAATTTGTTGGCGACGTCTATTTTGCTCTATGACTTCATGGTGATATAACCCTAACCCTAAGTGGAATTTTCCTCTAATATGATTTTGCCATTTATTTTGCCAGGAAACATAGATACAGCACACTAGAAAAGCCATTGTCTTCCTAACCAAACCCAAACAAATTTTCAGCGATGTCCATTTTGCTCTACTAGGTCATGGTAACCTAACCCTAACCCTACATGGAATTTTCCTCCAATGGCATTTTCCCATGTATTTTACCAGAAAACATGGATAGAGCAGGCTAGAAACGTCATTGCCATCCTAACCATACCCAAGCACTCTGAATTTGTTGGTGATGTCCATTTTGCTCTATGAGTTCATGGTGACCTAACCCTAACCCTAAGTGGAATTTTCCTCCAGTAGGATTTTCCCATTTATTTTGCCAGGAAACATAGAAAAGTCATTGTCTTCCTAACTACAGTCAAGGACTGTAAATTTTCGGCAATCTCCATTTTGCTCTATTAGTTCATGGTGACCTAATCCTAACCTTAAGGGGAATTTTCCTCCAATAGGATTTTCCCATTTATTTTGCCAGGAAACATAGATAGGGCAGGCTAGAAAAGTCAGTGTCTTCCTAACATCACCCAAGCAGTCCGAATTTGTTGGCAATGTCCATTTTGCTCTATGAGTTCATGGTAACCTTACCCTAACCCTAAGTGGAATTTTCCTCCAAAGGGATTTTCCCATCTTTTTTTCCTAGAAACCATGGATAAGGCAGGCTAGAAACGTCATTGCCATCCTAACCATACCCAAGCACTCTGAATTTGTTGGTGATGTCCATTTTGCTCTATGAGTTCATGGTGACCTAACCCTAACCCTACGTGGAATTTTCCTCCAAAGGGATTTTCCCATGTATTTTGCCAGGAAACATAGATATGGCAGGCTAGAAAATCAGTGCCTTCCTAACCACACCCAAACAGTCCGAATTTGTTTGCAGTGTCCATTTTGCTCTAGGAGTTCATGGTAACCTAACCCTAACCCTAAGTGGAATTTTCCTACAATCAGATTTTCCTATGTATTTTGCCAGGAAACATAGATAGGACAGGGTAGAAAAGTCAGTGCCTTCCTATCCATACCCAAGCACTCCGAATTTGTTGGCGATGTCCATTTTGCTCTATGAGTTAATGGTGTTCTAACCCTAACCCTAAGTAGAATATACCTCCAATGGGATTTTCCCATTTATTTTACCAGAAAACATGGATAGGGCAGACTAGAAACGTCATTGCCTTCCTAACCACACCAAAGCAGTCCAAATTTGTTGGCAATGTCCATTTTGCTCTATTGGTTCATGGTAACCTAACCCTAACCCTACGTGGAATTTTCCTCCCATGGGATTTTCCCATGTATTTTGCCAGGAAACACAGATAGGGCAGGCTAGAAAAGTCAGTGCCTTCCTAACCACATCCAACAACTCCGAATTTTTGGCGATGTCCATTTTGCTCTATTAGTTCATGGTGACCTAACCCTAACCTTAAGGGGAATTTTCCTCCAGTGGGATTTTCCCATATATTTTACCAGAAAACATGAATAAGGCAGGCTAGAAACGTCATTGCCTTCCTAACCATACCGAAGAACTCCGAATTTGTTGGCGATGTCCATTTTGCTATATGAGTTCATGGTGATCTAACCCTAACCCTACGTGGGATTTTCCTCCAATGGGATTTTTGCATTTATTTTGCCAGGAAACATAGATAGAGCAGACTAGAAAAGTCATTGTCTTCCTAACCACCCAAGCACTCCTAATTTTCGGCAATGTCCATTTTGCTCTATTAGTTCATGGTGACCTAACCCTAACCTTAAGGGGAATTTTCCTCCAATGGGATTTTCTTATGCATTTTACCAGAAATCATGGATAAGGCAGGATAGAAAAGTCTGTGCCTTCCTAACCACACCCAAGCATTCCTTATTTGTTGGCGATGTCCATTTTGCTCTATGAGTTCATGGTAATCTAATCCTAACCCTAAGTGGAATTTTCCTCCAATGGGATTTTCTCATTTATTTTACCAGGAAACATGGATAGGGCAGGCTAGAAACGTCATTGCCTTCCTAACCACACCAAAGCAGTCCAAATTTGTTGGCAATGTCCATTTTGCTCTATGAGTTCATGGTGATCTAACCCTAACCCTAAGTGGAATTTTCCTACAATGGGATTTTCGCATTTATTTTGCCGGGAAACATAGATAGAGCAGACTAGAAAAGCCATTGTCTTCCTAACCACACCCAAGCAAATTTTCAGCGATGTCCATTTTGCTCTTTTGGTTCATGGTAACCTAACCCTAACCATACGTGGAATTTTCCTCCAATGGGATTTTCCCATGTATTTTGCCAGGAAACACAGATAGGGCAGGCTAGAAAAGTCAGTGCCTTCCTAACCACACCCAACCACTCCGAATTTGTTGGCGACGTCCATTTTGCTCTATGATTCATGGTGATATAACCCTAACCCTAAGTGGAATTTTCCTCAATGGGATTTTGCCATTTATTTTGCCGGGAAACATAGATAGAGCAGACTAGAAAAGCCATTGTCTTCCTAACCACACCCAAGCAAATTTTCAGCGATGTCCATTTTGCTCTATTGGTTCATGGTAACCTAACCCTAACCCTACGTGGAATATTCCTCTAATGGGATTTTCCCATGTATTTTGCCAGGAAACATAGATAGGGCAGGCTAGAAAAGTCAGTGCCTTCCTAACCATACCCAACCACTCCGAAATTGTTGGCGATGTCCATTTTGCTCTATGACTTCATGGTGATCTAACCCTAACCCTACGTGGAATTTTCCTCTAATATGATTTTCCCATTTATTTTGCCAGGAAACATAGATAGAGCACACTAGAAAAGTCATTGTCTTCCTAACCACACTCAAGGACTGCAAATTTTTGGCAATGTCCATTTTGCTCTATTAGTTCATGGTGACCTAACCCTAACCTTAAGGGGAATTTTCCTCCAGTGGGATTTTCCCATATATTTTACCAGAAAACATGAATAAGGCAAGCTAGAAACGTCATTGCCTTCCTAACCATACCGAAGCACTCCGAAATTGTTGGCGATGTCCATTTTGCTCTATGACTTCATGGTGATCTAACCCTAACCCTAAGTGGAATTTTCCTCCAATGGGATTTTCGCATTTATTTTGCCAGGAAACTTAGATAGAGCAGACTAGAAAAGTCATTGTCTTCCTAACCACACCCAAGCACTCCTAATTTTCGGCAATTTCCATTTTGCTCTATTAGTTCATGGTGATCTAACCCTAACCTTAAGGGGAATTTTCCTCCAATGGGATTTTCTTATGTATTTTACCAGAAATCATGGATAAGGCAGGATAGAAAAGTCAGTGCCTTCCTAACCACACCCAAGCATTCCTTATTTGTTGGCGATGTCCATATTGCTCTATGAGTTCATGGTAATCTAATCCTAACCCTAAGTGGAATTTTCCTCCAATGGGATTTTCTCATTTATTTTGCCAGGAAACATAGATAGAGCATACTAGAAAAGCCATTGTCTTCCTAACCACACCCAAGCAAATTTTCAGCGATGTCCATTTTGCTCTATGAGGTCATGGTAACCTAAACCTATCCCTACATGGAATTTTCCTCCAATGGCATTTTCCCATGTATTTTACCAGAAAACATGGATAGGGCAGGCTAGAAACGTCATTGCCATCCTAACCATACCCAAGCACTCCGAATGTCTTGGCGATGTCCATTTTGCTCTATGAGTTCATGGTAACCTAACACTAACCCGAAATGGAATTTTCCTCCAATGGGATTTTCCCATGTATTTTCCCAGGAAACTTAGATAGGGCAGGCTAGAAAAGTCATTGCCTTGCTAACCACACCCAAGCAATCCAAATTTTCGGCGACGTCCACTTTGCTCTATGAGTTCATGGTGACATAACCCTAACCCTAAGTGGAATTTCCCTCCAATGGGATTTTCCCATGTATTTTACCAGAACACATGGATAGGGAAGGCTACAAACGTCATTTCCATCCTAACCATACCCAAGCACTCCGAATTTGATGGCGATGTCCATTTTGCTCTATGAGTTCATGGTGATCTAGCCCTAACCCTAAGTGGAATTTTCATCCAATAGGATTTCCCATTTATTTTGCCAGGAAACATAGAAAAGTCTTTGTCTTCCTAACTACAGTCAAGGACTGCAAATTTTCGGCAATCTCCATTTCGCTCTATTAGTTCATGGTGACCTAACCCTAACCTTAAGAGGAATTTTCCTCCAATGAGATTTTCCCATTTATTTTGCCAGGAAACATAGATAGGGCAGGCTAGAAAAGTCAGTGTCTTCCTAACGTCACCCAAACAGTCCGAATTTGTTGGCAATGTCCATTTTGCTCTATGAGTTCATGGTAACCTTACCCTAACCCTAAGTGGAATTTTACTCCAATGGGATTTTCCCATGTATTTTCCTAGAAAACATGGATAAGGCAGGCTAGAAACGTCATTGCCATCCTAACCATACCCAAGCACTCTGAATTTGTTGGTGATGTCCATTTTGCTCTATGAGTTCATGGTGACCTAACCCTAACCCTAAGTGGAATTTTCCTCCAAAGGGATTTTCCATGTATTTTGCCAGGAAACATAGATAGCGCAGGCTAGAAAATCAGTGCCTTCCTAACCATACCCAACCACTCCGAATTTGTTGGCGATGTCCATTTTGGTCTATGAGTTCATGTTGATCTAACCCTAACCCTAAGTGGAATATACCTCCAATAAAATTTTCCCATTTATTTTATCAGAAAACATGGATAGGGCAGGCTAGAAACGTCATTGCCTTCCTAACCACACCAAAGTAGTCCAAATTTGTTAGCAATGTCCATTTTGCTCTATTGGTTCATGGTAACCTAACCCTAACCCTACATGGAATTTTCCTCCAATGGAATTTTCCCTTGTATTTTGCCAGGAAACATGGATAGGGCAGGCTAGAAACGTCATTGCCTTCCTCACCATACCGAAGCACTGCGAATTTGTTGGCGATGTCCATTTTGCTCTATGAGTTCATGGTGATCTAACCCTAACCCTAAGTGGAAATTTCCTCCAGTGGGATTTTCCCATATATTTTACCAGAAAACATGGATAAGGCAGGGTAGAAACGTCATTGCCTTCCTAACCATACCGAAGTACTGCGAATGTCTTGGCGATGTCCATTTTGCTCTATGAGTTCATGGTAACCTAACACTAACCCGAAATGGAATTTTCCTCCAATGGGATTTTCCCATGTATTTTCCCAGGAAACTTAGATAGGGCAGGCTAGAAAAGTCATTGCCTTGCTAACCACACCCAAGCAATCCAAATTTTCGGCGACGTCCACTTTGCTCTATGAGTTCATGGTGACATAACCCTAACCCTAAGTGGAATTTCCCTCCAATGGGATTTTCCCATGTATTTTACCAGAACACATGGATAGGGAAGGCTACAAACGTCATTTCCATCCTAACCATACCCAAGCACTCCGAATTTGATGGCGATGTCCATTTTGCTCTATGAGTTCATGGTGATCTAGCCCTAACCCTAAGTGGAATTTTCATCCAATAGGATTTCCCATTTATTTTGCCAGGAAACATAGAAAAGTCTTTGTCTTCCTAACTACAGTCAAGGACTGCAAATTTTCGGCAATCTCCATTTCGCTCTATTAGTTCATGGTGACCTAACCCTAACCTTAAGAGGAATTTTCCTCCAATGAGATTTTCCCATTTATTTTGCCAGGAAACATAGATAGGGCAGGCTAGAAAAGTCAGTGTCTTCCTAACGTCACCCAAACAGTCCGAATTTGTTGGCAATGTCCATTTTGCTCTATGAGTTCATGGTAACCTTACCCTAACCCTAAGTGGAATTTTACTCCAATGGGATTTTCCCATGTATTTTCCTAGAAAACATGGATAAGGCAGGCTAGAAACGTCATTGCCATCCTAACCATACCCAAGCACTCTGAATTTGTTGGTGATGTCCATTTTGCTCTATGAGTTCATGGTGACCTAACCCTAACCCTAAGTGGAATTTTCCTCCAAAGGGATTTTCCATGTATTTTGCCAGGAAACATAGATAGCGCAGGCTAGAAAATCAGTGCCTTCCTAACCATACCCAACCACTCCGAATTTGTTGGCGATGTCCATTTTGGTCTATGAGTTCATGTTGATCTAACCCTAACCCTAAGTGGAATATACCTCCAATAAAATTTTCCCATTTATTTTATCAGAAAACATGGATAGGGCAGGCTAGAAACGTCATTGCCTTCCTAACCACACCAAAGTAGTCCAAATTTGTTAGCAATGTCCATTTTGCTCTATTGGTTCATGGTAACCTAACCCTAACCCTACATGGAATTTTCCTCCAATGGAATTTTCCCTTGTATTTTGCCAGGAAACATGGATAGGGCAGGCTAGAAACGTCATTGCCTTCCTCACCATACCGAAGCACTGCGAATTTGTTGGCGATGTCCATTTTGCTCTATGAGTTCATGGTGATCTAACCCTAACCCTAAGTGGAAATTTCCTCCAGTGGGATTTTCCCATATATTTTACCAGAAAACATGGATAAGGCAGGGTAGAAACGTCATTGCCTTCCTAACCATACCGAAGTACTGCGAATTTGTTGGCGATGTCCATTTTGCTCTATGAGTTCATGGTGATCTAACCCTAACCCTAAGTGGAAATTTCCTCCAATGGGATTTTCTTATGTATTTTACCAGAAATCATGGATAAGGCAGGATAGAAAAGTCAGTGCCTTCCTAACCACACCCAAGCATTCCTTATTTGTTGGCGATGTCCATTTTGCTCTTTGAGTTCATGGTGACCTAAGCCTAACCCTAAGTGGAATTTTCCTCCAATGGGATTTTTCCATTTATTTTGCCAGAAAAAATAGATAGGGCAGGCTAGAAAAGTCAGTGCCTTCCTAACGACACCCAAGCAGTCCGAATTTGTTGGCAATGTCCATTTTGCTCTATGAGTTCATGGTAACCCAACCCTAACCCCACAGGGAATTTTCCTCCAATGGGATTTTCCCATGTATTTTGCAAGGAAACATAGATAGGGCATGCTAGAAAAGTCATTGCCTTGCTAACCACACCCAAGCAATCCAAATTTTCGGTGACGTCTATTTTGCTCTATGAGTTCATTTTGACATAACCCTAACCCTAAGTGGAATTTTCCTCCAATGGCATTTTACCATTTATTTTATCAGAAATCATGGATAAGCCAGGATAGAAACGTGATTGCCTTCCTAAGCACACCAAAACAGTCCAAATTTGTTGGCAATGTCCATTTTGCTCTATGAGTTCATGGTAACCTAACCCTAACCCTACGTGGAATTTTCCTCCAATCGGATTTTCCCATTTATTTTGCCAGGAAACATAGATAGAGCAAACTAGAAAAGTCATTGTCTTCCTAACCACACCCAAGCAAATTTTCAGCGATGTCCATTTTGCTCTAAGAGTTCATGGTGAGGTAACCCTACCTCTAAGTGGAATTTTCCTCCAATGGGATTTTCCCATATATTTTGCCAGGAAACATAGATAGGGCAGGCTAGAAACGTCATTGCCTTCCTAACCATACCAAAGTAGTCCGAATTTGTTGTCAATGTCCATTTTGCTCTATGAGTTCATGGTAACCTAACCCTAACCCTAAGTGGAATTTTCCTCCAATTGCATTTTCCCATATATTTTACCAGATAACATGGATAGGGCAGGCTAGAAACGTCATTGCCATCTTAACCATACCCAAGCACTCCGAATTTGTTGGCGATGTCCTATCTATTTTTCCTGGCAAAATACGTGGCAAAATCCCATTGGAGCAAAATTCCACGTAGGGTTAGGTTTAGGTTACCATTAACCCATAGAGCAAAATAGACATTGCCAAGAAATTCGTACTGCTTGGGTGTGATTAGGAAGGCACTGACTTTTCTAGTCTGCCCTATCTATATTTCCTGGCAAAATACATGGGAAAATTAGGGTTAGGTTACCATGAACTCATAGAGCAAAATGGACATCGTTGAAAATTTGCTTGTGTGTGGTTAGGAAGACAATGGCTTTTCTAGTCTCCTCTATCTGTGTTTCCTGGCAAAATACATGGGAAAATCCCTTTGGAGGAAAATTGCACTTAGGGTTAGGCTTAGATCACCATGAACTCATAGAGCAAAATGGACATCGCCAACAAATTCGGAGTGCTTGGGTATGGTTAGGATGGGAATGACGTTTATAGCCTGCCTTATCCAGGTTTCTGGTAAAATACATGGGAAAATCCCATTGGAGGAAAATTCCATTTAGGGTTAGGGTTAGGTTATCATGAACTCATAGAGCAAAATGGACATTGCCAACAAATTTGGACTGCTTGGGTGTCGTTAGGAAGGCACTTACTTTTCTAGCCTGCCCTATCTATGTTTCCTGGCAAAAAACATGGGAAAATCCCATTGGAGGAAAATTCCCCTTTAAGTTAGGGTTAGGTCACCATGAACTCATAGAGCAAAATGGACATTGCCAACAAATTCGGAGTGCTTGGGTATGGTTGGGAAGGCACTGACTTTTCTAGCCTGCCCTATCTATGTTTCCTGGCAAAATACATGGGAAAATCCCATTGGAGGAAAATTCCACTTAGGTTTAGGGTTAGCTCACCATGAACTCATAGAGCAAAATGGACATCGCCAACAAATTTGGAGTGCTTGGGTATGGATAGGAAGGCAATGACGTTTCTAGCCTGCCCTATCCATGTTTTCTGGTAAAATACATGGGATAATCCCATTGTAGGAAAATTCCACGTAGGGTTAGGGTTAGGTTACTATGAACTCATAGAGCAAAATGGACATCGCGAACAAATTCGGAGTGTTTGGGTCTGGTTAGGAAGGCACTGACTTTTCTAGCCTGCCCTATCTTTGTTTCGTGGCAAAATACATGGGAAAATCCCATTGGAGGAAAATTCCACGTAGGCTTAGGGTTAGGTTACCATGAACTCATAAAGCAAAATGGACATCACTGAAAATTTGCTTGGGTGTAGTTAGGAAGACAATGACTTTTCTTGTCTGCTCTATCTATGTTTCCGTGCAAAATAAATGGGAAAATCCCATTGGAGGAAAATTCCACTTAGGTTTAGGGTTAGCTCACCATGAACTCCTAGAGCAAAATGGACATCGCCAACAAATTTGGAGTGCTTGGGTATGGATAGGAAGGCAATGCTTCCTGGTAAAATCCATGGGAAAATCCCATCGTAGGAAAATTCCCCTTAAGGTTAGGTTTAGGTCACCATGAACTCATAGAGCAAAATGGACACTGCCAACAAATTCGGAGTGCTTGGTTATGGTTAGGAAGGCAATGAACTTTCTAGCCTGCCCTATCTATGTTTCCTGGCAAAATATATGGGAAAATCCCATTGGAGGAAAATTCCACTTAGAGGTAGGGTTACCTCACCATGAACTCTTAGAGCAAAATGGACATCGCTGAAAATTTGCTTGGGTGTGGTTAGGAAGACAATGACTTTTCTAGTTTGCTCTATCTATGTTTCCTGGCAAAATAAATGGGAAAATCCGATTGGAGGAAAATTCCACGTAGGGTTAGGGTTAGGTTACCATGAACTCATAGAGCAAAATGGACATCGCCAACAAATTCGGAGTGCTTGGGTATGGTTAGGAAGGCAATGACGTTTCTAGCCTGCCCTATCTATATTTCCTGGCAAAATACATGGGAAAATCCCATTGTAGGAAAATTCCACGTAGGGTTAAGGTTAGGTTACCATGAACCCATAGAGCAAAATGAACATTGCCAACAAATTTGGACATTTTCGGTGTGGTTAGGAAGGCACTGACTTTTCTATCCTGCCTTAGCCATGATTTCTGGTAAAATAAATGGGAAAATCCCATTGGAGGAAAATTACACTTAGGGTTAGGGTTAGGTCACTATTAACTAATAGAGCTAAATGGACATCACCAAGAAATTCGAAGTGCTTGGGTATGGTTAGGAAGGCAATGAGGTTTCTAGCCTGCCCTATCCATGTTTTCTTGCAAAATATATGGGAAAATGCCATTGGAGGAAAATTCCACGTAGGGTTAGGGTTAGGTTACCATGAACCCATAGAGGAAAATGGACATTGCGAACAAATTCGGACTGCTTTGGTGTGGTTAGGAAGGCACTGAATTTTCTATCCTGGATTATCCATGATTTCTGATAAAATAAATGGGAAAATCCCATTGGAGGAAAATTCCACATAGGGTTAGGCTTAGGTCTCCATGAACTCATAGAGCAAAATGGACATCGCTGAAAATTTGCTTGGGTGTGGTTAGGAAGACAATGACTTTTATAGTCTGCTCTATCTTTGTTTCCTGGCAAAATAAACGGGAAAATCCCATTGGAGGAAAATTCCACTTAGGGTTAGGGATAGATCACCATGAACTCATAGAGCAAAATGGACATCGCCAACAAATTCGGAGTGCTTGGGTATGCTTAGGAAGGCAATGACGTTTCTACCCTGCCCTATCTATGTTTTCTGGTAAAATACATGGGAAAATCCCATTGCAGGAAAATTCCACGTAGGGTTAGGGTTAGGTTACTATGAACCCATAGAGCAAAATGGACATTGCCAACAAATTCGGACTCTTTTGGTGTGGTTAGGAAGACACTGACATTTCTAGCCTGTCCTATCTATGCTTCCTGGTAAAATCCATGGGAAAATCCCATCGGAGGAAAATTCCCCTTAAGGTTAGGTTTAGGTCACCATGAACTCATAGAGCAAAATGGACATTGCCAACAAATTCGGAGTGCTTGGTTATGGTTAGGAAGGCAATGACGTTTCTAGCCTGCCCTATCTATGTTTCCTGTCAAAATACATGGGAAAATCCCATTGTAGGAAAATTCCACGTAGGGTTAAGGTTAGGTTACCATGAACCCATAGAGCAAAATGAACATTGCCAACAAATTTGGACTTCTTCGGTGTGGTTAGAAAGGCACTGACTTTTCTATCCTGCCTTATCCATGATTTCTGGTAAAATAAATGGGAAAATCCCATTGGAGGAAAATTACACTTAGGGTTAGGGTTAGGTCACCATTAACTCATAGACCAAAATGGACATCGCTGAAAATTTGCTTCGGTGTGGTTAGGAAGACAATGAATTTTCTAGTCTGCTCTATCTATGTTTCCTGGCAAAATAAATGGGAAAATTCCATTGGAGGAAAATTCCACATAGGGTTAGCGTTAGGTCACCATTAACTCATAGAGCAAAATGGACATCGCTGAAAATTTGGTTGGGTGTGGTTAGGAAGACAATGACTTTTCTAGTCTGCTCTATCTATGTTTCCTGGCAAAACAAATGGGAAAATCCCATTGGAGGAAAATTCCACTTAGGGTTAGGGTTAGGTCACCATTAACTCATAGAGCAAAATGGACATCGCCAACAAATTGGGAGTCCTTGGGTATGGTTAGGAAGGCAATGACTTTTCTAGCCTGCCCTATCTATGTTTCCTGGCAAAATACATGGGAAAATCCCATTGGAGGAAAATTCCACTTAGGTTTAGGGTTAGGTTACCATGAATTCATAGAGCAAAGTGGACATTGCAAACAAATTCGGACACGTTGGGTGTGGTTAGGAAGACACTGACTTTTCTACCCTGCCATATGCATGTATCCTGGCAAAATATATGGGAAAATCCCATATGAGGAAAATTCCCCTTAAGGTTAGGGTTAGGTCACCATGAATTCATAGAGCAAAATGGACATTGGCAACAAATTCGGACTGCTTGGGTGTGGTTAGGAAGGCAATGACGTTTCTAGCCTGTCCTATCTATGTTTCATGGCAAAATATATGGGAAAATCCCATTGTAGGAAAATTCCACGTAGGGTTAGGGTTAGGTTACTATGAACCCATAGAGCAAAATGGACATTGCCAACAAATTCGGACTCTTTTGGTGTGGTTAGGAAGGCACTGACATTTCTAGCCTGTCCTATCTATGCTTCCTGGTAAAATCCATGGGAAAATCCCATCGGAGGAAAATTACCCTTAAGGTTAGGTTTAGGTCACCATGAACTCATAGAGCAAAATGGACATCGCCAACAAATTCGGAGTGCTTGGGTATGGTTAGGAAGGCAATGACGTTTCTAGCCTGCCCTATCTATGTTTCCTGGCAAAATACATGGGAAAATCCCATTGTAGGAAAATTCCACGTAGGGTTAAGGTTAGGTTACCATGAACCCATAGAGCAAAATGAACATTGCCAACAAATTTGGACTTCTTCGGTGTGGTTAGAAAGGCACTGACTTTTCTATCCTGCCTTATCCATGATTTCTGGTAAAATAAATGGGAAAATCCCATTGGAGGAAAATTACACTTAGGGTTAGGGTTAGGTCACCATTAACTCATAGAGCAAATGGACATCGCCAACAAATTGGGAGTCCTTGGGTATGGTTAGGAAGGCAATGACTTTTCTAGCCTGCCCTATCTATGTTTCCTTGCAAAATACATGGGAAAATCCCATTGGAGGAAAATTCCACTTAGGGTTAGGGTTAGGTTACCATGAATTCATAGAACAAAGTGGACATTGCCAACAAATTTGGACTTTTTCGGTGTGGTTAGGAAGGCACTGACTTTTCTATCCTGCCTTAGCCATGATTTCTGGTAAAATAAATGGGAAAATCCCATTGGAGGAAAATTACACTTAGGGTTAGGGTTAGGTCACTATTAACTAATAGAGCAAAATGGACATCACCAAGAAATTCGAAGTGCTTGAGTATGGTTAGGAAGGCAATGAGGTTTCTAGCCTGCCCTATCCATGTTTTCTTGCAAAATATATGGGAAAATGCCATTGGAGGAAAATTCCACGTAGGGTTAGGGTTAGGTTACCAGGAACCCATAGAGGAAAATGGACATTGCGAACAAATTCGGACTGCTTTGGTGTGGTTAGGAAGGCACTGAATTTTCTATCCTGGATTATCCATGATTTCTGATAAAATAAATGGGAAAATCCCATTGGAGGAAAATTCCACATAGGGTTAGGCTTAGGTCTCCATGAACTCATAGAGCAAAATGGACATCGCTGAAAATTTGCTTGGGTGTGGTTAGGAAGACAATGACTTTTATAGTCTGCTCTATCTTTGTTTCCTGGCAAAATAAACGGGAAAATCCCATTGGAGGAAAATTCCACTTAGGGTTAGGGATAGATCACCATGAACTCATAGAGCAAAATGGACATCGCCAACAAATTCGGAGTGCTTGGGTATGCTTAGGAAGGCAATCACGTTTCTACCCTGCCCTATCTATGTTTCCTGGCAAAATACATGGGAAAATCCCATTGGAGGAAAATTCCACATAGGATGGGGTTACCATGAACCCATAGACCAAAATGGACATTCCCAACAAATTCGGACTGCTTTCGTGTGGTTAAGAAGGCACTGACTTTTCTATCCTGCCTTATCCATGATTTCGGAGGGGGGGCAATGGCGGATCACCTTGTTTGGCGACCTATGAAAAATGGTCGATCGACCCCAAATGGGGTCGCGACCTATAGGTTGAGAAGCGCTGCTCCATGAGTTCATGGTGAGCTAACCCTAACCCTAAGTGGAATTTTCCTCCAATGGGATTTTCCCATGTATTTTGCCAGGAAACAAAGATAGGGCAGGCTAGAAAAGTCTCTGCCTTCCTAACTATACACATGCACTCCGAATTTCGTGGCGATGTCCATTTTGCTCTATGAGTTCATGGTGACCTAAACCTAACTCTAAGTGGAATTGTCCTCCAATGGGATTTTCCCATGTATTTTGCCAGGAAACATAGATAGGACAGGCTAGAAACTTCATTGCCTTCCTAACTATACCCAACCACTCCGAATTTCTTGGCAATGTCCATTTTGCTCTATGAGTTCATGGTGATCTAACCCTAACCCTAAGTGGAATTTTCCTCCAATGGAATTTTCCTACGTATTTTGCCAGGAAACATAGATAGGGCAGGCTAGAAACGTCATTGCCTTCCTAACCACACCCAAACAGTCCGAATTTGTTGGCAGTGTCCATTTTCCTCTAGGAGTTCATGGTAACCTAACCCTAACCCTAAGTGGAATTTTCCTACAATCAGATTTTCCCATGTATTTTGCCAGGAAACATAGATAGGGCAGGGTAGAAAAGTCAGTGCCTTCCTATCAATACCCAAGCACTCCGAATTTGTTGGCGATGTCCATTTTGCTCTATGAGTTAATGGTGACCTAACCCTAACCCTAAGTGGAATATACCTCCAATGGGATTTTCCCATTTATTTTACCAGAAAACATGGATAGGGCAGGCTAGAAACGTCATTGCCTTCCTAACCACACCAAAGCAGTCCAAATTTGTTGGCAATGTCCATTTTGCTCTATTGGTTCATGGTAACCTAACCCTAACCCTACGTGGAATTTTCCTCTAATGGGATTTTCCCATGTATTTTGACAGGAAACATAGATAGGGCAGGCTAGAAAAGTCAGTGCCTTCCTAACCATACCCAACCACTCCGAATTTCTTGGCGATGTCCATTTTTCTCTATGACTTCATGGTGATCTAACCCTAACCCTACGTGGAATTTTCCTCTAATATGATTTTCCCATTTATTTTGCCAGGAAAGATAGATAGAGCACACTAGAAAAGTCATTGTCTTCCTAACCACACTGAAGGACTGCAAATTTTCGGCAATGTCCATTTTGCTCTATTAGTTCATGGTGACCTAACCCTAACCTTAAGGGGAATTTTCCTCCAGTGGGATTTTCCCATATATTTTACCAGAAAACATGAATAACGCAGGCTAGAAACGTCATTGCCTTCCTAACCATATCGAAGCACTCCGAATTTGTTGGCGATGTCCATTTTGCTATATGAGTTCATGGTGATCTAACCCTAACCCTAAGTGGAATTTTCCTCCAATGGGATTTTCGCATTTATTTTGCCAGGAAACATAGATAGAGCAGACTAGAAAAGTCATTGTCTTCCTAACCACACCCAAGCACTCCTAATTTTCGGCAATGTCCATTTTGCTCTATTAGTTCATGGTGACCTAACCCTAACCTTAAGGGGAATTTTCCTCCAATGGGATTTTCTTTTGTATTTTACCAGAAATCATGGATAAGGCAGGATAGAAAAGTCAGTGCCTTCCTAACCACACCCAAGCATTCCTTATTTGTTGGCGATGTCCATTTTGCTCTATGAGTTCACGGTAATCTAATCCTAACCTTAAGTGGAATTTTCCTCCAATGGGATTTTCTCATTTATTTTGCCAGGAAACATAGATAGGGCAGGCTAGAAAAGTCAGGGCCTTCCTAACCATACCCAACCACTCCGAATTTGTTGGTGATGTCCATTTTTCTCTATGACTTCATGGTGATATAACCCTAACCCTAAGTGGAATTTTCCTCTAATATGATTTTCCCATTTATTTTGCCAGGAAAGATAGATAGAGCACCCTAGAAAAGTCATTGTCTTCCTAATCACACTGAAGGACTGCAAATTTTCGGCAATGTCCATTTTGCTCTATTAGTTCATGGTGACCTAACCATAACCTTAAGGGGAATTTTCCTCCAATGGCATTTTCCCATGTATTTTACCAGAAAACATGGATAGGGCAGGCTAGAAACGTCATTGCCATCCTAACCATACCCAAGCACTCCGAATTTGTTGCCGATGTCCATTTTGCTCTATGAGTTCATGGTAACCTAACCCTAACCCTAAGTGGAATTTTCCTCCAATGGGATTTTCCCATGTATTTCGCCAGGAAACATAGATAGGGCAGGCTAGAAAAGTCATTGCCTTGCTAACCACACCCAAGCAATCCAAATTTTCGGCGACATCCAATTTACTCTATGAGTTCATGGTGACATAACCCTTACCCTAAGTGGAATTTTCCTCCAATGGGATTTTCCCATGTATTTTCCTAGAAAACATGGATAAGGCAGGCTAGAAACGTCATTCCATCCTAACCATACCCAAGCACTCTGAATTTGTTGGTGATGTCCATTTTGCTCTATGAGTTCATGGAGAACTAACCCTAACCCTAAGTGGAATATACCTCCAATGGGATTTTCCCATTTATTTTATCAGAAAACGTGGATACGGCAGGCTAGAAACGTCATTGCCTTCCTAACCACACCAAAGCAGTCCAAATTTGTTGGTAATGTCCATTTTGCTCTATTGGTTCATGGTAACCTTACCCTAACCCTAAGTGGAATTTTCCTCCAATGGGATTTTCCCATGTATTTTCCTAGAAAACATGGATAAGGCAGGCTAGAAACGTCATTCCATCCTAACCATACCCAACCACTCCGAATTTCTTGGCGATGTCCATTTTGCTCTATGACCTCATGTTGATCTAACCCTAACCCTACGTGGAATTTTCCTGTAATATGATTTTCCCATTTATTTTGCCAGGAAACATATATAGAGCACACTAGAAACGTCATTGCCTTCCTAACCACACCAAAGCAGTCCAAATTTGTTGGTAATGTCCATTTTGCTCTATGAGTTCATGGTGACCTAACCCTAACCTTAAGGGGAATTTTCCTCCAGTGGGATTTTCCATTATATTTTACCAGAAAACATGGATAAGGCAGGCTAGAAACGTCATTGCCTTCCTAACCATACCGAAGCACTCCGAATTTGTTGGCGATGTCCATTTTGCTCTATGAGTTCATGGTGATCTAACCCTAACCCTAAGTGGAATTTTCCTCCAATGGGATTTTCCCATTTATTTTGCCAGGAAAAGTAGATAGAGCAGACTAGAAAAGTCATTGTCTTCCTAACCACACCCAAGCACTCCTAATTTTCGGGGATGTCCATTTTGCTCTATGAGATCATGGTAACCTAACCGTAAGTGGAATATTCCTCCAAAGGGATTTTCCATGTATTTTGCCAGGAAACATAGATAGGGCAGGCTAGAAAAGTCAGTGCCTTCCTAACCATACCCAACCACTCCGAATTTCTTGGCGATGTCCATTTTTCTCTATGACTTCATGGTGATCTAACCCTAACCCTACGTGGAATTTTCCTCTAATATGATTTTCCCATTTATTTTGCCAGGAAAGATAGATAGAGCACACTAGAAAAGTCATTGTCTTCCTAACCACACTGAAGGACTGCAAATTTTCGGCAATGTCCATTTTGCTCTATTAGTTCATGGTGACCTAACCCTAACCTTAAGGGGAATTTTCCTCCAGTGGGATTTTCCCATATATTTTACCAGAAAACATGAATAACGCAGGCTAGAAACGTCATTGCCTTCCTAACCATATCGAAGCACTCCGAATTTGTTGGCGATGTCCATTTTGCTATATGAGTTCATGGTGATCTAACCCTAACCCTAAGTGGAATTTTCCTCCAATGGGATTTTCGCATTTATTTTGCCAGGAAACATAGATAGAGCAGACTAGAAAAGTCATTGTCTTCCTAACCACACCCAAGCACTCCTAATTTTCGGCAATGTCCATTTTGCTCTATTAGTTCATGGTGACCTAACCCTAACCTTAAGGGGAATTTTCCTCCAATGGGATTTTCTTTTGTATTTTACCAGAAATCATGGATAAGGCAGGATAGAAAAGTCAGTGCCTTCCTAACCACACCCAAGCATTCCTTATTTGTTGGCGATGTCCATTTTGCTCTATGAGTTCATGGTAATCTAATCCTAACCCTAAGTGGAATTTTCCTCCAATGGGATTTTCTCATTTATTTTGCCAGGAAACATAGATAGGGCAGGCTAGAAAAGTCAGGGCCTTCCTAACCATACCCAACCACTCCGAATTTGTTGGTGATGTCCATTTTTCTCTATGACTTCATGGTGATATAACCCTAACCCTAAGTGGAATTTTCCTCTAATATGATTTTCCCATTTATTTTGCCAGGAAAGATAGATAGAGCACCCTAGAAAAGTCATTGTCTTCCTAACCACACTGAAGGACTGCAAATTTTCGGCAATGTCCATTTTGCTCTATTAGTTCATGGTGACCTAACCCTAACCTTAAGGGGAATTTTCCTCCAATGGCATTTTCCCATGTATTTTACCAGAAAACATGGATAGGGCAGGCTAGAAACGTCATTGCCATCCTAACCATACCCAAGCACTCCGAATTTGTTGCCGATGTCCATTTTGCTCTATGAGTTCATGGTAACCTAACCCTAACCCTAAGTGGAATTTTCCTCCAATGGGATTTTCCCATGTATTTCGCCAGGAAACATAGATAGGGCAGGCTAGAAAAGTCATTGCCTTGCTAACCACACCCAAGCAATCCAAATTTTCGGCGACATCCAATTTACTCTATGAGTTCATGGTGACATAACCCTTACCCTAAGTGGAATTTTCCTCCAATGGGATTTTCCCATGTATTTTCCTAGAAAACATGGATAAGGCAGGCTAGAAACGTCATTCCATCCTAACCATACCCAAGCACTCTGAATTTGTTGGTGATGTCCATTTTGCTCTATGAGTTCATGGAGAACTAACCCTAACCCTAAGTGGAATATACCTCCAATGGGATTTTCCCATTTATTTTATCAGAAAACGTGGATACGGCAGGCTAGAAACGTCATTGCCTTCCTAACCACACCAAAGCAGTCCAAATTTGTTGGTAATGTCCATTTTGCTCTATTGGTTCATGGTAACCTTACCCTAACCCTAAGTGGAATTTTCCTCCAATGGGATTTTCCCATGTATTTTCCTAGAAAACATGGATAAGGCAGGCTAGAAACGTCATTCCATCCTAACCATACCCAACCACTCCGAATTTCTTGGCGATGTCCATTTTGCTCTATGACCTCATGTTGATCTAACCCTAACCCTACGTGGACTTTTCCTGTAATATGATTTTCCCATTTATTTTGCCAGGAAACATATATAGAGCACACTAGAAACGTCATTGCCTTCCTAACCACACCAAAGCAGTCCAAATTTGTTGGTAATGTCCATTTTGCTCTATGAGTTCATGGTGACCTAACCCTAACCTTAAGGGGAATTTTCCTCCAGTGGGATTTTCCATTATATTTTACCAGAAAACATGGATAAGGCAGGCTAGAAACGTCATTGCCTTCCTAACCATACCGGAGCACTCCGAATTTGTTGGCGATGTCCATTTTGCTCTATGAGTTCATGGTGATCTAACCCTAACCCTAAGTGGAATTTTCCTCCAATGGGATTTTCCCATTTATTTTGCCAGGAAAAGTAGATAGAGCAGACTAGAAAAGTCATTGTCTTCCTAACCACACCCAAGCACTCCTAATTTTCGGGGATGTCCATTTTGCTCTATGAGATCATGGTAACCTAACCGTAAGTGGAATATTCCTCCAAAGGGATTTTCCATGTATTTTGCCAGGAAACATAGATAGGGCAGGCTAGAAAAGTCAGTGTCTTCCTAACGTCACCCAAGCAGTCCGAATTTGTTGGCAATGTCCATTTTGCTCTATTGGTTCATGGTAACCTAACCCTAACCCTACGTGGAATTTTCCTCCAATGGAATTTTCCCATGTATTTTCCAGGAAACATAGATAGGGCAGGCTAGAAAAGTCAGTGCCTTCCTAACAATACCCAACCATTCCGAATTTCTTGGCGATGTCCATTTTGCTCTGTGACTTCATGTTGATCTAACCCTAACCCTAAGTGGAATTTTCCTCCAATGGGATTTTCCCATTTATTTTGCCAGGAAACATAGATAGAGCACACTAGAAAAGTCATTGTCTTCCTAACCATACCCAAGCACTCCAAATTTTGGGCAATGTCCATTTTGCTCTATGAGTTCTTGGTGACCTAACCCTAACCTTAAGGGGAATTTACCTCCAGTGGGATTTTCCCATATATTTTACCAGAAAACATGGATAAGGCAGGCTAGAAAAGTCAGTGTCTTCCTAACGTAACCCAAGCAGTCCGAATTTGTTGGCAATGTCCATTTTGCTCTATGAGTTCATGGTAACATTACCCTAATCTTAAGTGGAATTTTCCTCCAATGGGATTTTCCCATGTATTTTCCTAGAAAACATGGATAAGGCAGGATAGAAACGTCATTGCCATCCTAACCATACCCAAGCACTCTGAATTTGTTGGCGATGTCCATTTTGCTCTATGAGTTCATGGTGATCTAATCCTAAGCCTAAGTGGAATTTTCCTCCAATGGGATTTTCTCATTTATTTTGCCAGGAAACATAGATAGGGCAGGCTAGAAAATCAGTGCCTTCCTAACCACACCTAAACAGTCCGAATTTGTTGGCAGTGTCCATTTTGCTCTATTAGTTCATGGTGACCTAACCCTAACCCTAAGTGGAATATAACTCCAATGGGATTTTCCCATTTATTTTATCAGAAAACATGGATAGGGCAGGCTAGAAACGTCATTGCCTTCCTAACCACACGAAAGCAGTCCAAATTTGTTGGCAATGTCTATTTTGCTCTATTTGTTCATGGTAACCTAACCCTAACCCTACGTGGAATTTTCCTCCAATGGAATTTTCCCATGTATTTTGCCAGGAAACATAGATAGGGCAGGCTAGAAAAGTCAGTGCCTTCCTAACCATACCCAACCACTCCGAATTTGTTGGCGATGTCCATTTTGCTCTATGAGTTCATGGTGATCTAATCCTAAGCCTAAGTGGAATTTTCCTCCAATGGGATTTTCTCATTTATTTTGCCAGGAAACATAGATAGAGCACACTAGAAAAGCCATTTTCTTCCTAACCACACCCAAGCAAATTTTCAGCGTTGTCCATTTTACACTATGAGGTCATGGTAACCTAACCCTAACCCTGCATGGAATTTTCCTCCAATGGCATTTTCCCATGTGTTTTACCAGAAAACATGGATAGGGCAGGCTAGAAACGTCATTGCCATCCTAACCATACCCAAGCACTCCGAATTTGTTGGCGATGTCCATTTTGCTCTAAGAGTTCATGGTGAGCTAACCCTAACTCTAAGTGGAATTTTCCTCCAATGGGATTTTCCCATATATTTTGCCAGGAAACATAGATAGGGCAGGCTAGAAAAGTCATTGTCTTTCTAACCACACTCAAGCACTGCAAATTTTCGGCGATGTCCATTTTGCTCTTTGAGTTCATGGTGACCTAAGCCTAACCCTAAGTGAAATTTTCCTCTAATGGGATTTTCCCATTTATTTTGCCAGGAAAAATAGATAGGGCAGGCTAGAAAAGCCAGTGCCTTACTAAAGACACCCAAGCAGTCCTAATTTGTTGGCAATGTCCATTTTGCTCTATGAGTTCATGGCAACCTAACCCTAACGCCACGTAGAATTTTCCTCCAATGGGATTTTCCCATGTATTTTGCCAGGAAACATAGATAGGGCACGCTAGAAAAGTCATTGTCTTCCTAACCACACGCAAGCAAATTTTCAGCGATTTCAATTTGGCTCAATGAGTTCATGGTGAGCTAACCATAACCCTAAGTGGAATTTTACTCCAATGGGATTTTCCCATGTATTTTGCAAGGAAACATAGATAGGGCATGCTAGAAAAGTCATTGCCTTGCTAACCACACCCAAGCAATCCAAATTTTCGGTGACGTCTATTTTGCTCTATGAGTTCATGGTGACATAACCCTAACCCTAAGTGTAATTTTCCTCCAATGGCATTTTCCCATTTATTTTATCAGAAATCATGGATAAGCCAGGATAGAAACATCATTGGCTTCCTAACCACACCAAAACAGTCCAAATTTGTTGGCAATGCCCATTTTGCTCTATGAGTTCATGGTAACCTAACCCTAACGCCACGTGGAATTTTCCTCCAATGGGATTTTCCCATATATTTTGCCAGGAAACATAGATAGAGCAGACTAGAAAAGTCATTGTCTTCCTAACTACACCCAAGCAAATTTTCAGCGATGTCCATTTTGCTCTAAGAGTTCATGGTGAGCTAATCCTACCTCTAAGTGGACATTTCCTCCAATGGGATTTTCCCATATATTTTGCCAGGAAACATAGATAGGGCAGGCTAGAAACGTCATTGCCTTCCTAACCACACCAAAGAAGTCCGAATTTGTTGGCAATGTCCATTTTGCTCTATGAGTTCATGGTAACCTAACCCTAACCCCACCTGGAATTTTCCTCCAATGGGATTTTTCCATGTATTTTGCCAGGAAATATAGATAGGGCAGACTAGAAAAGTCAGTGCCTTCCTAACCACACCCAAACAGTCCGAATTTCTTCGCAATGTCTATTTTGCTCTATGGGTTAATGGTAACCTAAACCTAACCCTACGTGGAAATTTCCTCCAATGGGATTTTCCCATTTATTTTGCCAGGAAACATAGATAGAGCAGACTAGAAAAGTCATTGTCTTCCTAACCACACCCAAGCAAATTTTCAGCGATGTCCATTTTGCTCTAAGAGTTCATGGTGATCTAACCCTATCTCTAAGTGGAATTTTCCTCCAAAGGATTTTCCCATATATTTTGCCAGGAAACATAGATAGGGCAGGCTAGAAACGTCATTGCCTTCCTAACCACACCAAAGTAGTCCGAATTTGTTGGCAATGTCCATTTTGCTCTATGAGTTCATGGTAACCTAACCCTAACCCCACGTGGAATTTTCCTCCAATGGGATTTTTCCATGTATTTTGCCAGGAAATATAGATAGGGCAGACTAGAAAAGTCAGTGCCTTCCTAACCATACCCAAGCAGTCCGAATTTCTTGGCAATGTCTATTTTGCTCTATGGGTTAATGGTAACCTAAACCTAACCGTACGTGGAAATTTCCTCCAATGGGATTTTCCCATTTATTTTGCCAGGAAACATAGATAGAGCAGACTAGAAAAGTCATTGTCTTTCAAACCTCACCCAAGCAAATTTTCAGCGTTGTCCATTTTGCTCTATGAGTTCATGTTGACCTAACCCTAACCTTAAGGAGAATTTTCCTCCAATGGGATTTTCCCATGTATTTTGCCTGGAAACATAGATAGGGCAGGCTAGAAAAGTCAGTGCCTTCGTAATAACACCGAAGCAATCTGAATTTGTTGGCAATGTCCATATTGCTCTATGAGTTCATGGTACCTAACCCTAACAGTACATGGAATTTTCCTCCAATGGCATTTTCCCATATAGTTTGCCAGAAAACATGGATAGGGCAGGCCAGAAATGTCATTGCCATCCTAACCATATCCAAGCACTCCGAATTTGTTGGCGATGTCCATTTTGCTCTATGGGTTCATGGTGACCTAACCCTAACGCTAAGTGGAATTTTCCTCCAATGGGATTTTCCCATGTATTTTGCCAGGAAACATAGATAGGGAAGGCTAGAAAAGTCATTGTCTTTCTAACCACACTCAAGCACTGCAAATTTTCGGCGACGTCCATTTTGCTCTTTGAGTTCATGGTGACCTAAGCCTAACCCTAAGTGAAATTTTCCTCCAATGGGATTTTCCCATTTATTTTGCCAGGAAAAATAAATAGGGCAGGCTAGAAAAGTCAGTGCCTTCCTAACGACACCCAAGCAGTCCGAATTTGTTGGCAATGTCCATTTTGCTCTATGAGTTCATGGTAACCTAACCCTAATCCCACAGGGAATTTTCCTCCAATGGGATTTTCCCATTTATTTTTCCAGGAAACATAGATAGGGCACGCTAGAAAAATCATTGTCTTCCTAACCACACCCAAGCAAATTTTCAGCGATTTCAATTTGGATCTATGAATTCATGGTGAGCTAACCCTAACCCTAAGTGGAATTTTACTCCAATGGGATTTTCCCATGTATTTGCAAGGAAACATAGATAGGGCAGGCTAGAAAAGTCATTGCCTTGCTAACCACACCCAAGCAATCCAAATTTTCGTTGACGTCTATTTTGCTCTATGAGTTCATGGTGACATAACCCTAACCCTAAGTGGAATTTTCCTCCAATGGCATTTTCCCATTTATTTTATCAGAAATCATGGATAAGCCAGGATAGAAACGTCAGTGCCTTCCTAATGACACCCAAGCAGTCTGAATTTGTTGGCAATGTCCATATTGCTCTATGAGTTCATGGTACCTAACCCTAACCGTACATGGAATTTTCCTTCAATGGCATTTTCCCATATAGTTTGCCAGAAAACATGGATAGGGCAGGCCAGAAATGTCATTGCCATCCTAACCATACCCAAGTACTCCAAATTTGTTGGCGATGTCCATTTTGCTCTATGGGTTCATGGTGATCTAACCCTAACGCTAAGTGGAATTTTCCACCAATGGGATTTTCCCATTCATTTTGCCAGGAAACATAGATAGAGCAGACTAGAAAAGTCATTGTCTTCCTAACCACATCCAAGCAAATTTTCAGCGATGTCCATTTTGCTCTATGAGTTCCTGGTAACTTAACACTATCCCTACATGAAATTTTCCTCCAATGGGATTTTCCCATATATTTTGCCAGGAAACATAGATAGGGCAGGCTAGAAACGTCATTGCCTTCCTAACCACACCAAAGTAGTCCGAATTTGTTGGCAATGTCCCTTTTGCTCTATGAGTTCATGGTAACCTAACCCTAACCCCACGTGGAATTTTCCTCCAATGGGATTTTTCCATGTATTTTGCCAGGAAATATAGATAGGGCAGACTAGAAAAGTCAGTGCCTTCCTAACCACACCCAAGCAGTCCGAATTTCTTGGCAATGTCTATTTTGCTCTATGGGTTAATCGTTACCTAAACCTAACCTTACGTGGAAATTTCCTCCAATGGGATTTTCCCATTTATTTTGCCAGGAAACATAGATAGGGAAGGCTAGAAAAGTCATTGTCTTTCTAACCACACTCAAGCACTGCAAATTTTCGGCGACGTCCATTTTGCTCTTTGAGTTCATGGTGACCTAAGCCTAACCCTAAGTGAAATTTTCCTCCAATGGGATTTTCCCATTTATTTTGCCAGGAAAAATAAATAGGGCAGGCTAGAAAAGTCAGTGCCTTCCTAACGACACCCAAGCAGTCCGAATTTGTTGGCAATGTCCATTTTGCTCTATGAGTTCATGGTAACCTAACCCTAATCCCACAGGGAATTTTCCTCCAATGGGATTTTCCCATTTATTTTGCCAGGAAACATAGATAGGGCACGCTAGAAAAGTCATTGTCTTCCTAACCACACCCAAGCAAATTTTCAGCGATTTCAATTTGGCTCTATGAATTCATGGTGAGCTAACCCTAACCCTAAGTGGAATTTTACTCCAATGGGATTTTCCCATGTATTTTGCAAGGAAACATAGATAGGGCAGGCTAGAAAAGTCATTGCCTTGCTAACCACACCCAAGCAATCCAAATTTTCGTTGACGTCTATTTTGCTCTATGAGTTCATGGTGACATAACCCTAACCTTAAGGAGAATTTTCCTCCAATGGGATTTTCCCATGTATTTTGCCAGGAAACATGGATAGGCCAGGCTAGAAAAGTCAGTGCCTTCCTAATGACACCCAAGCAGTCTGAATTTGTTGGCAATGTCCATATTGCTCTATGAGTTCATGGTACCTAACCCTAACCGTACATGGAATTTTCCTTCAATGGCATTTTCCCATATAGTTTGCCAGAAAACATGGATAGGGCAGGCCAGAAATGTCATTGCCATCCTAACCATACCCAAGTACTCCAAATTTGTTGGCGATGTCCATTTTGCTCTATGGGTTTATGGTGATCTAACCCTAACGCTAAGTGGAATTTTCCACCAATGGGATTTTCCCATTCATTTTGCCAGGAAACATAGATAGAGCAGACTAGAAAAGTCATTGTCTTCCTAACCACATCCAAGCAAATTTTCAGCGATGTCCATTTTGCTCTATGAGTTCCTGGTAACTTAACACTATCCCTACATGAAATTTTCCTCCAATGGGATTTTCCCATATATTTTGCCAGGAAACATAGATAGGGCAGGCTAGAAACGTCATTGCCTTCCTAACCACACCAAAGTAGTCCGAATTTGTTGGCAATGTCCCTTTTGCTCTATGAGTTCATGGTAACCTAACCCTAACCCCACGTGGAATTTTCCTCCAATGGGATTTTTCCATGTATTTTGCCAGGAAATATAGATAGGGCAGACTAGAAAAGTCAGTGCCTTCCTAACCACACCCAAGCAGTCCGAATTTCTTGGCAATGTCTATTTTGCTCTATGGGTTAATCGTTACCTAAACCTAACCTTACGTGGAAATTTCCTCCAATGGGATTTTCCCATTTATTTTGCCAGGAAACATAGATAGGGAAGGCTAGAAAAGTCATTGTCTTTCTAACCACACTCAAGCACTGCAAATTTTCGGCGACGTCCATTTTGCTCTTTGAGTTCATGGTGACCTAAGCCTAACCCTAAGTGAAATTTTCCTCCAATGGGATTTTCCCATTTATTTTGCCAGGAAAAATAAATAGGGCAGGCTAGAAAAGTCAGTGCCTTCCTAACGACACCCAAGCAGTCCGAATTTGTTGGCAATGTCCATTTTGCTCTATGAGTTCATGGTAACCTAACCCTAATCCCACAGGGAATTTTCCTCCAATGGGATTTTCCCATTTATTTTGCCAGGAAAAATAAATAGGGCAGGCTAGAAAAGTCAGTGCCTTCCTAACGACACCCAAGCAGTCCGAATTTGTTGGCAATGTCCATTTTGCTCTATGAGTTCATGGTAACCTAACCCTAATCCCACAGGGAATTTTCCTCCAATGGGATTTTCCCATTTATTTTGCCAGGAAACATAGATAGGGCACGCTAGAAAAGTCATTGTCTTCCTAACCACACCCAAGCAAATTTTCAGCGATTTCAATTTGGCTCTATGAATTCATGGTGAGCTAACCCTAACCCTAAGTGGAATTTTACTCCAATGGGATTTTCCCATGTATTTTGCAAGGAAACATAGATAGGGCAGGCTAGAAAAGTCATTGCCTTGCTAACCACACCCAAGCAATCCAAATTTTCGTTGACGTCTATTTTGCTCTATGAGTTCATGGTGACATAACCCTAACCTTAAGGAGAATTTTCCTCCAATGGGATTTTCCCATGTATTTTGCCAGGAAACATAGATAGGCCAGGCTAGAAAAGTCAGTGCCTTCCTAATGACACCCAAGCAGTCTGAATTTGTTGGCAATGTCCATATTGCTCTATGAGTTCATGGTACCTAACCCTAACCGTACATGGAATTTTCCTTCAATGGCATTTTCCCATATAGTTTGCCAGAAAACATGGATAGGGCAGGCCAGAAATGTCATTGCCATCCTAACCATACCCAAGCAAATTTTCAGCGATGTCCATTTTGCTCTAAGAGTTCATGGTGAGCTAAACCTACATCTAAGTGGAATTTTCCTCCAAAGGATTTTCCCATATATTTTGCCAGGAAACATAGATAGGGCAGGCTAGAAACGTCATTGCCTTCCTAACCACACCAAAGTAGTCCGAATTTGTTGGCAATGTCCATTTTGCTCTATGAGTTCATGGTAACCTAACCCTAACCCCACGTGGAATTTTCCTCCAATGGGATTTTTCCATGTATTCTGCCAGGAAACATAGATAGGGCACGCTAGAAAAGTCATTGTCTTCCTAACCACACCCAAGCAAATTTTCAGCGTTGTCCATTTTGCTCTATGAGTTCATGGTGACCTAACCCTAACCTTAAGGAGAATTTTCCTCCAATGGGATTTTCCCATGTATTTTGCCTGGAAACATAGATAGGGCAGGCTAGAAAAGTCAGTGCCTTCCTAATAACACCCAAGCAATCTGAATTTGTTGGCAATGTCCATATTGCTCTATGAGTTCATTGTACCTAACCCTAACCGTACATGGAATTTTCCTCCAATGGTATTTTCCCATATAGTTTGCCAGAACACATAGATAGGGCAGGCCAGAAATGTCATTGCCATCCTAACCATATCCAAGCACTCCGAATTTGTTGGCGATGTCCATTTTGCTCTACGGGTTCATGGTACCTAACCCTAACCGTACATGGTATTTTCCTCCAATGGGATTTTCCCATGTATTTTGCCAGGAAACATAGATAGGGCAGGCTAGAAAAGTCATTGTCTTTCTAACCACACTCAAGCACTGCAAATTTTCGGCGACGTCCATTTTGCTCTTTGAGTTCATGGTGACCTAAGCCTAACCCTAAGTGAAATTTTCCTCCAATGGGATTTTCCCATTTATTTTGCCAGGAAAAATAAATAGGGCAGGCTAGAAAAGTCAGTGCCTTCCTAATAACACCCAAGCAATCCGAATTTGTTGGCAATGTCCATTTTGCTCTATGAGTTCATGGTAACCTAACCCTAATCCCACAGGGAATTTTCCTCCAATGGGATTTTCCCATTTATTTTGCCAGGAAACATAGATAGGGCACGCTAGAAAAGTCATTGTCTTCCTAACCACACCCAAGCAAATTTTCAGCGATTTCAATTTGGCTCTATGAATTCATGGTGAGCTAACCCTAACCCTAAGTGGAATTTTACTCCAATGGGATTTTCCCATGTATTTTGCAAGGAAACATAGATAGGGCAGGCTAGAAAAGCCATTGCCTTGCTAACCACACCCAAGCAATCCAAATTTTCGGTGACGTCTATTTTACTCTATGAGTTCATGGTGACATAACCCTAACCCTAAGTGGAATTTTCCTCCAATGGCATTTTCCCATTTATTTTATCAGAAATCATGGATAAATCAGGATAGAAACGTCATTGCCTTCCTAACCACACCAAAACAGTCCGAATTTGTTGGCAATGTCCATTTTGCTCTATGAGTTCATGGTAACCTAACCCTAACCCCACGTGGAATTTTCCTCCAATGGGATTTTCCCATTTATTTTGCCAGGAAATATAGATAGGGCAGACTAGAAAAGTCAGTGCCTTCCTAACCACACCCAAGCAGTCCGAATTTCTTGGCAATGTCAATTTTGCTCTATGGGTTAATGGTAACCTAAACCTAACCCTACGTGGAATTTTCCTCCAATGGGATTTTCCCATTTATTTTGCCAGGAAACATAGATAGAGCAGACTAGAAAAGTGATTGTCTTTCAAACCTCACCCAAGCAAATTTTCAGCGTTGTCCATTTTGCTCTATGAGTTAATGGTGACCTAACCCTAACCTTAAGGAGAATTTTCCTCCAATGGGATTTTCCAATGTATTTTGCCAGGAAACATAGATAGGGCAGGCTAGAAAAGTCAGTGCCTTCCTAATGACACCCAAGCAGTCTGAATTTGTTTGCAATGTCCATATTGCTCTATGAGTTCATGGTACCTAACCCTAACCGTACATGGAATTTGCCTCCAATGGCATTTTCCCATATAGTTTGCCAGAAAACATGGATAGGGCAGGCCAGAAATGTCATTGCCATCCTAACCATATCCAAGCACTCCGAATTTGTTGGCGATGTCCATTTTGCTCTACGGGTTCATGGTGACCTAACCCTAACCCTAAGTGGAATTTTCCTCCAATGGGATTTTCCCATGTATTTTGCCAGGAAACATAGATAGGGCAGGCTAGAAACGTCATTGCCATCCTAACCATACCCAAGTACTCCAAATTTGTTGGCGATGTCCATTTTGCTCTACGGGTTCATGGTGATCTAACCCTAACCCTAAGTGGAATTTTCCACCAATGGGATTTTCCCATTTATTTTGCCAGGAAACATAGATAGAGCAGACTAGAAAAGTCATTGTCTTCCTAACCACACCCAAGCAAATTTTCAGCGATGTCCATTTTGCTTTATGAGTTCCTGGTAACCTAACACTATCCCTACATGAAATTTTCCTCCAATGGGATTTTGCCACGTATTTTGCCAGGAAACATAGATAGGACATCGCCAACAAATTCGGAGTGCTTGGGTATGGTTAGGATGGCAATGACGTTTCTAGCCTGCCCTATCCATGTTATCTGGTAAAATATATGGGAAAATGCAATTGGAGGAAAATTCCACTTAGGGTTAGGGTTAGGTTACCATGAACTCATAGAGCAAAATGGACATCGCTGAAAATTTGCTTGTGTGTGGTTAGGAAGACAATGGCTTTTCTAGTCTGCTCTATCTATGTTTCCTGGCAAAATAAAAGGGAAAATCCCACTGGAGGAAAATTCCACTTAGGGTTAGGGTTAGATCACCATGAACTCATAGAGCAAAATGGACATCACTGAAAATTTGCTTGGGTGTAGTTACGAAGACAATGACTTTTCTTGTCTGCTCTATCTATGTTTCCGTGCAAAATAAATGGGAAAATCCCATTGGAGGAAAATTTCACGTAGGGTTAGGGTTAGCTCACCATGAACTCATACAGCAAAATGGACATCGCCAACAAATTTGGAGTGCTTGGGTATGGTTAGGAAGGCAATGACGTTTCTAGCCTGCCCTACCCATGTTTTCTGGTAAAATACATGGGAAAATCCCATTGTAGGAAAATTCCACGTAGGGTTAGGGTTAGGTTACTATGAACCCATAGAGCAAAATGGACATTGCCAACAAATTCGGACTCTTTTGGTGTGGTTAGGAAGGCACTGACTTTTCTAGCCTGCCTTATCCATGATTTCTGGTAAAATAAATGGGAAAATCCCATTGGAGGAAAATTACACATAGGGTTAGGGTTAGGTCACCATTAACTAATAGAGCAAAATGGACATCACCAAGAAATTCGAAGTGTTTGGGTATAGTTAGGAAGGCAATGACTTTTCTAGCCCGCTCTATCTATGTTTCCTGGCAAAATAAATGGGAAAACCCCATTGGAGGAAAATTCCACGTAGGGTTAGGGTTACGTTACCATGAACTCATAGAGCAAAATGGACATCGCTGAAAATTTGCTTGAGTGTGGATAGGAAGACAATGACGTTTCTAGCCTGCCCTATCTATGTTTCCTGGCAAAATACATGGGAAAATCCCATTGTAGGAAAATTCCACTTACGGTTAGGGTTAGATCAACATGAACTCATAGAGCAAAATGGACATCGCTGAAAATTTGCAGTGCTTGAGTGTGGTTAGGAAGACAATGACATTTCTGCCCTGCCCTATCTATGTTTCCTGGCAAAATACATGGGAAAATCCCATTGGAGGAAAATTCCACTTAGGGTTAGGGTTAGGTTACCATGAACCCATAGAGCAAAATGGACATTGCCAAAAATTTCGGAGTGCTTGGGTATGGTTAGGAAGGCAATGACTTTTCTAATCTACTCTATGTTTCCTGGCAAAATACATGGGAAAATCCAATTGGAGGAAAATTCCACTTAGGGTTAGGGTTAGGTCACCATGAACTAATAGATGAAAATGGACATTGCAGAAAATTTGCAGTGCTTGAGTGTGGTTAGGAAGCCAATGCCTTTTCTAGTGTGCTCTATCTATGTTTCCTGGCAAAATAAAAGGGAAAATCCTATTGGAGGAAAATTGCACTTAGGGTTAGCGTTAGATCACCATGAACTCATAGAGCAAAATGGACATCGCCAACAAATTCGGAGTGCTTGGGTATGGTTAGGAAGGCACTGACTTTTCTAGTCTGCCCTATCTTTGTTTCGTGGCAAAATACATTGGAAAATCCCATTGGAGGAAAATTCCACGTAGGCTTAGGGTTAGGTTACCATGAACTCATAAAGCAAAATGGACATCACTGAAAATTTGCTTGGGTGTAGTTACGAAGACAATGACTTTTCTTGTCTGCTCTATCTATGTTTCCGTGCAAAATAAATGGGAAAATCCCATTGGAGGAAAATTTCACGTAGGGTTAGGGTTAGCTCACCATGAACTCATACAGCAAAATGGACATCGCCAACAAATTTGGAGTGCTTGGGTATGGTTAGGAAGGCAATGACGTTTCTAGCCTGCCCTACCCATGTTTTCTGGTAAAATACATGGGAAAATCCCATTGTAGGAAAATTCCACGTAGGGTTAGGGTTAGGTTACTATGAACCCATAGAGCAAAATGGACATTGCCAACAAATTCGGACTCTTTTGGTGTGGTTAGGAAGGCACTGACTTTTCTAGCCTGCCTTATCCATGATTTCTGGTAAAATAAATGGGAAAATCCCATTGGAGGAAAATTACACATAGGGTTAGGGATAGGTCACCATTAACTAATAGAGCAAAATGGACATCACCAAGAAATTCGAAGTGTTTGGGTATAGTTAGGAAGGCAATGACTTTTCTAGCCCGCTCTATCTATGTTTCCTGGCAAAATAAATGGGAAAACCCCATTGGAGGAAAATTCCACGTAGGGTTAGGGTTACGTTACCATGAACTCATAGAGCAAAATGGACATCGCTGAAAATTTGCTTGAGTGTGGATAGGAAGACAATGAAGTTTCTAGCCTGCCCTATCTATGTTTCCTGGCAAAATACATGGGAAAATCCCATTGTAGGAAAATTCCACTTACGGTTAGGGTTAGATCAACATGAACTCATAGAGCAAAGTGGACATCGCTGAAAATTTGCAGTGCTTGAGTGTGGTTAGGAAGACAATGACATTTCTGCCCTGCCCTATCTATGTTTCCTGGCAAAATACATGGGAAAATCCCATTGTAGGAAAATTCCACTTAGGGTTAGGGTTAGGTTACCATGAACCCATAGAGCAAAATGGACATTGCCAAAAATTTCGGAGTGCTTGGGTATGGTTAGGAAGGCAATGACTTTTCTAATCTACTCTATGTTTCCTGGCAAAATACATGGGAAAATCCAATTGGAGGAAAATTCCACTTAGGGTTAGGGTTAGGTCACCATGAACTAATAGATGAAAATGGACATTGCAGAAAATTTGCAGTGCTTGAGTGTGGTTAGGAAGCCAATGCCTTTTCTAGTGTGCTCTATCTATGTTTCCTGGCAAAATAAAAGGGAAAATCCTATTGGAGGAAAATTGCACTTAGGGTTAGCGTTAGATCACCATGAACTCATAGAGCAAAATGGACATCGCCAACAAATTCGGAGTGCTTGGGTATGGTTAGGAAGGCAATGATGTTTCTAGCCTGCCCTATCCATGTTTTCTGGTAAAATATATGGGAAAATGCCATTGGAGGAAAATTCCACGTAGGGTTAGGGTTAGGTTACCATGAACTCATAGACCAAAATGGACATCCCTGAAAATTTTCTTGGGTGTGGTTAGGAAGACAATCACTTTCCTAGTCTGCTCTATCTATGTTTCCTGGCAAAATGAATGGGAAAATCCCATTGGAGGAAAATTCCACTTAGAGTTAGGGTTAGGTCACCATTAACTCATAGAGCAAAATGGAAATCGCCAACAAATTCGGAGTGTTTGGGTCTGGTTAGGAAGGCACTGACTTTTCTAGCCTGCCCTATCTTTGTTTCGTGGCAAAATACATTGGAAAATCCCATTGGAGGAAAATTCCACGTAGGCTTAGGGTTAGGTTACCATGAACTCATAAAGCAAAATGGACATCACTGAAAATTTGCTTGGGTGTAGTTACGAAGACAATGACTTTTCTTGTCTGCTCTATCTATGTTTCCGTGCAAAATAAATGGGAATTTCCCATTGGAGGAAAATTTCACGTAGGGTTAGGGTTAGCTCACCATGAACTCATACAGCAAAATGGACATCGCCAACAAATTTGGAGTGCTTGGGTATGGTTAGGAAGGCAATGACGTTTCTAGCCTGCCCTACCCATGTTTTCTGGTAAAATACATGGGAAAATCCCATTGTAGGAAAATTCCACGTAGGGTTAGGGTTAGGTTACTATGAACCCATAGAGCAAAATGGACATTGCCAACAAATTCGGACTCTTTTGGTGTGGTTAGGAAGGCACTGACTTTTCTAGCCTGCCTTATCCATGATTTCTGGTAAAATAAATGGGAAAATCCCATTGGAGGAAAATTACACATAGGGTTAGGGATAGGTCACCATTAACTAATAGAGCAAAATGGACATCACCAAGAAATTCGAAGTGTTTGGGTATAGTTAGGAAGGCAATGACTTTTCTAGCCCGCTCTATCTATGTTTCCTGGCAAAATAAATGGGAAAACCCCATTGGAGGAAAATTCCACGTAGGGTTAGGGTTACGTTACCATGAACTCATAGAGCAAAATGGACATCGCTGAAAATTTGCTTGAGTGTGGATAGGAAGACAATGACGTTTCTAGCCTGCCCTATCTATGTTTCCTGGCAAAATACATGGGAAAATCCCATTGTAGGAAAATTCCACTTACGGTTAGGGTTAGATCAACATGAACTCATAGAGCAAAGTGGACATCGCTGAAAATTTGCAGTGCTTGAGTGTGGTTAGGAAGACAATGACATTTCTGCCCTGCCCTATCTATGTTTCCTGGCAAAATACATGGGAAAATCCCATTGTAGGAAAATTCCACTTAGGGTTAGGGTTAGATTACCATGAACCCATAGAGCAAAATGGACATTGCCAAAAATTTCGGAGTGCTTGGGTATGGTTAGGAAGGCAATGACTTTTCTAATCTACTCTATGTTTCCTGGCAAAATACATGGGAAAATCCAATTGGAGGAAAATTCCACTTAGGGTTAGGGTTAGGTCACCATGAACTAATAGATGAAAATGGACATTGCAGAAAATTTGCAGTGCTTGAGTGTGGTTAGGAAGCCAATGCCTTTTCTAGTGTGCTCTATCTATGTTTCCTGGCAAAATAAAAGGGAAAATCCTATTGGAGGAAAATTGCACTTAGGGTTAGCGTTAGATCACCATGAACTCATAGAGCAAAATGGACATCGCCAACAAATTCGGAGTGCTTGGGTATGGTTAGGAAGGCAATGATGTTTCTAGCCTGCCCTATCCATGTTTTCTGGTAAAATATATGGGAAAATGCCATTGGAGGAAAATTCCACGTAGGGTTAGGGTTAGGTTACCATGAACTCATAGACCAAAATGGACATCCCTGAAAATTTTCTTGGGTGTGGTTAGGAAGACAATCACTTTCCTAGTCTGCTCTATCTATGTTTCCTGGCAAAATGAATGGGAAAATCCCATTGGAGGAAAATTCCACTTAGAGTTAGGGTTAGGTCACCATTAACTCATAGAGCAAAATGGACATCGCTGAAAATTTGCAGTGCTTGAGTGTGGTTAGGAAGACAATGACTTTTCTGGCCTGCCCTATCAATGTTTCCTGGCAAAATAAAAGGGAAAATCCTATTGGAGGAAAATTGCACTTAGGGTTAGCGTTAGATCACCATGAACTCATAGAGCAAAATGGACATTGTCAACAAATTCGGACTGCTTGGGTGTGGTTAGGAAGGCACTGACTTTTCTACCCTGCCATATCCAGGTTTCCTGGCAAAATACATGGGAAAATCCCATTGGAGGAAAATTCCCCTTAAGGTTAGGGTTAGGTCACCATGAATTCATAGAGCAAAATGGACATTGGTAACAAATTCGGACTGCTTGGGTGTGGTTAGGAAGGCAATGACGTTTCTAGCCTGTCCTATCTATGTTTCCCGGTAAAATACATGGGAAAATACCATTGGAGGAAAATTCGACGTAGAGTTAGGGTTAGGTCACCATGAACTTATAGAGCAAAATGGACATTGCCGAAAATTTGCAGTCCTTGAGTGTGGTTACGAAGACAATGACTTTTCTAGTCTGCTCTATCTATGTTTCCTGGCAAAATACATGGGAAAATCCTATTGGAGGAAAATTGCACTTAGGGTTAGCGTTAGATCACCATGAACTCATAGAGCAAAATGGACATTGCCAACAAATTCGGACTGCTTGGGTGTGGTTAGGAAGGCACTGACTTTTCTACCCTGCCATATCCATGTTTCGTGGCAAAATACATGGGAAAATCCCATTGGAGGAAAATTCCCCTTAAGGTTAGGGTTAGGTCACCATGAATTCATAGTGCAAAATGGACATTGGCAACAAATTCGGACTGCTTGGGTGTGGTTAGGAAGGCAATGACGTTTCTAGCCTGTCCTATCTATGTTTCCTGGCAAAATACATGGGAAAGTCCCATTGGAGGAAAATTCCACGTAGGGTTAGGGTTAGATCACCATGAAGTCATAGAGCTAAATGGACATTGCCAACAAATTCAGAGTGCTTGGGTATGCTTAGGAAGGCAATGACGTTTCTAGCCTGCCCAATCCATGTTTTCTGGTAAATATATGGGAAAATCCCATTGGAGAAAAATTCCACTTAGGGTCAGGGTTAGATCACCATGAACTCAAAGAGCAAAATGGACATCGCTGAAAATTTCCTTGGCTGTGGTTAGGAAGACAATGACTTTTCTAGTCTTCTCATTCTATGTTTCCTGGCAAAATAAATGGGAAAATCGCATTGGAGGAAAATTCCACTTAGGGTCAGGGTTAGATCACCATGAACTCAAAGAGCAAAATGGACATCGCCAACAAATTCGGAGTGCTTGGGTATGGTTACGAAGGCAATGACTTTTCTTGCCTTCCCTATCCATGTTTCCTGGCAAAGTACATGGGAAAATCCCATTGGAGGAAAATTCCACTTAGGGTTAGGGTTAGGTCACCATTAACTCATAGAGCAAAATGGACATCACCAACAAATTGGGAGTGCTTGGGTATGGTTAGGAAGCCAATGACATTTCTAGCCTGCCCTATCTATGTTTCCTGGCAAAATACATGGGAAAATCCCATTGGAGGAAAATTCCACTTAGGGTTAGGGTTAGGTTACCATGAACTCATAGAGCAAAGTGGACATTGCCAACAAGTTCGGACACATTGGGTGTGGTTAGGAAGACAATGACTTTTCTACCCTGCCCAATCCATTTTTTCTGGTAAAATACATGGGAAAATCCCATTGGAGGAAAATTCCACGTAGGGTTAGGGTTAGGTCACCATTAACTCATAGAGCAAAATGGACATCACTGAAAATTTCCTTGGGTGTGGTTAGGAAGACAATGACTTTTCTAGTCTTATCATTCTATGTTTCCTGGCAAAATAAATGGGAAAATCGCATTGGAGGAAAATTCCACTTAGGGTCAGGGTTAGATCACCATGAACTCAAAGAGCAAAATGGACATCGCCAACAAATTCGGAGTGCTTGGGTATGGTTACGAAGGCAATGACTTTTCTTGCCTTCCCTATCCATGTTTCCTGGCAAAGTACATGGGAAAATCCCATTGGAGGAAAATTCCACTTAGGGTTAGGGTTAGGTCACCATTAACTCATAGAGCAAAATGGACATCACCAACAAATTGGGAGTCCTTGGGTATGGTTAGGAAGCCAATGACATTTCTAGCCTGCCCTATCTATGTTTCCTGGCAAAATACATGGGAAAATCCCATTGGAGGAAAATTCCACTTAGGGTTAGGGTTAGGTTACCATGAACTCATAGAGCAAAGTGGACATTGCCAACAAGTTCGGACACATTGGGTGTGGTTAGGAAGACAATGACTTTTCTACCCTGCCCAATCCATTTTTTCTGGTAAAATACATGGGAAAATCCCACTGGAGGAAAATTCCACGTAGGGTTAGGGTTAGGTCACCATTAACTCATAGAGCAAAATGGACATCACTGAAAATTTCCTTGGGTGTGGTTAGGAAGACAATGACTTTTCTAGTCTTATCATTCTATGTTTCCTGGCAAAATAAATGGGAAAATCGCATTGGAGGAAAATTCCACTTAGGGTTAGGTCACCATTAACTCATAGAGCAAAATGGACATCGCCAACAAATTGGGAGTCCTTGGGTATGGTTAGGAAGCCAATGACTTTTCTAGCCTGCCCAAACCCTTTTTTCTGGTAAAATACATGGGAAAATCCCATTGGAGGAAAATTCCACGTAGGGTTAGGGTTAGATCAACATGAAGTCATAGAGCTAAATGGACATTGCCAACAAATTCGGAGTGCTTCGGTATGGTTAGGAAAGCAATGACGTTTCTAGCCTGCCCTATCCATGTTTTATGGTAAATATATGGAAAATCCCATTGGAGGAAAATTCAACTTAGGGTTAGGGTTAGATCACCATGAACTCAAAGAGCAAAATGGACATCGCCAACAAATTCGGAGTGCTTGGGTATGGTTACGAAGGCAATGACTTTTCTTGCCTTCCCTATCCATGTTTCCTGGCAAAATACATGGGAAAATCCCATTGGAGGAAAATTCCACTTAGGGTTAGGGTTAGCTCATCATGAACTCATAGAGCAAAATGGACATCGCCAACAAATTTCGGAGTGCTTTGGTATGGTTAGGAAGGCAATGACGTTTCTAGCCTGCCCTATCCATGTTTCCTGGTAAAATACATGGGAAAATCCCATTGTAGGAAAATTCCACGTGGGGTTAGGGTTAGGTTACCATGAACTCATAGAGCAAAATGGACATTGCCAACAAATTCGGACTCTTTTGGTGTTGTTAGGAAGGCACTGACTTTTCTAGCCTGTCCTATCTATGTTTCCTGGCAAAATAAATGGGAAAACCCCATTGGAGGAAAATTCCACGTAGGGTTAGGGTTACGTTACCATGATCTCATAGAGCAAAATGGACATCGCTGAAAATTTGCTTGGGTGTGGATAGGAAGACAATGACGTTTCTAGCCTGCCCTATCAATGTTTCCTGGCAAAATAAATGGGAAAGTCCCATTGGAGGAAAATTCCACTTAGGGTTAGGGTTAGATCACCATGAAGTCATAGAGCAAAATGGACATCGCCAACAAATTCGGAGTGCTTGGGTATGGTTAGGAAGGCAATGACTTTTCTAGCCTGCCCTATCTATGTTTCCTGGCAAAATACATGGGAAAATCCCATTGGAGGAAAATTCCACTTAGGGTTACTCTTAGGTTACCATGAACTCATAGAGCAAAATGGACATTGCCAACAAATTCGAACTGCTTGGGTGTGGTTAGGAAGGCAGTGACTTTTCCAGCCTGCCCTATGAATCTTTCCTGGCAAAATAAATGGGAAAATCCCATTGGAGGAAAATTCCACTTACGGTTAGGGTTAGATCACCATGAACTCATAGAGCAAAATGGACATTGGCAACAAATTTGGACTTCTTCGTTGTGGTTAGGAAGGCACTGAGTTTTCTATCCTGCCTTATCCATGATTTCTGGTAAAATAAATGGGAAAATCCCATTGGAGGAAAATTACACTTAGGGTTAGGGTTAGGTCACCATTAACTCATAGAGAAAAATGAACATCGCCAAGAAATTCGAAGTGCTTGGGTATGGTTAGGAAGGCAATGACTTTTCTAGCCTGCTCTATCTATGTTTCCTGGCAAAATAAATGGGAAAACCCCATTGGAGGAAAATTCCACGTAGGGTTAGGGTTACATTACCATGAACTCATAGAGCAAAATGGACATCGCTGAAAATTTGCTTGGGTGTGGATAGGAAGACAATGACGTTTCTAGCCTGCCCTATCAATGTTTCCTGGCAAAATAAATGGGAAAATCCCATTGGAGGAAAATTCCACTTAGGGTTACTCTTAGGTTACCATGAACTCATAGAGCAAAATGGACATTGCCAAGAAATTCGAACTGCTTGGGTGTGGTTAGGAAGGCACTGACTTTTCCAGCCTGCCCTATCTATCTTTCCTGGCAAAATAAATGGGAAAATCCCATTGGAGGAAAATTCCACGTAGGGTTAGGGTTAGGTCACCATGAACCCATAGAGCAAAATGGACATTGCCGAAAATTTGCAGTCCTTGAGTGTGGTTACGAAGACAATGACTTTTCTAGCCTGCTCTATCTATGTTTCCTGGCAAAATAAATGGGAAAATTTTATTGGAGGAAAATTGCACTTAGGGTTAGGGTTATGTCACCATAAACTCGTAGAGCAAAATGGACATCGCCAACAAATTCGGAGTGCTTGGGCATGGTTAGGAAGGCAATGACGTTTCTAGCCCGCCCTATCTATGTTTCCTGGCAAAATACATGGGAAAATCCCTTTGGAGGAAAATTCCCCTTAAGGTTAGGGTTAGGCCACCATGAAATAATACAGCAAAATGGACATTGCCGAAAATTTGCAGTCCTTGAGTGTGGTTACGAAGACAATGCCTTTTCTAGTGTGCTCTATCTATGTTTCCTGGCAAAATAAAAGGGAAAATCCCATTGGAGGAAAATTCCACGTAGGGTTAGGGTTACGTTACCATGATCTCATAGAGCAAAATGGACATCGCTGAAAATTTGCTTGGGTGTGGATAGGAAGACAATGACGTTTCTAGCCTGCCCTATCAATGTTTCCTGGCAAAATACATGGGAAAATCTCATAGGAGGAAAATTCCACTTAGGGTTACTCTTAGGTTACCATGAACTCATAAAGGAAAATGGACATTGCCAACAAATTCGAACTGCTTGGGTGTGGTTAGGAAGGCACTGACTTTTCCAGCCTGCCCTATCTATCTTTCCTGGCAAAATACATGGGAAAATCCCTTTGGAGGAAAATTCCCCTTAAGGTTAGGGTTAGGCCACCATGAAATAATACAGCAAAATGGACATTGCCGAAAATTTGCAGTCCTTGAGTGTGGTTACGAAGACAATGCCTTTTCTAGTGTGCTCTATCTATGTTTCCTGGCAAAATAAAAGGGAAAATCCCATTGGAGGAAAATTCCCCTTAAGGTTAGGGTTAGGTCACCATGAAATCATAGAGCAAAGTGGACATTGGCAACAAATTCGGACTGCTTGGGTGTGGTTAGGAAGGCAATGACGTTTCTAGCCTGTCCTATCTATGTTTCCTGGTAAAATAAATGGGAAAATCCCATTGGAGGAAAATTCCACGTAGGGTTAGGGTTATGTCACCATGAACTTATAGAGCAAAATGGACATTGCCGAAAATTTGCAGTCCTTGAGTGTGGTTACGAAGACAATGACTTTTCTAGTCTGCTCTATCTATGTTTCCTGGCAAAATAAATGGGAAAATCCTATTGGAGGAAAATTGCACTTAGGGTTAGGGTTATGTCACCATAAACTCGTAGAGCAAAATGGATATCGCCAACAAATTCGGAGTGCTTGGGTATGGTTAGGAAGGCAATGACGTTTGTAGCCCGCCCTATCGATGTTTCCTGGCAAAATACATGGGAAAATCCCTTTGGAGGAAAATTCCCCTTAAGGTTAGGGTTAGGCCACCATGAAATAATACAGCAAAATCGATATTGCCGAAAATTTGCAGTCCTTGAGTGTGGTTACGAAGACAATGCCTTTTCTAGTGTGTTCTATCTATGTTTCCTGGCAAAATAAAAGGGAAAATCCTATTGGAGGAAAATTGCACTTAGTGTTAGCGTTAGATCACCATGAACTCATAGAGCAAAATGGACATTGCCAACAAATTCGGAGTGCTTCGGTATGGTTAGGAAGGCAATGACGTTTCTAGCCTGCCATATCCATGTTTCCTGGTAAAATACATGGGAAAATCCCATTGGAGGAAAATTCCACGTAGGGTTAGGGTTAGGTTACCATGAACTCATAGAGCAAAATGGACATCGCTGAAAATTTTCTTGGGTGTGGTTAGGAAGACAATGACTTTTCTAGTCTGCTCTATCTATGTTTCCTGGCAAAATAAATGGAAAAATCCTATTGGAGGAAAATTCCATTTAGGGTTAGGGTTAGATCACCATGAACTCATAGAGCAAAATGGACATCGCCAACAAATTCGGAGTGGTTGGGTATGGTTAGGAAGGCAATGATTTTCTAGCGTGCCCTATCTATGTTTCCTGGCAAAATACATGGGAAAATCCAATTGGAGGAAAATTCCACTTAGGGTTAGGGTTAGGTCACCATGAACTAATAGAGGAAAATGGACATTGCCGAAAATTTGCAGTGTTTGAGTGTGTTTATGAAGCCAATGCGTTTTCTAGTGTGCTCTATCTATGTTTCCTGGCAAAATAAATGGGAATATCCTATTGGAGGAAAATTGCACTTAGGCTTAGGGTTAGATCACCATGAACTCATTGAGCAAAATGGACATAGCCAACAAATTCGGAGTGCTTGGGTATGGTTAGGAAGGCAATGACGTTTCTAGCCTGCCCTATCTATGTTTCCTCGCAAAATATATGGGAAAATCCCATTGGAGGAAAATTCCACTTAGGGTTAGGGTTAGATTACCATGAACTCATAGAGCAAAATGGACATTGCCAACAAATTCGGATTGCTTGGGTGTGGTTTTGAAGGCACTGACTTTTCTAGCCTACCCTATTTTTGTTTCCTGGCAAAATACATTGGAAAATCCCATTGGAGGAAAATTCCACTAACTGTTAGGATTAGGTCACCATGAACTCATAGAACAAAATGGACATCGCCAACAAATTCGGAGTGCTTGGGTATGGTTTGGAAGGCAATGATGTTTCTAACCTGCCCTATTCATGTTTTCTGTTAAAATATATGGTAAAATGCCATTGGAGGAAAATTCCACGTAGGGTTAGGGTTAGGTTACCATGAACTCATAGAGCAAAATGGACATCGCTGAAAATTTGCTTGGGTGTGGTTAGGAAGACAATGACTTTTCTAGTCTTCTCTATCCATGTTTCCTGGCAAAATAAATGGAAAAATCCTATTGGAGGAAAATTCCATTTAGGGTTAGGGTTAGATCACGATGAACTCATAGAGCAAAATGGACATCGCCAACAAATTCAGAGTGCTTGGGTATGGTTAGGAAGGCAATGATTTTCTAGCCTGCCCTATCTATGTTTTATGGTAAAATACATGGGAAAATCCCATTGGAGGAAAATTCCACTTAGGGTTAGGGTTAGGTCACCATGAACTCATAGAGCAAAATGGACATCGCCAACAAATTCGGAGTGCTTGGGTATGGTTAGGAAGGCAATGACATTTCTAGCCTGCCCTATCTATGTTTCCTGGCAAAATACATGGGAAAATCTCATTGGAGGAAAATTCCACGTAGGGTTAGGGTTAGGTTACCTTGAACTCATAGAGGAAAATGGACATTGCCAACAAATTCGGAGTGCTTGGGTATGGTTAGGAAGGCAATGATGTTTCTAGCCTGCCCTATCCATGTTTTCTGGTAAAATATATGGGAAAATCCCATCGGAGGAAAATTCCACTTAGGGTTAAGGTTAGGTTACCATGAACTGATATAGTAACATGGACATTGCCAACAAATTTGGAGTGTTTTGGTATGGTTATGAGTGCACTGATCTTTCTAGCCTGCCCTATCTGTGTTTCTCGTTAAAATATATGGGAATATCCCATTGGAGCAAAAGTCCACTTAGGGTTAGGGTTAGGTCACCATGAACTTGGAGAGGAAAATGGACATCGCCAACAAATTCAGAGTGCTTTGGTATGGTTAGGAAGGCACTTATTTTTTTAGTCCGTTCAGTCTATGTTTCTTGGTAAAATACATGGGAAAATCGCATTGGAGGAAAGTTCCACTTAGGGTAGTGATGCCGAACCTTTTAGAGACCGAGTTCCCAAATTGCTACCCAAAACCCAGTTATTTATTATCAAGTGCCTGGTGGGCATGGCTTATTGGATGTGCGTGACTGAGGTGGTAATGATAGACTGGGTGGGACTAAAAAGTTCAATCAATGAATTACAACTTTGTGAGATTTTTTTTCTCGTGACAAGTTGAAATTGATTGTTTGATTTAACCTTTTTTTTTTTTTTTTTTGCAGATGGAGGTGGAGGCCTAAAGCAAAAACGTTTTATAAAACCCAGCTGAAGGCCTAGGACTGGGGCGATGGAATGCATGCCCTCACAGAGGGCTTTGCGTGCTACCAGTGGCATGTGTGTCATAAATTTGCCACCATGGTCCTATACCATTTCAGACAAATCGTTGTCCAATCTCTTCTTGAAACCTCAAATGATGGAACACAGACAACTACTTCTTCTCACTGTCAAGCTATTCCTCATTTCTAGATCAGTTCTCTCCTTGATTAGTTTTCATCCATTACTTCTTTTTTTGCCCTCAGGTGCTTTAGCGAATAGGTTGACTCCCTCTTCTTTGTGGCAGCCCCTGAGATATTGGAAGAGTGCTTTCATGTCACCCTTAGTCCTTCTTTTCATTAAACTAGACATACCCAATTCCTTCATATTTTTTAGCCTCCAGTTTCTAATCTTTTTTGTTGCTTTCTCTGCACTCTTTCTAGAGTTTCAATAGTTTTTTTTTTATGTCATGGCAACCAAAACTGGATGCAATATAATGTGTGGTCTTACCAAGGCATTATAAAATGCTACTAACACTTCACATGATCTTGATTCTATCTTTCATTTATTTATGTAAACCAGTGGTTCTCAACCTGTGGGTCGGGACCCCATTTGGGGTCGAATTTCACGGGGGTCGCCAAACAAGGCTGTCCGCCATTTTTTCCCCATTTTCTTTGGCCAGGCCCCTGGCACCCGGTGATGTATAAGTGGTTGGAGGTCACCACAACATAGGGAACTGTATTATGGGGTCACGGCATTAGAAAGGTTGAGAACCACTGATGTAAACTAACAATACTTAAATGGCTTATCAGGCTTTTGAAGTTATAATGATAAATTTTATTCTTATCAGTCATCAATAGTGGAAATAAAATAGAAAAACTAATTGTCATTCTTCCCCACCTGGAAGTTTCAAATGTAGAGATGATTAATATTGCATTTCCATGACATGTCATTTGTTGACATTACGGTATGTCTTGTTTTATCTCACTATCACTTTTCTTATTTAATTAATTAATTATAGATAATACTGTGTTCTGTGAATCAAAAATTAAAGTACTTGCTAACTCCTTATGTGACTGGTTATGTGTCTATGCCTCTGGCAATGTTTAGGTACTGTATGATGTAAGCCAGAGTGTGAGACTAAATTCATGTAGTCTACTTTTGTTTTTCATATACAGATTCCTAGTTTCAGTCCTTAGATTTCTTTTTAACTGAAAGCTTTTCTCCATGGCAAAGTTGGAATGGCAACCACCGGTTTTAAAGGTGGCAGAAAAATACAAAAGCATAGAATTATCCGCTCCCGTTGGTAATCCCTACTCTGTCACATTATGCCCATCCACATTATAGTGTACAAGGAACATTCAGAATAAGGATTGGTCCCTGACTTCCCACCTAACGTCACTAGCCAGCACAGCAACATCCAAGTGCTTACTATTGGGTTGGACTGGGGCTTGGGAGAATGTGAATTTAGCTATCTGTCAAAACTTGCTCTGGTGTTGCGCAAGTATTTTGCACTTGTGCACTCAAAGGAAACCACATAGATTTGGTTTTGTGCTGTTCCAAAAGAGCATTAAATCTGTGGTCAAAAGCAACCTGAACAACTGAAAGTCATTTTGAAAAGGGCATCATTAGGCCAACTTTTATCCATTTCACTCTGTAGTTCCCCACTACAGCTCCTGGTTAGCTGCTGTTCAGGCTGATTCAGGCCTCTGAGCTAGGAATCAATTTGGAAATTTGGCAGCTACAATATTTTATAAGAAATTTATTACATTTCCATTTTAATTCATCCCCTTAGTGGCACAATGGACATATTTTGCATTGGAGTCCAACCTAAAATTATAGATTACAAGAGAATGAGACTCTATTCAGACAAAATAAAACAAAAACTAGGATATTATTATTCAGATCTACATATTACATTAAGTGCTTTCAGGAAACTTTTCCCATAGTTTGGCAAGACCTCAAAGAAATAATGCTCTATAAGTAGGGTTTCCCTGTATTTGTACCATTGTAACTGGTTTAAAATGTATGGTAACTGAATTGTAAATTCACCAAACAACCTATTACTAACAATTTTAATTCAATACATACCGGTATTTTAATGTATTTGGCAGTTATTCTCTGTCATATGTATTATGCTATATATTCTGTTGTGTTAAAGACTGCCAGAAAATAATTTCCCCTTTTATCAGGAGCAAAACAAAATAACATTAATCAGATTGTGGTTCTGGATGAGGCTATTTTTTTTATATCTGCAGTTTCTACTGGTCATTTATTGCTTTCCAAGTACATTTTGGGGGGTTTAATTTCTGAAGCTTGAAATAGCTTACCAGAACCTAGGGTATGCTAGTCTTCTTTGAAATATTAAACAAATGTGTTTCAATAGTGGAAAATATCTAGGTAACTAGTTAGCTAGCTAGAATTGAATTGTTGGGATCTTTGTGTTTCCTGAGGTTGCTTCTCTGTCTACAAGAAGAAGTTATGATAACATCTCCCTGAATAGCAAATAACTTAGTGAGTTGGGCAAGAATGAGTAAGTAATTTTAACAAGCAAACAAAAAACAAACTATAGTGAGTAGAACAATGATGGAACCATTCAATGTTAAAAAACAAAACTTTAATTGGAAATAAATAAACAAAATCCAATCAGATTTAAAATCATATTTAATGAGAAAGATGAGGTTGCTTACTTTTATATAATTCCTGTAATCTTCATTTCATTTTCAACATAGTCAGTCATTTTTCATTCCCATTTAGTTTTGATAGATATTTGTTCTTCATAGTAGCAACAGTACAAAGTTTGATGTGCACAAATAAGATGATGCAAAGGGAATCAATATGCTTTATATTCTTCTCATTTAATAATTTATACTTATTTTGCACACCAATCAAAATTCACAAAAAGGCATTGTCAGGAATTTTAATTTCAAAGAATAGTACATCAATGAATTGCTTCTCTTTAGTGGTTATGAGTATACTGGCTGTCAGAAATATTTGAAAATAAAATACACCCCCCCACACACACAGAGTGCCAGGCATTCTAAATATCATTAAATATATTGCTCCCAAACATTAGTGATATTTTTGATGTAATGATGAATATTAATTGATATGTTTAAACATGTTACAAAATAAATAAAATGTAAGTAAAATAAAGCTATTTCAAATTAATATAGAGAAGAATTTATGGAATATAATATTGTTCATAAAAACACTGTGCCACTGCTAAGAAAGCTTGACTACCTGAAGTAATATTAGCTGCAGTTTTTTTAATGACATAAGACACTTAACTATGTAAAACCTAACTAACACTATACTGAAAACTCTTATCTAATATATTAAGTTTCACGATATTTGAAAAATTTCTTGTTTAATCATTTTACATTTTCTCCTTTTTCATCTTTTTATTTTGTTTGTCCTTTTTTCTCTTTTAAAATGTTTAATTATAACAATACAAAATGCAAAAGGTTCAAAGCTCTCAGGATAATGGAATAGGAAAGACCTCTGCTGAGAAAATGAATAGATTGGATTTGATAAACATATGATTTCTTTTCAAGAATACAAAGCAATGGAATGAACACAAGAAACTGAGTAAGGCAGCCAGAGTAATGTAAAATAATCTACAAATTAGATTAAAATATAATTCCCCTAATTCTATAAATTTAATGTCTTGAAATAGAATTTTTTTTTTAAAAAAAAGGTTTAGATCAACCACCTTCACATTTTTAGGAATAACAGAATAAAAGAAGGGACCTTGGAGGTCTTCTAGTTCAACCCTATACCATTTCAGACAAATGGTTGTCCAAAACCTCCAGGACTGGAGCACTCACAACTTCTGGAAGGAGGTTGTTCCCCTGAATAATTGTTCTAACTGTCAGGAAATTTCTCCTTAGTTCTAGGAAATGAATACGACAGAGTATAGCAACTATCATTGCAATATTATGGTTCAGTTACTATCTTATATATATACTTTTATTATCCTTGGTATTGAATGATTTAAGAAAAATAAATTGCTCTTAGATATAATAAATGACAGCCAAGGAAAACTTTTCCAATCTTATATTGTATGCCAATTTCTTTTGGGAATATAGAAGAAGAATTGTTACTGAAGACATAATAGTGAAAAAACCCTCATCTTCTTCAACTTCAAATATATACTTTGGGAACTCACTACACATAGTAGGTTTTCATTTCTTCAGCTACACAGAAAAGGTCATTGCTGTTTCAATTGAAGAAGTTCACTAACAGCAAGATGCACTGTATCTATAAAGTCAATACATAAAAGTTCATTTTTTATGTTCATGGTTTAAATGCACATAAGAGACAAAAATATTATAATTAGATATTTCAGCCTTTGAAAATAAGAAAATACATTCAATTCTACCTGGAAGAGATAAGACATTATCTTCTATGATAGTCTTTCCCAACTTGTAACCTTCCTGATATACTATTTTGATTTCTTTGTTATATTCTTTAGTTATCATACTTATAAAACCAGCTCAGAAGAACTTTATAGTATGTGTCTTCCTCAATCTTGGGTCCTCTACCAGAGACCTGGGGGTTTGAGAGTTCTGCGCAGTATCTTTTTTTACTGCTAGCACTGCACTCTTCTGGACAGAATGCTCTGATATTGTATGTGGGATCTATTGGAACCACTTTCCCAGTTTAGGAGTCATAACCCCAAGAACTCCTATCACTCCTGAGACCATGTTGACTTTTACCTTCCACATCTAGTTCCCCCATTAGACCCTGGTAATCTCCACCTTTACATCTTCCTAATGTTGCTATCACTGGCACAACTATATCTATCATTGCCATTATCTTCTGTTTCTTGTCTACTATTGTGATGTCAGGATGATTGATCAGTATCTGACTATTTTCTGGATCTGGAAGTCCCACAGAATATTATCCCTGTTATTCTTCACAATCTTGTGTTCCTGTACACAATGCCAGCTATTTGTTTGTGACAGTCATTGTATGTGCCTGCATCTTATACCTTGCTACTATAGGTTTGACTGTCTCTGATGCTTCAATGCAAAATCTGCACTTGTCTAGTGTAGTACAGCCTTGCTTCTATGGATCTGGGGCTTAGTGCCTGTTCTTGTGACGCTATGATCAATGCCTCAGTGTTGTGTGTACGTTAATTCAGAGGATTTTAAAGATTAGTATACAGATGAAACCAGAAGCTTTTGGGGGGAGTTTGATGAGCAAACAGTTGGGGAAAAAAAGTCATGAATCTTTTGTTTTGTATATAATAACTGCAGTGAGATTGTTGTACATGTACTCCTCACTTAATGACCATTCATTCAGTGATTATTCAAAATTGTGATAGCATTGACAAAGGGATATATAACCAGTGTATGAACTATGCGGTCACATGATTGTGATCTGGACATTTGGCAGCCAGTTTGCAGTTATAGCAGACTGCCAAGTGCCCATGTTCATGTGATCATCATTTGCAATCTTCCACTGCCAAGTTCCTTAGACAGGTCAATGAGGAAGCTGGCACGGAAAGTTTCAAGCCACTGTTGTCTGCCCAGAGGACTCCTTCTCATTCCTGGAGGCTGGCTGAAAAAGATTCATCATGAAAACCTGCTTGGATTTCTGGAGGGACTTTTTCACCCAGCCTCCTTGAGAACAAAAGCACTGCTTGGCAGAGAGACTCTGCCCCATGCGGGATGAAATCAGCAGCACTTTTGCTCTCAAAGTGGCTTCATGAAAAAAATCCCTCATGAAGGGACTCTCTTACCCATACATCTCTGAAAGCAAAAACACTGCTTGGTGGAGAGATTCAATCCATTAAGCAGTATTTTTGCTCTCAAAAGGGCTAAATGAAAAAGATTCATCATGAAAACCTGCCTGGATTTCTGGAGGGACTTTTTCACCCAGCCTCCTTGATAGCAAAAATGCTGCCTGACTGATTTTGTCCCACAGGACAGAGCGTAATTATTAGAGCTATTTCCAGGCCATCACATCAGCCTAAATTCATTATAGTTGGACTCTAAAATCCAAGGATTACTTCGGGCTACTATTGCCATATTAAACCCACTATTGTATGCCAATGATGTCTGAAGTAGTAGTATCATTTGGAGAGGAAACATGCACCCATATACACTATTTCTTCATTAAAACATTTGAAGGAGTCATCTCATTGAAGAAGGAAATAATCTATTGCTGCTCGTTGCACCTTATTAAAATGATAAAGTTGGAGTTAAATAAATGTTTCTTATTTGTGCTTTATCTCAAGGTTAGCTATTGTGGCAATATAAGCACATGAGGAAATTTATTCTGGATTTACTCAGATTAATAATGAAGTGGGAAAAGGGGTCCCTTTTCTACAGTGTCAATTCCTCAAGACCTCAACTGGCACTTGGGTGACCTGAGATGCTGAATTTTTTTCAGAGCATGAACCACGAGGGAAAAAAAATAATGATGACGCCAAGTTGGATGATTACAGCTGACTCTATTGTCCTTTTAAAAAAGAATAGCACCGGTCCGCTCTTTGATTGTCTTGAACAAAAAAAAATATATAATCAAAGACAGATTTTGTTTTCGTATTAAAAATGGAATCTCTGTGAGGGAAAAGACTGTTCTTAATACAGTCTTCAAAAAGAAAAACAAAAACAACTTCATTAAACAGAAAATGCCTGAATTTAAATGCTTATGTAACTAGATTGCTTTCAAGTTAATTATAAATGTGGCTGAAGATTGGAAAACTTTCCCATACTCATAGTTTGAAACGTAATTTCTGTAAATGACTGTTTAAAATAGAAATGTTTGTGTACTGGATTTGCTAGCATTTATCACTTTAAAAGGATACTAGAATATTTCATTAAGACTGAGAAAACTTCTGAATACTTTCTGATGTGATATTAGAACATGAAACTGGATCCTTTTTTAATAGTAATTTTATTAAAAATTACAATTGCAACAGTAAAAAGGAATACAAACTAAAAAAAGGAAAAATAAAAAAGTATAGAAAGAAAAATAGAAATGGAAGAAAAAAATAAGAATATAGTACACAAAGCAAAGAAATAAATTTCCCCTTCATCAAATGTAAACAATTTTAGTAACTTATCACTTTCCCTTAAAATACAGCATAGATCTTTTCTGCTTATACCCCATCTCTTATCTATAAACAAATTCTTAATGCCTTGTCATTTCAATCATAATGTCAGCAAAAGTCCATTAAAAAGTTACCAGAGATAAGAACATCTCTATTTTAACCTTGATCAAACAAGCCAACTTTACATGCCTTCCTTTTAATTTCAACAATCTTGAACTTTAGTTCTCTCAAATAATGCCCTCTAACTTGATTTCTTTTAATTTTTTCTTTATCCCTTCTCAGAAAATTCTTCAAAACTTTAACAAGTCGCTTTTATAAATCCAATATTGGGAAATTATCCATGTTATCTCTTAGTTTGTTATTGGTATAGCCCTTTTAATTATTAAAACATCAGACAGTTTCTTTTTTATGTCCAGTATAACATCTTTTTCATATAATTTGTATAGCCTATCATTTTAAAATCCACTTTCAGATCAGTCTTAATGCTGTCAAATAAAATTTGTTCTAATTACTCTTTTTGCAGTTTATTAAAAAAGTCCTTAAATATATATTTGAAAATTCTTTCGATAAGGATTGAAGGAAATTGACCCAGTGTTTTCAGATTTATCAATTCAAAGATTCCTAATAGATGAAAAACAGTTAACAGTTTGATTCTAGTTATTGGGAATTCCTAATTGTATAGGTTAATTGCATGAAGCACCTGCCTACTGGTATACTTAGTCTGTAAAAGTTAGCCACGGAACTGGTATTAATGAACAAAATATTTTTTCAATATTGTTCAAACAGCTATGACTATTGTCTTTCATAGGCCTTTGCCTCTTTTCTTCCAGAAAATTCCCTTTCTCAGAAAGCAGTTTAGTCACATTTAAAAAGTCTGGAATAGTGGCCATGGCAGTACCTTGAGAGAGCAGAAGAAAGGAGAAAGAAGTGGAGAAGATAACAAAATACAAAAATCTGCAAATAGAAATAGACCAATGATGGCAACAGCAAGCAAAGGTAGACCAATAGTAATAGGCACCTTGGGTGCAATCCCAAAACAACAGGAACACCATTGGCATTGACAAAATTCATCAAATTTGGAAAGGACTTAATAGTTAAATAAAAATTCCAAATCCAGTCTATCGTCTGGCTGACTGTGCGACGAACCATAATAATAATATCATAATAAAAGCTTCTGTATCATAATTATCAGATTTAAAGAATGTGAAATAACTTATGTATAAACAAGAGGTTTTGACTATTGAATACATAATTTAAAACATAAAGTCTGACATCAGCCTCAGTTAAAGATAAACGGATTCTCTGTTTAAGTCTGCTAACAATGAAGCCCTTAATTCTTCTCACTGTTGATAGTAAGCATGTATGTCATAGTCCTTGTAGACTATGATGTAAATCAGGAGGTCAATAAGTGTCTGGAAGGGCATGCTAGAATAACAGGTCAATGTAAATCATCTCTAGAAAAATGTATTCTTCAATTTCTCTAAAATTCTGACTGTACAGCACCATCTAGAGGTCAGCTATTACCTATTCACATATACATATTCCACTAAAATAAAAAGATCTATATAATAATATGCTTTGATCTTACTGCTCCACTCCAAAAATATTCATCATTAAGCTGTGATTTCACCTGAAAAACATGTGGCAAACGCTCAGTCATAAATCACCATTTATTCTTGCTGTTTATTCAAGCCTTCAGTTTATTTGCTTATGCCCTTAATCTGTTAATGTGCAGTTTTATTATATGAATCAAAACCTTATTAAGTGAAGACATATGGTTCAACAACTATAATCAGTAGAAATGCAGATGTTCTCGATTTTTTAGCCAACATATTTATCCTTAAAAAGTTTGACCTTTCCATGGAAAAACTTGCAGAAATGACTAAATTGATTTTTGTTTAAAGAGGGAGCAATAGCTATTTTTATTGATATTTTGATGAAGATTGGTAAAAGTGAACTAGTGATTTCTGGATTAATATTGGTTGGATATGGGAAGAAGGAAACCATGTTATGTAATTTTGAAGGGGATAAATGATTTCAAGTTATAAAATAGATTGTAAATATCTTTTTGTCTTCTTTTCCTTCTCTTTGTTCTTTATTGTTTTCAACACCTTTTTCTTTTTGTTCCTTATTTCTTTTTCTATATTGCTTTGTGTTTATCTTTTGTTGAAATAACTTTAAGAAAACACACTCACTAACAAAGAAAAAAGTACATAAATACAAAAGAAAAAGCCACAAGGAAGACCCAGGATCAGGAGTAATTAACTTCTTGTTGTATCTTTAATGATAGAAATCTCTAGGATGGAACAAGCATCTCCATGTCTGCAAAATTTTTTCTTCATGCAGACCACATCTGAATTATTATTTTATAAATTTAATTTTAAAAAATTAAATGGAAGTACCATACCGCAAATTCCAAATGTCAGCTTTATGAGAGTGCTAGAAGCATTTCTACAAAATGAAATTGATTGCATTGTTGGAGAAATTTCTTAGTTTCCTCAGCATTCTTTTCCCTTTTCAGTCACCTGACTAACAAAGTTCAGGTCTGCTCTTCTACTCAATCAGGACATCATTCTTGAAATCTCCAATATCTTTATTAAGCCTCTGAAGTCTAGTCAAACACACAAAGAATATAAATATACATGGTCAAGCAAGCTTATTCATACAGTTCAAATACAAGGAAATGTAGGAAAATAATTTATCTTGGTTACCATAAGTATCTAGTCAATTTTCTTCATGCCTGCACTACTAAGAGCCCTGGTGGCGCAATGGTTAGAATGCAGTACTGAGGCTACTTCTGTTGACTGCCGGCTGAGAGCAGTTTGGCAATTCGAGTCTAACCAGACTCAAGGTTAACTCAGCCTTCCATCCGTTTGAGGTTGGTAAAATGAGGACCCAGATTGTTGGGGGTAATAGGCTGACTCTGTAAACTGCTTAGAGAAGGCTGTAAAACACTGTGAAGCGGTATATAAGTCTAAGTGTTATTGCTAAGAAACCAAGAAGTCTTTTGTTTGAGATTGCACAATTAGCAATTAGCTTTGGAGGAATTCTTCTATTTGCAATAGCAGCAGCTAATGCTTGGCTATGAAATTAGCCATATTAACTTTCTGTGTGGGTATTTTAACTTTCTGAGTACGTGACTTCCAAATTTGAAGACAAAATGTAGTTAGTATAGCTAAGTAGAATGCTATCCTAGGTGCAATCCTATGTATTTATCTTCCATAGCTCTCATGTGCCCACATCCTCAGTGGTTTTTTGTCTGATAAATAAATACTCTCTGTTTATCACTACTATGGAAGCTATTTTACAATTCACAAATTCCATAGTGGAAAGAACCTACGGATATACTGTGAAACTCCCCAAAGTTCTCTATGCAGGTTTCAGCTGCACAGATATAGAATTATTAAGTCTCCTGAAAATTTGCATTTTTTCTTTGGAGAATTATGCAACAGGTTTTTGCTAGCCATACTAAAGTTAGTTATCACTGCCTGTCTCTTAATTGAGTGAACTTATACCCCAAGGCCTTTTCTGACATAACAAAAGAATAACAGCTTTGGTACTTGAATACCATCACCCTTGGATCAACCATGTTGCTGTAGAGAAACTCTGATGTCACTCACAACTAATTACCCAATATACCCTTCTTAGGGCAATCAAGAAAATCCAGCAGGAGAAAACATTTCTTTGCTTGTTCTTGATTTTGCTTGCCAGAGAGCTATGCTGCCCTTGCCATGTGAAGTGTATGTGTGGGGGATGGGGGGGAGGGAGGGGGGGAGGGAGAGAATGAGAGAGAGAGAATATCTACCGTATATGTGTGCATGTATCTATATACTACTAAAATTTTCATGGCTATAACCTTTAATTGGGTGAAACAATGCATCATAGGGCGAAACATTTTGAATCAAGGTACCTCAAATGGGCTAGCTTCCAGAATGTATGCAAAATCCAGGATACATGATTCCCATGGATATCTTGCAATTTGTATAAAACAGTCTGTGACATAAAAATCACCATAAAACATTTGTGACATAATACGGAATGTTATAAAACATTCTCTGTGGTCAACTCCTGATATTTGACTGTGTTATACAGTTCAACATGGGCTATTTTCAAGGCAGATACACATCTCTGTATACATCCCTGAATGTTTAAGAACTTTTGTGGAAGGCATTGAAGAATCTGGTAAGGAAATATCTCTGAAATGATAGATTGTCTAGTTTGTGTGTGGGTGGGCATATGTTTGTATGCGCTTACATGTATTTTCAATTTGGAGGTACCATCAGCCCTTTTAAAAACAAAGAACATTCCAATATAAGAATACTAAAATCATAGATACCAAATGAAATGAGAGGAAAATCTCATTTTCAGAAACATCAGTATAAACAATAGAAAGTGACAACAAAAGTATTACTTAGCATACTATCTACTTTTGAAATAATTACACATTTCAGACACACTGAATATAGGAGAAAGTTCAAAACTCCCATGCAAGTAATCTTAGTGGCTAAAATTTAATTTTTTTAAAGAAAAACATCTGTATAATGGCACATAAGTGTTCAGTTCTGACATTCTGGCACATACATTCCAGCCTGGTGCTAGTCAGGGATAGAAAGAAATGTTTGCTGAAGGGAGACAACTATACCTTTCACAGAGGCATGCTTGGAATGCAACATCAAAATATAGATTGGGGCTTGATACCAAAACATATGAGTTAAACACCTGGTGATTTCCAAGAATGTGTGATTTTGGAGTGACAATGTTACAGGCATTGTGCCCATAAAATCTGTTCTTCCAGATGATAGCTGGAAAGTTAACACTTCCAGATGGAGATGTTCTTTGTTTTTAAAAGGACTGGTGGTACCTCCAAATTGAAAGTGCACATACACCAATCTTTTTTTAAAACTCAAATGCATTCAGTGTATTGCAGTAAGCGCTTTGGAGGTAATAGCTATGGACTATGGGAATTGAAGTCTAATATATTTGGAGATGCTGCAGATGACTTTATTTTTGCATTTTGTATTTTGATGGTCTTATGATTCTAATATTTTAAAATTTGGTGTGATTATGATGTGTGGTTCTGGGATTCAAACTACAGTTAATCCAAACTGACTTTTACAGGATGGATTCTTTAGAACAGGCAAAATTAAGGATTAGTTCTAAGCATTATTAATCAGAAATTTTTCATCCTCTTTTTAATAGATTTCAAACCATACCATGAAATTTCATGTGGAAGTTGGCTTAAGTCTTTGCTTCCTTATCAATTATGTCAGCTATTTAAGACTATAATGTTAAATCAATGTATCAATCAATACCACAAACAGAAAGAGTGTACAGTGGTACCCTGATACTCATCATTAATTGATTCGGGAAGGTGCGATAAATGCCAAAAACTATGAGTATCAAACATTTTTTCCCATAAAGAATAATGTTATGAGTCACAAGGCTGCCAGCACTGACAAGTTCTAACTTGTGTGTTGAGTACCAAATTTGATGAGTTTCAAAGTAGTTGAATACCAAAGTATCGCTGTATACAGATAAATGACTATGAACTAGAAATCATAAGCTCAGCATTTTGGTTCATCCATGATCTTATCAAGTCACCCTAGTTCAATTTTTTCTGCTATTTTAACCATCTGTGATATTGATAAAACTATTATAAATCCTACAAAAAGTAAACACTTGAATCTCTTGATATATGTTTTCTATCTTTCTAGTGCAGGGAAAGGCACATTTTTGGATGGAATTTTGAAAGCTTATTATAGATGTTCTCCTAAAATGACTCCCACTGGGAACTGTATATTAACAAAATAACTATAATGGCCTCTTTACTAGGAATCAGACTGATAGACATTGCTTCCTTTCACAATCATTAACCTTCCAGAATATTTTGTAGCAATGTCTCTTTCTGTCCGAGACAAAGGCAAACCAGTTACAAGCTTAGTAAGAGAAACGAAAATGCCAGTGTAACGTTGGTACAAGCAACAGAGATTTGGATTTTTCAATGATAGTATAAACTTCATGAAAGATGGACTGCTTTGCAAAGATGGAATTCATCATAGTAAAGAGGGGAAAATACATAGAAAGGATTTCTACAAAACATTAGTTCAGAAATATATGAATGAAGCTAACAAGTCAAAAGGCGAAAATGAGCTGAGAGGCAAAATCCAAAAAGGGGCTTTCTTCCCCCAGATATATTGACAAGAAGAGAAAAGTGAAAGAGGCAATGCTTACTCTCAAGTAGAGAAATGTTAACAAAAGATTTTAAAAAAACAAAAACAAAAGAATGTAGCTTCTATTTTGCTTGTCTTTACATTCAACCCCAAATTTATAAATCTCTGTAATTGATATGTGTTAATTTTTGGTTTATGAACATGGTAGCATTAGATGATGAGTCAATATTACTTCTATGCCAAAGTTTAATGATAAGTTTTTAAAAAATGGGTTGAATCATTTTTAAATATACCATATAATGTTTCGTGTTCCCTTGTTATCTTTTCTCCCTTTCTTTTAACATTTTGTATATTTTTTTTCCTGCACATTAAAGCTAATTTGAAAAAGTACAGATGTTTAAAGAGTTCATTAAAATAACGGTGTGTTTCATCAGTAATTTCCCACCAACTTTCAAATAACAAATGACACATACAGATCAAGTTCTCACTTCATATATTTCCCATGACAATTATTGGAAATTATCCCCCAAAAGTTTCTTTTCCTTTCTTTTTAATTTTTTCTATATCTAATTGCCTGAGGTGTACAAAAAAAAATGCCGTAGCCACCACAATTATGTCTGCTTTGTTGGAACATGCTGGAAACTGCATCTCACATATCCTGAAAGGATTTTCAATTGGAAATAAAGAGATAATGATAGAGTGCTCACTGAACTTGATAGGAATTGCTATCAGGTAAGTATGTGCAGGATTACAGCCTAAACTGACTCTTGAATTTCTGCCTTATTTGCATATTTCTTCATCATTATTAATCAAATGACTGATTTTAATATGAAACCTAAACTTTGTTTATTTAAGAATAAAGAACAACATAGTTCTGCATTCAGCTGGGAGGGAAGACATAACCTTTGGGGACGTAATAGGATTAATCCACCAATACCAAAAGGGCACACTCAGATTCAGGTCAAAGTACATGACACAGGAAATACAAAGCCTCAAACAGGAACAGGAAACAACCTCAAAAGCCCAAGTAGGTATAAAAACCCACCACTCCCAGCTACATGTCATGCTTCTGTCTGGCTTTGCTGTTCAATAAATCCAACCTTCTTTCTAAAGCAGTCTCCATTTTGTTTATTCCTGGCTTGGACTGGACCCTGATGAAGATTTTTCTTTCAACAGAGACAAAGGGCTGGGGAGAAAAACTTCTGTTGCCCATTTTTGGGCCTTTTTTGCAGTTGCCACTTGATTAGCTGTTGTCTCATCTCTTTCTAGTGTGTCTATTGTTTCTATCAGGCAAATAAAGGACAACACTTCAAGGACTGGCTTATTTTCAGAGACTGTGAGTAAGCATATAATTGGGAGGCTGTATTATGTCACCATTTTACATTTATAGTTACAAAAACAGAGCAAGTAAATGCAAGTAAACTCATCAAAATAAACAGCAAACCCATTGCTGTGAAACCAAATTCTTAAAGTGGACCTCTGGCTCAAATGTTTGTTTCCTTTTAGCTAAATTCTTTGACTGTTGGTTTCCTAACTAAAAAAAAACCCCTGAAAATTCCTTTTATCTTCAGATAGCATTCCTGCAAATTAATTTCATACTTAGAACATCTTCAAATCATTACCACCTACTAATGCTATATAAGGTCGCTATTATCAGATATAGAGCTTAACATAAAATGGTCACAAATGTAATATTAGGATGCAAAGTGTTATCTGCAGTAAGGCTTATATAAGTAAGCATGTCACAATGTAATCAACTTTTCTTTAAAATTATCTGTTACATAAATATAATTTACTAAAATTGAAAACACTTCTCTAAATAATAACTTTGGGAGTTTAATGTCCATGCCTGAAATGCAATATTATCTATGGAATATTATCTTAATTTTACAAAATAATTAAAATCTAAAATGTCACATTAACTTTAGAATTGGCCAGGTATCTCACTCCTTTCCATATTCTCAAGCAAAAAGGCAGATTATTATCATAGTTTTTATGGATACTTCCATATTCCTTCAAAGTAATTAATCTCTGCTTTTCTTTGTTTAAATGTTGCTTGCTATGACTCTTTTCCATTGGACTTAATCCATCTTGTTCATATACATCAGGAGTGTCAAACTGCCGGCCTGTGGGCCAGACGCGTCACATGGAAGCCATGCCCTCCCCATTGCCGGCAATGGCAAAACAGTGCCGATACGTTGCGTGACATCATGTGATGTCACGAGTTTGACATGTCTGACATACACGGACAGCACATATGTGAATATCTATAGCTCCTGCAATTTTTGCACAGTTTATCAATCTGTGCATTTGTCAGGTTCATCTAGTATCAAAGTGTTTGGAATCTTGTAATTCCAGATCTGATTGGAAGATAGTTTTGTCAAATTCACAATTCTGATCTATATTATAAATCAAATGATACTAATTCAAAACTTATTTTCCAATTTAGAATGTCAAATAAGATGTGGAAAAAATAGGATTAAATTTTTTATTGTTGTTATTGAGAAAGATCCAGGAGCATAACTGATAGATAATGGGACATTTTATTGCAAGGAATTGACCATTATTAGTAGGTAGATTTTCCTGCAAAACATCCCATCTAGTTTTAATATAAAAATTATTTCTTTGAGTTCCATTAATTATATTTTTCATTTTTTTATTTCTCAAAAATAGCTTTTAAAATTCTTATTTTTTTTCACTTGATTTTTTTTCCATGTGTGGAATTTCCTTTAGAAAATAGCTGCACATGTCTAATCACTGCATCTTTAGGCATGGAGTCTCAGTTAGTGATTTTAGGCTGGTCATTCTTTCAGTACCATTCTAATTGTGGGGATAAAATAAAAGAAGATTCCCACCTGAGGTACTGGAATTGCTGGAGAAAATTTGGGATATGAAGTGTGTGTGTGTGTGTGTGTGCTTTTACTGAATATTCAGTTAGTGGATAGGCAGCCATCAGTTGGAGATATTTTATTTTAGAGTCATGCATTGAGCAGTGGTTAGACTTGATGTCCCTAAAATCCTGCTCTAACCCCATGGTTTTATATGTGTGTGATGCAAATCTTGAGCACAGAATTTTTCTTCTTTATAATAATTTCTATAATTCATTGTCTTTCCTTGTTCCCCTTCTTGGTTCAATCTAAGGCACAACCCATGGCTTGTGGCAAGGCATATTGCACCTGCTACAATCTCTGCAAATCTCCCTTGGGGATAGCAGGTGAATGGATTTATGGCTGGCTTTATTATTAGGTAGAGTGAAACAGGTGTCAGAGCTGGAAGATGGTCAGGGATGCATTTGCCAGTTAGTTTGCCCTACAGGAGCTTGTTGCTTTCAATGTGATATAGAATGCTTACTGTAGCATAGAAGAAATACTTACTATCTAGGTTAGATTCTTATGTAGATTTGGGCATCAAAATATCTTGGTCCAGCAATGTTCCACTATTGAGAACTGGGCTGGAGCTTAACCATACCAGTTCCTGGTGCCTGCTTTGAATCCTGGAGTTGTTAATATGGAGTGACAAAGAACAATAGAGGAAATGCATCATAAGAACACATCCAGCATTTTTATCATAATAAACTGTATTTGGAATGTAGAAACAGATACATAAAAATGTGACTCAATACATATCTGGAATGATTTACTTCCTCTTACAACAAAATATTTGAAGAATGAAGATCTTTATAAGATAAACTGTTAAAAATATAGTAATGAAATCTGGATCAGATGCGTGCAACCATTTTTCAAAGGAAATTCCAAGCATGGAATAAGAAATCAAATGAAAAAAGCATAAGAATTTTAAAAGCCATTTTTAAGAAATAAAAAAAGGTTAATGGAACTATAACTGTTGGCCTTGAAAGTAGGAGCTTATCAACTAAAACTAGATGGGATATTTTGCAGGAAATGCTACATAATAATCATCATCAACTCCATGCAATAAAATGTTCCATTATCTATCATTTATGATCCTGAATTCTTCTCAACAAAATTGACTTACCACTGGAAAGCATTTGACCCTGTTTCATATCCAGGAAGCAACATATTACAAGATTTTAAAAAATCATTTTCAATTCATATAGTTAAGTAAAATATTACTGGGTTTTTTTTCAAATACTTGTCACAGAGTATTCTCTCAAAAAAGCAATGAAACCTTTAAATTAGTTGTGCTTAACAATGACTTTACAGTTTAAAAGATTCAGAAAACATTTGAAATGAAAATGCTTTGGTTAATACATGTTTATAACATAGTTATCAATGTAGCACCAAGAACCTAGATGTAGACACAGAGCAATCATTAGGTTGGAAAGAGGATTTTAAGTGCATTGTTTAATATATTGATCAACTGATGGATGTTCCCACCTTTTTTCAGCAGTCCACATGGCTTGTCCATTAGGGATGCTATTCTCTTATATGTAATTTTAAAAAAAGTCTAAACCCCGCAGGCCTGATTGTATTCTAAACTGGATACGTATCAGAAATGTAGTGCAGAATTGTATATTGTGATATACAATTAGTCACCTTTCAGAGTGACTAATTTTTATTTAAACCTTTTGGGTTTGTTTATTTTGATAAGATGAAGATGGATTTTCCACCACTCTTAGGACAGAAGTGATAGTGTCATCTACAGAAGTACATGGATACCTGACTTACACGGTAAATAGATGAGATAATCAAACTTTCAATTTCATTTTGTATTTCCTTTCCTAATGATATTCCTGCTGGCAAGATTGTTTGCCCTATTGTTTAAAATAAAGATACTTTTAGTTGGCTGAACATCTTTTTTTAAAAAAAAATCAGTGTGGAAGCACCATTGTATTTTATTGGAGCTTATTCCTAGTTTCCTATGCTTTATTCTTTGTAAACCTAACTGTAAGGCTTATTAATAATTTGTCTGCTCTATATGCTTGTCATTTAAGATGACTTTTGTGATTATGGATCTTCCTGAAGGCATGCCTGTTATCACAACATGTCACAACTGCTGCACTTGAAAATGCACCACTACAGATAATATTTGATATTTGACATATGGTATGTGGTAGTGTGTTTTAAAATAACTCCAAGCAACTGGATTGTACCCAGATTGCATCAATGGTTATGAGGTGTATTCGAAGAAAATTTCATGAAAGCATTTTTGTTTGGGGGTTGATCTGAAACAAATTCTTCAACTTGCATTGAAATGGGAACTGGATGCTTGCTAAAGGTCATGAAAGCTTCCTGGCTCCTGCTTTATGAATGGAAACCTCTCTTTCAGTTCAATGTATACATTGTTTTGTCTCTGACAGTCCAGCCAAAGCAGTGTTTCAGTGGGGATGGGATATTGTGTACCCAAGAGATTGGTCAGATTATTTTCATGGCAAAGGGTAACTTTCAAACCAGTTCTTTCTTATTCTCTTTGAATGATGAAACTGCATAGTCCCTGGAGTGAAACCAATTCATTTGTATGTACCTTGATCTTGCAATTTTTTTCTTCTAAACATGTTTTAAGTAAAATTTGGAAATTGGAAATATATCTTGCAAGAATGTATTTCTGTATTACTGAAGAAAAAGCTACATGAAAATGTGTGCCTGTCAATTCTTCAGGACACAGAAAGAATAGAAAGTAATGAGGTATAAGAAGAAAGAAAATATAGAGGTAAATTTTTCCCTTTCTGAAACCTAAGATGGTCATGAGTAAAACACAGGAAAAAGGGAAGTTACAATAGCAAGAATAAAAGTCAGCCAAATATAAGAGAATAAAAACAAAAATTTCTATAACAAGTCTGATCAGTCTGAAGACACATATTAAGGCTGATATGCAACAGGGGCAAAATGGAAAACACTCTGTTTTGAGTTATGAACAAAACAGTCCTGGCTGCAAAAAATAAAAAAACATAAGAAAATTTGAATTGATATTGGTCCAATAGAACAAATGTCAAAATGGCTTGAATGTTCCATGTTGTTCAGTCAGAACAAAAATGGAAAATAAAATCCTTTTTCATAAACCAGTTCTTTGGTCATGCAATCCACAGGTCACATGACTTTCAATCAGAATAATGAAACGTACTTCTTAACCAGATGAGGCAACTGAGGTACCCCCTGTCAGACACAAACATGGTAAAAGCAACTGTGCTGATCTTTTCTAATGGTTTTCTTTGCATTTAGAGGTTGCTTGTCAGGAACTGAAAACAATGTTTTTTGCTGTTTAATTTTATTTGCAATAACATGCAACAATATAGCAGAATACACTCATGTGCCAATCTTCAACAAGCAAGAGTAAACTGACATATTTGCATTATAAAACACACCCTGACAGAAGAACATGCACTAGTTATATTTGCATACCAAAGTTTAAAAAACCAAATGAGAAGCAACCTAGAACTAAGAAGAAATTTCCTGAGAATTAGAACAATTAACCAGTGGAACAACTTGCCTACAGAAATTGTGAATGCTCCTACACTAGACATTTTTAAGAAGAGATTGGACAACCATTTGTCTGAAATGGTATAGGGCAGAGTCCCCAACCTTTTGGGCACCATGGATTGGTTATGTGGAGAGAGGCTTTTCTGTGGACCGGAGGGGGCATGGCTTTGTGTGCTGCCTGCATCCTGCAGATGGGGCTTTCCTTATTTGTGCGGACCGGTTGCTGGCATGCTGTGGCCCGGTACTGGTCCATGGACTGGGGGTTGGGGACCCCTAGTATAGGACCCCTGAGCAGAGGGTTGGACTAGAAGACCTTCAAGGTCCCTTTCAACTGTTATTCTATTCTAAATGTCACTAACATTATATTAGTAGTATTTAAATTTTCTTAAGCACAGCAGTATTAACAACACTTCTATATAAAATACAGTAGTAAATGGAATTGAGTTGTTAAGTGACTTTCTCATTACATGCTGAATTGGTTTTTATTGTGATGAGTATGATTTCTGGTTTTATATATGCAATTGCTATGTGTGATTTGATTTAAAATTGGATTATACAATTACATAGCCTATAAGGCTACCCTTGGACCCATTCCAGTAAGTAAGCTTTGAAGGGTGGCTTGGTTTAAAGAACCTATTCAAAATGCAAAGATTAAGCCTATTAGTTGATTAGGCCAGGGATATGCCTGAAAAGGTTGCTTTCAGAGCTTTGATTGCCTTATATCTGGAAGGAAATCAGATTCTAAACCTGTTTAATGGAAATGGTATTGTACATATAGAATTTCATTGTCAGAACCAAGCTTGGAATTTAAGTCTGCCCCTATCAATATAAATTGGATTATATATTTGCTTGCTTTTATCCCAAACTGGGTATTTAGAGAGCTGTACTCTCCTCAGAGTCAGCTAAATTGAGCATCTGATAAGCTCTATAAACATGTGTACAAGCACTTTTTTTGTTACCTGTCTACAAAATAAAGCTCTGGGAAAAATATTTGTAATCAATCATCCTCCCAAGTTGAATTCTTTATTTCATTTAACTGTTTACATAAGAAATTTGTAAAAGAGAAGTAGCGTGCAATTGTGAGCAGTCTCTCCCCTAACTCTATGAATTGCCAGACCATATTCCTCCTTTAACAAAATTTAACAATCCACTTATACTTCATTGTCTCCACTCCCTTCTTCATTCCCTGTCTTCTCAATACAACCTTCTCCTTCTCTCTGGAGACTTTAACCTTTTCTAATCACTCTGACTATATGGTTTCATTTCTTGATTCTTTTTTGCTGGCTTTATCTAGAATAAAGATAAAAACTGATCATAGATTACTTTTTTAGCCCAGATTTCTTATTATATGGCTCTTTCTAATCTTTGCAGTTCTAGAACTTTGATCTATGGTCTCCTGTTCCTTGCGTGATTTTAATCATTTTCTCTTCTGAATATCTAGAAATTCCGGATAAATGTTGCCACCCTTTGGCACCTTAAAATTCTTCCTCAAAACCAGCAGTGTAGCCAGGTTTTAAATAAGTGATATCTTTAGATCTTTCTTAATTTTGTTTTCTGTTTTAGACAGTAACCTCTTAAATAATTCAGACTTCCTTACATAATTCTACAAGACATTATGTCCACTGAAGTACTATATAAAACAACACCATACACTGATAGGTGTCTCTGAAAAATTTATCAAAAGATAAATCCTGGTGCTTGCTTGAAGATTATATTCCCAAGCTTACATACTGCCATCATGTCAGCAGAAGAGGACAGCATGATATAATCCAGGACATCACATTCTTATCTCTCAGCTCCTTTGCAGCTTATAAGGGTGTAAGTGCTAAGATTTATGTCAAGATTCCATTCATTAGTTAAAGAACGCTCTAAATAATGTAAATATATTTGCTTGAGTAAAAGTGAAGTGGCATCATAAGTATGGATCAGAATGAAGGATGTAAAGGATTATGTGTCTAGAGCGTTTGCAATTTTTCTGCATCTATTACAAAATAGACATCATACATTTTTCCTGCCTCCCCAACAACTTGCTAGAAAATACATAATTGTCACTGCAGAACAGCTGCTGATCCATATTCCAGAGCAATGGTAATGAGAAATGGAGAACTTGTTCCATGTGCTCCTGGAGAAATATTGAGCTAGCAATTTCATGTTAAACTCTGTATGTGGCTTTTCTACTGCTCAAAATATAGCAGATAAAGGGGACTGAAATAGATCTTTCCTACTCTAATACAGGGTTGTGTAATTTCCCCCCAGTACCCCCTTTTGGCTTTGGATAGCAGGCTGGCCTCTGGAAAGTAGTAAAACTAAATTTGTTTTCCATTTACATTTAAATGTAATTGCAATTAAATAAAGGATTAATGGGATTATTCTTCAGTCTTATATTTGATAATTTTTTGCTTGGATCAAATTAAAATTTATAGACTAGCAACTTTTGGAGATCCCTAGGGACAACATACTATACTTTCACTCTGGTGAACAGCATCCTATTTTCTAAAGATCAACTGATGGAACAACTCTGTTTTAAAATAAGAGGCAGTAATAGTTTTAAACTATAACAACCAGGGAATACATACATGATTTGTGGTAGCATTTAGAAAGGTGTTGAAGCTTGCTGTTTTGGAGAACCTTTTAACTTCCTTATTTTTGTTTTATTTTATTTATAATTTTATTTGTTATTATTATTTTCAAAGTTTCATTTTATGCTTTTAAGCTTATTATGGATACTTTAAATTTGTCATCTACTATGCAAGCTGTCAAGAATTGATTCTTTTGGGATATTTATTTATTTAATTTTATTTATATGCCGCCCAATCCCAAAGGACTCAGGGCGGCGTACAAAATTAAAACAATCATCTAACAATAAAACAATAAAATAATACAATCATACAGCGTGTCCGATCATATCCCGCCCGCCCCCCCGGGGACATCAGCCCCAGACCTGCTGGAACAGGAGAGTTTTAACGGCTTTCTTAAAGGCTGGCAGGGTGGGAGTAGTTCGAACCTCGGGGGGAAGTTGATTCCACCAGGTCGGAGCCACCACAGAAAAGGCCCTTCCCCGAGGGCCAGCCAGCCGACATTGTCTAGCCGACGGGACCTGAAGGAGGCCCAATCTATGGGACCTCACCGGTCTCTGGGAACTGTGCGGCAGTATGCGGTCCTGTAAGTAAGCTGGCCCTATGCCATGAAGGGCTTTAAAGGTGATAACCAACACCTTGAATTGCGTCCGGAGACCCACAGGAAGCCAGTGCAGCTCGCGGAGGATAGGTGACACGTGGGCGTACTTTGGCGCGCCCACAATCGCTTTCGCAGCTGCATTCTGAACCAACTGCAGCCTCCGAACGCTCTTCAAGGGTAGCCCCATGTAGAGCGCGTTACAGTAATCCAGTCTTGAGGTGACAAGGGCATGAGTGACTGTGAGTAAAGCCTCCTGATCCAAATAAGGCCGCAACTGGTGCACCAGGTGAACCTGGGCAAAGGTCCCCCTGGCCACAGCCGATAGATGTTGTTCCAAATTTAGCTGTGAGTCCAGGAGGACACCCAAGTTGCATGCCTGCACTGAGGGAGGTAAATTTGCCCCCCCCCCAGGACTAATGATGGACCATCCAGTTGACCTTTGGGAGGCAAGACCCAGAGCCACTCGGTCTTGTCAGGGTTGAGTCTAAGCCTGTTCACCCCCATCCAGACCCTCACATCTTCCAGGCACCGGCACATCACGTTGACTGCTTCACTGAAAGGACACAGGGTGGAGATATATAATTGGGTATCATCCGCGTACTGATGATACCTCACCCCGTGTCGCCGAATGATCTCACCCAGTATAAATATAATAAGTAAATACATACATCATATTTAATCTGCTAGTAAAATAGATAGTATAACTGTTAGACTTATCTATTTTATAAATGTATAGATCTATAGAATATACAATTACTAAACTATGCTATTCTACATCAATCTTTTCCATACTGATATTAGAAAAAAGGCTATAATATAAATGATCTACCTATACAATTAGGACATTATCTTTGGGGTTGTGAATTCACTCATGAGTAAATAAGATGTAACAATGACAGTTATTTATTTATCAAATTTATATGGCCATCCATCTTGCACAAAGTGACTTTGGGCAGCTACAACAAAAACCAACTATTGAAACAGAATATTAGCATCCATTGAAACAAATAATTAACATACAGTAGATAAAAATAAAATGGCAAAAAGATTAATTAAGATGTTATACATGGTGCAACGAATGCATGGACACTCTGCTGCCAGGGGATCCCCAGGCCTTATGGGAAACTAAACCATGCTTTGAGGACCTTCTGAAAGACCATTTGGGTTGGGGCTAACCTCACCTCAGGGGAGAAGATGTTCCATAGAGTGTACATCATTGTCTTTTCCTTCTTGTCAGATAGAACTTATTAGCAGACAAGACCTGCCACATGCATATCCTGATGAACCTGATGGGACACGTAGAAGTAACTGGGAAGAGGTTGTCCATCAGATAACCTGATCCCATGCCACGTAAAGTTTTAAAGGTGAAAAACAGCATCTGGAATTGTACCTGCAAGCAAGCTGGCAATCAATGTAGCTCACCAAACAGAGATGTGATATATGTCCTTTTAGGAACACTACAACTGCCCTTGACACCTCATTTTGCACCAACTGAAGCCTTCAGATATTCTTTAAGGGCAGCCGCATGTAGAATCTCTATATATTATATATGCATATAGCTATGTATTATTTTGAATATATGTTTGCCCATTTCAGGTCTCTGGGCAGCTATCAACAATTAAAAAGCAATATAAAAAAACAAGAAACAATATAAAATCATTTTAAAAACCATATAAGCACAATCAGCAGCTGAGGAACAAAAACCAACATTTAGCATAGTCACTGCATGGGCATTGTCATCCTGTGCCAGTTGGGGTTTTAAAAATAAATAAATCAGACAAATAGCTTTTTGGAAAACAAATCACATATGGAATTTTGGGCATCATTTTTTGTGGATGCAGAATTAGATATTTTTAGATAAATTAATGGATCCATAAATGAGCAGTATAAATTAGCCTTTTCAGTTATGGCAAAATAATAGCTGAATAAATGATTTCAGCTTTTGAATATTTTTTCATGTAACAATTGCTGTAAATTGATTAATATATTTTTTTCATTTCAAGCTAGGATAAACCTTGCTAAAATTATTAAAATGTAAGGAGACACAAGATGATTTGATCTGGAAAGCAATCTCTTGTAAGATAATTCAAAAAGCTTAAAATAGCGTTAGGCAGAGATCCAGAATAGCATATACAATGAAAAGTTGGAACAGTAAAAATAGCTCATAATTCTTGGAATTGTCATAAAACATAGGATAACTTTTCACCAAAAAAGAAACTCCAGTATAAAAATCCCATGAAAGGAAAGCAAATTAGAAATCATATCCTTGGCAGTTAACCAAGATATGATTATCATGGCATTGATGTCCTCATGACTTCCACTTCCAAGAAGCAATGCAAATTTATCCTCAGTGATTCTAACATTCAACTTTTTTTTTTACAGCATGCCATGTGCCCAGTTATGAGAATTCCTTGCAGCAATAATTTTAAACGTAAATAAATAATGAATCGTGAATCAATGCTAAGAGTTGGAATAAATCTCAACTACTAAACATAATGAATACCTAAATAATGAGTCACGGCCATCCCAAGTTACCGGAATGTGGTTCTGTCTGGAAAACATCAAAAATGCAAACTACCTCTGCAAACTACTCTCTTAGTATTGGTTTAGTGGAAGGCTGCTTTTACCCTATTTTCAGAAACTTGAGGAGCAATTATTCTCTGAAATGAGATGCATATTTTTTTCTGTCCAAAAAGGCTTCAATCCAGGGAAAAGTAGTGGGTGGGATACAGTAATAATTAAACTGTATTAAATTGTGTTAGACTTAACTTGAATTAAATTAAATATATTTATATTATTCTTCATGTATTTAACAATCTTGCATCTTCTATCACATTAAAAATTACAGTTTGGTAAGAACTTTTGAAAGTGCTCTGCTAACCACACCTAAGGGCTACGTCTCAATATTTATATCCATGTTCTAAATTTAACAACCCTGAAACCATTTCAGTTTTATATGGATTAAAATTAAGTAGATAGAGTAAATATAGCATGGAAGAAATGGGAGAGAATTGGAGAGATCATGAATACCTCGTTAGAATTAGAGCTATGACTTCCTAGTAAGAGGACATTAAAAATATATCAAGAGGATAATACATACATATATACATACATGCATACATACATACATACATATCTGCGAAACATTTACAAATCCAAATTTCTTTTTCTGACAAAGAGTTAAAGAATTAAATTGGGAGATTAAGATGGCCATTTTGAGCTCATTCTGCTCTCTTCAGTTAGCCATACCCTTTATGGGATTTGAACCTGGGCAGTTTATATATTAGGCAGTGATTTAACCATCAAGCCACAGGCTTTCTTTAAGTCTTTGTCAGAAAAAGAAATTTGGATTTGTAAATGTTTCGCAGTTGCGACTTGAGCCTGCTTAATGCCCCTAGTTGGGGGGCTGCAAGGCAAAAGAGATTGTAAAAAGTATAACTGCAGTATAGCAATTAAAAATGTCAAGGTGTAATCAATCATCTCCCTGATGGACGCCTGTGGAACAAACGTGAAGTAAGGTCTGAAAAGGATGCAACCTTTGGAGAGGGGTTAGCTGCAGACCCCTTTGTTAGTTTAACAGGGAACAACTCTGTCTCGGATAGTTCAGAAACGCTTAAATCACCATTGTTTAAAGCCTTTTGAAAAGCACCACGGATGATTCCGGGCCAGGAGACAGGCGGCAACGTGGCAGGAACAGGAGAGGCTGTTTGTTGTTTATCAGGATCCATAAAATTTGCAGGGGCAGAAGGAGGGTTAAAACCAGCTCCAGGGGGTAAGGGAGTGGCCAACATAACAGACGGATTTTTATATGGTGGAGGGTCTAATAAAGGCTGATGAGGCGAGTCAGCATGGGTTTGAATCAGGGTATAGGCAATTTTCCAAAGGCATAAAATCTCTGCTGGGGCTCTTGGAGACTGATGGAGAACGGTGCCAATTTTCCTCCATGTATCTACTTTTAAAGATCCAGACTCCGGATAGGATGAGCAGTTAGCCCATACGTAAGCAAGCAATTTAACAGCCTCAGATTTAGAAAGGTGACGGGTTAATTTCTGTTCCTGATCAGTAAGATATTTTTTCCTGCCAAGTAGCCTCAGCTCTTCCACATGCTGCTTTTGAGCGTGAGACATTCCACCCCCCATACTTACGAAGAGGAGTCAGTTGCCAGCAACTTCGTCGGGTGCACCAAGCCTATTCCAGGCGATAAGTAAAGGGTCGGCAGGGACATATCCCTCAGTGGATCACGTCGGGGTCACCAGATGAGGTGGTCTCCCATGGAGAATGAGACACACACACAAGTATCTCGGGATGGGAGCCCAGAGCTGACTCTTGCACCCTATTTTATTGTTACTAAGGTTTTTACATCACACAACGTAAGCAAAAGACGTATATAGGGGTGGTTACAATGTATCAAATAACAGACACTTTCCAGATGCAAAGCTAGCAGGTGTTCTTATCAGAGTCTGTCCAAATGGTTGATGAATGCATCCTGTGTCTAGAGCGGTCCGTTTGTTATCTCAAGGACCTTGTGGGAGATGTCTATGGGCAGATGTCTATGGGCATTTTTGTGCAATTAATCCCACACAAGATACTAGAGTGCCATAAGAAAAGGTAAATGCTGAACTTTATTGTGACAAGTGTTATAGTGATTCAGATATGCAGGGTGAATATTCTGCATCCCATTTGGTGCATAAGTATCTCAAATGTGTATTATGCAACTGAATGTTTCAATTGAAATAAAGTGAAGTATTTTATTTATTGCTAATATTACTTGTTTTGCAATCTAATATCCACAACTCTCATATTATTATACCATTTATATCTATGTGCCAATGTGGTTAGAATACAAGAATGCAAGTCAGAATACAAAAATACAATGCCTCACTTTCTTGGTTGAATTAAGAGGTAAAAGTAGAAGATAAACCAGCAAAAGCTAATACAATTGGAAATGCCTTGTCAAATCAAATATAAAGATTTTCTACCCCAGTATCCAAATAGTAGAAAACTTGGAACCAGACATGATACTGTAGTCTGTTATAATAGTTAGGTCTTGGATTCGGAATGGAATAATCAGTGCTCAAGCTGACATTCAGCTATGGAAATTCCTGGGTGACTTTGAGTTAATCATTCTCTTAGTTCAGCTTACTCAGCGTATTGTGATAAGATCAAGGAAATAGGTAAGCTTGCTTGGGGAAGAAAGAAGGATATACAGTATGTTTAATAACTAAATAAGAGACAAACTCTGCTAGAGAGAATTTTCCTGAAGATGGGGGCTCCAGTACAAGTTCGAAAGCTTGGAAGACTAAACCTTTGGTCCCAGTGACTCACCCAGATTGCATCCTGCAACATTATCCTGGGACACATATATTCACCTTCATTTGTAAATAAGAGATTTTACAGCTGCTCAAAGCTCTCTTTTTTTTTATCTGCTTGGCCTCCAAAACTAGAAATTTTACCTTCTGTTTTTAAAAACATGCCTAATTGTAATAGATTAGAGGCTTAGATTGTTAAGTGGATCTTGAATTGATTTTGGAATCTTCCTTGCTGCTTCTGAAGCTTGCTTAAGCCAAGAACATGACTATTTGCATTTTGCCTAAAATTGTTATTGCAGAGTTTTAATTATAGATAAAAACAAACATGATATCCACACTTCTTCTTTAAATACTGAGATATAAACACAGTTTGCACTGATCCTAACCTCTAATTGGTTAGTCATGTCTGGAAACTGAAATATACAATGCCTTGCCTATGACTTGGAAGTAGCTATTCCAAAACCAAGAATTACTCCATTATCCATATACTAGTTTTCATCCTTGTGCTGAAAAAGTACTTAGAAAAGACATAAGAAATTAGCCATGAAAAGTGTTTTAGATTGGTTTTATATGTATGGAGAAGTTCGTTTCATCTTCAGCTTGGTCAGCTTAAGAATTTAAACAATATATTGTGTTCATCCTTCTCTCCATTATATACTGTATTTTTCCGTCTATAAGATGCACCCTTGTATAAGACACTCTGGCATATGAGTTTCTCTGTGCCGATCAGCTATTCGGTGGAGCACCGATCAGCTGAGCTGGCAAATCAGGAAGTTCAGCTGGCCGAGGATCTTGCCCCCTCCCCCTCCCGTTAGTGGCAAGCCCACAGGAGCTTGACACCTGCACCAGGCGGCATGGCAACCCACACTGGCATGCCCTGGGCTGAGGAGGTTACCATGTATAAGACGCTGCACTTGTGTAAGATGCACCTGATTTCTGCACAGGGTGTTTGCAGGAAAAAATAGTGTCTTATAGACGGAAAAATATGGTAGATAGCCCAAATCTGTGGTACTTAGAATCTATATTTAAAATGTTCATGTGCTACTTTGATTTTTATTTATTTCATCTACTTTCTATTCCACTTATATTAAATCTATTAGCTTCACCAAATATTAACAGTATTTTACTTCCAATAAAATCTGAAGAAATTTGGCTATTATGCTCAGCTGAGCTGGTACACATACGGTTACATTTTGCCATATAAGGCCAAAGATATAGAAGTGATAGTTGCAGAATTGCATCACCAGCCTTGATTTTTTTCCCCTAGTCATAGGTCATGCATCATGTAAAAAATTCCCTGTGGGAATAAATGTTCTTTCAATTCATGCTTTTCAAAGTATAGTTTTAATTAGCTGGGATTGTTCAGTGAACAAACCTCTATTAGAAAGGCTTAGATACTAAGGTAGACATTAAAAACACACTTTCTATTTGGGGCATTCTTATTTTTCAGACAAATACATCTGATGCATATTATTTTAAATATATGATGCAAAAAAGAGCCCCAAATGTTCAGACATTGCATTTTGGGTCTCTTATTCAATGGTATGAATGAGAGAGATAAGAAATGGCAAGCTTTAGATATTAAGTGAAGTGTTAAAATAAAATTTAAAAATGGGAGAGATACCTTGGCAGGTTCTGGGACATAAAACAGAGCTGACACATCCCCATTTCTAACATAACTGATATTAAGCATGTGGAAAGTATTCCTTTATGGTTCATGTCATATCCGGAAAGAAATTATTAGCTTGCTATCTTTATAGATTTTTATCTGTCAGCCCCTCAGACAGACAGATGTAACAAATAATCTCCATTTTGCAAGTTAACATTTATTTCTTTAACATTTAGATAATGTCACTTTCAGCTTGAGCCAAAAGTGCATTAGCATCCTTGTTCATAGATTTGCTGAAGTGGGAGCTAGACTTGAAGTCACCTCTGCCTTGATAAAATAAGCAACACACCAACACCTAACAGCTGCAGAAAGAAAAATACATAAATATTCTGTGGTTCTGGAACTGGTGGAGGCAAAGGCTACAAGCTAAACTTTCCTTCCTCCAAATGTTGGTGTGACTTTCAGCCAAACTACACACTACAGCAAATATGTAACATGCAGCAACGTCTCAATTTTTCTCTTAGTTATTACAAGCACAGGGAGATAATTCTTACTGGAGTAGATTAAGTGCAAAGCAGAATTAGCCCCCCCCCCAGCTCCTCTCAGGAAAAATAAAATCACACACATAAACACCCCCCCACACACACACACATACAGACAATGCAGCTATGAAGGTTGGGAAATAGTTTCTTTGTCAAAAAGGGAACTTTTCTTCCATAAGCATTTGGAATTTCTGGGGCATGTTTGGGAGAAATAATCATCATCTTGATTATAGCTCAGGAATAACTTCTCATGTGCTACAGGACCAATGGCAATTTCCTCTACATTAATATTCCTGGCTCCCACATTTTAAAACAAGTTCTTTAAGGGCTACAGCCTACGCCAATGCCATAAGGGAGTTTACCAACCATAGTTACCCAAGTTCTCTAATTCCAATCATAAAGGTATATAACAGCAAATAGTCCCAGTGATTGCATATGCTGCAGAACTGTGGGGATATATAAATGCTACCATATTGGAACAGATATAATCTATTTTTCTGAAATGTATCTTGGAGATGGATAAGTCTACGAATATAGATTTGTCTCAACATATGCAAGGATCAATGATGACATGAATTTCTTATATTTAAACTTTGTTTTGACATCATCAAATGTGTTCATGCTGACCAGGAAAATTGCTGAATCCTTTAATCTAGATATCTGCAGTGCTTCTTAGTTTAGCCATCAATATGTAGGTTCTATACACTGAACCACTTTCTCAGGGCAAGCATAGATTCTCTTGATCAAATTCACAACCTAGACTTAATTAATCAAAGTTCATTTCATTTCATTAATTCTTCTTTTACATTATAAAACAGCAATACAATAAAACACTATTTACTTGTTTAAATCCTTGGGGATTTAAATTTTTGCTTCTATCTGAGGGTTGAAAATTTCTAATCAGGGAGCAGGGTGAACACACAGTTGCTGGCAAAACCAGGTTTTTTTTGCTATTCAATGTGTGAAGCCTCCCTAAGCTGCAAAACTGAGAAAATTTTAAAGGCTGTAACAGGCGCCTCCTCAGAGTGTTTTATTCTGTTTTGTTAGGCCATCTAGAGAAAAATCACTGAATGACATCATTCTGCTCATTGTCTTCTAATTGTTGGAACTAATTTTGCAGATTAAATTGCGAGGCATGAATCCAATGGTAAGCATTAATCATCTAACACTGCAAGCTTTATCAGCAGCCATAAAATAACCCCCCAAAATCCTGGCCAGGCAAAAAGTGCTTGTCAAGTGGTGCTACTGATGACTGATGTCAGGGCCTGATGAAAAATGAAGTAATTGTATTTTGAAGGGAAAGTCTTTTAGAAAATCCATGGTGCTGTCATTATCCTTTGTCTTTCGTTTATATTGCCCAGTCATGATTTGGTGTTTTTTTTTTCTTTTTCTTTTGCTTCTCTTACAATATCTTTTTTGTGCTTTACTTCAGCTGGAGATGGAAAAAAAATAAGGCAAATATTTCCCTACTAAAATTTATTATTAATGATATTGATATCCAGTATTTTGCTGGCATTATATTATGTTCAAGAGTGCATTTATAATGTAGCTATAATATTTTCTACAACTGCCACCATTCCTCTTTTTAAAACCTTCATGTCTTCATTTGTCTTAATTGTTGTTAGTTTCCCACCTCTTTCCTCAGAATTCAAGCTGACATATGTAATTTTTCATTTTTTGTTTTAACATCACAAAAAGGCTATGAGAGAGAACTGATGAAAGTCATTGGATGTCTGTGAGGGGGCTTCAACTGGAGTCTCTTCAGTCTTCCAGTGACTTAATCCCATTGGCTGTTAATATGAAAATTCAAGCTCAGTTCCAGGGAAAGGGAACATGCCACAAGTTGCCATATGAAGACCTGAATCTGATCTGCCACTTCTATAACTGTGTTTTTTGAACTGCAGTACCCTGGATCTGCCAAATATATTTATTTGACCCAGAGGGTATCCAAGGCATTTGCAGATGTGATTGAATGCATTCAGCAAGGCTTGTTAACAGCAAATGGATAAATTCACTGAAAGGTCTTGCCAATTTCCTTACTGCAGTAAATGATATTTGATTTAAATGCATTATTTAAAACATACATATAGCCTCAGAGAAGATAAAAGAGAATGAAAATATACGGGCCCATAAAGTAATCAATTCAATCCATGTTCAAAGATTATGAGTTAATGCAAATTGATTAATTATCATTGCTGTGTAAACATTGGTTACCCTTTGTAGTGACTCTTGAGTTAATTCTGCATATCCCTAAAAAGATTTCCTTTTAACTTTGTACTAAAAGTCCCAAGATTCTCAGCTAGCATGACTAAATTTGGATAGGACTAAAACTTTATATGTGAAGGGGTAATAGTAAAAATCACATTGTTTTATTTGCATAGCTTTTATGGTCTGGAGTATACTCTCTCCCCCCCCCCCATTCACACAGACCCAAATGGCTGAAGTTAGGATGGTTTCAACATTAGGTTAGCTCTGGTGCAACATTGGCAACATCAATATGTTCCTTCTGAGACCTTGCGTAGACTCTGTGATTGGAAGACAGAACTTTGTATGAGATAAGACACTTGTCCTAATTCAGCCTGCTGATTTCAGGTGAAATAATGAACTTCATCCCACAAGCAATGTTTAAGTAAAATTTATCTCAATCCAGCAATATTTTCTACGTATGAGTACGTTCTTATCCTTTGGTTCAGAAAGTAGGTTTAGTACTGATTTTGCATAGTTTCCATATAAAATCTTCTGAACTTCTAGTTCAACTGTCCTCTGGAGAATCTTCAAACCACATTGTGCTACAACCATGGATCCTGCTACTTCTATTTATCTATCAGTGCTACACAATAATTTAAAAATAGCTATCAAGAATTCCTGACCATACAAGGTACCACGCAGAAAGAAAGCACAAACCTATCTTACAAAGGCCACAGCTACAGATATCCTAATGCTTGGCCTTTTTTTATTTTATTTTATTTTTTAAAAAAACATATCCATGCCATAGCTTTCAATTAACACTAATTTCATATTATTCCACAATCTATCATATTGTTTATAAGACAAACATTTATTTCATCATAACAAATGCTAGAAATGTAAAGTCCCCCTTCCCCCCCCAAAAGAAAATGCAGCAGTCAGCCCCAACCGCAGAATGCTTAACTATCAGCAATTTTAGCTGCAACTGAAGCCTAACCTCTGGACTGCAGCCCCTGGTTTACTCTTTATGCACATAAAAATGTTTATATATAAAGAACAGCATCTTGATTATTTGTATTTAACTGCTATGTATGTAAGATTTTCCATTATGGAACGGTTAAGGCTTATGCTCCTCTAGCATATTCTCTTAATGGTGGTGATTGCCAGAACTGGATCCAGCTGTAGAAACACCATTGTCCAAGGGAATGCTTTTGAAAGTGGACTGGCTCAAATTCAACATAGGTAACATTTGGAAATCTACTCATACGCAGTTCTTAAATTAAAATAACTACCACCATCAAAAGATTGAAAGCATATAAAACAATGATGTGAACCAAACAATCTAACCTCAAGGGGGCATCTAGTTCTTAGACATCAAACATCTCCAATTCTTGTATATAACAGATGCATAACTTCATATAAAATATTTGAAAATTCTATGATTTTAATAAACTCAAAACAATAATACAGAGGATTCCATTATAAGAAGCTAATGGGAAAAAGATGTGTGAGGGAAAAAAACACTATTGCAACCATTTCTATAAGGGAAAAATGGAGTTACCACATGGAGTGAGTAGGTAAAGTAAAAGGTAGGCAAGCAGGTGCACTCAAAATTCTATTAGGGACTTCAAAATCCAGTATTTCCATGCTTTGAACAGCCTGGATCTGCTTCCCAGTCATATTAGTGACCTAGTTCTGATTAGCAAGTAAGAACTGAGATAAGATAAGAGAGAAATTCAGTCCTGTTAGCATTAGTATTAAATTCTTATTATTAAATTCAGGGTTTTTTATTATTAAATGCAGGGCTTTTTTGGAGAAGCATTTAAACTGAATAACAGAGACAGAGAGTTAATTGGTACAGACCATTTCTGTCTCCAGCAATCTACAACTATTAGGGTTGTCAGTGTTTCTAACATAGATGTTTGTGCAGTTAAGAATATTAAGGTTGCTGTTAACAAAAAACAACCTTTTGATAGTGTGTGCCAGATCATGTGCACCAATCAAACAAGTGATAAGGAAGAAGGGGAACTGAGAAACAAAACAAGTTATGTAGGAAACAAGCACAGGGTCAGCCAAAAAGGATTCAAATACTTATACACCAATCAAAAGTATGAGGAATAAACAAGGTGAACTAGAAATCCAAGTACATGAGGCTCATGTACTGAATCAAGATCACATGAAGCGTTAGTACCACTTTACAATGCTTTGGTAAGACCCCACTTGTAATATTGCATCCAGTTTTGGTCGCCATGATGTAAAAAAGATGTTGAGACTCTACAAAGAGTGCAGAGAAGAGCAACAAAAATTAAGGGGCTGGAGGTTAAAACATATGAAGAATGGTTGCAGAAATCAGTATAAATCTAGTTTAATGAAAAGAAGGACTAAGAGTGACATGATAGCAGTGTTCCAATATTTAAGGGGCTGCCAAAAAGAAGAGAGGGTCAACCTATTCTCCAAAGCACCTGAAGGCCAAACAAGAAGCAATTGATGGAAACTAATCAAGGAGAGAACCAACCTTGAAATAAGGAGACATTTCTAAACAGTTAGAACAATTATTTAGTGGAATGGCTTGTCTTCAAGTAGTGGATTTTCCATCAGTGGAGGATTTTAAGAGATTGGACAATCATTTGTCTGAAATGATACAGGGTCTCCTTCTTAAGTAGAGCTTGGACTAGAAGACCTCCAAAGTGGCTTCCAAATTTGTTATTCTGTAGGAAACACTGCTCAGGCATTTTGCTAGAACACCCTCAACCACTTTTGAGTTGAAGCAGTTTGCTATAGAAATATAGATCAAAATTGATAACCCTATACGTTTTCTATGTGAATTATGTCTGAACTTGGCAGTTCCAAAAATTAAATTTGTTCTTTATCCCTTCTCTAATTGTGTGCATATTTAGGATTACTGTCTTGCTACTTGGGACATCAATTACAGTTAATGGGCCAATGGGCTGCTGTAATTTTCTTTACTTTGAAGTAAAATTTATATTTCTTTAATGCTGGCAAATTGGCTAGGTCTAAGCCAGCAAAGTATTGACAAGCATATATGTTCTCAGTGAGCAATGGTGTCCCCTCCACTATTCTAATTCCATTTTTACTCAATGTTTTTTCTCATGTCCACTAGGAAAAATAAACAGACTTTAGCATGGCAAGAACTTGGATGTTGTTTCTAGGTTTTTTGTGACTTCCTAGATGATTTTATTGTGTAATCTTGAAGTGATTTTAATAAGATGTCTGCTTGAGAACATTTTTCTCCATTTCCAGCCTATAGCTTTGTCTTTGAATAATCAGTGGGACTTTATAGCATTTATATAGTTATTTAACCTGTTCTACCCCAACAAGTGTAACATTTCAATGAGGTGTTTAGAGATATATTTTAAGTGGAGCATAACGTGCCTCTAGAATATGTGTGGTGAAAATGTTGGAGATTATTGCTATCCATGATAATCTCTGACTGATAATCTGGGGTGGGGGGGGCAAGAATCAGAGGGTAGGATGGTTTCAAATGCTGAGAGTGTGAAATAGCAGTGTGAAAGGAGAAGCTAAACTGGAGAAAGTGGAAGAGCTTGAAAGAAACCGTGATGGAAGAAAATCAAGATGCCGTTAGTGTCAGGGTCTGAAAAATAAGATGTGCTCAGAAGTAAACTGCTATAGCCCAGGGGGCACCATCCAAGACTCTGCTGTCCTCCAGTGGCCAAACTCAGGGGAACCAAGATAATTATTTGTCTCAGGCTGTTAAGACAGTTTGTCTCAAAACCTTCTCAAGAACTGAAGGATCTTTTATATGCCATTAAGTTCTTCATAGGTCTGGGATCCAGTTTCAGGAACCACCTCCAAATTAGCTCAGGGGGATAAGGGGAAATAACATATCAGCGACACAATTCCCCCTTAAAATGCAGCCTTTCCTGGAGCCTTCAATAAAAGTTTTTATTATGTTCTTTAAATGCAGATATTGACATTGAATCAGATCACCATTCAACTGTTATATGTAAAGAATAGATCCCAACAGTTCTTATCCATTTTATATTTCCATTATTGTTTACTTCAGCATTTTTCCAAAGGTGCAAGGCAGTGTTCCACTAACATTTTCAAAGTCACACTTCAGAAGACAGATAACTGAAGACTGTTGATCCTCTTTTAAACAGAAAGTTGATAAACTGAAGGATAGGAATGTTATGAGATGGTCTCTACAGCAGGGGTGTCAAACTGCCGGCCTGTGGGCCGGTTTCATCATACCGGAGCCATGCCTACCCCATTGCCGGCAATGGCAAAAAAGCTCTGATACGTTGCACGACATTACGAGTTTGACATGTCTGGTCTATAGGCAGAAGTGTACTTTTCAATTCAGTCAATTACTAGTCATTTGGAAGAGGCATCAAATACAACAAAAGCAGATGCAGCATGGACAAAAAGCATGGTTATATGGCCTGAACTCTGCTGAAACTGCAGATTCTCATTTCTAGACGTCACAGTATAGACATGGTGTTTGGATTAGGTGTAGTAAAGGTAAGAGGACAAGAGGCTGTTTTAAAAGCCTCACTACTCATTTGATTAATATTCACTTAAATTAACCATTCTTTCATCATTTGTTCCTTAAAAACATCCCCAGAATAATTATTCTGATTATTTCTATTAATCCATTGGACCTGTTAAAAATGATTGGTTATAATTGTTGAAAAATGATCTAACATGAAGAAATGAAAGTTTATATGCCTCTAAAATCTAAAGCTTTAATCAGGGGGCTGAGGTAGATTCAAGTGAAAAGGATTCTGCAAATCCAGGTTAACTTTAGGGACACCCATCAAATGTTTTCATGCTTATTTTGCTGAATAATCCAAACAACTTCACTAAGAGGAATTTGCTTTGAGAACTATGCAGAGACACAATGGGGAGAAATGAAAAAGAGCTGTAATGTTTATATTTTTATTTGCTTTGGAGAAATTTGTACAGAACTTTAATATATCTATATATTGATTTACAATAATGTACCGTTTAATCGTAGAGGTGGAGAAGGGAAAGTAAATACTTAAGATGAGAACAAGTTTTCAGGGAAGAATATATACCGGTAAGTTCAAAATGACCTGAACTTGTCAGGGTATTTAAGAACAGCAAAAAGGTCATGATCATCTAAAAAAAGATTTTAAAAAAATCAGTGAAGTTAGAAAAATGTAAGAAAAAAAGCAAGCGGCAGTCCTCATCTATGGAATGTGCAGTGCAACCAGTATCTTGCTTCAAATGCAGCTTATTCTGTTGGGTGGATTGGGGAAGAGATCAAATGCAGGAATCCTGCAGTAATAGAAGAAACATCACACAAAAAAGCATTTTACATGCATAATAATAATACTCCACCTTGAGTCCACCCAGAGACACATCAATGTATTCTTAAAACAGAATGGACAAATATAAGCATATGCAAACTATGAATACCAAGATAAGGATATGGATAACCTTTATTGTCATTTTTTTACTGTGGGCACAACAGCACACACCAAAAATGAAATTTAGTTGCCTGCTCTCAAAGTGAAACATGTACATGATGCACACCTAAACATCCTATGAACAACATATGCATAGACCCACATACCTACATATACGTAGCAAATAAATATTAAATACTGTCCATCTTGAATATATAACGGAAGGAGGAAGCTTCACAAGGTTAATGCTGTATGGAATGAAACTATGGCTGAATCTGGATGTTCTGCTACGGATACCATGAAGCCTCCTCCCAGAAGGTAACAAGGAAAACAGGTCATGAAGAGGATGTGTAGTGTCCCAGATAATCTTACGGACCCTGCTCAAGCAATAATCTTAGATTCCATTATGTCACTAATTGTTTAAAGCTACCTCCTCTAACCTAGTCACCTCCAAACTTCAGAAAGCTGCAATCCCAACTTATCTGCAGTGTTTCAGCTTGAAAATAGATTGTAAGCCATAGAAATAGATTTTAAGGCATATCTTATATCCTCCTGAGACATTATGCTGTCTGGAAAGGCTGAATGTGTGCCTGCATTGGGTTGAAGGGTATCTAAAGGGAAAGGACTGCATACTGAACAAGGTGTCCTCTGTGGGTGGGAAGGATTCTATGCATACAGAAAACTTTATGTGAATAAGTATACATGCAGATTTCTAAATACCATTCAGTTTACTGAACACATACATTTAATAGCCTGATCACTGCCAATATGAACCTTCTACAAGGTTCTGAGGTTTTTCAAATTTATTAACTTTTAATTCCCACAATCAATTGAATGAGGGAGTATGGGAACAAACATATGGAAGTCACCAGATTCAGACAGTCTAAATTAAAACAAAACCTGATTAAAGAGCATCAAAGTCACCTCTGACTCTTCTTCATTGTGCAGGGAATTGGTATAGGCATCAGGTTTATGGCTGAAGTGCTTAACTATCGTTAAAACGATGTTGAAGAATAAAATGATTACAAATACTAAGAGGAAAACGATGAGGATGATCTGCATGGACAGAGAAGTGAAATACCATCAAACATACTGGATAAAAGAACATGATTTAAGCAAGGCGTCAACATTTATATTGCAAAAAGGGAAATCAAAGTGTAAGATCAAAATATGGGCAAAAGAACCAGGCTGGATTTCCCCAGTTTGATGCCTTTTCAATCTTTGAAAGAACCTGCAAGCTCAGAATTCTGCATTGTTTAAGGCCATCAGATTAGGAAAGGATGAAGAAAATGACAGTTTTCCTAGCAGAGTTAAACAGTCCACAAGAAGAACATAAGATGAGTCTACCAGTGCTTATACTTGCCTCTCTAGAGAAGTTGACTCACATGCAACAATATCTGTGGTTGGCAGCCAAAGTTTTAACTATAAGATAAGATCTATATGAGAAATACCACAGATACAATTACTTCAGTGTCACAGTGCTAATATCCTTGTGACTACATTTTCAATCTCTTTTAGTTTCCTTGACAGTTGGAATCAGTCAAAATTCCCAGTTCTATACCTTGAGGAAAGAAGACAGAGAAAGCTGGTGTAAGAGATAGTCTGGTATATTACCTTAATGGCAGTGTCACTACTTTCCACGGACTTGCAATCACACAGCTGGCAATACTCCTCAACATCATGACTTGGCACTAGCATTGGGTCCACCACATACAGGCAGTTACTGCAATTGTGAGAAACAAGAAGCAACAACAAGCATCAAAAATCTATCCCATGGCAGTCCACCTTTCCAGAGGGTACTGAGTTTAATGTTACATTCAGCTGGACATATTGACAGTTTATGGATCATCAGATATTGGTTTAATAAGCCAAGATATACATGAGCCCTTTATCCAAGCATTCAACTTTATTTTCTCCACTCCTTACATCATGAAGATTCTGAAATTAAACATATTTGATCAAATCTGGTTCATATCACATTGTGGTCTTAACCCATTGTCTCAAGTTGATTTAAGATCTAATTTGCTCCAAATTATAACTAGTTTCTAAGTTTAAATGCAACAGAAAACATAGTTGGGGGGAGGTCTTAAAGTGGAACCCCAAAAAGGTTTCAGCAGGGTGAACTCTTCCTAAAAGTCTAGGGAGTTTTAATTCTACAGTGACCAGGTTAATGATCTTCACAATAGGGAAAGGCCCCAAGAATTTCAGTCCTAATTTCTTACTGGGTAATTTGAGGCATAAATATTTAGTTGACAGATAAACCTTTTCCCCAACTTGGAATGTTGTTTGAGGAGCCCCCTTTTAATCTGCCTGCTTTTTATAGGTCTTGGAAGCCTTTTTTAAAGCAGTCTTCATGGTTTTTCGAACTTCTTCCCATCCCCTCTGAGAAGTGGAGGGCGCCTGGGGGTATTCAGGTATTGGGCTGAATTCTTTTCCTGTGGCTATTCTGAAAGGCGTGAAGCCGGTGCTGTGGTGAACAGAGTTATTGCACACCACCTCTGCAAAAGGGAGGAGGTCGGTCCAATTGGTTTGTTGGTAGGAAACATAGTATCTGAGATATTGCTCCACCATTTTGTTAGCAGATTCCGCAGCTCCATTAGTAGAAGGGTGAAAAGCAGATGATAGACCTTGAGATGATCCAATTAATTTAAGAAAGCTTCTCCAAAACCTAGCTGTGAACTGCACCCCCCTGTCCGAAATTATTCGTTTAGGGGCGCCATCCAGCAGGTAGATATGTTTCAAGAACAATTTAGTCAGTCGGTGGGCAGACGGGAGCCCTTTGCAGGCGATGAAGTAAGCCTGCTTTGAAAACAGATCTATCACAGTCCCGATAACTGTACTTCCTCTACTTTCAGGTAGATCTACTATAAAATCCATAGCAATTTCTTCCCATGGTTGAGAAGGATCTGCCACTGGCTGCAATAACCCAGGGAGTTTCTCTGGAATTCTTTTCATGGTGGCACATACAGTACAAATCTGGACATAATTTTCCATGTCCCATTTTAATCCCGGCCACCAGAATTGCCAGAGGATGAGATGTAAAGTTTTTAAATACCTGTTTTATGTCCAACCTGTTTTATGTCATGGCCGTGTTGGAGAGTGTTAAGACGGAGGGTTTCTGGCAAGCATAACTTTCCCTCCTTGTAAGCCAAACCATCCCTGCATGTTAGGGAGGTTTGATTGTCCATGAACCATTGATCGATGAGGAGCTTGTTTTATTTTTTTTTTTTGCCCTAGGTCATCAGGATTAGGGGCTCTGCGAGGTGTGAGCTGAGCAGCAGTTTGTGCATTGGAAATAATTGCCTTGTTAACCTCTTCATGCTGGCTTTTGTACTGGGGCAGTATGGATAGAGTATCAGCTAGGACATTTTTTCCTCCCGATATGTACTTTAGAGTGAAGTTGAAATGGTTAAAGTACTGTGCCCATCGCACTTATTTTGGGGACAATTTGCGGAGAGTTTTCAGTGTTTCTAGATTTTTGTGATCATACTTCAAAAGGCACCTTGCTCTCTTCTAGATAGTGCCTCCAGTTTAATAGAGACCAGCGGATTGCAAAAGCCTCCTTTTCCCACATAGCCCACCTCCTCTCGCTCTCAGTAAATTTTTTCAAAGTGTAGGTGCAGGGTGTAAGGTCCCACTTTGGTTCTTTTGCAGTAATACAGCTCTGACGGCCATGTCACTGGCGTCAGCTTGAATTACAAAGGGCTCCCCTAGGCAGGGGTGCTTTAGGACCGGTTCAACAGCAAATATTCTTTTTAAATTCTCAAAAGCGGTTTCATAGCTCATAGTCCATGCTAGTGGTTAGCCGGGTCGTGGCTTCCCTCCCCCTTTGCCTGTTTTGAGTAGTTCTGTAATGGGTAGGATAATCTCGGCAAATGAGGGGATGAATTGACAGTAGAAGTTGGTGAAACCTAGGAAGCTCTGGAGCTATTTGCGAGTCTTTGTGGGCTGCCATTCAATTATGGCTTTCACTTTGGTCAGGTCCATTTCAATGCCCTCGTTGGAAATTCTATAGCCAAGATAATCTAATCAGGTCTGGTGTAACTCACATTTTGACAGTTTGACGTAAAGCTTGGCATTCAATAGTTTCTTTAACACTTCTCTCACTAGTCTTACATGATCAGTCATATTCGTGCTGTATATCAGGATGTCATTAAGATACACCAGAACTCCTTTGTATAAATGATCATGTAGGACCTCATTAATCAGCTGCATGAATACGGCTGGGCCCCCTGTAGCCCAAACGGCATGACTTTGAATTGATAGCTTCCCATGGGACAGTTGAAAGCAGTCTTCCACTCATCTCCCTCCTTTATCTTCACCCAGTAATATACCTCTCTCAGGTCTAATTTAGTGAAGACACTCACCTTAGCCAGGTGGGTTAGTAAGTCCTTCAGGAGTGGGAGGGATTATTTATTTTCCACACTCACCGCGTTTAAACCTTTATAATCCACGCAGAGATGAAGAAACCCATCTTTTTTTTCTTTAAACAACACAGGGGCTCCCACAGCAGACTTGGCCTGTTCAATAAATCCCCTCGCTAGGTTTTTGTCCATGTATCGCTGCATCTCCTCCATTTCAAGGGGGGACATAGCGTACATTCTTGGTCATGGGAGATTGGCTCCCGGCAACAGTTCGATGGAGCAATCATTGGGTCAGTGGGGAGGCAGAGCCTCACATTCTTTGTCACTAGATGCCTCTGCTAGGTCCCGGTACTCGCTGGGGATGAGTGGCTCACCTGGTTGCCATGAGGCAGCCATGTGCATTCGCTCATTGGGTGGGGTAAAGTTTCCTGTAAGGTCCATTGAATTAATGGGGGGCTGACCCTATAAGTAGCCTCACAGTTCTCATTCCCTTCTCGCACCAGATAAACGGCTTCCCTTTGCCAAGCCAGGCTAATCCTAGGATCACAACCTCAGTCATTTTTGGAGCCACCAGTAAGCAAATGAACTCCCAGTGCTCACCTATTTCTAAGCATAGGGGCTCAGTTAATTTCGTGACTAAAGTTCCTCCCATTAGGGAGCCATCGGCTTGTTCAAACCTCACAGGTTTGGAGAGCAGCTTTGCTCGTATGCCCATTTTCATGGCAAATGGCAAGCTAATAACGCACCAGGAGCATCCAGAATTGACTAGTACTTTTAAGTTTACCTGTGCCCCCGTCTTAGGGATTATGAGTTTTGCAGGTAGTGAAAAAGGTGTGATGTGTCGACTCATCATCAGGTCGTACTCTCTTTTGTAGTCATTGTCGTAAGAGGGTAGAACGGCGGCGGGACCTGCCTGAGTCCCGGAATTCTCCTGCATGGGGGACGTGACAGCGTTGACATAGATAGCAAAATATTAAGAGCAATTAATGAATTTTGGGTTCCTCTGTAGAAGATTTACTAAAGATGAGAAAATGAACTGATAAACATTAATGCTGATCATAAATATAGTGATGCTCTGAGGTCTGTTGCAAGAAATGAATGTTGTTTTGAAAGAAGCAAAAAAGGCTATATAAAATTGAGTGCTTATCTGCATTTTGTTATACGAGAATAGGCTATGTTAAAAAAAACAACAGTAAATTAGATGGGGTGGGAGTGAAACACTAAAGAAGTGTAGTAAAACAAGAAGAGATGGGAGAAAAAGTGAATGGCTGCTAAATGAATATGAACGGTACACAAAAGAGAATGACAGACATGATATCAATTTAAGCATGCTGAGGGGGGTTATCATGTAGAAAGAGTGAATGATGATCAAATTACAAAACAAATATGTGAAGGATTATTGAATAGGTTGAGAGGAAGGGTAGATGAGGAACTAATGCTAGATGTGTTTGATGAGATTCTCAAAAAGAAAAAGGTGAGAAGCTTATGGAACAAAAAAGGGGTTATGAAGTAGTGTACAGACATAGTGGAACAAAGGACAGCTTGCACAAATAGAAATGTATGAAGAAGTGTATGCTAATTTTAGCTATGACTCCTTCCCCCCCCTTTTTTTTTAATCTTATGCCTTTAATTTCTTTGGCTTGCTACTTCTTACTTTTTTTTCTTACACAATATACTGAAACACTGTTGACCAAAAAAGGAATAGCATAATGGGCATTTCTGCATAACTGTTATAGCTGAATTGCACATAGTAGCATAAATCTAAGTGCTATTGCTATCAACAATTATAATAAAAATAAACCATGAGTTAGTGAAATTCTTGAACTGAGCCGTGTTGGCCTGGCTTCATATAATCTTATGATGACATAGGCAGACATGACCATTACATTAATCCAAAAGCAAACATTAATCATTAACATAATCAGTTTTTCTCCCTATTTTCCTTCCTCACCTTGCTGGTCTCAGATGATGGTATTAGGATACACCAGAAAATGGCTGCAAGTGACACCGATTTCATTATTTCTGAGATGTGTGAATAAATATTACCTGGAGGATAGAGGGAAAACAACAGAAATCAGCCAATTCTTTGTAATATTATAGACATTGAGATATCATGATTCCTCTGCTAAAATGTGACAAGCAGGTTTCCTCCTTTTAGGGCCTGAAAACATGAAACCATAAAAACTTATATCAGTAGGTATAGAAGAGAAGAGAAAATTGGCCTTTTCCTATTCCTTTTGCAGAGGAGACAGCTTGATTAGAAATAATCTTGCATTAGATTTTAAATATAGTTATTACATATTATCATTTTATCAGATATTACACCTTCTGCTTTTCTGTGATTAGATTAGATTTTTGATTTGTCTGCAGAAGTTGTATGGTGGGTTTCAGGTGAAAATATACAGCAAATAATCTAATAACAGTAAGAAAAAAAATCAAGATACAGGAAATATCACAATTTTAGTATTCCAAATTTCATGTTCTTTTAATTAAAATGGAGGGCAACTTGTAACTTATTTCCCATGTTCACAAAACATTTCAACTACACTGGTTAAAATGACTCTTTATCTTATGGCTTTAATAGCAGTACGAACTGTGCAACAATGCAAATTACAATTATAGGAAACAAAATATGTATTTGTTCTTCAAAGTAGCTGCTTTTAATGGTAGAACCAAGGTTAATGAGTGGTCAGTCTTAATTAAAAAGCAAGCTCAAAATCCCTGCAGTTGTCTATCTGAATGCAAATAAAACCAAAAGAGCTTTTAATCAGTTAGATTAGATCATCATTTACTAAGAAATGTTTGCGTAAAAATGGGCCCCCTCCAAGTTCCATTTTACTGAAACATTGAAAAGCAAAAGCATTCTTAGCAAGATACTTGATCTTACATATGCATATCTACCACATTCATACATATCTACCAAATCTATCTTAGATGCTCTTTACATTTACATATATTTTGGAAAGTTTCAGCTTTTAGGCAGCAAACAATGAAACAGCTGGACACAGAAAAGCCAGTCCAGTCATATAAAAAAGACCATAAAACTCTTGCATCATCTGCAAAGTTATGTAAATTGAATTTTTCAACTATTAGACCACACCAAGGATGGGTTCTTTATCTGTTCTGTTCATGTAGTTTTATTTCTTCACTTTATTGGGGCTGCTCTGCAATTTCCAATGTTCTTTGGGCTTTATATGGTTTCCCAGCATTTTTAAAAACAACAGACAGTTTTGTGATATCTCAGGTTTATGCTCTGGAGGTCCAGGGCAAACATCAATAGATTTATAAGGCAACTTTCTTGGGAGCTAAGAAACTCTGCTGGGATAGATCGTATGTTATTCTATGAAGCTTTAGTTTAGGTGGATAATATTAATTGCATTCCAATTTCTACTTATACTCAACAAGCCAACAAATTGGAAATTAACCTTGTAATAACCACATAACATAAGCCGCAAAAGCTTTCCCGAATATTACACGCAGTTATTGATTTGGAAATGACATCTCCAGCCATAGGAATCTATATTTCAGGTCAAGTTTGGACTGAGGAGAGAAAGGCCTGTGCAGAGAATGAAGAGATACACCTCTCCAGTCATTTCTTAGAGATGCTAGAGAGAAACTGGGTGACCATGTGATGGGACTACAGTACACAGGAACAGACCTCCCTTCAAACCCCATCTTTCTCCACTGTTACAATATGATTTCTATCTGCCCCCATGCCCATCCCAAAGCACGTAGTTATGTGCTGTCTGATTCTTTTATTCCAGAACTACTACTTCACTAAAGCATTTTTTAAGCATCTGCTAAAGTTTACACTGTTTCTCCTTTCTGTTGTATTGAGTACTCCAAACTTAAAGGGAAGGAAGTTACAGAGGATGCAGTTCCCTCCTGCTCAGGGAGAAAAAAAGTGTAAACAGAGGGGAAAGAGACAGGAAGCTCTAGAAATCTTGCGCAATGGCCAGCTTTCCCAGACTATCCAACTTTGATGGCCAACTTCAGTTTCTATTTCCCAGAAAAGTGTGCATGTGATACATCTGCAACAGACTTAATTTTTGTTCCTTACGCAGAATTTGGATTTTTTTCTATACATGTCATGATGAAAAACACCCCTAATGAAATAAGGGTGCCTTTTGCTGCAACTCCTGAAGGAACGACAGCAAGTTCATAGCTGCCTACCTGCCTGCCAATCACCTTCTCCTGGCGATTTAAATTCCGTTTCAAACCATACCATTTTTCAGGACACGAACCGCCAGAGAAGCACGCAGACCACGGGCAGAGATCGGATTCTTCCAAGCTTAGCTACACCTACAGTACAACAGGTTGCTAAGGAAACTGCCCTCCTTTTTCTCCCAGCCAGCATTGTGGTTTATCTTATTGGCTACGGAACAATAGAGACTCATCCAGCAATGCCGACTCCTAGAAACGGTCGGATCTGCTTTTCGCTGTGATTTTCTGCTGTACTTCCTTAACCATAGTAGGCGTTGCTAGAAACCAAGCAATCCCGTTTCAGCGATTGAAGGGATTATCAATAATTTTCGAACGTTTAGTCAAATTTTGAACGTCCAGCCAAACAGCTACGCAGTTTGGATTCCAGGTTGGACGATACAACATTTAAAGTAGGAGAGGAGAAAAGGCTGCGTAGCCTTCGCTGATAGTTTTCAAAAAGACATTCATTGGGCAGCCTTTTGTCCGGAATGGTATATAGAGTCTCCTGCTCGAGCAAGGGGCTGGACTACAAGACCTCTAAAGTCCCTCCCAGCTCTGTTATTCTGATCCTATTCTGATATTCTGTTCCTGCCGTAGTATCCAATTTTGCCGGATGTGGGACTGATGTGCGAAGTCGTTGCAACGTATTGGAAAGCTAGAAGAATGCTGAAACGATTGATGAATGCAGTAACTTCAGCTTCTTATTCCTTGTGAAGATTTCCTTCGAATTTGGAGTAACTTTAATATTCCTTGGCGAGGGGTATATGTTCGCTGTTCTGAGTTACTTATAAAAGTAATAAAGGTGTGTTTTTTTAAAAAAAAAAATCTAATAAATACCTTCCAATATCGAATTTGAATTTCACCAGTATAATTTCAATTCCCTGGTTCTGGTCCAGCTCTCCAGAGTCCAGCCTCAGGTGTGGAAACCAGCTGCGTGATTTTGGGCCACTTTTTCTCAGTCCAACTCACCTCATAAGACTGTTGTGTGGAAAATAGGAGGAAGGAGAATTGGGTATGTTCGCTTCTTTCAGTTACTTACAAAAATTATAAAGGCAGGATAAAAAAAATAAAAATTGTCTAAGTAATAGCAGTGTGAAAGGAAAAGGAGAAGTTAAACTAGAGAAAGTGGAAGGCTTAAGAAAGAGGCAGTGATGGAAGAAAATCAAATGCCACGGTATTGGGGTTGGCAAAATAAGATCTTCTCATCCTCCTGAACTGCCAAAGCCCTGGGAGTGGATGAAGCACCATCCAAGGCATCATCCTGTCTTCGAGAGGTCTTACTCAGGGGAGCCAAGATGATAATTCGTCTCAGTCTGTTAAAACAGTTTGTTTTAAAACATCAAAAACAGAAGGGTCCTCTCTTTGCCATTCTTCATAGGTCTGGGATCCAGTTTCAGGAATCAAATGCATCTTAGGTGGGAGGAAGAAATACCATGCCAATGACACATTTCCTCTTTAAAATGCAGTCCTTCCTGAGCCTTCAGTAAAAATGCTTACAAAATATAGGCAGTTCTAAATTTATGACTGTAAAGGAGCCTGCCCATTATGATCATAAGTTGCGATGGTCATAAAGCAGGTTGTCACGTTACCAATCTGATTTAAGAACCTTGTTTTGCAGCAGTCAGTAAGAGAATGCTGCAGTTATAATGTATATGCCAAAGACAGGCTGTTCTAAAAGCTCCTCTACTCATTTAAGTAAGATTCATTTAAGTTAGCAAGTTCAGCAATTCTTTCATAATTTGTTCCTTGAAAATAATTCACAGATTAATGTCCCGGTGGATTATTTCTGTGTTGGCTCTGTTAAAAATAATTATGACTGATGAAAAAAAAAAAAGATCTAACAGGAAATAAACAGAAGTTTAGGCACTCCTAAAATCTAAAGCTTTCATTATGGGGCTGAGGTAGATTCAAGTGAAAGTGATCCTGTGGATCCAGCATAACTTTAAGGACAACCTCTTCAAAGATTTCCATGTACATTTGCTGAACAATAGGATTTGCTTTAATAAGAGATATGTGAAAACACAATGGGAAAAAATGGAAAAGGGCACTGATGTTTATATTTTAATTTGATCTGGGGGAATTTGCATGTAGCTTTAGTACATTTGTATACTGATTTACAATAATGCATTGTTACATTTTTGTATAACACCTTTCTTGTTTTGGGGTTTTAAGCTTCTTACCTAGCTTCAAGGGGCCACATAGGAACTAGGTTTGTATAGGCTGAAATTATTGGGACCAAGTGACTCAAATGTTTTATAAATTAAATTACAAACGTTGCACAAATCAGCACATATTTTTGTATCTTCTAATCCTACATGTTTAAGAAAGTTCAGGAAGGCAGGGGAAGGAAGGTGCATACTTGAGGCCCCAGATGAGTTGCTATCTTACATAGATTTGGATAGATGGTATGTGTATTTCTCAGAAAAGAATTCTATAACTGGAGAGTTAACTCATTTTTTAAATTATATTAAATCTATTGAAAGCTTTAAACTTTGTTCTTGTATCTCAAAATAGCATGAAATGATACTGTTGTTTAATAGTCATGCACCAAGATAGTCCTAGGAAAAAAGAGGTTCAGAGTCTTCAGATTCCTTTCAAGTCTCCTAACTGTAGTTAATGTTGTTACCTAATTGACCTAGAACAGTGTTTCCCAAACTTGACAATTTTAAGGCATGTGGACTTCAACTCCCAGAATTCCACAGCCAGCGTTGCTGGCTGTGGAATTCTGGGAGTTGAAGTCCTCATGCCTTAAAATTGTTAAGTTTGGGAAACACTGACCTAGAATATATATGTATAGCTGGCATCCCCATGAGTAATTTTTAGCTCATTTAAAATTAATTTAGGCAGACAAAACCAAGGTTGTATTTAGAAGTGCCAGCTTTTAAAAAGAAATGAGAGAAGTAGAAAAAAAGTTTTTAAAAAGTAGCTTCTGATCTTCTTTTCCCACGTAACATTAGACATGAATTTCTCTCCTTTAGAATGGGATGCTGTTGTACAATACATTATTTGTCCACATTAGGACTTATTATTGTATCATGATTTTAGAGGTCCTGTTTTATAAATTTCTGACATTAAAATGGTTATTCAGTGTGCTTTTTTGTTGCTGATTTCTTTTTGTACAACATGTTGAATATTTGAATGAAAAATGACTTATAAATGTTTTCAGTAAATAAAGTTGAATGCCTTGCCACATACTTCCATGTAAAAATGGATAACAAACTTTTTGTACATCTGTGCTTAGTAACCAGCTGTTGAGATATATGCACAATGTATCCTAGATATAACTGGGCTATAAAATATAGATCATAGAGACAATAAAGAGATACAGAAAATGCTTAATGCCTTGCCTTATTTAATGATAATCTGGATTTCTGCAGCCCACATATGATATGGCTAGCATCTATTTTACGAATTTAGACTCTTTCCATTTTTATGTGCTCTCTGAACCCTTGAGTTATTGATATCTCTTTATGAACAGAAAGTATTAAATCATGCCTGACATCTGTGATACTATACACTTCCTTTAATGAACAGCTGCTGCAGAGTAACAAAGACTGATCCAATCTGCCAGAGATATTTTAAGAGATAAATAAAGTAGATCATTTAATGCATAAATATTTTTGCATGCGTAAAAAATACTGTCCAACCTTCAAGATGTTTTGGTAGTGTCTTTTGCATCTGAGCAACCATTACAACATTACATTTCAATTACACACTGTTAATACTACTTCCCTTAATTGTTGGCATAGATCTGGCTGCTATAAGTGCCATAAAAACAAATTTCAATGTGATGTCTCATACATCTGGGCAAGCTTTTGGTAAATGTATTGTAAAATTACAATAAAATAATTACAGCCATGTTGGGCCTGTGGAAAAAAATCCAAATTCATGCAGGAGATTTTCCATGAAGTCAACTTAAATTTTATTTTGCATATTGCATGTCACTCTTCGAACAGATATTAAAATCTAAAGCTATTATTTCTATAAATGTCCTTTGATAGTGGAATCCAGTTCTACATACTGGGATAAATTGCCACATATAGAAGGGCAATTTTCTTTGCACTAAATAATCCAGTGAATTACTTTCCTGTGCAGATAACTCTTAACAGAAAGGACTTTCAATAGTTAAAATACGTAAATCATTCTTTGTTTGCATATGAAATTGTATGAACAGCAATAATTTCATCTGTTCAATGGACTTGTGAAAACTGAGATCTTACCTAGGCAGCAATTAAGCTGTCTCCAAAGCAAAAAATACAAGAATCTGTATAACCACCTGACTGTTTAAAATCTGCAAATGAAAGAGGCACCCATAAGCTTCTTGGTTTGGTACCTAAGGAGATTGGGAAGCACAGAATTCATCCAGAGTCATTCTTCTGAAGGGTTAATCATGGCTTACCATTAACTATGATAGTGCTAAAACAATCTGTCCATATTTCTTTGGTGTAAAGTTAACTATCCTGAAAAAAAAAATCCTTGAAGGAAGAATCTGTAAGAATTTATGAGCCAAATACAGTAACTCCTTTTTGCTAAGTTAATTTCCCTTATTACATTTCTATCTTTGGTGCCAATTTTTGAAACTAGCATGTTACAAATAGACCCAAGCCACTTCTCTATAGGTATTTTGCAACAGTGAAAGATCATATACTGGCATATAGTCAATGAGATGAAAAGGATATTGCTATTCTCATTCCATTAATAATACATCCAGTTTGACCTAAAAGCCAAGCCACAGGTTTGTAAGCAATAATGAATAAATGCGTGCCACATTTGTATCACCAAACCAGACCAATGCTTGGCAGATTAAAGAATCCAAAGTAAGGTGCAATTGTTTCTCATTTTTGAAGTCAAATAATTATCCTAGAGTTATTTTTTTTCCTGACAGCAACAAGTAAAGCAAATGGCAGTCCTCATAGATGGAATGTGCAGCCAGCAGCTTGCTTCAAATGCAGCATATTCTCTTGGGTGGATTGAGGAGGAAGACAGCAAGCAAATCCAATCAGAAATTGCAGGTGCAAGATATTTAAACTACAGATATGGGATCTGTATTAACCAACAAAATTTTGCCTAGCTAACTAGCAGCTGCAGCTCACACCTAAAATAAAAGGCCTAGCTTAGCATCTTGTGCCGATCAAACACAGTCTTCCGCTGCTCCTGCACCTGACGCTTCCACCTTTCCTGGGCTCCTTCCACTCTCTCCAGCACAGTATTTGCTCTGGCACTGGCTGAAGGACGTACAGTTGTCAAGGAGCAGGGATCCTGCAATAACAGGAGAAAGAAAGTAACATCTCAAAGAAAAAGCATTTCAGATGTGCAGTAATAATGCTTCACCTTGGGGTACAAAAATCAAATCAAAGTACTTTTAAAATAGAATGGATAGTAGTTTGCTATTCATGTACACTATAAATAGTAAAGTACTCATAATTAACAACAGAAAACATCCCAAACTAGCGATATTACTGCAGTATGCATCAGACAGTTAAGAATGGTTAGTTACCTTCTATAAAAATAAATGCAAAGGAATTGCAATCAAATGTCCTGGTAACATTTTGTCCACCAAAAATGTAAATATCCCCTAATCTATACAAACACATTATATTGCACTGTTGGAAATATTCCTGAAATATAATTCCCAGCTTCCTTTCTCTCTTGATCATAATGAGCTGTAGTACAGAAAAATCTGTTTTGAAACAAACAGCTTTATTTTAGATGCTGCTTCAGCATTCTAATTCAAATGAACGAACGACATACAAAATAAAATCCTTTGGTTTTTTATTATAGCTTTATGTGATCTCAGGTAACACATGTGATTTATGTGATCTCAGGTAACACAGTTAACAGAATTTGAAAATATTTTCTTCAAAAACAAAATGTGCTCAAACTTCAAAGATGTAATCCACAATCTAGAATGAAATCCTAAATCCCTTTATGTCACCACTAATTGTTTAAAGCTGCCTTCTCTAACTCAGTCACCTCCAAACTTCAGAAAGCTGCAGTCCCAACTTGCAGTATTTCAGCTTGGAAATGTTAGTTCTGAGTGCTGATTATTGAAATAGATTTTGAGGCATATCTTAAACCCACCTCAGGCATTATGATGTCTGGAAAGGATGAAGTTGCGCTTGTATTGGGGAGAAGGGTATCTAGAAGGAAAGGGCTGCATACTGAACAAGGGTGGGAAAGCTTCCATCAATGTGTATATAAAAAGCTTTATGTGAATAAATATGTAAATAAATGAATTAAGCATACATGGAGGTATTTACATACCAATCACTTTGTTCTGAAAAGTGATTGGTATGTAGAAATCTCCACCACTGAACACATTTAACTACTGTTAAATCTGAACACAGAGTCTGCTTACTGCCAAGCCTTCCTGAATCTCAGGTTTTCCAAATCATTAGTTTTTAATTCCCACAATCTACTAGGTTAGGGATTGTGGGAAGAAACATATGGAAAACACCAGATTCAGGTAGCTCAGATGAAAGAAAACCTGTCTAAAGAGCACCAAACTCACCTCTGACTCTTCTTCATTGTGCAGGGGCTGGGTATAGGCATCAGGTTTGCGAATAAAAGGGTCAACTACCATTAAAAAGATCATGTAGAGAAGAAGAGCTCCAATCACTGAGAGGTAAATGATGATGATGATCTGCATGAACAGAGCAGCAAAATGTCATCAAGGATCCTGGATAAAAGAACATATTTACTGAAAGACAAAAAGGATAAGTACAAAAAAAAATGGAAAGAGGGACACATAATTAAGGCAGAATATCAACAGACAGCCAGAATCTGCATAGATGAAGTCAGGAAAGCAAAGGCTCAGAATTAACAAAGACTTGCAACAAAAGTCAAAGATAATTAAAAAAAAGTTTCTTTCAACTTAATAAGAAAAAAGTCAAGGAAACAGTCAGTCCACTAAAGAGAGAAGATGGCAAGGAAGTAACAGGCAGCAGAGAGAAAGCAGAGCTGCTTAATTCATTCTTTGCATTGGTCTTCATGCAAAAAGAAACTATAGCCCAACCTACCAAAAATATATCTGTAAAAGACAGACTAGAAATAAACATTAAAAGAAGCAAGAAAATAGTAAGAGAACACCTGTCTGACCTTGATGAATATAAATCACTGGGACCTAATGGTTTACATCCCAGAGTTCTGAAGGAGCTGGCAGATGTTATCTCAGAACCATTGTACCATATCTTTAAAAACTCCTGGAGCACCGGAGAACTACCAGAGGATTGGAAAAGGGCTTATGTGGTTCCCATCTTCAAAAAAAGGGGAAAAAAAAAACAGACGCAGGAAACTATAGTCCAATCAACTTAACATTAGTACATGGGCAGATACTGGAAAAAATAATCAAAAAACAGATCTGTGAACATTTAGAAACAAATGAAGTTACAACTAGTAGCCAGCACAGGTTTGTTAAAAAGAGATCATGCCAAACCAATCTTATTTCATTCTTTGACAAGGTGACTAAATTAGTAGACCAGCGAAATGCTATGAACATAGTATACTTAGGCTTCAGCAAGGCGTTTGACAAAGTAGATTACAACCTTCTTCTTGGTAAGTGAGAAAAAAGCAGGATAGATAGCATCACCACCAGATGGATTTGTAACTGGCTGACAAACCATATTCAACAAGTAGTCCTCAGTGGTATTACATCTACATGGAGAGAAGTAAGCAGTGGGGTACCACAAGGTTCTGTCTTCAGCTCAGTACTCTTCAATATCTTCATAAATGACTTGGATGAGGGAATAGAAGGGGAACTCATCAAATTTGTAGATGATACTAAGCTGGCAGCAATAGATAATACTGTAGATGAAAGACTCAAGATCCAGATGGATCTCAACAGACTTGAAGAGTGGGCCCTACCTAAAAAATGAAATTCAATGTAGAGAAAAGTAAAGTCTTACACTTGGGCAAGAAAAACCAAAAGTACACATACCTGGCTTAATAGCAGTAACTGTGAGAGGGATTTTGGGAGTCCTAGTGGACAATCAATTAAATGTGAGCCAGTAGGGTGTGGCGGCAGCCGAAAAAGCCAATTCAATCCTAAATTGCATCAATAGAGGGATTGAATCAAGATCATTTGACACACTAATACCACTTCATAAAGCCTTAGTAAGACTACACCTAGAATACTGCATCCAGTTTTGGTACCACACTGTAAAAAAGATGTTGAAACTCTAGAAAAAGTGCAGATGATTAGGTGCTTGGAGGCTAAAATATATGAAGAATGGTTGCAAGAATTGGGCATGGCTACTGTAGTGAAGAGAAGGACAGGAGTGACATGATAGCAGCGTTCCAATATTTGAGGGCTGTCACAGAGAGAAGGGGGTCAACTTATTTTCCAAAGCACCAGAAGGCAAGACAATAAACAATGGATGGAAATTAATCAAGGAGAGAAGCAACCTGTAATTAAGAAGAAACTTCCTAACAATAAGAACAATTAACCAGTGGAACAGCTTGCCTTTAGAAGTTACAGGGGCTTCATCACTGGCGGTTTTTAAGAAAAGACTGGACAGCCATCTATCTGAAATGGTATAGGGTCTCCTGCTTGAGCAGGACATTGGACTAGAAGACCACCAATGTCTCTTCCAGCTCTATTATGATTGATTGATTGAGCAAAACATCGAGATCTATATTGTAATAGGGGAAATCAGCTAAAAAATTTTACCAGTGCTAGAAAGAATAGGATCAAAATATGGACAATGTTACCATGTTGGATTTTCCCAATCTGATGTCTTTTCAATCTGCTGAAGAATATGCAGATATGCAAATTCAAAATTCTGCATTGTCTAGACATCAAATTTAAGAAAGGATGAAGAAAATAATACCTTTCCCAGAAAAGTTAAACAGTTCAAAACCAAACATTTATATACAGTACATAACCAAAACATGACTAAATTTCCTTGATCTCTTAAAGAGAAATCTAATATATAATTCTGAAATGCAGCTTTAAGTACAAGATAAGATCTATATGAGAAACATTAACCAGAACTACCAATGTAGCCACTCTTGTCTCAATCTCATAATGCTAATTTCCTTGTGAGCGTATTTCCAGAGTCTCCTTTTAGTTCCTTGACGGTTGTTAACAGTCAAAATTCTTAGTTCTATACAGTGAGGACAGAAGACAGTGAAAGCTGGTGTAAGAAATAGTTTTGTATTTTACCTTGATGGTCGTGGTGCTTCGTTCTTCATACTTGCACTCACACAACAGGCAATATGCCTCAACATCATGTCCTAGCACTGGCATAGGGTCCACCAAATGAAGGCAATTGCTGCAATTATGAGAAACAAGAAGCAACAACAGGCATCAAAAACCTTCTATTGTATGCAAGTTCACCTGTTTTACAGGATACAGAGTTTAATGTTACATTTAGCTGGATAGTTTTGAGACTGTTATTGCATCACTAAATTAATTCCCTTGACAGATATACAAATAGGTAAAATCTACAGGATAAAAGTGTCCAACTTGATCAGACAGAAAGCATGAGACTAGTTCATTTCACTGAACTGTTTTCCTATACCAAAGACCAGTTTTTAAATCAGCTTTTTAGAACAATCACATCTTGAAACATGAGAATCACTTCTCAAATTTGTCTCACCAATCTTTCTGTGTTACATTGTTCTTGTAAATATGTCCTTTTATATTCCGATATGGTGGACAGACACACTTGCAGCGAATGTCCTCAAATGTCTACAGAAGAAAAATAGGATACAACTAGAATAAGCAGTGTGTGAGCAATAGTTTTGCCTCATTGCAAAATAAAATAATTAACAATATTCTTTCCAGTCATGTCATATTATTCTGGGGAACCTGTGGTCCTTCGTATTTTCTTGAACTACACCTTGGTTGTTACAACTGTAAGTTTTATTTCAGTAATATTGGCTGTCTCCTCACTCTTAGCGACTCTGGGCAGCTTACAAAAATAAAAATCCAATATACAAACAAGAAAAAAAAAAACCTCTCCCCCCCGCAACAATAATTAATCAAACAAGCCATTTGATGAGCTCCATTCCACTCTGGGTTCCCCAGGTCCTTTGGCAAAACCAGGTCCTTGCAAAGGTCTTCAGCACCTTGCAAAAGAATGTCAAAGTGGAGTCTACTCTAATCTCCATAGGGATGTTCCAAAAAGAGGGAGCCACCACAAAGAAGGCTCTTCTTCTGTGCCCCACCAGATGCACTGCCTTAGAAGAGGGGACTCACAACATTCGCTGCCTCCCAGGTCTGGTGAGTGAGGTGGATGTAACTGGGAAGAGACAGTCCTTCAGAAAACCTGGCTTCAAGCCACACAGAGCTTTGAAGGTAACAACCAGCATCTTGAATTGTACCCAGAAGCAGATCGGTAGCCAGTGAAGCTTCCACAGGAGAGATGACACCTGTGCACATTTACATCTGCACAAAACCAAGTGACCCGCTACATTTTGAACCAATTGGAGCTTCCAGATTCTTTTCAAGGCCAGCCCCATGTTACAATAGTCAAGATGGGAGGTGACTATGGTGTGATTAACTACCAGCAAGGATTGTTGGTCCAAGGAAAGGATGTAACTGATGCACAAGCCACAGTTGCACAAAGACCCTCCTGGTGTGACTGCCACCTGCTTCTCGAGCAAGAGTCATGAGTCCAGATTACACACTGGTTCTGTCTGGGGCAGTGCCACCCATTCCAAGACCAGAGACTCTCCATGGACTAAACAACCCGAAATCCAGAGTCATTCGGTCTTTCCAGGATTCAGTTTCAGCCCATTGCTCCCCATCCAGCAAATAAAATTGAATATTAGTTGCTGAGCGCAATAAGATTAGTACATAATGGAATTAAAACCTGTGTGAGAATAGAATGCTTAGTGAATGGTTAAACACTGAACAGGGAATAAGATAAGGATAGAGATCCCCTTGATTGTTTAATGTATTTATGAAAGAATGGATAAGGAAAATTTATGGTGACATTAGAGATGTGATAATTGTAGCCATGAACATAGCTGTAAATTTGTATTTAATGATATTGGGTTGTTGGCTGATAGAGTATATGATATAATGAGGAGCATGGATCTGAAAGTATATATGAATGCTGAGATAACTGTGTTTATCAAAGAAAATAGAGTGAAAGATTGCAGACTATATTCAGATATCAAAATAATTAGAGCAAGTAAACGACTTTGGGTACATCTATTGAAATTAGTCCATAAACAAACATTTAATTTAATTATAAACTATTTTTTTTCTGTTTTCCTCCCTCACCTTGTTGGTTTCAGATGATGGTATTAGGATACACCAGAAAACGGCTACAAGTGATACCGATTTCATGATTTCTGACTTGTGACTAAACATTACCTAGAAGATAGAGGGGAAACAACAGAACTCAGCCAATTCTTTGTAACATTATAGACATTTAGATATCACAATTCCTCTGCTAAAATGTGACAAGCAGGTTTCTTCAGCACATGTGTAATTTTGATGATACTTCTTCCTTTTAGGGCCTGGAAACAGCAATAAAAATATGTATCAAAAGCCAATAGTTCACAAAAGATTTGGAGGTTGCACAAGAACTTGTAATGGGTGGAAGATAAAATCAGCCTTTTCCTATTCCTTGGGCAGAGGAGCCAATTTGACTAGAACCAGTGTTGCATTAGATTTTAAATATAGCTCATTACACATTACTGTTTCACCAGATATTACACCTTGTGCTTTTCTGTAACTAGATTAGATTTTTTTACAGAAGATGCACAGTTTCAGTTCAAAATACACAGCAAATAATCTAATAACAGTACAAAAAAGTATCAAGATAGGAAAGATTAATTCATTTGAATCATATTTTCACGCTTTAAAATTGCATACTCTTTTAAGTAATCTGGAGGCCAGTTTAACTAATTTCCCATGTTCACAAAAGAAAGAAACATTTCAGTGGCACTGGCTACTTCTTTATTTTATCGCTTTAATAGCACAGTAATGAAAATTACAATTGCAGGAAAGAAATATGTATTCATTTTTCAAAAACAGCTGCTCTTAATGGTAAGTCGAAGTTAATCAGTGGTCAGTCTTGATTAAAAAACAAGGTTGAGGTCCCAGCAGCTATCTTCAAAATGCAATTAAAAACAAAAAAGAGCAACTAAGGTTAGATTAGATCATCTTTTACTAAGAAAAGTTTTTGTAAAAATGAATCTTTTCCAAGTTCCATTTTACTGAAACAGTGAAAAGCAAAAGCATTCTTAGCAAGATATTTGATCTTATATATGCTTATCTACTACATTCATACAATCTACCACATCTATCTTAGGTGCTCTTCACATTTACATATATTTTGGAAAGTTTCATTGATCTAGGCAGCAAACAATCAAACATCTAGACACAGAAAAGCCAGTTCAGTCGCATAAAAGAGACCAAAAAAACTGTGTCATCTGCAAAGAAAGTGAATGGAATGCTTTAGTCTGTGGGTTTATTCTCTCTTCTGTTTATGTAGCTTTATTTATTCACTATATTGGGACTACTCTACTCCTCTCCAATGCTCTTTGCGTTTTAGATGGTTTCCCAGCATATTTAAAAACAGTCAGTTTTGTGACATCTCAAATTGCTCTTGGTTTTATACTTTGGGGAATCCAGAGCAAACATCAATAGATTTATCAAGAAACTCTCTTGAGAGCTAAGAAAGTCTGCTGGGGCAGACTGTATTTATGTAAGATATGTTCAAGTTATTCCTAGATGTCTGAGAAATTCTGAATCTTGGAGGGACTCAAAGGAATCATACTGAATTTGATGAAACTTCTGAAGCATATCTAATGCATAAATACTTGATATGTTGCCCTTCTACAGTATTTGGATAAGATTTTGCATAAATGTAAAGATTCCAAAATAATTCCCCTTCCTATGCAGTGCCTGGTATAAACTTCTTCGTAAGACAGGGAGATGGTTAGTGCCAGGTTTCCCTCCAGTGTGCAGTGCCATAACATTTGAATAATGTCACCTGGAATAAAGGCTATATATAATGAACCCCACTTCTTATGCAATCTGTAGAACAGTGGTTCTCAACCTCTTTAATGCTGCGACCCCCAACCGGTCGTAAGTCGAAGACTACTCAACTGGTGTAGCACCGTTTGCAGAATGGGACTTTTGGCGGGCTCAGCAGGGCAGAGACAGCCTGGACAATTCCTATTGGCTTTTGAAAGCCAATAGAATTAGACTCTATTCAAGAGAGTCTATTCTATTGGCTTTCAAAAGCCAATAGAATAAAAGGGAGTAGCACAGCTAAGGAAAAGGGGAAAAAAATGCGGGCTGCGTTGTTTGGGGACCCCCGTGAAATGGTCGTTCGACCCCAAATGGGGTCCTGACCCACAGGTTGAGAACCACTGCTGTAGAACCTTTTTTGATTACCAGTGCAATCTTCCAATGATCAAACTCACTATTATGGGAAATGCTTGTTGCAAAAACTGCCAGAAGTCTGGCAGAATTCAGAAGTCTTCAGCTATATTCTTTCTAGGCTTGTGAGGTCTATCCAAGCGATTTTGACATCATGGCAGCCCAGTTTATCTTGTGATGATCCAGAGAATGCTTTGCAATTTGGCTGGATAAACATGAAAACCAAAGTTCTACTCTCATACTGTAATTACCCAGTCTAGAAAAAACATAAATGGGGAATGGCACATATTGGTTTTTTGTTTATGCTTATTAGGATGGGAATGAAATGAAATTCACAGAAAAACTGCATCATTATGAAGAGATGAAGCATATACTGTAAAAGATCATAGAAAGATGCAAGAATTATCAAGTTTGGTTGTATTATGTTTTTTTTATGTAGCTGCTTTGTTTTATTTTTTTACATACTATAATTTACTTATTTTATTTACTTTTAATATTGTTAGCCACCCATTTATGTATTTGAAATGAACAGCCATATAAACTGTTTATTTTTTTTAAAAATATATAAAATTAAGATACACAACGTATGCTTATACAAACTATGCATACTTCAATATTTCCAAAGAACCCAGTAATATTGTCTTTCCTGAATACTGTGTTGAAGTGCTACCTAGCCATCTTTGAACTGGCATAGAATACCAGTTTAAATCTTGCTGTCCTCATTGCCAATCTTGGCTTTGGGCCATCTCCTTCTAGCACGACCCCAGCAAGCAGGGAATGCATCTACCAACTGGGATACTATGTCACGAATGAGAAAATCCTGACTTTGGGAGTTTCTCAGATCCTCCTTCCATGTCTCTCTTGACTACTCCCAACTTAAAATATGGGTAGATACAAGGTAGATATAGTTGTATTATTCAATTTATCCCTGGGTCCTGTAACCAGGAAAAACTAGAATGGATTAGTTATTGGGTAATAAAGTCTCTTATCTCAAGAAAAGGAGAAAGAAGTGACTGAAAATATTCACTCTTGGTTGTGTTAGTGATTTGGGCTTGCTGTTTCTTGGGTGCTTTATATTTTAATTGTTGTAATGATATAACTGTTTTTATGTTATTTAAGTTCTGTTCACTGCTCAGAATCACTCCACAGCTGGCACACAATCTCAGACAAAAATCCCTTTAGTTTAAAAGTTCTAAACAAATTCCGTACTTTTACTATCAGTTATTCTTCTTTGATGTGCTCTATAGCCCAACATATGAATTATATAAATACAACTTTATTTACAGGGTCAAAATAGGATAAGAAAGATAATGCTAATCAGACGGGTGAAAGACATCTACATTAATTCATAAAGCTTTGGTCTGATAGTTTTAATTGTAGTCCAATTTCTACATATGTTCAAGAAGTCACCAAATTAGAAATTAATCATGTAAGTAGTCCTCGATTTACAGCCACAATTGAGTGCAAAATTTTTATTGCTAAGTGAGGCAATTGTTAAATGATTTTTGTCCCATTTTACCACCTTTTTGCCACAGTTGTTAAAGCAAATCACTACAGTTAAGTGAATTATGCAGTCATTCAGCAATCTGGCTTCCCCCATTGTCTTTAAATGTTGGAAGCTGGCCTGGGAAGGTTACAAATGGTGATCACATGACCCCAGAACTAGTGCAATTATTAGAAATACATGCCAGTGGCCAAGCACCCAAAGTTTGATCATGTGACTGTGGGGAATGTGGCAACGGTCTTAAGTATGAAAACCAGTCCTAACTCACATTTTCAATGCTGTTGTAATTTCAAACTGTCATTAAACAAATGGTTGTAAGTCAAGGACTTTGTTTAACCACCCAACCTAAGCTGGAAAAACTTTGCTGACTCTCACATGCAGTTATTGATTTGCAAATGACACAATCTCCAGCTACAGCTTGAATTTATATTTAAAGTCAAGCTCAGACTGAAGAGGGATGGGTCTGTGCAGGGACTGAAGAGATACACCCACTCCAATCATTTCTTAGAGATGCTTGAGAGAAACTGGGTGACCATGTGATGGGAATGGAGTACCCATGAACAGACATCTCCTCAAACCTCATCTCTCCTCACTCCTATGATTTCTACCCATCCTCTCCATCCCAAAGCATGTACTCTAAAGAAAGACTGTGTATTCCTTGTGTGTTCTGACTGATTCTCTTATTCCCGAACTACTTCATTAAAGCCTCAAAGGTGCTTTTTCAAAATTCAACTGTACTTTCTTTTTCCTCGAAGACATTTCACTTCTCATCCAAGAAGCTTCTTCAGTTCTGAAACTTCTTGAATGAGAAGGGAAACATCTTCAAGGAAATATAAAGAAAGTCCAGCTCCCTTTTGAAAAAGCACCTTTGGGACAACCACGAACTGGATGATTAAAAATCTCCACAGATATTCTTCACTAAAGCAAATTTCTTAAGCATCTAAATTTTACACTGTTTTTCCTCTTTGTGGTGCAGATTACTCCAAATTTAAATGGAAGGAAGATGAAGAGGAGACATTTCCCTCCTGCCCACAAGAAATAACAATAAACAGAGGGGAAAGGGACAGAAGCTTTCAAAAGCTTTCCCTGGCCAATTTCAGTTTCTCCTCCTCTCCAACCCCCATAAAAGTGTGTATGTGATACATCTGCAACAGACTTTTGTTCCTTAGGCAGAATTTGGATTTTTTTTTTTTATGGTGAAGAGATTCTATACATGTCATGATGAAAAACAACCCTAATTAAATAAGGGCAGAGATCGGATTCTTCCGAGCTTAGCTACACCTACAGTACAACAAGATGCTAAGGAAACTGCTCCCCATTTTCTCCCAACCAACATTGGGGCTTATCTTATTGACGACGGAACAAGACACTCACCCAGCAGCGCCGGCTCTTAGAAACGGTAGGATCCGCCTTTCGCTGTGATCGTCTGCTGACATCACCATAGCGGACGTTGCTAGAAACCAACCAAAGCCGTTTCCACGATTTAAGGGACTATTAATAATTTTCAAACCTTTGATTAACAAAAAAATCAGTCATGTGACTGCGCTGTTCGGATTCAAGGTTGGACTGCAAAACATTGAAGTAGGGAGAGGCTAAAAGGCTATTCCTTGCATGATCTCGGGTGCGGGATTAAGACGCGGTGTCATTTTATCTATTTATTCTGTAACGTTTTGGGACGTCACAAGAGTGCTGTACGTTTGCTCAAACAATTTGGGGAATAACTTCAGTGCTAGCTTTTCATTGCTTGTAAAGAGGCGCGTGGAATTTCGGGTTGTTTTACAAGCATCCTTGCCTTGTTACCTTTGAGCACCATCACAACAGCAAAAGGAGAAATTCTATGTGCAGAATGTTTTCCCACTATATGCCGTTTCAATGCGCATGAAACCATTCTATCTATCTATCGTTATGTTGGCACATAATCAACGCCCGTGGGTTTCTGATCACCCCCATCCGATTTACATTGTACAGCAATTATTGGGGGAAAAGGTAAAAAGGCGATTAATTGTCGCAAATGCATTGCATTACCTAGGGTCATTTCCCCGCCTCTATTAACTAAATGGATAAACCCGGTTCCAGTTATGAAAACAAAACTCATAAAAAGGGCCTTTGAACACCGGCAGTTCTACTTCAACCGAAATCAACTTGTTTTAACCTGTTTGAAAGTTTGATTAAATGGTAGAAAGAGCAGCATTCTATTAAATGAGTATTAGGAAAGAAAAGTTGAAAGAAAAAAAACCCCGCATATTCTCCCCCCACCCCCAAATCAATAAGTAATTATTCGATGCTGCAATCAGCATTCATTTTTTAAATTCTCCTCAATTTCACTCCATTGTCCGCGCTGCAACCGCCGGCTATCGTGAAATTGCTGTAAAGAAACTGGCCGGATGTGGCGTCAGCAAAGACAGAGGGTAAAGTGCGAGCGGGCAAGTGTGGGCGCAATGGCTGCAGTGGATTGCATTCTGAAATTAGGAGGTAGTGCATTGACGCAGAAAAGCCAGCTGGAGACGCTGAAAACGGAGTCCTTGCGGAGGGCGGCTATTCTTGTTTCGAAGCTCTGGGAGGCCGGAGAAAGACGTTGCATAATCGTGCACGGCGCAGGGTAGGAACTCGTGCGAAGTAGCGGAAGGCTTCTGCCCCTGAGCCAGGATGCCGAATGGGCGCCATCGGGCCCTCCTGCGTCTCGGGATAAATTGGACCTCAGTTTCCATCTTTCCCAAACAATTTAATGCCAATGCTGGCTGTCAGCTGAAGTCCCACACATCTAGAGGGGGTATCAAGTTAGGGAAGATTGTGGAGGGCGATTGCACTATGTTTAAATTTGCACCGACAGCAAATACATCTTGTAACGCAGTCATGCATATTTTTATTTGGAAGGAAATCCCCACTTTCCCCAATGAATCGTATTCCTGGGATTGCACCAAGAGAATGCACTTTAGCTGCGTTTTAATGAGTTTTTCTGATAAACGTGCATGGAATCGAACTACGCATCATATATAGTGGCATCACGGTTTAAGAAAAGAATATACCGTACATTTTAAAGAAATATGACAAAGATTTTTTTAAAAGAAACCTTTCCTAGCTTACTAATTTTATGTTTTTTCACAATACAGTAAGTCTTGTTAATATTAAAGGATCAAACAGTAGAAAATAAAGGGAGAAAAAGCTGAATTATATAGATTTCAGAAAGTAGCAAACCAAGTTAAGAAACAAATGTGAGACCATCCATTCAAATCTATGCACACTTTTTTATAAATAAGTCCTCAACATGACTCCCCAAAATGGAATAATTTAGGGATACAGTGTTAGGCCTAAATAATTTAGGGATACAGTGTTAGGGAATAGCTCCTATTGGATACATTAATTAGGTTTACAGACTATTTTAGATCAGTTTGGTTAACCCTGGTTTATTGAAGAACCCACAAAGAGCTAGATTCAGAGAAGATGTTTATTAAACAATTTATGTGGCCACCCAATTGGCACACAGTGATGTTGGGCGGTGTACAGAAATAAAAACCCACAAACCTTAATCAGGGCAGGGCATGGATAGCATGTCAAGCCAAGCAATCAAAGCAGGGTTACTAGCCAGTTGCATTAATGTATCCAATATAGAATATAGAAAAAACAATTGCTGTTGAATAGTTTCTCATTACAATTATGGGAAAGATTAATATACTGATATTTCATAATTTAATGTATTATAATTAATAAGCTAAACTGAAGATTTTATTTTTGAATTGGTCTAGTCCACAGGTCGGCAACCTGCGGCTCCGGAGCCGCATGCGGCTCTTTGAGCCTTCCCCTGTGGCTCCCAGCCTCCTCTGCCTTTGCAGAGAGAGGCAATTGCACTTCCCTGTGTGTGTGTGTGTGTAAAAGAGAGTGCACTCACAGTGTTCTCCGAGGAGCTGAAAAGCTTTCTGGGCGGAGCTCCTCCCTTTGCTGCGTCTCTGAAGGAAGCAGGAAGGGCAGGAGAGAGCTAGCTAGCCCAGCTAGGCTGACTCAGGAATTCTGGGAGTTGAAGTCCATGAGTCATAAAAGAGACAGGTTGCCTACCCTGGAGGTTGTTGGACAACAGCTTGAAGCTTGCCAGGTGAGCAGCAGATAGGAGGGGGGGGGGGAGAAAGAGAGAGAGAGGGAGAGAGAGAGAGTGGGGGAAGAGGAGTGGCAGATCAAGGGCAGATAGAGAGGGAGGGAGAGAGAGAGACCCTTTTGACATCTAAAATGAAGATAACACTGCATATATCCTTTTTTTACCTTTGTGTGTATGTAATTTTATTCTCTTAAAGCATTCTCTTGGTGATCATTGTTTTAATAGTATGGATATTCCCAAGAGTCATATTTTTACTTTTATTTTTAATGTGTATATGTGTGTATGTGTGTGTGTGTGTGTGTACACACACACACACATATACACATACACACACACACACACACACACATACACACATCTATAATAAAGGTAAAAAAGGATATATATGCAGTGTTATCTTCATTTTAGATGTCAAAAGGGTTTTGCGGCTCCCAGTGTTTTGTTTTTGGTGGGAAATGGGTCCAAGTGGCTCTTTGAGTGTTTTGGGTTGCCTACCCCTGGTCTAGTCTTATCAAATAACCCTAATGAAGGTTCAAGCCTCTAATAGAACAATTTCTCAGGTGACTCTGGCTAGAAGTTTTTTGTTTTCTTGCCAATAAATTGCTGCAAGAGACATGAAACAAGCTATATTGTACATATAAACATATGAACATTTGTTCCACATCCTCTGACTGATATCCTATTTATTTAATAAAAAACTGTACCATATGTTTGAAGTGAAAGCAAATATTTATCATAGCAAACAAAGAATTGAGTGAAAGCTCCTTGGTTTTGGCCTTTCAAGTACCTCATAGTGGAGTATTTTGTGGATATTTCCTGAGAGATAAATATTTATTTTAGAGGCAGTTGCATAAAGAGAATTGAGATGCCTCTTCATTGCCATCTTGCCCTTTTGCATATCAGGTGCACTTTCCGAGTTCTAAAAATCTCGTCAATGGAGAAGAGGAGGAAAGTCACTCCGGTACTATTGAGACAGCAGGAGAAGAACTGCTGAAAATTAGGCAACGGCATGAAGATTTTGTCAGGCACAATGGATCCAAGGCCCAGAAGAAATAGCTCCATGCCCAGGTAGGGCAGGCAGAGGATAGTTATACTCCTGACCATGCATTAAGATGTCACATCTGGGGCCAGAGCTGGCACCTGCACCAATGTCTCTGCCATGTTTCTTCTTGCTATAAATTTAGAGGGGAAAGTGCAGCTATAAACCTGTATAGAACAGGCAGTGGTAAGGCTGCACTCAGTGTCCACGTTTGGAGCAAACAAATCCATCGTTTTGACAGTGGTGGCGGCCATGATAGACCTTGATGCAAGGCTAGGAATGCAGTTGGTTTTTGGCCTGCAATGCCTAGGAAGAGAGCTTCATGTTAGTGACCCAAGTGAAGATTCATAATGTGTGTTCGTGATTACTGTACCAGGAAGCTGACCAGCTTCTGTGCCTCACTCTCCTGTTGGTTACATGTGGGCTGCAGAACATGACATATGTTTTCAACTATAGTTTAGCAACTTTGTTTTTAAATGTTCCTTTGCAGAATTTATTTCTCTCTGATATGTCTCAAAATAACTTCATTTTCTGAGTCATTGAGTTAAAAAATGATGTCTCCCTATCTTCTCAGCTTGGTGTGGTAGTGAAAATATAAGAATATGTTAAATAACATTCTTAAAATGTATAATCCTGTCAAATGACAAATGGAGTCTGCTTGTTATTGTGTGGTATTGCAACTAAATGAAATAAATGGATGTTTCAGATATTTTAAGTTATATTTAGCATATGATCTGTTTGTTTACTGGCCTTGAGTTTCCTCCTATTGAAATTTATTTGAATAAACCATACAAAGTGGTGGATTATCTGGTATTTTGTTCCTTATTTTATGGCACAGGATTAATGGCAGCAAAGCTCCTGAAATGAAAGAATTAACCTGAGACCTTTATAGGTCTGCAAATTATGCCCTATAATCCCAGAATCAATTGACATGGAAAGTAAGAAGTTGGTGTCTGTTGGTGTCAAATTCAAGTAGCCATTCCAAGCTTGAGCTGGGTGGGATCGTAACAAAGATATTGATGGCATTTAACTCTACAGAACTACAGAAGGTTAGGCAGGTTTAGATCAGGACTTGGGTCAATAAATTGAAACTAAATGAAACGGATATCAGCCAATAAGGCAAAAAGAAGAATTGAAGCTTTTTATAGGTTGTCCTTAAATATATTTATTTGAAGGAATGTCTGTTGTCTAACAAATATATTTATGAAATAGCTTTGATGAAGTAAATTAATTATTCCTTTATCCAGATATGTTGAAACCTGATCAAGAAGTAAAGACAGTTTGGTTTATCCAAAGTGCATCATTGAGATTGTCCTTGACAATGGAAAATACTCTGAAATTAATTAAGAATCATTACATACCTTTAAATAAATATCTTTCTGACATCCTGGAAGACTTGGTCAAGAGACAGAGACTGAATCCTGGTAAGATTGGTGGATGGCAACTTCCAGATTTGGGAAATAGGTAACTCTTTTTTTGAAGGATCAGATACAGATGTTACTGAATTCTAACACCATAAAGTCCTAACTGGCATGGGCAATGGGAAGTAGAAAGTTATTATGGAAAATGTTATGTAATAACATCTAGAAGATCACATTTATCTACCTGTCTCTATTCCTCTGGCCGTATTACAGTTCAAGGACATGTTATAGATTGTTTTCTTGTCATTTGACAATTCTGTTATTGACATTGCCACTTGACAGTGCCCAATTATGTTGGGTTAAGAAAATCTGTGTGGTTGCTAAGAGTTGATGGTGACTTGATGGCACACAATCATCAAAAGCCTTGCCCAAGCATTATGAACCTAGAGTACCTGCTATGAGAAAAATTCAGATAATTTCCTTACTCCCTTCCTTGCCAACAGTCACCCTAATGAGATCATCTTCTTTCCTGTAGGAAAGAAACAGTTTGATATGATCCAGGCCCCTGATATTGCAGAGTTTTGACCTCTGAGTGAGTAAGTGTACAAACACATATGTATAACACATTTCTTGAAATGTTACACATACAAGTAACTACAGGATGTGGCCTGACCTTTTTATACAGGACTAAATAAATAGCCTTAGTAGTCAAGTCTTGAAATGGCCATCAAGAAAGAGTATTTCCTTCCTTCCTTCCTTCCTTCCTTCCTTCCTTCCTTCCTTCCTTCCTTCCTTCCTTCCTTCCTTCCTTCCTTCCTTCCTTCCTTCCTAAGCTTATGAATATGAAAAGAAAACTGTTACCTGGAATATATTATCAACTGTTCATGTTTTGTCTTGTTCTTAGGTAAATTGGTAACTTTTTTTAATAGGGTAAAATATGAAGTCTGAAATTCCCAGTTGAAAATCTGGAATTTTATATGATGGTTTAAAGAATAGGCATATGGATAAGATTTCCCTGAGAAATTATATCCATTAGTTATCCAATATCCAGCTTTTTCTTGCTTATTATGGCATAATCTTTTATAGATAGCCTCCATCATGTCAGAGTATTGACCTAAAGATACTTTGTTTTAATAAGAGTGAAGTTCCATTTCCAGCAGGTGGCAGCAGTTGTCATCTTTGGTAAAATACATTGCTGTTATTTCAGCAGAAAGATGGAAGAAAAGGACAATCACCAGCAAGTGGATAGATTCAGTGGAAGTAATGATGAGGGCAGCATTGGAAGAGCTGAAAGACCAAGTTAGGGACAGAGCAAGGAAAAATATATGGTTGCTAAGAATTGAAAATGATGGCACATGACCATCAAAAGCCCTGCTCTAAACATTATGAACCCAGATTATTTGCTAGTGAGAAAGTCAGATAACTTCTCTACTCCTTCCCTTGCTGTCAGTTACCCTAGTGAAGTCAGGGTAAAAACTGATAATGACCAGGATCCTCATATTGCAAAGTTCTGGTCTCTGATTCATTTGCATATAGCCAAACATGGCTTTCTTTTTATGCACGTTTGCCTTAAACATGCAAATTCTGCAGAGCAATTAGAATTGGTGGGTATTGGAGTTTAATAGAAATGTTCGGTGCTCCACAGACGGTGCATTCCTATGCATGTCAGAAGTAATAAGCATGAATAAATTACAGGCTAAGCAGTAATATCATAGTCTGATAGGAAGGTGATTAAAACTTCGTAAATGTTGGAAAATTCTGTTTACTCCTCTTTGATTCTGGCAGAGTTTTTTAATCATCACTCATGGACTTATTGAGTCAGAATATTCACATTAGCCTCAAAGATCTGAAGGGGTACTGTATTAAGGTGGTTTGAATTTGACCACAACTCCCCAAGTCACAATACATGAATGCTTTAAAAGGTTTGTAGGAACTACAGCATCTAGGAATTACCAGCTACGCTGGCAGTGGATAAGTAGTGGCTGCTAAACCTGGAGAAGAACAAAACTGTGGGTTGTTATTGTTGTTGTTTTTAGCAAGTTGCTCTTCCTGTTGGTTGCATATAGTATCAGTTTTATGTTTCACTCTCACCAGCTTTCTGCCCGCTATCCTGCTGTTTCTCATTTGCTGCTGATTGGCATGGATTAGCTTTGGAAAGAAGAAAGCCAGATGGCAAGGTCTGTAATGAGTGGCATGCTGGTGGCAGGGAATCAGCACAGCATTGCCCGCTGTGATTGGATTACGCTAAGGGTTACTATTTAGCGGGTAGATCAGCACTTGGAATAGAAGCATTTAAGGTGCTGAACTGGAGCCAACAAGAAGATTTCTAGCATGTTAGCTCTTGAGAGAAATGTGCTTTGATGCAAAAGAGCTTAGCTCAACTCTCAGAATGTGCCTCATAAACAGGCGTGAAGATCTTTCAGAAGTTTTCAGAACCAAAGAATGTGGTTCTCAACCTGTGGGTCAGGACCCCATTTGGGGTCGAACGACCATTTCACGGAGGTCGCCAAACAACACAGTCCGCCATTTTTCCCCCCTTCTCTTTAGCTGTGCTACTCCCTTTTATTCTATTGGCTTCTGAAAACCAATAGAATAGACTCTCTTGAATAGAGTCTAATTCTATTGGTTTTCAAAAGCCAATAGGAATTGTCCAGGCTGTCTCTGCCCTGCTGAACCCGCCAAAAGTCCCATTCTGCAAACGGTGCTGCACCAGTTGAGTAGTCCTCGACTTACGACCGGTTGAGTAGTCCTCGACTTACGACCAGTTGGGGGTTGCGGCATTAAAAAGGTTGAGAACCACTGTTCTAACTGGCTTTTGGGCATAGTGTGCAATTAGTACAGCGAGTCAAAAAGTAACTTCCTACACTGCCATGATTCTCTTTGAGATGGTTTTAGCTGTATAAACATAACCAATGAAGTTTGTTAATGGTGAGTTTTATCTAATGTGATGTACAAACCCCAGCCATTTGTGGGTTTGCTAACAAAATATCCACCACTGCATTGTGTGAACCTATTTTGGATGTCATTTTTGGAAATGTGTTCCATTTATTAACTCAAAGTTTAGGGCTGCCCACTCACTATACAACTCTTCTGGTTTTCTCCTGTGCTTCTCAGCCAGCAGCATAGTGTGATATTTTGTCAGGAAATACCTTAGGCTATTTTATTAACTTACTTACATTCTAGAGTTACAAAAATGCCCTGTTCCCGTTACCTGATGTTAGATTAACATCAGGGTAGCATTTAAATACAAGCAATGCATAATAAGGATGGTGAAAAATCCAAGTACAAAATGATTGGCTGTGTTACCTAGGTCTACCCAATGTGAGCTGCAAAAATCCAGCCAACCACTAAGTGGCAGAAAAACCTTACAGAAGTATTCATCCTGTTTTTTCCCCCCCAGTGGTGAATATTAATTTGTACTTTTATGAGCATTCTATTCTTCACTTTATTTTTTCTTTAATTCTTCAAATATTCTTTAATATTTCTTAATGTCCTTTATTCTTAATCTTTCCTTATTCAGTTATGATATAATTATATAATGATTTCATAAATATTTATTAATATTTTAAAAATATTCTTAATAAAAGCAAAATGATGCAGAAAAATCTTGCTATGATCTAGTAGTCATCTGGAATTTGCAGCCCACTTCCACATATGACAATCTAGGTTTGCTTGGTGACTTGCCCTGGGTTCTCATGTTTGTCTAGAAAGGAAATTATATTTGGGTTCTAAAATCAAGGCTGGGTTGCCTTTTTTCAGGACTTTAGTGAAGACATCAAGTTATGAAGTTCAGCTGTTCTGCTAGTCCTTCTCACTTGTGGTTATTTTCATTGCTGGTGCTTTTTACTGAATTTTCCCTTCTGACTTCATCAGAGGTGCAAGGGAGCTCCTGCACTATTACTTTTCAGTCATAAGATAGGATGTGAATGACATAAGTCATTCCAATAGTATAGGTAAATCGATCAATGATAATCACAATTTTCTAACAGGGTAGGAACAGGTCACTTTTTGGTAGGCTCATTTTTTTTTTTTTTGAAAATTGCAAAACAATAGAAAAAAATGGAAGGAGTAAAATAATTCCAGTGGAGTTTGTTTTTCTTTTGGAATAATGATATAAAATATAGTGCTCATATGTTACAATCCTTTATTCCTCAGAAATGTTCCATTAGTTTTTAATCAGAAGAACCTTTTTCTGTATGACAATTTCTGAGCAGTATCAGATTGTCAACTACCATCAACTTTATGCCATGCCTAAATTTATTTAAACACTAGAATTCCACATCGGTTACCAAGAATTGTAGCTGGGTTATTTGGATTTAGCTTCTTGAATCCTTGGAAATGGAAAAGGAGATACAAAAAGGGTGATAAAGATGAATAATAGAATAACAGCTGGAAGGGACCTTAGAGATTTTCTTCCTGCTCAGGCAGGAAACCCTATACCATTTCAGACAAATGGTTATCCAATCTCTTCTTAAAAACCTCCAGTGTTGGAGCACCCACAACTTCTGGAGGCAAGTTGTTCAACTGATTAATTGTTCTGTCAGGAAATTTCTCTTTAGTTCTAGGTTGTTTCTGTCTTTGGTTAGTTTCCATCCATTGCTTCTTGTCCTGCCTTCAGGTTGTTTGGAGAATAGGTTGACCTCCTCTTTTTGTGGCAGATATTTGAATGCTGCAATAACTGAAGACAAGAATAGCAAGCAATATTCCCAGTTTTATTAGGGCTCAAACCTACTTTGTCATCTACTTCCTGCCTCTTGTGTGATGCAATGGTTAAGATGTTGAAGACCCAAGTCCATTTTTATCCATGTTAGCTCATGGGATGATTTTGCACCAGTCACTCAGTCCAGCCTACCTCTCAGGATTATTATGGCGGGGGGAGGGGGAAGAGACATGAGTGCTGTATATGCCACCTTGAGCTCCTGAAGGAAAGGATATAAATTTAACAAATAAGTGAAAAGGCCTGAATTCACTCCTCTGCATTTCCCTAGAAATGTCTAATTCATCAAAGTAGAATCATAACCCTCCAGTTCATTGATGAAGTTGGCTGGAACTGATGGAGGATATCAGTCATCTACATCTGAAGGACTATAGGGTTCCCACTTCAGTTGTAATGCATTCCTGATCTAATAATAGAAATGTGTATGTGATATCATTGCATTTTGAGTATTTTTTCCACAGGCAATTTTGTGCAGAGGATAAAGAAACATTGCATGTACTGTCGTCCTTTGCAGATCTTTTCACAAAGGTAGTTGACTTATTATTTGTGTGTTATCTTGAGGAGTTAGAGAACTATAGCTGTCTAATTTTCCAATTTCTATAAATCTTGTTTCAAAGGAAATGAGCTACTCCTCAGTTGCAACAGACTTTTGTGAATGTGTAGTTTTAAGAGATACGATGTAAATACTATAAATCTGATTCTAGAAATCTGATTCTTCTCCCCATTTTGGAGTACTTTTTCAGTATTAAAATATTAGTAGAATCTCTTTCTCCTGAAGTAATTGGCACAGGCAAAGCCAGATCTTTTCTGAGAGCCCTGATGATGAAATATCTAAGCCATCCCCTCCCTTCCCACTGCATCCTACTGTAAGATATTTTTCTTTCACTGTTCTTTGTCCATTGAAAGCAGTGGCCCCATAAATAAATAAGAATATATGGCGAGTACATTCTAAATAAAAGCATTGATCTGTTTGGCCATTTCAAATACTAAAATTAAAATTGTGAAATGCTTTGGATAGTGTCCCTTCTTTGCATGGGGTCCAGGGCAAATATCCCCCATAAAAAAGATAATGGGCATGACTCATTGTGTTTATGCCAATTAGGATCCCAGCAAAATGAGAATGCTACTTTATTATTGGGAAACCACTTCATGTTAACACAGATGCTGATTTCCTTTGTCTTTTTGTTCTTTAAGAAACCAGACTTTCTTATGTAGTAATTCTCTCCAAATACGAAACTGTCAGTTGGCTTGCATATCAGTAAAGTCCAAAGATTCTCTCTATATGATGTCCTAATTGAGAATCATGTTTCTAAGACAAATACCTATGCTTATGCGTAGGTATAGATATAGATATCCTGCCAAGGATATCGGAGAGATTTGTGAAGCTGGAAACACACATTGGGATCTGTCATTAGCTCGTGTGTCTCGTCTTCACTTTAGTTACTGGTATATCTAGTTGCTAATGAGAATGCCATGTGGGTCATTCCATGTACTTTTTTTCTTAAAGCTTTCTTACAGTATGCCAGATGATGTTAGATCATCATGATATGAAGCTGCTCAAGCAAACAATGATGTGTGTAGTCTGTGTGTCTGTCTGTCTATCATCTATCTATCTATCTATCTATCTATCTATCTATCTATCTATCTATCTATCTATCTCTACACACCACTCATATTCATATACATATATTTTTATATATAAAAATAGAACACACATAGAATTGTTGATTTTGTAGAATTTGTGATCACAATCAACTACTCTAGTTTTTACTGTTTAATCTTACTAGCCAGTTGATTCAAATCAATTTAGAGAGTTAAAAACTACTGTAGGCAACTTTTGTTACTGATCTGTATGCATGTATGCGTAGTGACATTATGGAAGGAGTCTTGTCATTCCCGTGTTTTTTTCTCACTAGATAGCATAAACTCAGTAGGCTGCTCTGCTTAGGACTGGCTAGAAGGAATGAAGTCTGAGAACTAATATAGAGGGCTAGTTATGTGTCAGAAATTCTATAGACTCGGTGGCAGTGTTGTCATGGGACGTGCCTGCATATGCTTGTAGTAGCACATGGAGCTATCTACAAATACCCCCTCAGCTTGCTGACCTCTCTTTGTGCCTTTTTCATACCACCCTAACCTTTCAGAGCAGCACAGTGATAGCCATCCTGCCTCTACTTTTGGGATGTGTAGTGATCTCATAACATCTGTTACTTAAAAATAGTTTGAAACAAATATCCTCTCCATTTTAAAAATGATGACCAGCCATGGATATGAAATCAGTGCTTCTTTCAAATTGGTCTTCTTGTAAATTGCACTTACGTTTTCCTCTTCTTTTTTGTGTCTACTTTGTGTTTAACCACATCATCAACTATTATCAACTATGATTTATGTTAGTCAATTTTTATGGCATCTTGGAAATTCCCTATCATTTAAAATTATTAATTACTGTTCTTAATTATGCTTTGTTCTAATTTCTTGCAATTCAGGGACATGGCTTTGAGTACTCACTCATCCCTGTTCCTGAAGCATGTAGTTCAGCCGTTAGGTACTTCAATGAAAAATGTTAGAAGAGCCATCTTTCTTTGTGACTGTTGAACATGCCCCGCTTTCAATAGACAATTTTGTTAATTTATCCTTTTAGAAACATTTGCTTCTAAAGATCCTGAGTTATTCTTCTGATCCAATATAGGGAATAATAATGATTTCTGCAGACCCTAAACTCTTGAAAATATGGTTTGGGTGTTTTGGAAGCTTCAGCTTTTCTGTTAAAATTGCATATTTTGGTAAATGGACTTTACTTGGGGATTTCCATCTTAAGCTGTTCTGTTCCCTTTGGAATCTGGAATTCTTCGTGCTGGTTCAATTCATAACTCTGCTTTCTCTCCCCTCCAAATATTTTAATAGAATTGGAATACAAGGTAATTCAAAAAGCAGGCCATTCCTGAATGAATTCCCCTTGGAAGTAAGATGGCTGCATGCACCATCAGAAGAAGGGAAGGTATCCCTAACCAGAAAAGATAACATTTTGCATATAGCTCATTTCATTGTACTAGAGAAAACCCTGACCAGGTTTAATCAGCAGTTGAGCTACTTATTATTGACAGGCAATTCTGGGGGCCCATTATCCTTTCTTTTAAGCCAAGCATAAACTAAACAAGTACCATGAAATAGAAACTGTGAGCAATTCTGTCTGACCCTCTCACCCTGACTTCCATCATTAAACACCATAAATCTTATATAGTAAAAATGGGGGTGGGGGAGAAAGTCATAACAACAAAATTAATTCCCTTCCCCTTTCAATGCCTTTTTAAATAAAGTTGACAACCCTGTAGAATAGAATAGAATAGAATAGAATAGAATAGAATAGAATAGAATAGAATAGAATAGAATAGAATAGAATAGAATAGAATAGAATAAAGATGGAAGGGACCTTAGAGGCCTTCTAGTCCAACCCCCTGCTCAAGCAGGAGAATCTATACCATCGCAGACAAGTGACTGTCTATCCTCTTTTAAAAAATCTCCAGTGATGGGAGTGCCCACGATTTCTATGGGCAAGCTATTCCACTGGTTAATGTCCTCACTGTCAGGAAGTTTCTCCTTAATTCCAGGTTGCTTCTCTCTTTGATCAGTTTCCAACCATTGTTTCTTGTCCTGCCCTCTGGTGCTTTAGTGAATAACATGACCCCCTCTTCTTTGTGGCAGCTGCTCAAACACTGGAATACTGCTATCATGTCTTCCCTATTTCTTCTTTTCTTTAAACTAGCCAAACCCAAGTCCTGCAGCCGTTCTTTGTATGTTTTAGTCTCCAGGCCTTTGATTATCTTAGTTGCTCTTCTCTGATTTTTTTTCCAAACTCTCAACACCTTTTTTGTGATATAGTGACCAAAATTGGCTGCAGTATTCCAGGTGTGGTCTTACTAGGGTTTTATAAAGTGATACTAATACCTCACGTGATCTTGATTCTATGCCTCTGTTTATACAGCCCAGGATTGTATTAGCTTTTTTGGCGGCTGCTGCACACTGCTGGCTCATGGTTAAGTGATCGTCCACTAGGACTCCAAGGTCCCTCTCACAGTTACCGTTTTTAAGCCAGGTCTTGCCCAATCTGTACTTGTACCATTGATTCTTCCTGCCTAAAGGTAAAACTTTGCTTTTCTCCACATTGAAACTCATTTTGTTGGATAGGGCCCATTGTTCAAGTTTGTCACGATCTTTTTGGATCCTGAGTTTGTCTTCTGGGATGTTGGCTACTCCTGCCAATTTGGTGTCATCTGAAAATTTAATGAATTCCCCTTCAATTCCCTCATCTAAGTCATTGATGAAGATATTGAAGAGTACTGAGCCTAAGGCGGAACCTTGTGGTACCCCACTGCTTCCATCTCTACATGTGGATGTAGTGCTGTTGAAGACTACTTGCCAGCCAGCTACAGATCCATTTGGTGATGATGTTGTTTATTCCACCTTTTTGTAGCTTACTAAGGAGTAGGTTGTGGTCTACTTTATCAAATGCCTTACTGAGGTCTAAGTATACTACGTCCACAGTATTTCACTGATCTATTAGTTTTGTCAATTTGTTGAAGAATGAAATAAATTGGTTTGGCTTGATCTGTTTTTAACAAACCCATGCTGGGTACTAGTTATAACTTTGTTGCTTCTAGTTGTTCGCAGATCTGTTTTTTGATTATCTTTTCTAGGATGTTTCCAGGTATTGATGTTAAACTGATTGGTCTGTAGTTTCCTGGGTCCGATTTTTTTCCTTTTTTGAAGATGGGAACCACATAAGCCCTTTTCCAATCCTCAGGTACTTCCCCAGTGCTCCAGGATTTTTAAAAGATGTGGTGCAATGGTTCTGAGATACCATCTGCCAGCTCCTTCAGAACTCAGGGATATAATCTGTCAGGCCCCGGTGATTTGTATTCATCAAGGTCGGATAGGTGTTCTCTTACCATTTTCTTGCTTATTTTAATTTTTGTTTCTAATTTGTCTTTTGCAATGTTTTTTTTTGGTATGTTGGGCTATAGTTTCTTTTTGTGTGAAGACTGATGCAAAGTATAAGTTAAGCAGCTCTGCTTTCTCCCTGTTGCCTGTTATTTCCTTGCCATCTTCTCTCTTTAGTGGACCTACAGTTTCCTTGACTTTTTTCTTATTAAGTTGAAAGAAACTTTTTTTTAATTATCTTTGACTTTTGTTGCAAATCTTTGTTTGTTCTGAGCCTTTGCTTTCCCGTCTTCATCTTTGCATGTTCTGGCTGTCTGCGGATAATCGGCCTTAGTTATATGCTTTCCATTTTTTGTATTTGTCCTTTTTGTCTTTCAGTTCATCAGAGAGATCTTTGTGCAGCCATGCTGGTTTCTTCTTGAATTTCTGGTTTTTCTTTTTCAGTAGTATTGTGGTAGTCTGGGCTTTTATGATCAGATTTTTCAGAGTTTCCCATGCTTCTTGGATTGTTTTACCTTTTAGGATTTTCATCCATGGGATCTTTCCTAGGTTCTCTCTGTAGAGCAAGACCTGTGAAAACAAGGATACTAGGTGCTAAATGCAGCCCTGGGAGTAAACATGAGGAATCCATTTTGTATTTTTCTATACTTCTGTTTTTATTTGAACCATCAACTTAAATGTTTACTGTTTTAGCCAAGCTTGAAGTATAGGATACTTAGTGTCATACTAGTTGTTCATTTCTTCTTCCAGAATTGGTTTTATTGTGTTTTTATTGACCTGGGATTATATGCTTTGTCTTGGAGATTTTCTGTATTTCATTTATTAAGATGCCCATCCAGATTGAATTGTGCAAGTGGTGCTTCCTCATCACAGCTTGTTCTGACAGTTCTTCAAATGGAGAATTAGCCTCTGTGGTTACATTACTAAAATCACTTATGTAAACTACTTAAATCTCTTGTCACAGAATTGTTTTAAAGTTTCTTTGCATATATATTCAAGCATTTCATTTACAAGTGTCATTCCCACAGAAAAGCAAAGTAAAAAGTGAAATGTTTCTTTTGTAATTCTTAGTTTTAGTTTTGGTTTTATGATTTGAGATTTCATTACTATTGTGAGCCACCCAGAGTTGTATTTTAAGCTGGGTGGCCAGACGGATCTTTGAAATAAAGAAATGAGAGAATTAAATCAAACTCTGTTGCACCTGTTGCCAAAATGGGTGGGTGGGTAGGGATTGTTAATTAATTACATTATCTGCTTTCTTGTAATTGAGGACAGAATATTATGTTGCTGGCAGTGGGTCATTGTCACTAATATTTTATTCATCTGATGACTTAAAAATACCAGCTAGGCAGGTAAGCAAATGAGAAACTAGAATCTTTTCAGCCATCCCCTGCTGCAACAAAGGTGTTTATTCCATTGACAAGCAATTGAGTACATCTCCATGGCCTTTTTGTAATTGTGGCATTAACAGAGGATCAACTAGCACATAATGGAGGCATAAAACATGCTTGAAAAGGAGGGGGCCCTCATGGTGAGGGAATATTTATGGTAGTCTGACCTAAGACTTGGCTGCTTCTTCCCAACAGGTGCATGATTTTAGTCCCATTTTGGACAACTAGCATTTTCAGCTTTCAGTGCCTCTCCTTACAGCATGCCTTTGCAAATATTATCTGAGAAAGTCAATTAGTAGTGGGGTAGAGGCACAAAATAGGCAGAGTAGTGACTCTGGACCACCTATTTCTACTTTGCATTGCTGATTTCATTAAATCTGGTCCCTGTGAACCAGATACAATTGAATAGAAGGGGGGGGGGAGCTATATCATTAGGTGAAAATCACCACCATTTTCCATTTGGGCAACGTAACTATCTTTTTCTGTCTCTTTCAAACTGCTTTGGTGGGTTCCTCCAACTGTCCAGAGGAAATTTCAGTTGGGCAATAGGCTCTATTTCTTAAGAGCTGTCATTTAAATAACAACAGGCCACACATATTTCTTTGTTATTGAAGTAAATATATTTATGTTGTGACTTTCTCCTTCAGAGTGTGAAGTGGTTTTTTTCCCCCCAAACAGGAGTTGATATATGGATTGCCAGAATTTGTTCCATTTCTCCATGCAGACAATTATTCCTTAAATAAATTCAGAATGTTTCTTTTCTAAGGATTTTGTTGATAATTTTTGTTGTTTACTGTGACACACACATATGTTAATCAGGAATAATACCACAACCATATTCCTTAATGGTTAGGACAGGCCTTTCTTTCAACCATAATCCAATTTAAAGTTCCTAATCTGCTAAAAACAATCATAAAAAAGATAATAAGGATTTCAGAATCCCCCATCAATAATTAACTGGATAGAAAGTTGAGAAGACACACATCACCTATTCACAGCTGCAAAAGCAGTAACCGAGATAAAATGACAATATATAATCTGGTGAAAAAAGCAAGGTTCTACATTTAGGCAAGAAAAACCAAATGCACAAGTACAGCATAGGTGGCACCATGCTCAATAGTAGTAACTGTGAGAGGGACCTCGGAGTCCTAGTAGACAATCACTTAAATATGAGCCAGCAGTGCGCTGCAGCTGCCAAAAAGGCCAACACAGTGCTAGGCTGCATTAACAGAGGGATAGAATCAAGATCACGTGAAGTATTAATACCACTCTTCAATGCCTTGGTAAGGCCACACTTGGAATACTGCATCCAGTTTTGGTCACCACGCTGTAAAAAAGATGTTGAGACTCTAGAAAGAGTACAGAGAAGAGCAACAAAGATGATTAGGGGACTGGAGGCTAAAACATATAAGGAACGGTTGCTAGAATTGGTATGTCTAGTTTAACGAAGAGAAGGACAAGGGGGGACATGATAGCAGTGTTCCAATATCTCAGGGGCTGCCATAAAGAAGAGGGAATTAAGCTATTTTCCAAAGCACCTGAAGGCAGGACAAGAAGCAACGGGTGGAAACTAATCAAGGAGAGAAGCAACTAGAACTAAGGAGAAACTTCCTGACAGTGAGAACAATTAATCAGTGGAACAGCCTGCCTCCAGAAGCAGTAAATGCTCCAACACTGGAAGTTTTTAAGAAGAGACTGGACAGCCACTTGTCCGAAATGGTGTAGGGTTTCCTGCCCGAGCAGGGGGTTGGACTAGATGACCTCCAAGGTCCCTTCCAACTTTACTACTACTAATCTGCCCACTTAAGATATAATCATTTTATATTTACATTCCTTTTCTCAAACTACAGTTTGTAAATTCTATGGTGATAAATATAGAAGCTATCTGATATACTTCCATTTCCCATTTTTAAAATGATCTCTCGTGCTTGTCTGAAAGTAAAGCAAAAGTAGATCTTTACATGGATTTAGTTTATAGGTTTCTTTTAGCTGGTTTGACTTCTGTCATATTTCTGCAATAAACTGTTTTGGAATTTACATCTGTTTCGTTTAACTGCACACAGAAGTCATGTGGTGGTATGAATGCTTAACAGTTCTGTAAATTTCTAATCAGCCCAACTCTGGATAGATGAGTGTGTTTCAAAAATCCTCCCCCAGGGCTTCATGAAAACAGCACCCATCAATTGTCAGCCTGATTTAATCCAGTATTAATTACTCAGAGGGTGCCAAATTTTCCAAGATCTCAAGCAGGATTCTTTGATGTATTCTGTTAGAAAAGTGGATTTATTTCAGAGTAAGCATTCATTGATATCAGTGTGATTGACATATTGACATATCAGTGTGATTGACATATGTGTTGCTACTAAGTTTTTTGATCCAGGGAAATGGATGAAGATATATAGAAAATCATTTTAAAGTTCAAAAGAAAAATAGAAATGGGAAGAATAAAATACTGATTTAACTCTGTTTCCCTGGGCAAATCAAAAGAAAGAGGAGGCAGATAGACCTTCAGAAGTGAGTGTTGAGAAACACTGGTTATTATACTCCATCTATGAAATAATGGGTATATGCTTTCTCTTCTCACAACTGCTATTGCTTTTTTATGTATGTATGTATGTATGTATGTATTTGTATAGATTTGTATATGAAAGTGAGTCTGGACATCACACTTAATTAAAAACAATAAATACATAAAAACAATCACACTTTAAAACAACTATTGAAAAGCCACACAGAATAGGAGAGTTCTGGAAGTTTAGCAGAGCATACAAACTCCTCAGTGAAAAAGGTGAAGAGAGATTGTGGGTCCCAGGGCTGTGCTTGGTGGATTTGTTTGTTCTGGTTATAATCCTTCTATTTCCCATTTTGGAAGTTCTTGGCTTTCATTGTAAAAAACAAATAAGCCTCATGCTATGCATCATATTGTGATGTACTTTATAAGTTAAGCAGTTAAGTATTCATTCATTCTTTAGGCTAAAATAGATGTCCCTTACCAGACACAATATTTGTTTATTTATTTGTTGTAGCTGTTGTAACAGGGTGACATCAGATGTGATTGGAAAATAGCTGTCTCATCTCAAAGTCACCTTCCAGAAAATGTCCCCTTTCAGTGGAAAAACACAGCTTTCGTTGGGGAGGAAAATATTAGTGAATAGTTGAAGATTTTGAACAAAGAGTTTGTCCGGTATTCAGGTCATATTTTCACAGATAGCAGAATTGTAACAGACAAAATGAGGCCATGTGATAGTTGAAGAGTTTTCCATTTTTGCTGTTTTGAAAAATAGTAACTTAAAATAGAGGAATGTAGTCTTCAGCCCATTTTCTTTTTCAGCATGGTAATAGCCAAGTAGCTGCTCATGTGAATTGAGGCACTGCTTATTAATACTTTGCAGTTATAGCAAAGCAAATAAAAGAAATCATAAACAACTAGTGCAAACTTGCTCTTTATTAATTTACAGTACAGCCTTTGTCTTTGGGTCAGAAGAACAGTAGGCAAATACTGCTTTTTTTAACAGCTTGCTGAGAACCAAACTTTTTCCAGATATAAATTAGTCTCTTTTGCCATTCCAGGTCCTTTGGGCATTTCCAAGCAAAAGAATATGGTGTTGCATTGGGGACATCAGGAAGGTCAGCTGCAAGTGACAATTTGAGACAAGGGCTGTGTTTGACTAGGCTTTCTGTCACCAAGGTATCCACCAAGCACTATGCAATAACATCACTGAGTGTCTTGCAAATGTTCTCAGATCACATGTTAATTCCTGAGTTGTGCTATAGTCCTTGCTGGGTTCCTTATATGAGATGCACTGAAGTCTGACAGATGGATGAATTGAGAGCATATGGAAATGTTTAAATGATATATAGTTTCACAGATATATGAAACCAATGCAAAATATGTCTTAAAATACATATCTGTATTTGGTATACATGGTAATTGCTACTTGCTTTACTGCAGAACAGATTTTCTCATTATAGATAGGGGTTTTTTCCCTTTGGTAAAGTGGTAAAGAGATCCTGGAAGCCCCTCACTGACCTATTTTCTACCAATACTAGTAACAAGGGACATAAGAAGAGGAGAATTCTGTGAGAATTCTAATGGTTTCATGAATCATACCTTAATTTTTGGTTCAAAACTAGAAGATAGAAAACAATTAGAGCTTCACTGTAAAATTGCCATTAGGAAGGTAGCTGACAGAAAAGAGTTAAGTTTCCCTCTTCTAGTTATAAGGATTGCTTAAGGCTTCTTCCTGTCTGTGAAAGAATTTTTTGTATCATCTTATACTTATCCTTTAGAGAAAGTAGGGCCCTTCCATCAGGTGTGTCTTGGAAGCTGAGAATAATAGAGAGAGAAGAAGACCAGTGATCCTCCACCATTCTAAAGGACCTCCTGGTAGCTGTGAGCCCACTGATGTAGCAGGCTGCATTTGCGAGAGCCAAATGGCTTAGCTGGAAGATTGACCAAGGAAACTGGGAAAGGAACATCATAAGAATAGCCTAACCAGTTCTCCAAAAGCAACAGAACATGGGTAATGAGCAATAATTCACATAATATGGCAAGAGAGAAAGCCACACCCAATTCAATGGACTAGACAAGTGTTGCAACCCAATGGCCACCTGAAAGGATTTCCCTTCCCTCTAGGTCAGTAAGAAGGAATGTCAGTAGAGAGTGCTTGATTGACCAGCTAGAAATCTAAACCCTTGTATAGGGCAGTTCTCCAGCAACCAGCTCCAGGATGGAGGCTCATTCTCACAGAGGAAGCAAATCCACCAGATCTCCCTTTATTCCACAAACAGGGTGGCAGGAGGAAAGCCAGATGCTAATGGATATGGAGACAAGCTAAAATTGTGAGAGGGGTCAATTTAGTTTTTTGATGCACACTATGGCAATTCAGAAGCTAGACAGAGGATAAGATTTGCTTGGGAGTTTGATTGCTATGCAAGGCATCCTACCTTTCCTCCAGTTGGTTTTTTCAAACCAGAATTATACACAATCTTTGCCTTATAGGGAGTCAGTTTCTTTCACTTCCAGAAGTCCACTCAGAGACATTCTGTTCCTCATACCCTTGTTCACAGGAAAAGAGAGAAAGCCTGAAAGAAGGCTAAAATTGCATGTTTAAAATTTCAGTTCTCAGATACTCCACATCATGAGGAACATCCATCCCTAGTTTTTAAAATAAGTGATTCTGAATGATAGTGAAGATGCTCACAGACCCCTGTGACTTAAAGCGAGCCATGAAGTGTCTACTCTGGGCCATTCTATTGTAATTCATATTGCCAACTAGCAAATTGGAGCAGATGACAGTAAAACTGGATTTGAATGTCATATCAGACCAATTTTGAATGAGTACCACAGATTGGTGCTATGAGCTTTCTATTCAAAAACAAGCATTCTCTTGCATTACCAACACATCCACAATATATGCTTTACATGATTATCAGGATGATTTATTGTACAGTGGTACCTTGGTACTCAACTGCTTTGAAACTCATCGAATTTGGTACTCAACGCATTTTGACATGAAAATTTTGTCCCAGAATTCATTATTTGGTACTCAATGCATAAACTGGAACTTGTCAGTGTTGGCTGCCTTGTGATTCACTCAGTGGTGGGATTTAGCCCATTCGCACCAGTTCGGTAGAACCGGTAGCTAAATTTTGCTGCATTCAGAGAACCAGCTGGCTTCCAGAAGTCCAGCTGGAAGTGTGTGGATGCCACTTCTGGAAGTCTGTTATAGGTCTTGGAGGCCCAGGCCTGCATCAAATAAGAGAACCGGTTGTTCAGGTATTTTAATTCCACCACTGGACTTACTACACTATTTGTTTAGTACTCATCGTTTTTAGTACTCATCATGCCTCCTGGAACCAATTAACGATGTGTATCACTGTATCATGAGAACATTTAAAAGTTATCATGAGAATACTTAAAAACAACACTGTTTACAAAATTAGATGATCTGATGCTTAAGATATTTTCTGTGCAGTATCTGTAAAAAAAATCTAATGTGGTTGTTTTTTGCTCTCATTCTGAGTCTCCCTTTTGTTATCTAGGAGTAATATTATTGAACGGATAAGGAAATTTAAAAAGAGAAAATCCAGGCAGAAAAGCCTCACATTTATTTATTTATTTACAGTTGAACCATTTGGTGATAGAACAATTGATTAGTGTTGGAGTTCCAGCAGTGGGGATTTCGGTAAGGGACCTATAATTTTTGTTTGTCTTTTTTCAGAAGAAGGTAGGTTTTGATGATTTGCCTAGATTTGATAATGTTAATTTCATTACTGTTTGAGTATGAAGGGAAAGTATCTTTTGAAAAAAAAATATTTACCCTGTAAAAACCTCAATTTTCTGCCCTAGATAAATTACTGACGTTTATTGGTATTGGAAATTCATAATATATTCACCAATTATGATAGTTTTTGTTGTTTTTGTTGCTCCCTTTGAGCCAGTGTTGACTGGATGACTGCCTGAATAACCTGTGCAATTTTCTTGGCAAGGTGTGGTTTGTCATTGCTTCCTTCCTAGAGCTGAGAGAAAATGACTGGCCAAAGTCACCAAGCTGGCTCTGTGTGTAAGGCAGAACTAGAACTCAGCCACCAGGTTTCTAGCCTGGTACCTTAACCATTTCACCAAACTGGCTCTTCATGGTACTTACCTGCATTTTAATTTGAGAAACAGATTTAAATATTTATATATAATACCAGCATATCCAATAGTTGCTTTTCAGGTTGCCACTATATCTGGTAAATTTACAGTTTAAGAAACAATGCTATATCCATTTGAAGAGGCAAAGAGATTTTCTGAATATAGAACATATCAGAACCAGAATAACTTAAAAATGCCTTAATTTTCAGGCTCTTATCATTCTTATTTCAGAAATAGTAATTCTTTCTAATTAATCACAGTAACAAAATTGTATGTTTGCTATCTCTTTCCAGGTTTTTGGAATCTGGAAAACAACAAACAAGAATATCACTGAGGCTGGTATTGATGCTGTGAAGGACATTTTAGATGCAGGTTATATCCCTGTATTACATGGAGATTGTGCCCTGGACTTGGAACAACACTGTTGTATCTTATCTGGAGATACAATTATTGAGGTGAGATATGGAAATGACTTGACTTATAAATTCACCAGGATACTTACCAGAAATTCAAGGTCTTCTTTTTAAATTTATGTGCTGCAGATACATCTGTCTATTTCAGACTGGGTTTTTTTTTTTCCTTTTTAATGAATATTACTAAGTTGAGGTTGTTTGCAGTTGAAAGTTAATTGAAATTGAGGTTGATTAAAAAATAGAAATACAGATATGGTCGTATTCTTAATTGGGTGAAATATATACCAATATAAGAAGTAGCCTGAAAAAATGCAGAGCTGTGTACAAATTAAGACAAACTCTTAATGCCATCAGCCATTGCAAATAACAGCAATCCTGTTTTGTTTGAAAAAAGTAAGTTTTCTTCCATGTTACATCTGGATGAGAAAATGTATAGCAATTTTATGTGAAAGATAAATAGTGTGTAGCCCTGGGTACAAAAAATTCATCCTATGGTTCTGAAGCAGACAAGTCTTCCTCAAATTATTCATCACATTTCCAGGACAATGTGACTTCTCTGGCAAGTCATGTTAATAGATACTGGTTTGTAAAAGATTCTAAGAAGAGTTAGATAGCTGATGCTAGTCAGTCACAAGAGAATTTGAAAGCTAGTGGACCAATTATTTGACTTAGTATAAAGCAGTTTTTGTTTATTTTTTTCTATTGCAGGTTTTAGCTAAGACATTCTGTCCTAGGCGAGTTGTATTTCTCACAGATGTGAATGGAATTTACAGTTGTCCACCTGATACCTCAGGTACAGATCAAGTAGGCTGAAGTTGTCAATACTAGAGGAATAATAGATAATATCAAAATTGCCACGAAAATTGGCATATAAATTTTGAAGTATTTATATGATATGATATAACTTGAGGTTTGCTGATGCTTTTTCTAAGAGATAAATTTGAAAAGAATTGTAAGATTACATTATTACATTACTGTTTTGAAAAAATAAAAATATTAAACCACATGTGCAACAGGTCGTATTTCTGCTGCTACCATATATACAGGTATACATTATAAAAAATCTTGCTTATTCAGGGGTAGTAAACAAAATGTGTTGATATTCCTTATAGTCCAGGATTTGGTAGAGATGAAATAGGGATGCACAGCTATTCAAATCCAGAATGGAAAGGGCTTGAGGTTTGGCGTGGGAGTGTTTACTGTACTGTTCACTACAGTTGATTTTGGTCAAAAGGCTAAGAAGTGATTTATGGCCAAAGGCTGAAATCAGTAAAGTAAATATGTAATTATCTGTCAGCAGTTCCCTAAAAAAAAAAAGCATATTTTTTCTTGGGCTTGCACTGTAGTCACATAAAATGCATCATCCAATTAAGGAGATAGTAACAGATAGTGATAGGAGTCATGGTGGCTCATGTGGTCAGACACTAGGTTGGAGGTTAGCAAGCCCACATTGGAGACCCAAGTGCTGCTGCATGGTGGGTTGAACTGAAATTCACTCCTGTTTCTTGATGGGGTCATGAAAGGAGCACCCGCAAGTGTCCCCAGGTCAGTGGTGATATCACCGGCTAATCCTTTCAACCCGGAGGCCCCTTAAACTGCCTCCAACACAAACGGGACAGGGGGTCAGGACAGCAAAACATGGTTGCACTATTTTGTTACATTTAACACAATGTTAAGCATTATGCCAACCTTGTTTCTCTTTGAAACCTATCAGTGGAAATGATTCCTTGTAAACTTTCAAAATTGAATTAGTTGTTTCGATACCAGGATGCTCTTATATTTTAGGATTAGCTTTTGTATGTTGCAATCCAAATCCTTTGTTTGTTTTGGAACAGGTGCTAGGCTGCTAGATTCCATTGTCATTGGTCCTGAAAGAACTATGGAGCCAACTGTGCTCACAACTGCACTACCACATGATACTACTGGAGGAGTGTCCTTGAAACTACAAACTGCCATAAATATAGTTTCTTGGAGTCATGGGTCCATTCCTGTTCTGATCTGCAAACTGGACAGTGACGCCGCTGTAAAGGCTTGCTTGACTGGGGAATTGGAAGAAGGTGAAGGCACAAAACTTTCTTTTGTGGATACGTGAAGTTTTTTGTAAAGGAACCGTGAATCGTGTGCAGAAGAATTTCTGGGAGATTCATAAATTTTGTTTCATATATCTGTGTATTTGGTTTCTGTTATTTTATGCACCTCACAAATTCAAATCGTAACATTTTAACACCTTGCAAAACAATGACATTTTTAATATCAGCATACACGCAATATATTCACTTCACATTTATAGCTTCCTTATTCTCATAAGGTCATCTTGGTGGTTGATTATTGTTTTCATTACTAGAGTGCCTGGAAAAAAATCACAGGAAAAAACCCTGTATTTTCTTCAACTAAGAAGAAATTCTACATTAATTTTTCTATGAAAGAAGTAAGTCTGTCATATCATTTTTCTTCAACGTCCTTTTTAGATATTTTAACTGACAGTAAGCTTGTGATACCAAAAACTCCAGTACCTTTATGTATTTATTCCAAAATAGGACAAATAAAGAAGGGCCTTTGTCAAGCTTGAGTGGACCCACATTACAGCAAGATTGATAGCTGTTTCCTTCTTCTGCCTATTTCTCTGTCCAGTGGGATGATTAAGCATAAAAGTTTCAAGTGCCTTAGCAGGTAGCAACACCTAGTTAATCTTATCTCATTTGGGAAACTGAGTGGCTTGGTTATAGAAGTAATTTAACATTGCCTCCTCCTAGAATGCTTCTAGAAGGAGGCAATATTTAATTACTTCTAACACATAGATGCAGTTGTCAGAAATAAAGCTCAACTAGAGAATATCTTTTCTTCCAAATTAAGATTGATTTTATATATGCATTCAAGTAGTTTGCTTGTCGACAGGAAGGGTATTTTTCCATTATCTCTTTCTGGGAAGCTTTTCCCCAATTCCCCAGGATATTCTAAATCTCTTGAGTCCTATTAAGATTTCTTGTTCAAGCATTCAACATGGCTTAGCTGAGGAAATGAACCAAGCGTGGCCACATGCTGTCACCTTTTCAAACAACATGGAACATTTCTGAGATCATTCTAAACCTGTGTTGTAGGGAAAAAATAGTTACATTGCTAAACTATGAGTATTAATGTTTATTTGTGTGCTGTATGATTAAAAAGTAGGAATACAGATCCAGGTGAACGTCAACAACAGATTTTTAGGACAGTACTCAGTGTAGTTCATGTAGCATGAGCAAAACTATGTCTTGAAATCAATACACTTTATTGTTAATGTATATCAATTTATTATATGCAGGCAGAGTGTATGCTATGTAGACAGTGACCTTAACTGAGAAGGAAGATCTGTTACCAAAGCAATGAACAGATAAACATGGCCTAAGACCAATCAAAGGCAGAAGTTTATGAAAGTGTCTCAGACAGGCACCCCATGATTCTTCAGAAGGTAAAAAAGGAACGAGGTAGGTATTTTCCATCACAACTTAACAACTACAATAGGGACCAAAAGTTCCAGTGCTAAGGTTAAGTGAGTTGCATCTGATTTTAGAACTTCCTTGCTGCAGTTGCTAAGCGAATTACTGCAGTAGTGAAGTGAATCACGTGATTGTTAAGTATATTCAGCTTTTTCCATTGACTTTGCTTGTCAGAATCCAGCTGGGATGGTGGCAGATGGCGATGACATGATCCTGGAATGCTGCAACAATTGTAAAAATATGCCAGTTTCCAAGTGCCTGGATTTTGATCACATGACGGGCTGCAGCAATGGTTGTAAATCACTTCTTACAATGTCTTTGTAACATCAAATGATTGCCAAACAAATGGTTGTAAATTGAGGACTACCTTTAGCTACAAATGAAGGCTAGTGCCCTGGTTCCTGCCCTGTGTTTGTGTGCACCTGCTGAAATGCAGAAAAAGACCCAGAAGCCAGTGGAGCATCTAGTGGTGACCAATGTTCTTCTGTGAGCAGTCAAATTACATCCTTCTCAAGTCAAAATGGAATGTGCAAACTTGTAAAACTTGCATTCTATAAATTTCCTTTACAGTCTCATTTAAAATAAGTCCTTTAAGATCGCAATTATTAAAAGGTTAAGGAAATATAAATATTGTTTTGTTCATAACTTACAAATGTGCCTTCTGATCTTCGGAAATTTGATGTTGCTGATACACTGTGACTGCCCCGGAGATTTGAAAAGTGTTCTTTCTGTGCAAGCAGCAGCGTGCTTTACAAGGAAATATTTTAAAAGTTTTCTAAGGGAAAAGGTCTGGAAAAAAAGCAATTTTTTTACAAGAAAAAACAGATTGGCAGAAAATTAACCTGCCAGGTGGATTTATGAAATGCCAAAAATTAAGTTCACTTTGAATTTCTTCAGCATTTTTTTTGACATGGCTTGAAATAATAATGCCTAGAGGACAGATGCTGCTTCCAGCAAAAAAAAAAAAAAAAAAACAACTTAGAGGCAATGACTCTGACAAGTTTTGACTTATGAAAGAGAGAGGGCAAGAGAGAGACAGAGAGAGGAGAGAGAGATTAGGAGGGGAGTCAAAAGGCTTCTACTGATTTAGTTCTTAGATCTTCATTTGCACAGCCTTGGCTGCAACAGAGACGCTACTGAGTAGCAGCAAAGAGGGAGATGCTTGTAAGGCAAAGGGAAGAGTAACCAGGTGAGTCACAAATCTTAGAAGCTCCTGCCTCCTTCAGATTGCTCTTGCATGGCAGAGGAAATTATTTAGTTGATTATTTAAATGTATTAATTAAATAAATTATGTTACTTTTCAATAGCAGAAAAATGCATGGATTTCAAAACTGCCCATTCAAAGCTTCTGAATTTGCAGGGGGCATATAAGTTGAAAAGGATAGGGGAAGAGTCACTTTCTGGTTAGTACTGGTATTATCTGAACTCTATATGAATTCACACTGATGACCCTTTATCCTTCCTATGCAAATTTAAAAGTGATTTGGGGAAGGGGGAGTACAAAACAGTAAAATAGCTGCACATAGAACCCCTGCTCTGGATTCTTCTTTGTTGCCCTTCTCAATTATTGCCTTTTTATAGTTAAATTGGAAATAACATTTTGTTGGATTCCATGAGACAACACAACCACACCAATGAAAAGTTGTTACATTAAAAACTGAAAGGTAAATGTAATTGGATTTTAGAGACACCTATAGTTGGATTTCAAGTGTAGGCATGTAATGAAGGATGAAGATTTATCTAAAGGGAGACATGAGAGTTCTTGTTAATGTTGAGTTTAAGAATCTCAGTGACTGCATTTTACAGTACACAAAGTCATTTGGTCATAAATTTTAGTGAATGCACATTTGTGAGTTGATATGAAGTCTAAAAGAGCAACAGAATTGATAAGACCATCCCTTCTTCCCAAATGGAGAAAATGGTGATTTTATCCATATTTATGTATTTTTAAGTTTGCTTGTATTATTATTTTGTTAACATATATGCCAGACATATTACACACAAAAGATTTAGAATATGCAGTGTTAATTTTACCTGAAGCAAGAAGCCATCTGGTCAGAAATGGTAACAATATAAGACTACGTGGAACAATTTAGCCTAGGCTAAATTTCAGAGTACTTTCAAACATTTTTGCCTAATGTTTTCACTTGTTCTTGTAAGGGTCTGTCAGAAGCATCAAAGCAAACACAGGGACAAAAACTGGAAGTCTAAGAGCAAGATGTTTAAGGCAGAAGTTTAAATATTTAAAAGCATGCTTTATTTCTTTTAAATTATGAATTGGATTAACAAATAATGCTGACCTGTCCTTTAAATCAGATTTAACTGAGGAAAAGGAAGAAGCTGATTTTAAACCTAGAAGCTGTATATTATTGCTTTCTACATTTGTGAGGTTAGATTTTAATCCTTGCTGCATGTTGACCAACAGGCAGACAAATACAGAAAGTACTTAAGCTACATAGGGATATTGGAATGCCACTCATTGGTTGCTGGGAGAAAAGACAACAGAAAAGGCATGCTAAACTTTTAGAATTCTTTAAATAAATATCTCTGGTCTATAAATTGCAAATTGGCCACCTGTTTTTCAAAGTATGCTGAATACTTCATAATCAATGTCAAGAGCACTTTCACAGTTATTTAAAAGCTACATGCCAAGGTTTTAGTTAACACATGTAAAACACGTTTTGCTGGATGCATACAAAATACACAATTATTTAGCATTTCAGCTTGTGGACGTGGAATGAAATTCAGATCTATATATTTCAAAGATAATTTCATTCTTCACTATGAAACTAGAATTGGGACAAACTCACCAGCATTTTAACATTAGCAAAACTATTCATTATTAATTCCTGTCCCTGGATGTCTGAACAAGAATGATTCATGTGTATAATATCTGAATTTGTAAAGCTTATACCAGTGGTGGCGAACCTATGGCACGGGTGCCAGAGGCGGCACTCAGAGCCCTCTCTGTTGGCATGCGCACTACCACCACCAGCAGCAGGTCCATCAGGCCACCACCGCCACTCGGAGCAGGAGCCCCGCCCAACACAAAGGAGGCGAAGCAGCTGATTAGCAAGCTCGAGTAGAGGTGATAGAACAGAGGTCACCAAACATTGTCGATTGGTGGACTGGAAGAAAAGGAAGGGGGAAGCATTTTACATGTGTGCATGTGCACACAGGGTTGCGAGCATGCATGCACTGCAAATGGGGCGGGGCTAGTGCCTGCGTGATACTAGCCCTGCCTTGTTCTTGTGTGGTGCAGCGCCTTGTATCTGTATCCTGCAGCATGGCGGCAGCCATTTTTGCGCCTTGTAGCACGGTGGCCCATTTTTGCACCCCTGGTTTTTGCGTGCCAGAGGTGGCACTCAGAGGAGCCTCCCTGCCCCCCCAAGGGCATCACAATGCTGATGCGGCCCTGGCACTTTGTGATAAATAAGTGGGTTTTGGGTTGCAGTTTGGGCACTCGGTCTCTAAAAGGTTCGCCATCACTGGCTTATACCAATTACTGCTATATAAAGCTGGAAAATAAATTACAGATACACACACAAGATTATTTAATCAAATAACAGTCATAGCTGTTTAATCTGTTTAATCACACAGTATCTATGGCTGGAAGAGACCTCGTAGTCTTCTAGTCCAACCCCCTGCCCATGGCAGAGAACTTATAACATCCTAGACAAATGGTTGTCTAATACTTTCATGAAAACTTCCAGTGATAGCACCTACAGTTTCATGAGGCAAGCTATTTCATTGGTTAATTGTTCTCACTATCAGGAAGTTTCTCCTTAGTTCCAGATTGGATGTCTCTTTAGCGAGCTTCCACCCATTGCTTTTTGTCCTTTATGCAGCCTAGGACTATATTGGCTTCTCTTTTTTTGCAGCTGCAACACACTGCTGGCTCATATTTAAGTGGTAGTCCTCTAGAACATCTAGATCTCACTTGTAGTTACTATGACTGAGTTGGGTACAACCTATTTTACATCTGTACATTTGTTTTTTCCTGCGTAGATGTAGTATTTTATTTTTCTCACCTCTACATCTTGTTAGTTAGAGCCCAATGCTCACGTCTGTCAGGATCCTTCTGAATCTTGGGTCTATGACACTTTATCAAATCTTTGAAAGACAAATTAATAACATGTAATAAATGGCTGCTGTATTAAATCTTTTTTTAAAAAAAGAAGATGTATGTATTTCTCTGGTAAATTCAAGTTCTTACATTTTCAGATAAAGGACTCAGTTTTGATAGTGTATCAAAAGATATCATTTGAAATAATTCTGGAAATAATTTTCAAATCCTACAAAGAGTTTCATAAGAATGAGGTAAGATTTGCCTTACAGTGATTTGGAGCTGCCAAGAAAGTCAAAAGCACTTAAGCAGAATGTTGAATTTGTTAATTTTTAGCATGTCTTTTAAAGCTATCTAGTTTTATGCTAGAATACCTGTATTGGAATGGCCTAGGCAATCCATTAACAGTGCAACTACTTCTGCTCACTTAACAGAATGACAGAGTTGGAAGGGACCTTGGAGATCTTCTAGTCCAGTGGTTCTCAACCTGTGGGTCGGGACCCCATTTGGGGTCCAACAACCATTTCATGGGGGTCGCCAAACAACGCAGTCCGCCATTTTTTCCCCCTTTTCCTTAGCTGTGCTACTCCCTTTTATTTTATTGGCTTTTGAAAGCCAATAGAATAGACTCTCTTGAATAGAGTCTAATTCTATTGGCTTTCAAAAGCCAATAGGAATTGTCCAGGCTGTCTCTGCCCTGCTGAGCCCGCCAAAAGTCCCATTCTGCAAACGGTGCTGCACCAATTGAGTAGTCATCGACTTATGACCGGTTGAGTAGTCCTCGACTTACGACTGGTTGGGGGTCACGGCATTAAAAAGGTTGAGAACCACTGTTCTAGTCCAACCCCGTTTGAGCAGGAGACCCTATACCATTCCAAACAAATGTCTGTCCAATTTCATCTTAAAACCTCTTCTTTAAATGTTGCATCCACAACTTGTGGAAGCAACTTCTGATTAATTGCTCTTACTGTCAGGAAATTGCTCCTTATTTCTAGCTGGATCTTTTCTTGATAAGTTTCCATCTGCTACTTCTTGTCCTTCCCTCAGGTGCTTTGGAGAATAGGTTGATATGCTCCTCTCTGTGACAGCCTCTCAAATATTGGAAGTCTGTTATCATGTCACTCCAGTCCTTTTTTTTGTTAGACTAGATATACCCAGTTCCTGCAATTGTTCATTATATGTTTTAGCTTCCAGTTCCATAATCATCTCTGCACCTTTTCTTGAGTCTCAACATCTATTTTGCATCATGCTGACCAAAATACAAATACTTTGATGGATATACTGAAAATACTTGATAGACATCTATAGAACAAAGAGTTACAACTTGCAGTGAATAAAAATCGCTATTCCAGGAGAGAAGAGATACAGAATAGTTGAAAGACTTAGCTTTAATCTCATATTAAATACTACTGTATAGTGTGACACTGAAGTGCAGTATTAGGGGCAGAGCAATGGTGAATAGAATGTGAAAGATATGTGTATATAATGTATGTTTTTACTTGTAGTTTTTATTTGTGTGTAGTCTGCACTTAATTTCATTGTGGGATACACAATGTCAATAAAGATATTCTATCAACATTGCATAAGCTTCCGGAGATTGTCCACCTGCTCATAGACATTTCTAAATTCTGCATATTAGAATCCATTCAGCTGCCATGGTGTTTATTGTATGCTAATCGCCACAGTCCAAATATGTGTTTAGAATTTGCAGAAAGACTTTGGAGAACCTGAAACTATTAAACATCGAGTTATGGCACCCATCCTGCAAATTTATGCTAAAATATTAAATGACTGTCATTTACAAGAATATGCTATCAAGCATAGATCGTGACCAATTGTGGTAAAAGCTGGTTGATCAAAGCCCTTGAAAGCACTGTGAAATGACACATAGTATTAGTTTGGATCATAAATCATGTTCTATTTTAGCTCTGCACTGCTTGATTAACCTAGAAATACTCCTTAGTATCTTGATCACATCATGATTCTCAATCTCCCAGAGTTGGTGTTAGGAAAAAGTAGAGAATGTAGAGCATCCAACCTCCTCCAAAGAGCATTGCAAAATTAATCCTGAGATGACTGAAAGACAACAAGACTATTCTGTGGCAGTTGTTTTCCCTGGCAAAATATGCTTCGTCATATGAAAGAAATAGGCTGAAAATCACAACTGCTTTAAGCAGGGAGGATCACAGCAGAAATAGACCAGGCTCAGAGGAAATAAAAGCTGGATCTAGATCAGAAAGTACATTTGGCATACAACTACACTCCATGTACTCTTTTGTCAGATTATTATTATTATTGGAATGACTAAGGAGATTGTTCCAGATGTTTATGTATATGTGCATCTGAATTGAAGGGATGATAACATCCCTGAGACTTCAAGTTGTACCCCAGATTAAATTCATGATATTCACTTGAGGACAGTTAAAGAATAAATACATGCAACTTTGCTTTTGGAATTTCAGCACACAGATGAGTGATCTAGTACATAACTGTTTTTAAAAACAGGTTTTTTAAATAACTAGTTAAAGATAAAAAAGCAGATACAAGGATTTAACAGACAAGACTCATCCCCAAAGGGATGTAAGAACTTTGTTTATCAACTGTTCATAAATTATTTAGGGGTGACAGCGAGGAGGTTGAGTTGTGGATGGTACAGTTTATTTAACATGGTAAAAACAAAAGCCAACAACAAAGTGCTTCACATGCATTTCCAAACTCAATTAACGGCCTTTAAGCTTGCAATTATAACTGGTGGAAAGTGATGAACCAGAAAGAAATAATAATGGTTTATTTGGTTCTAATTGACAAAAAATGGAGCTTAGATCAAGTTGGATATCTCAGTAAAATATTGGTCCCAATATACAACAGCTATGAAAAATTTAATTCTTTGTTGAAACAATTAAGAATGTGTCAGAAATAATATTACTTGTGTCTTTCAATTATTTTAACCCTTTTATATCTGAGAATTAGCTTAAGAATAGCAAAATGACTTTATTACCATCAATATTGCTTTACAAATTCCACTTAGCATTATGTGGGTTATATTTAAAATTTGTATAAGATTCACAGTTTCTTTCCCATTGACTTCACTACTTTCTTTTTCACGAGCACATTTGTATTTATCAACCAGCTTAAGAAACACTCCTTAGTTTTAACTATCTATACTCCACAGAACTTTGTACTTTAATACATTTTTTGTCTTTAAAATGTTGGTGTTTCTAAGCAGACAAATATGGTTACCAATTTTGAATTGTCTCTAGCACCACCTAGTGTCTTTATTTATTAGATATTCCCAATTCTTTTCTTATTTCAGTTCAAATCTATCCCAAATTGCAGATATTAAAGATTAAGTTTTCTGGCTTATTAAAATATGTTAAAGATGAAATCCATGAAATAGCATGAAAACAGTTTCTCCGTTTATGAGCTATATAAGCATTTCTGCAAATCCAATTTCCCATCTCAGTGCAAGAGAATTATAATGTCAACAACATTAACACCCCCCCCCCAAAGAACATGAATCATTAGGCCAGATAATATATGAAAAAAATTGAACATCCCGAAGCAATCGCTCTCAAAATTAAATGACAAGATTGGTATGAGTGGAATTTATTTCTAGTTAGTACATTCAGGATTGTATCATTAGTGTTTTTGAATTGTGCAAGCTGCTTTTCCCCAGCCTGAGCAATTTCCAGATGTGTGATCTTTGATAATTAAAATTCTCAACCAGAACAGCACTGCTAAGATGTCAAAAAGCTTAAGTACATAGCTCTGAAAAATGAAAAATGTCCAATTGTGAATGGGATGTTATAAGCACTTTTGACTTATTGTGTATGACTATCTCTCTCTCTTTCTACCATCTATCCTGTATCTTAAGATATCTTTTAAAACAGTTTCTTCTAAAAGAAGTTAGATATTTCCACTAATAATAATGAGGCATTGATTTGCAGGTGGATTTCGCCAAACTGCTGAATTCCAATTGTCAACAGAAAACAATGGCAAGTTGGAGAGGAGGTAAGGTCTTCACTAGAAGATTAGACAATTAGTTCTTCCAGGAAAGGATTTATTCACTCAACATTATTTCAATGGCTTGGACATACATATTCAAGCTCCAGTTATTGTTTTTATCCAATCGTATTCAGTTTGAAGTAAATGGTTGGATTCATATGCTTCAAAATATATGATCTACCCAACAGAACACTTCTAGAAAATAAGTTCCCTGAGCTCTTGAAATTAAATATATAATCATAAATCATTTAAATTTTATAAAATATGAGAAAAATAGGTCTAATTTATTTCTACAAGTCTCACTTTCAACATAGTAGTTCAGAAGTAAAACGGGGTTTAATAAATATTCCCAATATAATATCACAGTTCTGGAGTTCTGATAATTGGGAATGCTTTCTGTGTAGAGATAAAAGCTAATTAAGGTCAAATAAAAGCTTTGTGTGGGCTTCGAATAAAAAAAAGTTGAGTTCTAATGGTAGAAGGGGAAAGAATAGGAGAGGGAATGTCAGCAGAGAACCAAAGCTGAAGATTTCAAAAAAATTCATATTTTCAGTTACAATCTGGGATTCTACATCCAGTGCTTTTTTTTGTAAAAAAAAAAAAAAAAAGGTGCCGGAACTCATGCACAGCTCTGGCTTCACCCGAAAGCCCTTTATAGAGCAGGGGGGGGGGAGAAAGAAGAAACCGCTTTAGGGACTTTCTGAGGTGCAGATCAATCACCTGGAAAAGGTCTGCCTCCTCTCTGCCGCAGTTACTGCTGCCACTCCGATCTGAGGCCAGGAGATGCATCCACAGCCCCCTGCGGCCCGATCTGGGCTCCTGGAAAAGACCTCTGCCACCTGGATCCATGGCCATGGAGCAATTTTGTGGGCCCCCAGTGGCCTGATCCAGATCTCTGGAGCCCAGATCTATGGCTGTGAAATGATTTTGCAGCCCCCCTGCAGCCCAATCCAAGCTACGGAGGCCTTTTCTAAGCCTTTGGAGCCCAGATCAGGCCACTGGAGGATCGCAAAATCACTGCACGGTCATAGATCTGGGCAGCAGAGGTCTTTTCCAGGCCTCCAGAGCCCGGATCGGGCCACGGGGGGCTGTGGACGCATCCCCTGCCCTCAGATTGGAGTGGCAGCAGGAACCACAGCAGAGAGGAGACAGACCTTTTCCAGGTGAGTCCCGTGTGGCAGGAAGGGGGGGGGGCGAAGCATGAGAGCATTAAGTGAACTCTCTTAACTCATTCACACTGGCAGCCTAGAAGGAACCGGTTCTTCCATTCAAAAAAAGGTTCCGCGAGTTCTATGACAAAAAAAGCACTGTCTACATCAATTACTGTAACAATATATATTGAGAGAGCCAGTTGGTCTGCTAGTTAAGACACCAGACTACAAGCCAGGAGACCATGAATTTAAGTCTTGCCCTAGCCATGAAAGACAACTGGGTGACTTTGGGCCAGTTACTCTGTTTAAGCCCTACCCACCTCATAGGGTTATTGTTGTAGGGAAAATAGGAGGAGGTAGGTGTGTTGGATATGTTTGCTGCCTTGAATTATTTGTAAAAATAATTATGGGATATAAATAAATATTAATGTAGATCCATACCCATATTGCATTAGAATGGTCTAATTAGTTTTGTATAAAAAGTTTTAAAAATCCAGTATAGTATACATTTTATGTATGTTATTTCCTTAATCCCAAACAATTTTGTAATCTTGTAGAAATAGATATCTGGATATTTGATTGCAATCAACTTTTGATTTTTGATCTTGACCTTTATTACTTTTCAGTTAAATCTTTGAATAAATCTGCCCTCCCTGGGGTGGCCATTACACAGTTTGTAGAAGATATTCCTAAAGGATACAGCACTCCTGACTTTGAGCGCAAACCAATTACTGTAACATTACAGGAAGGTGAGATTTCTTAAGGATTCGTTACTTCTGTTCTTAATTTTCTAAATGAATAGCAATTCTTTTAACCAATTTATTGTAATCAATTAAAAACTCCTGGTAAATGCTAAGTGCTTTGGTTTGTCCCTGATACCAGATTTAAAGCATGGGGATCTTAAATGCTAATAATGAAACAAGGTTCATCGTTGGCCTTATGCTATGCTTTTCCCATTCTGTTCTCTAAAAAATTGATTTATTTTTAATATTCACAATGGGATTTTAGAATTCAAGACCAAGGTTCCATAGGGATTTTTGTTTTTTAGATTTCTACTTCCCACTGAAAAGCAGCTTATGTGTTTCTTGTTTCTTCTTTGATAGGTAAAAATGCCATTTTCAGAGCTGTGGTCAAAGGTGAACCAAAACCAAAGGTTTTATGGAAGTGCAATAATAGGGAAATGGATGATTCCCAGAAATATCAAACATCTTTTAATCCTGGCACAAATGAATTTATCTTGCAGGTAATATTTAGCTACCATACAGCTGTACATGCTAATATATTTTCACTATTTAATTTTCAATAAAGTATATATTAGGGACTGACAACTCTCATAAAGACTCTGTCATGGTTCCGACTAATGAAACACTTCAAAGAACTTCCAGGCATGTTTATCCTAAAGCCTTTATTACCAGTGTTACAAATTGACGGCACATCATGGAGGTTTATGCCAGAATCTGAATTCCTCTTGCTGGCATCTAACTTCTCTTGCTAAACCCCTCCCTTATCTTGCAGTCACAAGTCACATCTTCCAATTAGCCCAGAGGGCAGAGATTCACTTCCGTTCCTTTTCTCTGGCTTTTGTTATTTCCCCTCCCTTTTCTCTGTCATCTGAATTAACTCTGAAAATACCAGACAGTTCTGCATATTTTGTTAAAGCAAGAATATTCAATATTAGCAGTGTTGACAGACTCATTTAATGTTGTAGATGAGATTTGACAGTTAATGTAACACCTGAAATATATGTTGCAAAATCACTTTGCTTATACTGCTTTTGGGCTGAACAATATTTCTTCTGGATTAATAAGGAAATTTGATATTAAATATCTAATATCAAAGCCTGTTAGAACTTGGTAGTTTAGCCAGATGATCAATTAAAATATTTGAGCAATAAAAGAGTGGATGAAATATCAATGAAAATTCAGAATATTATTAGAAATAAAAGTTGACCTACAGCAACACACCATGAAGTTATAGCAGCACATATCAACCCTATTTCAGTACTTAGGCCTATCACTTAAAGTGGATCTTTCTTTTATTTCTTCTTGGGTCTGAATTTTTTTTTTTTTTTTAGATTCTACTCCTTACCAAGGGGTATATCACTAAGGAACATTTTCTGGGTGACAATTCAGCACTATATTGCCCTTTTATTATCTCTTTTGATTGTTCAAGAACATCTGATCTCAAGAGCGGGAGTCTCTGCAGATTCAGATATAGGATCTCAGACCAGGACTACTTATTCAATTTGCTCTTAATATCAAGCTTTAGTCTAGGGTTTTTTTCAGTCTAAGGTTGAGAAACACTGGTCTAGGTTATCAGTTTTTTGCTCTCTGTGGCATATTTTGATGCCAGAAATCAGTATTGCATGGAGATCAAGCCTAATCTCTGTTAGATATATTAAATAGAATTTCTTATTTTAGTTTTATAACATAAAACAGTGTTAAAGATAAAGTGGATGGACATACTTTATATATTACATTAATAGCTGTAAATTCTATTTATAGAAACAAGAGAGGATAAGCATTTAATTTTTATGGATGGATGGATGGGCGGACAGACGGACAGACAGACAAACGGACAGACAGACAGACAGAAAGAATGAATTTTCTCAAGATTAGCAGTTCTACCTTTTTACTCAATAAACAGAAGAGTGGGAAATATATTATACCAGTCTAAGAAACTGTAATTTTATTCATTGCCCTGATTTCATTTTTTTCCCTTTGAAGATAAACAAAATTACTTCAGATGATGCTGATTTGTACCGTTGTATTGCTGTGAATGAGTATGGGGAAGCGACCTGTACTGCTGGTCTCAAAATTATAGAGGGTAATTAAATCATGTTAGCATGCTGCAATCTGTCTGAGCAATCTATCTGTGACATGGGGCTGAAATCAAGGGCAGCAACAGTATGCATCTGTATTTGTGTAAAAAAACCAAAGATGTGGTCATGATATTATGACCAAAGTCTGCTCCTTTTTTACGTTGCCTAGCATCACGTTACCTATTCATAAACTAAACTCACTATTTAACATCCTTGTAAGTTGTCTAAAAAGTTGTTTCCTATAAATGTTCAGATGTTTTAATACAAGTCATGTATATTTACCTCACTGAAAACTGTGTAAGTGCTAACTATAATCACTATAAATTCTACAAAACCTGTTGTGTGTATTCCTACCCTGGTATTGTTAATTAAGGATTCTTGTTTTGTCTCACTATCTCTTCCTTTTCTTTTATCTCTTATCAAAATGGCTCAGTAGACTTCAAGAAAAAAACACCGTTGCCTGTTACACAACAGGCAGGTGAGTTGCTATAAATGTTATAAAAAAATCATAATAGTGGTAATCTAGAAGGTCAAACCCAGGTCTAAAGTTTTAGTAAGTTTTATATTATAACTGTTTAAATATGATTTTGAACAAATACTTCATGCAAATAGCACATCTCTGCTATTCACTAAAGGAATCTGACTTTTTGCAGATTTTCATGAGAGCATGAAAAAACGCTCCTGTTTTAAAAGGGTGAACAACTCTTTAAGAAGCTGCTATTTATTTTAGACTAGTGTTTTTTAATAATTGGCAGCTTTAAGATGTGTGGACTTCAACTCCCAGAAGCTGAATGTGCTTGCTGGGAAATTCTGGGAGTTGAAGTCCACACATCTTAAAAATACTATTTTAGCTTCACATGGAGATACAAAGCACTTTGAAATCATTTTTAAAGCTTGCACATTTCTTGTGATGTAAGCTAAATTTTCATGCTAGTGTTTAAAATCTTTTATAGATTTAAAGAAAGAGATTCAAGACTTCAGAAAAACATTAAAGAAACGGTGAGCTTTCCAACAATGGCCTATGTTAAATAGGTGTATTTTTTTGTTATATGCTGGCAATAATAGTACAACAATGGCAGACAGAAATTCCAACTCCAGTATACTAAATTGTATATAAATTTTTGCAAAGTATATGAAACTTGTCTAATGGATTTGCATGTGTTTCTAAAGAGAAGTAATGATAAAAAAGTAGCCCTCCAGACTTTTCCCTCATATGCTTCTTCCACAATTACATGACATATTTTAGGTCTCTTGCAATTCATGTACAGTCTGGGTTTATCTTTTTGGGAATTAACCTGTAGAACACTTCCAATTGCTCCAAAGAAAAAAATGGATATGGAACAGATTGCACAAATATTGGTAAATGCAGAGAAGAAAGATTACGAGAAGATTTGCTTAAAGTATGGAGTTGTTGATTTCCGTGGAATGCTAAGAAAACTTCAGGAAATGAAGAAAGAGAGAGAGGATAAGCAAGCTCAAGTAAGACCATTTTGCTTCATATCCTGGGACTTGATTGGATAAATATTCAATACATGTTAAGTAATATATTAACAGAACGCAAACTTTCACTGCATTTTAAGGACAAAGTAACCATTAATCATTTAAAAAGGATCCTGCTGCAAGTCTTGGGTCTATTTCCATGGTGTAGCCCACTGAGAAATAATTGTCTTAACATCTTTAAATGGAGTTTATCACACCATTTTGTTCCTTTGATACAATAATGAATTTGTTCTATTTTGGTAGTGCAAATATTTTATATATAATGTTATATAAGGTCTCAGATGATTTACCTCTTTTTTGTTCTTACAGTATGTGTACAGTATTGCAAATCTGAAGCATCTGAAAGTCAATAAAGAACGAAGAAATGCTTCATTTGACCTAGAGATGGACCTGAAAAATCCAGAGAGCAGAATTTGCCTCTACAAAGTAAGGAAGGAAAGATAGTGATTTGGCTAAATCAACAAATGAACTTTATGAGAGAAAGCCATGGCTGCACAGGAGCTAAACAGCTATGGAAAGAAGCAGATTAACACTTCATTTGACAATAGCAATTTTATCTCAGAAATAACATTGCCAGTATGGCTTTATATATAGACTTCCTTTATGGTAGCACATAAAACACAAATATTAGGAGAACAGTGTAAAAAAATGGATGGAGATGATATAGAAAGAGATAAATGAGTAGAAGAAAGAAGGAAGAAGAGAAATAGCAAAGATTAGATGTTACAAAAAGGATAAAATTCAGCAGAGCAGCAGCCCTTCCAAATGGTTGGATAATAGTTAGTTCTCATGGGCACAATAGCAATCTGATTCTTGAATCTTTTGTACTCTCATTCATTCATTTCTTTTCAATAGCAGTCTTCTGTTCTTCTTAGCAATATAAATTGATTATTGTTCATCCCTAAACAAGTTATTGTTTTAGGAAGAAAACCTCTACTTGACCAATTCAGATATGGCTAATAACAAATTAGGGCCTACTTTGTTTTTCTTAAAGTGACTATAATTCAAATCTTACTTAAAATAACTTTGATAAGAATAAATTCAGATTCATTTTACAAGGATGTAGCTTTGCCTGTTCATTTGTTCTTTCATCTTACTTCTAGGATGGCCAGAAGATCAATTTTAATGATGACAACTTAAAGCACCACCTACAGCAAGAGGGCAAAAACTATCATTTTACCATCAATGATCTGCAGCCAGACGATGCTGGCATTTATCAGGTCAAAGTAGAAGATGTAGATATCTTCTCCACTGAACTGGAAGCAGAAAGTAAGGCTTCCTGACCAAAGGCTCCACATGGGTGTGCATTTGTTTCATAACAAATGAAATACCAGACAAACTAGGATTAATTCATTTCATTTGTTACTAGTGAAGAAATAAATGCTAAAGATGTAGATAAATTTGAAATGCCATATATTCATTTGTTGCTCATGTTTAACATTCATTTTCTCAGACTGAAATTACAATGGATGAAAAATAGGAAGGAACATGTCATATTTTAATTTTGACAGAGGGAGTCTAGAAAGAGCAAGAGAACCAGGTACTCCAAAACTGCCAGAGAATGACAGAGGACAGGCTTTTTGTTCTGTTCTTGTTTTGTTTTTAAATCAGATTCTAACAAACATATAAAACAATCAAATAGTCTTCTGAGTCAGATTTTGTTCCTGATTTCATGAAAAAAAAATGTACAATAAGAAAGCCATTTGCATTTGCCATTTCTGCTTTCTATAACTTTTATACATATTTTCTGTAAACTTCCCAGTCTAGCTAGAGCCTTGTGGTTTTCTGGCAGTCAACCATTCAATTCCTAAGCAGGTAAGAACCTGCTTAGCTTTTTCTATCAGCCACAGTTGGATTCCAGAGAGCTCACTAAAAATGTAGGATAACATTACTTAAATTAAAAGATTCTTAAAATCTTACTTGCGCTGCTCTTTATATTTCCAAAGCACTTTTTTGGATGTCCACATTTCTGGAACAGCTGTTGGTAAAGATCATGTAACATCTGCCCTTCAGTATAACAAAGAAGCTAGCAAAACTTCAAAGCCTTTCAAAAAGCAGTGACATTTTCCTAATAAAAATCATATTCATAATCCTCAGAGTTACCAATTCTTTTTCCTCCCCTCTTTTATCATAAATGTATGAAAAAATAATGCCAAAATGTAAGATTGCTAATACTTCTAGGTTTCCATTCAAACACATCCAAGACCACACCTGGAATACTACAGCCAATTTTGGTCACCATATCACTATAAAGATGTTGAGAGTTTGGAAAAAATTCAGAGAAGAGCAACTAAGATGATCAAAGGCCTGGAGACTAAAATATACAAAGAACGGCTACAGGATTTGGGTTTGGCTAGTCTAAAGAAAAGAAGAAATAGGGGAGACACGATAGCAGTATTCTAGTATTTGAGAAGCTGCCACAAAGAAGAGGGGGTCACGTTATTCACCAAAGCACCAGAGGGCAGGACAAGAAACAATGGTTGGATATGGATCAAAGAGAGAAGCAACCTGGAATTAAGGAGAAACTTCCTGATAGTGAGGACAATTAACCAGTAGAATAGCTTGCCCCCAGAAATCGTGGGTGCTCCATCACTGGAGGTTTTTAAAAAGAGGCTAGACAGTCACTTGTCTGAGACAGGTTCTCCTGCTTGAGCAGGGGAATGGACTAGAAGATCTCCAAGGTCCCTTCCAGCTCTATTCTATTCATTTGGAGACTGCCTGGACAAGTCCCTGCAGATTTCTTGGTAAGGATTTTCAGAAGTGGTTTACCATTGCCTCCTTTCTAGAGCTGAGAGACAGTGTCTGGTCCAAGATCATTCAGTTTTGTGCCTTAAGGCAAACCTAGACTCATGTGACCACTACACTAAACTGCCTCTCAGGTTTACATATTATATGTAAGAGTGCAGTTTACTTACACAACTGTGAAGAAAACCTGCATTTTCCCAACTTTATTATGCATAGTTTTAAAAAGTGATCTTAAAGACATAGATTTTTCTCATTTTTCCCTTAAAATTTGCCATATTTCACATTGTGGAAAGAAAATATAGAGGTCTAGATTTAAATATTCAACTTTGTTTTCCACTGAAAGCAGAAAACAAGATGCTGAACAATAATAGAATAATAATGAAAATGAATGTGATTTTAACAAATGAATAATTCTATGAATGATAATATGAGAACAAATAGAAAAGTAATTTTGCACAACTCATGTGTAATCAAATGTATATGATCCTCTGCATGTAACCTCGAAAGAAACCCCACTGTCTTTAATGCCAGGATTGTAGGAAGCATAATATTGTAGCATGAATGGCATTAAAGTGAACAATTAAAAGATTCAAGCCAAGGTTTTATGGTATCCTTATATATTAGCTCCTTAAGTAATATATTATGAAAAATGTCAGATTAATAAGTCATATGTACATGCAATAAACATGCCTTTTCAAAGTAACTAATAAGTATACATACCAAATGTATAATTTACTATGCACAAAATCAACATTGAAATGCCTCAGAGTAAGACATTATGAAATAACCCTCAATCTCGCAAATGAATCCAACATTTACAGAAAGCTATTGTATAAATTGGGGATTTAAATTAGGACAGAAAAGACATTATCAGGAAGACATTTTCAACTAACTATTAGTTGAGAAAACCTACATTATAAATCTGATTATTTTCAGCTAAGTTTGAAAAGTGGATAGGTAGCCCTCATCCATTGATAAATGAAATCAATATTTGCCATGCTTTTTCTACCTACAAGTATCTTCTGCCTCACATTTTGAATTTGTTATATGTCTATTTCCAATTAATTCATTATTTCAGATATTCCTGTAAACTGTTGCTCTCTACCTAGTGAGAATGAAGTGCCACCAGAAAGAAAATGCTATTTTCTATGGAGCCTATATCATTTAGAATCAAATGACAATTATGATATCTCAATCTTGAATGATGACCTTATTTACTATTTAGGCATTAAAAACATCCAATCCTCTGATAAAGAGACTTACTCCATTGACACTGGAAGCTGTTCTTCAAGTACTTGGCTTGAAGTCAAATGTGAGTGATGTTCTAATCTTGAATTCTTACAACATAACCCTGCAGATGTACCCCTTTCTCTTCTAATAACATCTAACAGTGCTATATTCAAGATCTCATTGAGAAATGCCTAATTATGGGTTGCAAAGATTTAAATGAGGAAATTCTGGAAAAGGTTTTAAGGTTCCCTAATCATTAATGACTTCTTCCAGATATTCAAATGGTAACATTTGCTTAGGAATTGTTGACCAGAGTGCTTTGCAAACATTATTAATGTACTGGTCTTAAATAATTTTTTACTTTGAAGGATTTCAAAGAATATGCTTCTAAAATATAAAAATAATCACAATTTGCATGATGTAGTGCAATGTTTCCAGCAGTACTGGAATCATTATATATCCCTAAACTATCTGAATGTGGAAACTATTCTAAAACTGATAGCTGTGGTTACTTTTAAATCAATATTAATTAATGTAAACCATTCATGTAACATAGAAGCTATAATGTCTTGCAGTTTGAAGATCTGTATTTATAATAATAGTTATTTTGCTACCATATAAATACTGTTTATAAATAAGATGTTTATGAATGATAAATTAGCTATAATTTCATTCAGTTTGTTTAAAAAACAATTCTTGTATGCTACTGATCATGATATGGCACAGTATCATAAAACAAATCTAGGAGGAGTGATGTTAATTTAATTAAGGTGTTTCATTTATTAAATTGAATTATTTTGCATTAAATTACAAGAAATAAATGGCTTTGCCATTTCACTTTAACCATCAGTATATTTGTAATACAGCTTCTAAAGAAAAGAGAAAGCAATCTGAAGAGGACAGTAGTGATAAAGCTGGACAATGGAGCAAACCATTAGATGAAGAGCATGCTAAGAAACTTCACCAAGGAGAAAGGCAGAAAGATCAAGATCTCCTTGCAGACTTCAGCATGGGCAAAGATGCCCAGTATGGGAATGGCCAAGTTAGCAATGCAGAGCTTTATAACAGCCTGGGAAAAGATGGATCTTTGAGAAGTGATGGGAAGATAGGATTTGATCAGAATGCAGTGTTAAATAGAAATATCAGAGGAATAGGTAGTTTGATTAGCAAGACCTCCCAATATGGGAAAAATACAATGTTAGCTTTCAACACTGGACCTGAAGGTACAAATGGATCAGTGTTGGGATTAGGCACTGCAAAAGTCAATAGCAATCAGTACATTGTGGGATACAATGCTGGCTCTGGAGTTGGATTTGACATATCAAGAAAGATAGAAGGACTTTATGGCAAGGAAGTTACATTGGGTGATTCTGATCAATTAGGAGTCAGGTTTGACAGTAAAGGAAGTCTCTGTATTAAAGATGGTGGGTTAAATGGTGCAGATATGTTTTATTTCAAGGATAATAAGCTCTCAGATGAAAGTAGACCTTACAGAGATGATTGTGTAACAGCTGAGTTTGATATAACAGAAGGTGATATAGGAGTTGCAGGGAAAACTTATGACAAAAATAATCATTTAGGGGAATCCAGGGGTCTTAATCCTGAGCTTGATGGCATGAAAAATGGCTGTGGCAATAATGATATGGCATATGGAATTGGTAATGGTGGAACAATGAGTGAGATTTATGTCAACGATGTAGTGCTAGCTGAATCTGAGGTGGTGGCTAGATTTCCTAGTGCTGGAGGGACAGTTATGTATAGTGGGATAAAAGGAATGTCAACTGAATCAGACACTGATAGACATAATGATGCTGAAAGACTAAGAAGGCTATATAGCAAGGGTGATATGATAGTTGATGCTGGTGTTTGCATAAGTGGCAAGAAGGATGTATTAAAGGGACCTGTTAGACCTGATGGTGGATATTATAATATGGATGTTGTACTACAAGGAATGAGTGCTTGTGACAACATTGATGGACTCTATAATAAGAATGATATATTAAGAGGCACAGGTACTATTGGACAAGGTAGGGCCGCAAGCATAAGCAGTCTTTATTGTGAACATTGTACACTTGATGGAACTGTTGCTGGGGGACTTTACACTATTAGAAACATCAATGAACAGCATGGTAAAGAAGTTGAAATAAATGGAGCTAATGCTAGAAGCATAAGTGGACTTTATGATGGGAAACTAGGACTAAATATTAAAGATGGTAAGCTAGGGAGAACAGAGGGACCTAGTGGACACTGTGGCAAGGATGACGTGCTAGGTGAAATAGACACTAATATAGCTGGTAGTGCTGGTGGAATAGATGCACAGATTGGTAAGGGCGTCCTGCTAGATGAAATTGGAGCTAATGAATATGGTAATACTGTGAATATCATAGGAATCAATAACAAGAATGGAATACCAAATAAAGCGAGCAATTGTGGAGCTGATAGTTCTAGTGGACATGATATGCTATATGGCAAATGTTTTGGTGATGCTAAGGACACTGATAGATTCTACAGAAAGGTTGCTATACAAAATGAAGCAGATACTGCTGGACTGTCTGGCCAGAATATTATGTCATGTGGATTTTATTCAGATGGTGGTGGTGATGTTAGGGAAATAGATGGATTTTGTGTGAAAGGTGATATATTGGGAAAAGTAGGTCCTAGTGGATTTGGAATCTTTGACAAAAATAGTATGATAATTGGTACTGTAGATGATAAACTTAGTAGTGGTGAAAGATTAGCTAGCAAAGCTAATGTTATTGGAGAAACAACTAGAATGTATGATAAGAATGGAATGTCAAATGGATTTGTTAATCTTGGAGGAGTTTCTGGATATGATAAAGATGGCATGCTAAGTGGAACTGGTGCTAGTGGACCTGTTGGAGCTGGAAGCACTGCTGTATTTTATAGCAAGAACAGCATGCCAAATGATACAAGTACTGCTAGACTTGTATCCATTGAGAAAGAAAATGGATTTAGAATGGGTGATAGATTGAATGGAGTCTGTGCTGGGAGTAAATTCAATGGCAAGGGTAATATGCCTGGTGTCACAGGCAGGAGAGAAGTTGATTCTAAAGGCATGGATGAATCTTATGATAAGGATGGCATACCAAGTAGAACATGTGCTATTGGATATTATGGCTCAGTAGTACATAATCTACATGACAAGGATGGTATTGAGAGTTTACCATTAAATGCAGGCACTAATAAATCTGGTGGCATTGGTAATATAGATGGAAACTTTGGCAAAGGCAAAATGCCAAATGTAGTAGACATTTATGGACTTGATGGTATTGGGAGAGTAGGTGGACATATTTTATGTAGAGCAGGCCCAACTGGCTATGTTGTTATTGGTAGAATTTATGACAAAGACAGTGTATTTAATCAATTTGGAGCTGGAAATATTGAGGGTGCAGGTGAATCTCTTTGCACAGCAGGAGGAAAAGGCACTGAATTCTGTGAAAGAAATGATGTATCGAAAAAAGAGATCTTAGATAAACCTGATGGTGCTAGTATTGTAAGTGGACTTTATGGAAAAAATGGTTACCTCATTGGAAATGGTGTAGCTGGAGGATTAGATGGGCTTTATGGTGAGAATGGCGAGCCAGAAAATAGAAACATTAGTGGCGTAAGGGGAATAAGTGGGCCATATGGTAAGGATGATGCATTATCTAGCACAATTGCTGATGAGGTAGGATTTAATAATGAAAGAAACTTCCATTATCACTATAATGAAGATGTCATACACTGTGGAGATAGTATAGGAGTTAGAGATGCTAAAGGATCACTACATGAGAAAAAGCCAGACATACTTGTTGAAGAGTTCCTGAGCTATGACCAGGCTTCTGGCCTTTATGATGCTGTATCTCATGCTGGTGACAGAAGAAAGGAGCTGTCTGATTTAGAGGCCAGTGGATCTACACCAGCTGATTTTTCAAGGAAAGGGAGAGGAGAAAAACTGCTTGAAGAGGACTTGAGAGGTATTTATATATTTATGAATGAGTTTTTGCATTCTTTTTTAAAGTGTGTTTTAGTATGCCTTTGTAACACATGTTGTGTAGTATTTTTTCTTTTAAAAAACATCTTTTTAAAATGAGTGTTTCTGTCTTTTGGCTATTCAGAACCACTTTGCCATTTGCATCAGCGTTTATTTGATGTCCATGCTCAGAGAGGAAAACCAACTGAGTTGTCTTGCCGTCTCAACAATGATCAGGTCAAGGGAACTTGGTTTAAAGACGGAGTGAAGGTATGATGTTGTTAACTTCTGATAAATGAAGGACTCCTTATTTCATACACATTGTACCCAATGAAGTTTTATTTGGAAATCAAATTGATAGCATTGGCAACAACGAACAATAATAATAATATGTAGTAATTTGAAACAAAGGAAAAAAAACTGATTCGTGTATTAATTCAATTTATAAATCTATCTATCTCACTTTTATATGACTTTAGGTCAGACATGTCAAACTCACGATGTCATGTGATGTCATGCAATGTATTGGGCCAGTTTTGCCATTGCCAGCAATGGGGTGGGCACGGCTTCCAGATGACCCGTCTGGCCTGTGGGCCGGCAGTTTGACACCCCTGCTCTAGGTGGCTTACAATAAAATAAATAAAATATACAATGTAAAAAAAAAATATAAAGCCCATAGAGTCTAGGTATCATCAACCAATAATCCACACAGCCAGAAGAACAGGGCCTTAGGCTTGTTCAAGGCCTTATGAAAGCCAACATGGATAGGGCCAATCTAATCTCATCTTTTAATGTTGCAATGTATTGATGTTCTAAAGTGCAAATGCCACAGCATAAAATTCTCTCCTTCTGGCCCTACTAGCTGACACTCTTTAGCTACCAGTACCAGGAATATACTCCTCCTGCCAGGTCAGGTAGATAGAAACAATTGAGGAAAAATGGTCTTATAAGTAACTGGTCCCAAGCCATGAAGGGGTTTAAAAATGGCTACTAGCACTTTGAATTGTACGCAGAAGCACCCCAAAAACCAGCGTAGCACACAGAACTGATGCCAGTAACTGCTTGCACCACCGCTTTCTGCACCAGTTGAAGTTTCCAAATAGTTTTCAAGGGCAGTCCCATATAACGCACATTGCAGTAAACCAGCCTTGAGGTCATAATTACATTCTTCTTTTACTAGGCTTCTTGGTGAGTTGCAAAAAATAAATAAATAAAGAATACCATCAAACTTAAAACCAGAAAGCATAAATAAAATAAATCTAAAATAGGTATTTAAAATTGCAGTGGAGCAGTTTCTTACTACCAATTTAAATTATAGTAACAAGAGAGAGTGTCTTAATTCTCCATGGATGAAATTATATAATATGTTTATTGCCACCCAAAAACTCCTGTCTGAAATATACGCTATCTAATCTTAGTGGAAGAGCAGGACAAATAACTGCTTCCAAACATTATTGTCACACAGCTTCATGAGAGTTTTACTCATTGTACAAATTATGGAGCTGAATTACCATTCACAAAAATGCATATGCATTTGATTGGAATATAATCTGAAGCAAGAAGAATTACCACAGTTGTGCAATGATTAAAAAAATGTAACTCTAACTTCAGAGTTCCCCATATCTGTATCAAAGTTAGCTTTGAACCAGATTGAATGTTTGTTCAATGTTGCGTATACTTTTTGAAATAACATATTTTTTCTGCATTTTTTCAACTTTCCCATAAGGTAACAGGTTTAGCAGCAATCTCCACTGAGAAAAACGGCCCAGTCCACAAATTGATGATAGACAAAGTAGAAGACAGGCATGCTGGAAAATATAAATTTGAAGCTGAAGGCATCTGCACAGAAGCATCTATTTTTGTTGAAGGTAACCTTAGCCATGTCATCATTTAGCAAATCAAATGGCAATGGCTAAGTACCACTGATTAATCATGCACTTAATACATGAGTGGGCAATCCTTTTCTCCTTTCCTTTAGAAGCAATCAGAGTGAGATGGCATAATACATTGGTGAAACTAAAGACAGGCACTTTTGGGGAGATCTGTTCCAATACTTTTTCAAACACTATTTTTATTTCTTGGTTCCTGACACTGTCTTTGCTTTCTCTGATACTGTCCTCACACAGCAGGCTCCCCACAGATTGTTCTTGAAATAATTGTAATTGATCGCTTATATAGGGTTTTCAATATTTAATGGAAAAATGCATAAAACTAGGTTGAAGGAATATCTATAGTCATAAGCCACTGACTGCCATTCTAGCTTCAGAATAAGACTTTTTTGAGTTCATAAGACTGGGGGGAATGAAAAAGAAATTGAATTAATCAGTCATATAGGTCAACATTGCAGTACTGCAAAAGCTGAGAGCCAGTAGCACTTGGAGGATGTACCATTAGTAAGGTATTAATTTCTGTAATATTTTCTATTATTTTCTATTTCTTCTCTTTAATTGTGTCTGACTCTTGGAGTCTGCCTGGACAAGACCATGCAGTTTTCTTGACAAGGTTTGTCAGAAGTGCTTTGATGTTGAAGTGCTTTGAAGGTGAAGAAAAGCAAGAAAAATAGGAAAAATAGAGAAATAGAAAAGAAAAATAATAAGAATATAGCAAAGAAAAAGAAGATGGATATAGAAAGAATTTAAATATTCCATGAATAGTAAATTTCTGCAGTCACTCACTGGATATAAAGTTTTACCAGAAGATTTTATTTTATTGTTTTTAAAAAGTCAAAAGTAGTAAGCATTCAGTGGCTTAATCAGTGTACCCTTTGTTTGCATTCAGTGGCTTAATCAGTGTGCCCTTTTTCAGATCCTCCAGATGTTGATTCCATAGTTCTGGAAAAACTAAAGAAGGAACCTATTGTGGTAAAGGCAAGAAAAAATGCCATGGTTAAGATTCCATTTGAAGGTCGGAAGCCAATCAGAGTAATGTGGCTAAAGGATGACCAGGAACTTCTGGATGATGAGGGCAGGATAAACATAGATTCTTCAGAGAGCTTTACTCGACTCTCTATATCTAGCACCAGCCGAAAGGATACTGGAGATTATAAAGTGAGATTAAAGAATGAGTGTGGAAGTTTTGAAGTTCCTCTCAAGCTGGAAGTGATAGGTAAGGTAATTGTAGTATTCAGGCAACTATTTTTGTAATATAAGAAACAATGAAGTAGTTTATAAGGAACTCAAATAGGTATTGTTAAACATTTGTACATGGAATAATTTTGATTGCTTCTTAATGGGAAACTGAATAAAAAGTTGCTGTAAAATAAAGTAGACAATATTTTTAAATATAATCAAAGACAGATACAAGAAATTTGTTTGTAGCACTATAATGTGCAGCAGTGGGTTCTCAAACAGGGCCATATGGCCCTCTGTGGTCCCTAGGTTATATATATATATATATATATATATATATATATATATATATATATATATATAACCAATAGTTTTTCTGTACTCTTCCTTTGACCAAATGTTTTATTTGTTTAGTCATTATTGCTGTGTAGTGTTCTTTCCAAGGAAAAGGGGATCTCATATTGGGAACCAGAGATGGAACTTTCTTCCATTTTAGGGCAGAATACTTGTTTCTCAGATAGAAGACAATTATAGTAGTAGACAGATGAGCAAGAGGAGATGGACAGAATGAGTTGCTAATATTTAATTCATTAGCATCTGATTCACTAGTTCAATATAATAATGGTAGTAAATAGTGCATTTATAGTATTGTCAGCTTCCTTTTTTATAATGTATTTGTATCTAGCCTTAGTCTGCTAGCTTCTATCAAGCAATTATAATAAAGCCCTTGCCCATGTTCTCTGTTTTGGTCTTTCATTCAGATAAGCCACAATCACCAACCGGACCTATAGCAGTTGTAGACAGTTCCGCAAATGGCATAACTATTCAGTGGAAGCCCCCAAGAGATGATGGTGGTAAACCAATCCAGAGTTATATTATTGAGAGGCAACAGGTTGGTAGAAAGACCTGGGTGACACTGGGAAAAACCAGTGGAAGCTCTACTATTTTCACCACCAACAAAGTGGAACATGACACAAGCTATTACTTCAGGGTGAAAGCAGTGAATTCCTTGGGCACTAGTGAGGCCCTGGAATCTGATGAAGTCATGGCTGCTGCAAAAGGTGATTTGTTACTTTCTTTATGTATGTTTGTCAAAGGATTATGAAATGTCTAATGTTGTAGCAAAATCCAAAGAATTTTTCATTAATTTTAAACATAGACTGAACATGAACATTGCCATTCAATCCCATGAGTACTTTATACAAATATTATTTCTTGAGCCTTTCAGGCAATTCATCAGATGCAATATTTTGACAGTTCTTACAGAAAGCTCCTAAGATAATACTAATATTATTATTTTTTATCTCTATGTGTATGAGGTGAAAATTGACCTAGTAATAGAAGATTTATTCTCTTTGCAAATATGAATCCATTGTATTCAAGAATCAATTTTGAGCTGCTGCTACTTCTTGGGATAGGATAAAACAAAGCCAAATTCACAGTTGTAAAGAAAACCTCTACATCTCTTGTTCTGGCCAGATCTCCCTCTGACAGTATTGGGATTCACTATACTGTAGCTGCTCCTCACTGCAGGGAGGAAGGAGCTATTTGATCAGAGTCCCTCCAGACATCTGATGGATCTTATTGGGTTTCAGAGGGGACTTGAGATGGTTCCTGAGGCTCTGATGTGTAATGCAACTGAGACCTTAGGTGCCACTTGGAATGAGATGGCAATGATACCCTTGTAGCAATGATGTGGAGTCCCCCTGTAAATGGCTCCGAGGGAGTTCAGAAATAAAACAGCAGATGTCCTAGAGCACTGATGGAGGGAAGTTCAGGGCAAACATGACAGGGTTTAGGGTGAAATATGATCTTATGGTAATAAAATCAACAAAACCTAATTATTTTCATCATGATCACATCTGCAGATGATGACCCAGTCCCTCTTGCATAGCTTTATGAGGGCTATTTGAGGCACCTGTCAGTTAAAATCGGTTTTGACTTATTTTATTTTTAAAATCAGAACCTCTCCTAGCTGTTTTTTATTATCTCAATTGACAATCAAACAACATAATTTTAAAATCTTGGATATAATTCCTCAGCTTCTCCAAGCCCTCCTGCTCCACCTAAAGTTATCAGTGCCAACAAAGATGCCATCACAATTTCATGGTCTGCACCACATAAAATAGGGAATTCCCGGATTTTGGGCTACAGAGTTGAAAAACGCAAGAAGGGCAGCAACTTCTGGACATCTGTCACTGATTTGCCCATAACAGGTAAGCAATTTATGTTTCTATAAGAGCTAGAAGGAGTATAAAAGATTTAATTAAAGGGAATTGTAATACTCACTTGTATTTTATAGTTAACAATGCAGGTAGCCTCTGACTTATAACCATTTGTTTAATGATCAAAATTACAATGGCACTGAAAAAAGTGACTTATGATCGTTTTTCACATGATAGTTGCAGTATCCCTATGGGCACATAATCAAAATTCAGATGCTTAGCAACCAGCTCATATTTATGATGATTGCAGTATCCCAGTACTGCAACCATCATGTGGATCATGTGATCACCTTTTGTGACTTTCTGACAGCAGTCAATCGAGAAGTCAGATTCACTTTACAACCATGTTATTAACTTAACAATTGCAACCATGGCAAGAAAGGTCATAAAATGGGGCAAAACTCACTTAACTATCTATAGCAACAGAAATTTTGGCTCAGTTGTGGTTGTAAGTCAAGGAATTCCTGTATCACTTAAATTAAAGTTTGATTAAATGCTGAAATAGATAATTAGTTATTAGACAGATATCAGAAACATCTTCACTTGAAAAAGTTTGATCTGGGTAGAGTTGTCCAAATAATTACTTTTTTCTCAGTATCCATAATTACATTTTCCTTTCCATGTAAGGTCTATCTCTGCAAAGTTTAATCTGAGTAAAGTGTTCAAAACAATTCAAAATTCTTTTCTTGATGGGTGTGGCATTGTGATGTTGTTGAAAGGTAAATTTGTGTGGCCAAACACAATCATTATTTATTGAATGATATTCACATTAGTTGGGATTATATAGAAAACAAAAAAATAGCATTAAATACATGATTATATTGGCTCTATGAATATATATTTCCTACCCATCCTGGCCTAAAAAGAAAAAAACTGCAGAGTTTTCTTGGGGTTCTTTGCACCCAGAAGAATTAGCTAGATAGATGATAGATAGATGGACGATAGATAGATAGATAGATAGATAGATAGATAGATAGATAGATAGATAGATAGATAGATAGACAGACAGACAGACAGACATGTTGTGTGTGTGTGTGTGTGTGTGTGTGTGTATGATCTTTATCTACAACCTTTGGTTTATGACTTTCTTCAATTTCTGCAATCATAGACTAGCCCCAGTCCCAAGATACCCTTTCTCTCTGCCATTTTTGTCATATTCCCCAGATACCTTTTACATTGCTGTATCTATTTGATCTTAAAGCCAGAACGTCATCAGATAGGAAATAATGTGTTAAAGTCATAATAGAAATTTCCTATTTGTATAACTGCACCTTTCTCCCCCTCCAATCATGGAGATTTTTTTTGCATTTCTATTTCAGTACTCCCAGAACTGGATTGCTATTATTATTCTATTTCTATATACGTTTCATAAATGCTACAGAATCTTATTTATTATTTCCCAGGTTTAAATTCATTGAAATTTGGTCAGAATGGATTATAACAATCTGATCCAAAGAATATAGATTATTGTTATTATCTGGTCAGAAAAAAATGTAAGTCTATAAGGCAAAAGAGTAATATTTCATTCTGACCTCAGAATCCCAAGAATGACACCTTTAGGACAACAACTGGGAACCCAAACTCATACAAAAGCCAATGTGTATAGATATTTCGTACTAGCTCAGTTTTTTCTTCTTTATGAAATTCAAAAACCTCACAACAAAGCAAAGATGAAGTATATGCATAAATTAATTTCAAATATTAGAGAATTATGTGATCTATGTTATTAGGATAATAATTACAAACTCAGTAATATGCATATGCCCATAGTTTATGTGATAAAACTAGCTCATTTATGCTATAGACAGGAAATATACAGTGAATGATTTGAAGGAGGGACTGCAGTATGAATTCCGTGTGGCCGCCATCAATAAAGCAGGTGTGGGTGAGGCTAGTGCTTCTTCAGAAGCTATTTATGCTCGACATCCTATGAGTAAGTAGTTTACTCCCTTCTTATATTTATTTGCTTATTATTCAGTATATATTTATGTTACTTCCCCAACAACTGTGACATTAAACGGTTTGCAATAAATAGTTTATTAGTAGTGGCACTGAAAAACTGCAAAGGTAGCAGGTGGATAGAAAAAGTTATTTCATACAAAGTAGTGGCATGTGATTACCTTCTCTCACAATCATATAGTAAAGTGAAATGTCCCTTCCAGAAGCATTGTGCATTTCTCCAGAAAGTTCCCTTATCTCACTCTTTGCTGATTTAAGTATTCCAAAATAGCTACAGTATGTATTTGTAGAAGGGCCCTTTCTGAAACAGTTCTTAGTGTTCTGGATACATTCACGTTCCAAAACACAATGCTCCCCCCCTCCATTTTGTGCATTCCTAGTGCCCCAAAGGACAAGATAATCATTAACCACATTCATGACTTCCTTTAAAAAAACTTCTTTGTTTTAATTATTAATTATTAATTTCTGTTAGCTTTTGTATTTTTAGTGTAAAAATAAGATTATCTAAAAAAGAAGCATGAATAAACAAATATTATATACCAAACAATGAGGTAAGCTATTTGTCAATCTATACATAAAATGGAATTTGTCTGGCTGCTATTGAATGGGTGATATTCAGTTTTGAGTAAATTGTAATACAGTAGCTATTCCATTGACAGTAGGAAAAAGTAAGTTACTATTAGAAAATGTACCGTGGTGAGGGAAAGAAAGAATGAAGAATAGGGATTCCTGTAAAGGTTAATAAAGCAAAGGAAATAATGGCAAACAGAATGGAAAAATGTAACCCCAAAATGATATCAAAGTTTTAACATACCTTTTTCCAGAACCTCCAGGTCCAGTGAAGGATCTAAAAGTGGTTAATGCTGACTACTGTAGCATCTCTTTATCATGGATGAAACCAGAATCAGCAGAAGAAAATTATGTCAGAGGATATATTGTTGAGATTCGACATTCTGATACTCTGAAATGGACCCAGTGTAATACTGTCCCAATGCGAACAACTGCATATACAGTTAGAGGATTGAAAGCTAGGGAGACATATTTCCTACGCGTGAGAGCAATTAGTGATGGTGGTATGGGTGACCCAGTTGAAGCTGATACTTGTGTTCAGGCAGTACCTTCTTCTGGTAAGTCAAACTATGTAATTTCTGCTTTGGAAATTAAATATTTATAGAGATAATTCTGGAATATCTTATTTATATGAAATTCTATGACTGTTACTTCTATTTATATGAAGTTCTGTTCAAAAATAATGAAAGGAAAAAGCAAAGCACATGAAATCTATGATACAGCTATTATTTAACAGGTGGGCAAGAGGCTGGAGAACGAAATGATATGATTCAGTGTAATGAGGATAAGGACAGAAAGGTCAGATCTTATGAAGGACCAGGTAAGTTGAGGATAGTTCTGTAAGTTAATTATTAAAGAATTGGGTGTTATGGGGGAACTTGAAAGAGAAGAGGAAACAGCCTGATAAGTCATGAACGTTATTTTAGATGGCTCTAGAAAAGGCTAACATTATTGAAAGAACACAGAAGGAGACTTTTGAAAGAAAGCCAAAACCAGAAGACACTATATCCAGAGAGAACTGGAAAAGACACATCATAGATATATTGAAGAAGAAACTAAAGAAGAATACTTGAGACATATTTAGCTCAACTGTCATATCTAGGGTATTTCCGAACTTGAAACCTTCAAGATGTATTGGATTATAGTCCACATCATTCATAGCTGTGGAAAGTATTTTAATGGAGATTATTGCAGATGCCTGCACTTGACACTGAAGAAAAGACAGCATTGTTCTCCTTATTAATAATTAACAAGTGTACAAGGGAAATATATTTAACTGATTATTTTTCACAGTGATTTTAAAATCAAATGGGAAATTAGGCAATTTGAAAAGGTGATACCCAGCTGTTCTGCATGCATACTTCTTAGATGACGAAATATCTCAGTTCTATAGAATTTGAAGTGGGGAGTGAGGAATTGTTCTGAGCATTTTATATATTGCAGTTACAGTACCGAAATAAACAATATGATGCCAAAACTTACATATGTATGTATGCATGCATGTATGTATGTATGTATGTATGTATGTATGTATGTATATGTGTATTTCCAGTTAACCCCAAGTTCTTAGTGAAGGATACTGTTGAAAGTTTCATGAATGTGAAAGCAGGGGATGCCATCCACGTGCGTATTCCTTTTGAAGTAAGTATAGCCTTTGCAAGAAATATATCATATAATAAATCTGTTTCTGTGCTTTTTTATATGGCAGTAAATGGAGCTATGTGGAGATTTGGATATTTTTTTAAAAATATATTTTTATATGTTACTTTACAATAATCCTTGAAATGAAAGAAAAGCCAGAATACTTAGAATCATTTGGTTGTCTTATTTGGACTTATTTCTAATTAGAGTAATTTATGTCTTGAGCTGCTATGACAATGCAATAAAACTCTGTGTGAATTTTTTTTAAAACGATGTCTTCCATGTTTACTTGGAATGTCTGTGGAATATTTCTTTGCTGATATAAGTAAATGAAGAAGCTCTTGTTTGGTTTAGCCAAATTGAAGCACCTATAAGATCACTTCAATATGAATGGAAGAAAGTTAGGATCATATCTCCAATCTGTCTGTCATCAACTGCCATTATCCCACAATAAAGAAATAAACCGAGAAGCAATATAGTGCAAACTGTTATATGGAAGCTGGCTTCTTCTGATCTATACCACTGCCATGTATATATTTTAAAAGTATTTTTAAATTAATGTCTTTTTCATGTTTATTAGGCATCCTCATCTTCTGAAGTGATTTGGCTGAAAGATGGACTTTCTCTGCCAGTAAAGGCCACAACTGCCACCAGAGAAAGACTGAGCCAACTCATCATACCAGAAGCTGAGCTTTCTGACAGTGGACATTATGCTATCAGCCTTCAAACTGAGCATGGGAGAAAGGAAACATTCAGTTTTCAAGTTCAAGTTCAAGGTAAAGCTCATACAAGGAAATCTGCAATTACATGTGTTCTGCCTGTGATCACATCTTCTCACCTGGAAAACTAATCAAGTATCATAAATACTCTTTATGTGCTTCTTTCCATATGAAGTTTCAAGCTAAAATTGCCTAACTTATAGAGAGCTTCTGTCCTTTCAAATTAGATTTGAAGGGTGACCTGCAATATACTAAAGTATCACCACAAAGACTTTGAGACTGTTAGTTGTCTTATCTTTTATGATGTGATTGAGTAGCTAAATAAAACCAAGAGTATGCTAGCGTGTTATAAGCAGTAGTTTGAAGCCATTTGAAAATAGTCCATCATACAGACTATATAGCCAGAATTAGTACAGAAATATATATTTTTAATAGGAAATAAGTTTTAATTCACACTTTGCTGATTTGGCACCTTCAATATGGACTTGGATAACAGCTCTCAGAAATTCCTGTCCACACTATCCTGGCATTCTTGGATTTGTAAACAACCCATCTGAGAGATACAAAGTTAAAAAAGCTTGTCTTACTATATTCAAGAGAAGAAGTGGTAAGAGTATCTGTTGACCTTATTTTCTCCTTTAATCATAGTAGATATCATCTTTTAATACCATCTTTACAGTATATATTAATCCTATTAATAAAGATTCCCCCTGTAAATTACTTTTGCTTGAGAAGAGTAGATAAGAACCAGTTGGTCACACTCCTTTACTATGCCAGGCCACTGGCTTCATTACATGGAATATGTGTGCTGACCACATTTACATTTATAAAAGTATCTCGGGGGGATTTAAAATATTGAAAACCAAGACATAACAGCTGAACAAAACTATTTTTTTATCCGATTAACTTCATCAAGGGAAACTTTCAAGATGGGAGACTGAGGTCCATAGAGCTATTCTTCTTTCTTCCATATATTTACATTCTTTCTTTTCCATACAGTTTCTAAATCTATGATACTTAAATATAGTTTCTATATGGTTTCTAAATTTGATGATAAATAATCAAATTACTAGAAATACTTTAAAACATTTTTTTCTGATTTTGGTTTTATTTTGCAGATGTTCCAGAGTCTCCTGGTCCTATACAACTCATTGAAAAGGTTCCTGGGACAGTGACTCTGAGATGGGAGCCCTCACCCACAGAAAAGAGAGACAGTAGCATAACCTACATGGTTATGAGATGTGATTCCAGAAAAGGATCGTGGCAAATGGTGGTTGACCACATTTACACCAATAAATACACAGTTGTAAATTTTATCCCAGGTCGGGAATATTTCTTCAGAATTCTGGCAAAAAATTGTGTAGGGATCAGCAAGCCTTCTGAAACAGTGAAGCCTTGGATTATTCCAAAAGAAAAGGGTAAATATATATAATTGTTGGTAGGGAAGCTGTGCACACTTCAAAAAACAGCATCTCTATTCATGAAAGTGCATTTTTATGCGAGGCTGTTGCTTTAATGAATTAGATTGTTAAAACAGTTCATCTATAACATGATTCCAAAAATAGCATCTTTTTTCAGGCTTAGGTTTATTTGGATTCACACTATAATAAATGAAACCATGTGCAGTATGGACTGGGGTATTCCTTAGTCAAGACTAGAGTATCTCATATCTTCATAAAATTGGACAACTTTTGATCATTTGCCACATTTCCTGGAACATCAGTACAAAATGACTAGTCAGCACTTCCCAGATCAATGATCTCCGAATAGAATAGAATAGAATAGAATAGAATAGAATAGAATAGAATAGAGCTGGAAGGGACCTTAGAGGTCTTCTAGTCCAGCCCCCTGCTTAAGCAGGAGAACCTATTTTGGAACATAGAATAATACTGGAATGAACTTACATGGTTTATTGATGGAGATTTAGTACTTTTCCTATGCAAGATCAGAAATGGCAGATAATTTATTGTAATTCATATTATCAAGCCAATATTGCCAGCTTTATTTGCAAATAGAAATAACAATGAAAAATAGATATCTCCTAATTGTTAACTTAATCTTTTGTTCTTCTGGTTTTATTTTTGCACTCCTTTCAGATAAACCTGAAACGAAGCTTCCAAGATATAAGGAGATCAACCGAGGTCAACCTCCAAGATTCCTTGTCCAACTAAAACCACATGTGGTGAATTTAAGATTTAATTGTCATATGAGTTGTGCTGTGACTGGAGATCCAGCCCCTCAGGTCACTTGGTTCAAGGGTAACAAGAATCTTTCTCAGGATCCTGCCTTTTTCTGCAAAAATGATTTTGGGGTTTGCTCCCTTGTGATCCCTGGAGTCACATCATCAGATGCTGGCCAGTACAAGGTGCTGGCTGTCAATGAACTAGGCCAAGCAATCAGCAAAGCTGAACTAACTGTGAAAGGTGGAGATTAAAAGGTAGTTGAAGTTCACTTCTACATTAAATAATGCATGTAGTTTTCTCCACATTAGAGTAGCATTGGGAATGATAAATTTATTCTTACATCACTGTTTTGAAGGATTTGTCTACTTGATGTCACAAGTGTAAAAAAAACCAGCTTTTGTTTTCTTCTATCTTTTATAGTATGAAAGCTTTTGAAAAATGCACCCAGCTGTTTCAAGCAGAAAGGACAACATCCAAGTATATCAGTGACTTCTGGAAATTACTGAAAAGTCAATTACATGTGTATGAAAAAATCACCATCCACAGGGATGGGTCACAGCAAGAAAACGATTCATTCAACCAGACCTAACATAGGTACATCTAGAGTGTTGTAATTCACCCCCCTCCCCAGCTAAAAAGTGTTCTGATATTTAAATGCTTCAACTGACAGTGGTTCTGCTGAAAACTGTGATTTATGTATCAATATGGAATTTTAAATGTTTGAAAGACTAGAAGAATAGCAAAGGTTTGTAAGATATATTTCATTAGTTTCAATCATTGCGTTACTTATGCCTGTATTTCTCTGCAGAAAGATTAAAAAGCAATAAAAGACAAGAGTATAAAGGAGACCTGAATATTTTCATCAGTATTTTATTTATTTATTTTGAGCTAACAACATTAATTTTATCAAAAGAATCAAGATAAGGCTATGTTTAGGTGTTTCTAGAGATTGGGTTGCGTTCTGATTATTTCCCAAATGTCTCAATAAAATAACATCCCATCACAGGGAAGTGTTGTGCATTTTTTTTACTAAGTTATGAATTATAGTTGGCTATTTTTTAAATCTGCATTTAACTATCTTTACATATAATATCTTTAATCAGAATAACAATAATTACAGAAAGCCAAAAGCAGTTCATTCATTCATTCATTCATTCATTCAATTTCTTTGATTTATATAGCCTCCCAATTCACAATAGTGACTGCAAGTTACAAATTTTACAAATAACACAACTTTATATATAAAACATAAACAACAGATGAGGAACCAAAACAATCTAAAAAACAACTACCACACCACAAGCTTTAACTAACACTCCAACCACCATGCCTGGGAAACATCTCTGTGAGTGTGAAATAGAAGTTTAAAAGTAGTTAAAATATGTAGCGTAAGAATTCTAGGCTGTCTGACTTAACAATCTGATGACACATCTTCAGGCAATAATGCAAACTTTTGGACTTTCAAAACTGAATAAAGGTTTCCCTGCTTCTGAATCCTTGACAGTCTTCAAAACTCAACTCTGGTGATTTTAGCAGGCTTTATCACATTGAAATTGGGGGTGGGGGTGGGAAATAACATAGGACATGGTCAGACACATCATATTTAAAACCTTAATACTATATTCATTCATTTATTTCCTAACTAATGACATCATTTCAAAGAAAGGGTAAGAAGGTGATGAACTTCATTGGCTTCAGATTGTTGTTCACTTACTTGTCAACAACTGTTATTACCAACAAAGGTTGGCACGGTTTGATTTCAGTATTTTTCTTCTTGATATATTGAACTTAGTGGAGCATAATAAATTCAGTACCAAAGCAGAATCAGAATGATCTTTGGTTCTAAATAAAAATCAGCAAGACCTAGATCTGTATCATTAATTCAAACCACTGACGCACATTATGATTACCATTTGAGACTCTTTAACTAGAGATGCCAAGGGTTGCAAATGTGCTTTGCTGCTCAGTTATTGTCTCTAAGTTATTGTCTCTCTCTCGTAACTGCATAAAATAGGACTATGCAGTAGTAAACATAGAAAATAATTGCAAACTAGTGCTAATGTTCTCTGAAGAATCTTTCTGGAATCCTATCCAAGTACAACTCTATGATACAAAACTTGTGTATATGTTATTGAAGAATGTGCATTGCAGCTGTTCAGCACATCGGTTTATCCTCAAATTATTTCTTCCAGAGCAATGACATGCAGATTCTCTAGAACTGAAATTTAGAAGATTAAGGTACAGTAACAGAACCTACTGCCTCAAAATGTTACAGGTAATCAATGAAAAAAGGAAACCCCCAGAAATGGGAAAATACCCCCAATTTTACCACTAGAGGGACTCTTCCTAAACTACTGACTGCCCACAATTTCAAAAGCTGCATGGATATCTTGTGAAAAAAATGGATATAGGAGAATAATTTATTTCTTTTCTTTTGATTGTAGTTAAATAAGAAAGGAAAACCTTTTCATATGTGCATTAACAGGCAAAAACTGTAATTAATGGATATGAAAAAGTTACAGTGTACTTTAGCTTTTAAAAAAAAAACCCAGTGATATTACTTTAACTATCATAATTAAATTGAATGAATGTAGCATAGACCAACAAAAGAAAAAAAGAGAAAGAAAGAAAGAAGAAAGAAAGAAATAAAGAAAGAAAGAAAGAAAGAAAGAAAGAAAGAAAGAAAGAAAGAAAGAAAGAAAGGAGAAGAAAAAAATAAAAAAGCCCAGATTCAAATTTTGCCAAATATTTTTATCTTCACATTAATCCTTTCTTGTTTCTGAATGATGCAGATTTAATAAATATAATATGGACAAAAATGTTTAATGGTAGAAATTGTAGTTTCTAGAAACAGAGAGATTAGTTATATATGCACTTGTTCTATAGCCTTCCTTAAACTTAGTGCCCTCCAGATATATGCAGTGGTGGGATTCAGCCAGTTCGCACCAGTTCGGCAGAACCGGTAGCTAATTTTTTGTTGCCCAGGCCCAGAATGGACTTCTGGAAGCAGCATTCACACAGAGAACCGGCTATTCACTTATTTGAATCCCACCACTGGATATATGGCTTCAACTCTCAGGATTCCCAGCAAGGACCACTAGTGGTCTAGTGCCTAGTGAATCCTGAGAAGAGTCCATGATTAAGGAAGGTTCCTTCTATTGTATTAAAGTCTAGTACTGATCCTGTTTCAATATAACATAAGAACATAGTTATGCTGACAGACATTTTAGATTGCTAGTTTATTAATATCATGCTTCAGAAATAGCTGCAAATAATTTGCTTAGTGTGATACTGTTCTGTGTATCCTATCAAAATTTATTCTTTTAAGTTCATACTTGTATGAACAGTTCATACATGAATGAAATCTAGTATAGGAGTGCACATTCATCAAATGCTAACCAATATGCACTGCCGTTTTTGCTGAAAAAAACTATTTGGCAGACTACACAGAGAAGTTATGGAGTTAGAATTGCCTATAGTCTCCCAACACATGAACATTTATGGATGAAATATTTTGTCACCAGGGAGAAAATATTTTCTCTGTATTTCTTACAAATACTATTCTGCTTTTATTAAAAATAGTTTCACCTGTAACTTTTTTAACTGATGGAAATACAGTCTATCTCTCTCTTGCTCACTTTCTCTGTGTATTTTATGAATGAAAGTGCCATATAATGATTCATAACCTTCTCATATGGCCATTTCAGAATATTTGAAGTATTAACCCTCTGGGAAGGGACATACCACAACCGCTCCCATAAATGAATCATTCAGTGTATTTTCTGTTCTGAGCAAAAGATTGCTCATCCAAATAGGGAGCTGTCTACTGAGATTAGAGTTGAAAGAGGCCTGCATAGGAAATGGAAGATAGATATAACCACCAAGGAGATTTTCCAGCAAATAGCTAATATCTGCAGAAGGATAGTCAGCAGGCTGAAAGCAAAGCACAAAAGCAACTTAAGCTCACAAAGTAAAATAAAAGCAACAAAAGAAGCTTTTGGGACTCTGTAAGTAGAAAAAAAGAAAGGAGGGTGTGGGACCACTGTTTGAAGAAAATGATAGTATAATAGGTGACAGAGAGAGAACAGAGCTAATCAACTTTGGTTCAATTCTCTCCAGTTTAAGTTTCCAAGGCCAGATCAGTTGTGTCTGAAAGTCTTAAAGGAGTATGCAAATATCATCTCAAAGTCCTTTTTCATAATCATAGAGAAATCATGAAAGACAGAGGGTGGGTTGAAGAGAAAAAGAGGACTTAGCTAATTATGGATATGTTATCTTGATGTCCATACTAGCAAAATTTTGGAACCCATTAATTAGCAAGCACTTTGTGACCATTTGGGGGAAAAACTTCATTGCTTAGCACAAACCAGCATGGGTTTATCAAGAACGAGTCATGCTAAATCAACTTGATCTCCTCTTTTGATAGAATGTCCAGTTTAAGTCATCATGGGAATGCAGAGGACATATAACACCTTGGCATCAGCAAAACCTTTGACTGTGTCTCCCCTGCAACTGCAATAGAGAAGACAGCAAATTATGAACTGAACTATGTTACAGTTTAAGAAGATTTAAGATTTAAGAAAATTAAAATTAAATGTTACAGTTTAAGAAGATTTAAGATTTAAGAAAATTAACGAATTGGATGGATTAAAAAAATATGATTTTTAATACGAGTTTTAATATGACAGAACAGCAAATATCTTGAAGAACTATACCAAAAGTAAGGGGGGGGGGTTTGACAATGGGCAGAAATCAACAAGATAAATCATCAAGGACAAATGCAAGATTCTTTATTTGGGTAGGAAAAATCATAGATGTGTAAAGGAATGGGGGCAATTGTACCAGGCAGTAATCATGGGAAGAGGACCTGGACTGAGCATTAGCAACAACAACAAAAAAGCAATGACAGACTGAAACAATACAAGAATAGCGCCAAGTTCAAGAGAACTCAGTGTTCTTTTCCGTTCTGTGTTATTTAGTCCACACCTAGAATATTATGTGCTGTTGTAAGCATCATCGTTTAGAAAGGACATTGACAATCTGGAGTGTGTGCAAAGAAAAGCAATGAACATGGCAAAGTTTTAGAAGAAGAAAATTCATGAGCAATTATCGAATCTGGATAATTTTAATCCAAAAACAAAAGACTCTAAACAACTGTCATGTACAATATATGGTAGATTGTTCAGTTGTTACAGAAGGCAAGACAAAACACAATGGTTGATGTTACAAGGAAGTAGATTTCAATTGGGCATCAGATAATGATGATGATGATGATGATGATGATGATGATGATGATGATAATAATAATAATAATAATAATAATAATAATAATAATAATGGCTGTTGAATGATGAAACAATCTGCCACGGAAGAGAATGGATTCTTCTTTATTAGAGACAGTTATACGGAGACTAGTTGACCATCTCTTAGATATGGTGTAGTAATGGGTTAATGTACTCAACAAGGGGTTGAACTGGATCATTTCAAATATAATCCAACTCTCATATTCCATAATTCAAATAATGGACAATATATTTTCGTATGAGATATATAGTGCTGATTATGACCTTGAAAGCCCTGTATGGTTTGGTTTCAGGTTACCTATGAGAATGCTTTCTTCTGTAAAACTTGCAGTTTTTATGGAGCACCTTGGGACAGAGAGTTCATGGTTGCTGCATCAAATCTGTAGAATGCGTTCCCTATCTGGGTGTGCAGACTGACCACTTTGTTAGATTTTTTTCAAGGCTTTTAATTGCTGAACATTTAAAATCTTTTTTTTTAATTATTAACCCTATTTTATGACTTTTATTATTCTACATTGCCAGAGACTTGGGTAATTGGTGATACGAAGTAGTAGCCTAATAAACCTATTTTTATCTTTCAATTAAATGAGATTTCCCAGCAGTGGAAATGGAAATGTTAAATATTTTAAAGTAGAATTGGTAAGTAATTCTCTTCAAGACTCAATTAAGTATTAAGAAATTCAGGGAGTTCAGTATCAATTAAATTCTGTTAATTCTGAAATTAACCTTCCTATTTGTTCTAATTAATTCTCCACCCAATGAATGTCAATCAATGCTGTGGCTTCTTCTGTCTATATAATGCTACTGTTGGACTAGAGAAAGCCTGCTCAAGTGCAACTCCCTTCTGACTCTGCTCTGCTTCCAGTCTTTGATCTCACAGACCCAAATGGGTCTCTCTGCTCCACCCTTTCATCTGGCCATTCCTCAATACTTTGCAAGCAGTTAATTACACCCAGTGCCAATCCTGTGAAAGAGGCAAGAGGTTGCATCATAAGACTCCCATGGCAGCCACGTGAGATTGTTCACCTTAAATCAGGACATGCTGATTTAAAGAGGCCATGGGATAAGAAGCAAAACAGTTTTCACTGATACAAACTTCATGATGGGTGGAGAATCCTCACCAGAATTCTAGGAACAATGGTAGCTGCCGCCCAGCCAAATTTGAGAGCTGGTGTATCTCCAGTTTTCCAGAGACTAAACGAATGTAGGGAGTTTCCCCAGCTGCTTTCAAGTAGCACAGCCCATAGCAAGACTGAGGTTCAGTTCCTGCCATTCATGCCAGTGTTCCAGCTAAGATGTTGGGTGTTGGCTCTCATTATTTCAAACCCTGCCTTGTTCTTCATCTCCTTCTCACTTCTCTCAGGCTGTCACTATCTAGGCCTGAGAATTAAATACTATGTCTCAAATAGCCGAGATTGGCCAGCAGTGGAAATGGAATGTTAAGTCATTTGTCTAGAATTGGCATCACATTTTAAGCATATTCCCTACACACTGGAAAATGTCTTCTCTGGCACACTGCATGGGCTTACTTATTGAAATAAATTGTTAAATCACTCCATATCATTCTGTGCTTATTCTTTACTGGTTAATTTACGTGTCAGTGGCCTGGATTTCTTCTCCCAGAATTCCCTAGCCAGCATGGGAACTGAACCTCACACATCTCCAAGCTGCCAGGTTGAGAAACACTGCCCTGTATGTTTTTCTGCCATGGACCAAGTTCTATCCTGAATGCAGCATCACACATCGCCATATCTGTTTGGTAGTGCTGCTTTTCCCATGATCTCCCTGCTTGGTTTCCCTGGGAACAGACAACTGCAAACTGAGTTTCACTGGCTGCTGCTAAAGTAGTAACACCCACGTGATACATTAATTAAGTATACTAAAACAGTTGATGTATATGGCTTTGTATGTTAACCATAGCCTAAAGAAAGTAGGGGTGGGGATCAGCACCTTATTTCCCTGCCCAAAAAATCCCACCTGTTTAAAGTTCTGATTTCTTTTTCAAGGAAAATTTCCACTGCTACTAATGGAAACTTTAAACTTCAGATAGCTGCCTCAAAGGAGAACTAAGAGGATGGGTCAAAAAAAAGTTAAACTTTCCTTCCTACCATTGCTTAGATTTATTTTGGAATGTAATCAGTGGCATGCCATGCCTGTTCTTAAATATCTAAAAGTATTTTTTTTAGTATTTATTCCCTGAATATAAGTGCCACTGAAATGAATGAATTTTTATATAAAGTTTTGATAGACACCACAAAAGTCAAGTTATTATTTAATTGAACAAGCTCTTTGTTTGTTTGTTTGTTTTGTTTAAACATTATGGTTACCCTAGTCTGTTCTTTAGCAAGTTCTTCATTTAATTTGGATCCACTTAATTGTGGAATAGCAATTAAGGAACCAAGGCAGATTGCTGACACATTATACTTTTCTTTGTTTCATGCTACTGCAGGGAGCTTGCTAAGATGTCTCATTCAGCAAGGACCAGACAGGGCAGGGTGGGTCATCCAAGCCACTTAAAGTTCTCTTTCCTCATCTTGGTAAGGTAGAACTCTGTGCACTCATTTCCTCAGCTTCTGGTGAGTTCAATCTTTGGCATTCTTAGCATCTTATAACTAATGGTAAATAATTATACAGTATGTGGGGTTCTTTATGGGTCAATGCAACTTAATACAAAATCAGAAATAAAATTAATTTAAGGCTTCACATGGAAAAAGTCTTGTAAAAATTTTTCCTGTAACCTTCTTACTTGGTCTATTCTTTAATTAGGTTATAACCTAATTTTTATAACCTTTTCTATTGGAGATGCTGTATTTGTACATTCTTGCATTGGGCAACCTGTTGGTCTAGATGGATCTCAAGATATTTTTCATATTATTCCATGTTACAGCGATTAGAAGGTTGGTGGTTGTTGTTATTTTGAACTTCCTAGAGTTACTTATCATTTTCATATGTCGACTGTTAATCAAAGAACTTAGGCTGATACAATCTTTTTTTTCTCTATTTCAGAAACCATTACTTAAGAGTTTTGGGCTCTCCCTTATACCAACATACAAAAAGAAGAGCAATTTCTTAATTACTGATTGGCCAAAAGATTTTCCACTCCCATAGAAATCACAGAGGGATGTGAATTCCAAGTGACTGCATTCCAAGAATGGCGCAAGATTCTCATTAACAATACATATTGCAACGTCTACTTAAAGAAGAATGTGAACATGTCAATATCATGAAACGGGTGGTACCCTAATCAAGAGCAAAATTTAGATCAGCTACTTGTTCTTTCTCAAGTCTAACGTATATGGCACTTGAGAGCCTTACACTTTTCTAATTATAAAATCAAAATGCTATTGAAATATTAGCTTGCCCAAATTGAAGCCATTCCAGGGTTCTAATTTTAGATAATAATTCAACATAAAATGTAGGCATATTTATTATGCAGTCTCACTTTTTGAAAGAAAAAAAGCAGAAACTCTTGTTTTAATGACTTTGTTCAAAATAGCAGAACCACATGCAGAGTTCAACTTTATTATGTTCTGCCTATAATACAGAAATCTCCTCAGATGGTAACATTATTTTGGGAACAAATAAATTCAGTAAGTTTCCATCTTGTGGTGAGGGGCATTGGTCCTAGCCATTTTGCACTTGTGCAGTGACTCCAGACTGACTCCATGCTTTAGCCCCCCCCCCCCCCCAAGCTGGCTGCTTTCCAAGAGTTTTGGCCCAAATATTGTCAAGCTAATGGTAGAATTAAGAAACAAATATAGCAAAACCCCATTTTATTTATTTTTTTAGATCAATTTATGTAGCTGCCCATTCTCACAAACAAGCAGTTCTGGGTGGCATACAACAAAGTCAAAAACAGTTAATAAATGCTATAATAAATAAAGAACAAATACATATAAAAATAAAATTAAGAAATACAAAAACAAAGTAAAACCAAGAAAAATAGAGGGATGTTAAATGGCAGAACCAACTCACAAGTTCACCCATCCTCTCGAGTCCCCAGACATGCTGGCATAACCATGTCTCGAGGGGCTTCCAGAAACTCAATAGTGATGAGGCCAACCTCACCTGGTGGGGGGAAGGGAGGAAAGAATCTTCCACAGTGCAGGCAACCCAGCAGAAAAGACCACCTCCTAGTGCTCAGCAAATTAACTCCCTAGACAACAGAAGCCATAGCATGCCCTCTCTGCTGTATCTTGAAGGACAGGTAGATGAAATTGGGGAGAGAAGGTCCCTCAAATAACCTGGTCCCATGTCATGAAGGGGACCAGACCAGTCATCTCTTTGTTATTCTTTGTTTTCACAGTTAACTTTTTTTTAATGAGGCATCCATGTCTTCCTTTCCTAATATCCATGGCTATCCAGAAGGGGAGGGCAAGGAACATCTCATGTATAATGGTGCCAATTCTGCACTTGCATCAGGATGTAAGTGCATAATTTGCATCACAATGTCACAATATCAGGGCACACCTGAGCTCATTTTGATATTGATTCTAATAGCAGTAATGCTAATATTGTTTTCTTTTCCTCCCTGATTATTATACTGATCTAACTAAGTGATTATATATGTCCATTGATTCTGGTCTATTACCAACAGAGGAGGGATCACAACAATATAATTCATATAGTGAAAAAGGGTTAATAATTCATGTATTCATTTTTTTATTCCGTTCAATCATGTCCAATTTCTTGAAACTGCTTGGACAATTCCCTGCAGTTTTCTTGACAAGGTTTTTCAGAGGTGGTTTGTCATTGTCTCCCTCCTATGGCTGAGAGAGGGTGAGTGGCCCAAGATCGTCCAGGTGGCTTTGTGTCTAAAGCAGGACTAGAACTCATAGTCTCCCAATTCCTAGCCTGATGCCTTAACCACTACATGAAACTGGCTCTCCATCTCATAGCTAACCCACCATATATATCCCAGTTTATTTAGCTATTATATAAGCTAAACTATTGATAGCACCATCCAGTAATATACAATAATAAAACCATCAGCATGAAACCACAATGAAATAAACATATAGCAGAATAGATGTAGATGCAGAAAAAAAAAATAATAATCCAAGAAATCCTGATGAATGGTTAGACTGCATTTAAACGTATAAAATGACAATCCCTTCTTCTAGTCTAGGGATGTCAAACTCGTAACGTCACGTGACATGTCACGACGTATCGTGACTTTTTTCCATTGCTAGCAATGGGGTGGGTGCGGTTTCGCTATGATGCACCCGTCCCACGGGCTGGCAGTTTGACACCCCTATTCTAGTCAACCTTTGTGAATGAGATCCCATCATTTGTTACCGGCACAGCAGAATACAGAAGACATATAAGCAGCTAATCATTAATTTATCAACTTGTATCAACTTATTTAATTTATACACTTTTATTTTTTATGATTGTAGGATGCCCAGAGTTACCTTGAGGTAATATTGGCAGCCTATAAATTTTATAAATAAATAAATAACAATGCTTTAGCAATTTTGTATATTACCTTCCTGGGTTACCCAATATTGTAAAGTTTGTGCACAATTAATCTTGGATTTATTCAGAATTTCAAAAGCTAGACAGCTGTTATCTAACCACTTGTAATAAAAAATTCCACACTTGCTTCTATGTTTCATTTTCCTATCCTCAGGTGCTTCAAGTTCTCTGGGTGAGCTACATAATGATGAGTTGGTCATTATTCTCCACCTGTCCTGGAGTGAGCAAAGAACTATAAGATTTGCTGTGACTGTTACCAATCTCTATTTTCTGCCTCTGTTTCAAGTCACTGCAATCACCTAACTTCTTTCCAAATGTCAGATTTTATACACGTTGAGCTTATTTTTGCAGCAGGACAGAGAAAGAGGAAAAATTCAGATACTGCTAAAGCCTGTTTCAGTTCACGGGCTGAAGAGGAGACAAAGGCAATGTCATGACAGCATGATATAAAAAAATATAATTGCAAGAGAAAGGCCATAAAATTTATTAAAGGTAGCTCCTCTTGCTGCTCAGTGTGACAACTTTTGCTATTGTTGGATGAACGGCAAGGTAAACCAAGCCTATACAAGCAGAGAGCTCCAAAGATATGAGCTCAGAAGGGCAGAATACGACAAGCCAGCACAAATGTAGCAATGTCTATTGAGCTGATTGTGTGTAATTTAATAATTCCGGAAAGCCACTAAGATTTCATAGTAAAACTGAATTGCTCAATCAGAGGACTAGCTGTATTTATTCAAGAGTGAAGTGCTTTGGGCTAGGAAGTAAGGAGATTCCTAATAAATCTATATAAACTGTGCAAATAACAGATCTGAGTGCTCCAATTCTATAGAATAGGGAAAGCAAATTAAGATCCCATTCCCAGGAAGAAGCACAATATAGTACTCTCTTAAGAATTGTAGAATGGATTATATTACATACAAACTGATCTTCACAGTTTTGCTGGAGTTTGGAAAAGCAAGACTCAACAAGATATACAGGTAATGTAGAGAAGCAGAGAAACCACATTCTAACACAAAAAGAAAGTGGTTGCATGAAAGTTACAAAAGGCCTGCAAAGTCAATAGTGTGATTGCTTGCACTCCAAGCTGTTGAAAAATTTGCAAGATTCATCAAAAAAGATTGCTTCAGAGTTTATTTAAAAAATAAGAAGAAATCCTGGAATATAGAACATTGCTGAGTGCTATTCTGCAGTGAAATTGGGCTATGCTTACAATTAGTATAAGCTAGACCTTTATTTTACCGAGCCTGAATCCAAAAACAAACTGTACTGTAACAGAGGATTTTAAAGATTCTGTATCTGTAATGATCTGACAGACATTTAAATTATTTAATCCAAGTTCATTCTTATTAAAACCACTAATTTATATGAATAGATAATGGGTGAAGCAGAATAAAAGACAAATAGCCAAGATCTAGTAGTTGATAACTACCATAAATAAAACTACTATTTTATTTATGATTTGCTAATGAATCACACTTTCAAGTTACAAGTTAAATTTATTATGGCATAGAGTAGCTTTTAATGAAATATGCATGTATATATTTAAACCAACAGTGAAATTTGGGAAAAAAACTTTCCTTGTAAATTTTCTTTTTGTTTTTTTAAAGTGATCATATTATATATTAAAAGGAATAAAAGAGGTAAGCAAATTGAGCAACTCTTGTTCAAAACTGGTAATTTGGTTCCAATTTGTGATTTAATTCTGGCTTCCAATTCACAATAGAAAATCAACTAAAATTAAAATTAACTGAAACAATACAGGCTTCTAATAACATTAAACATTTCTTGCACATGTGTGAAAGTATCCAAATTGGCAACTAGTTGAAGCCATTTAATTCTATTGATAAAGCCAATTTAATTTGGTAATTTGATTGTATTGGCATCAACTGTCTAAACTGAATATTCCCCAACAAACAAAATTAACTGTTGTTAACATGAAGTAATATTTATTTAAAATAATTTATCAACACTCAGATTGCAATGCAACAAAATATTGTAATATGGAGTATTGGTGTTTATGATACTCACATTCCATTCTGCTTTCTGACTAGTTCACCATTGTTAAAGCATCCTATCAGCATTTGGTGTCCAAAGAATCTTCCTAATACTGTTTTGTCTGCCCCGGCTCCTGCTGAGTAGCTCTCAGCTAAAGATTTTGTCAGAAAAATGTCTGAAAAACTTCAGGTTTTTTTCTGGGTCTGCTTCCCTTTTGTGTCTGTTTGCTACTACTTTGCCCACAATGCAAAGACAATTTAAATCACTATTTGTTTATATACCAAAGAGATCTATAACAACATTCAGCTGCATAGAGAGAATAAGTTTAATATTCCTGCCATCCATCCAGCACAGTTATGTCCATATGGTACATTTACTGAGGGAGAGGGAACTTCATGTTTCTCCCCTCCCCCACTGCACAATTGGACTTGATGTTAGCGCCTGCAGTATGGAACACACTCCACTGAAAGTGTGATTAGTTCCTATCCTCAGATGACAAAAAACCCTCAAAATTATTTTTATTTCAACAGACCATTGAGTCCTAGATTGTTTTTGATGCACAACTGTGCTTTATTATTTTCAATAGCTTTTTAATATTTTTAATATATGGAGATCATCTGATGAGACAGAGAAAATCCCATCTCAGTCTCTGATTAGTCAATGCTAGCTGGACATCTTCAAAGAAGCATGTCACATGTGAAAAATAGCAATTAGCCAGAGTGGTACAATACTTGTATGTTATCATTCAAGATCTTTAAATGTTGGTCATAAGGGCTGAAGCTTGGGTTCTACCATTTATGCAAAAAAGCAAGACAATCATTCTGGTACAATATTCACTGCGTATGGAAAGCCACAGGGTTGTGATGGTGATGAAACATTCAGAGGCAGATAATAAAGTAAACATATACATAAATGTGCATGGGGCAATTGATGGTACTATGATAATTGGTACTGCAGGCTACTTCTACTGACTGCCAGTTTGGCAGTTTGATTCTCACTGGGCTCAAGGTTGACTCAGCCTTCCAGCTTTCCAAGGTCGGTCAGATGAGGATCCAGATTGTTGGGGGCAATATGCTGACTCTGTCAACCACTTCAAGAGGGCTGTAAAGCACTATGAAGGGGTGTATAAGTCTAAATGCTTATCTTTTAAAGACAAGGAAGAGCCTGCAAATTATTTTGTTATTATTGTAGCTATTTCCAACTTTGAAAACAATGAAGGGATGATATTTCCCAATGTGTAAATCAGGGTTCTGTTTTGTTTTAAAAAGGCAGGGCAGATTAACAATATAAGCATTTATTTATTTATTTATTTATTTATTTATTTATTTATTTATTTATTTATTCCTTTGTAATGTTGTTTTGTTTGGCTGAAATCACTTTATGAATTCTGACCATGTTCTAAAGATAAAAATAAAAGCAAAGAGTTGTACTAAGCAACAACAGTAACAACAGGGAGGCAAAATATCTTGAGCCTGAGTTTTAGAAAGAAGAATTACATCAAGACCTGGCTTGCAAATTTTCTTTACCTGTAAAAGAGGCATCGGTTTTTATATCCTATTCTCAGACTGTTTGAGAATGTCTTTCTCTGTGGTTTTTTTCTCACCAACTAATGTTGTTAGGGATAGCAGAGTATACTTTTGCCAAATTGGTTTTTTTTAATGTAATCTTTCTTCATTTGTCCCTGGCTATAGGACAAATTTCCTTATAATTTTTTCCTGTGGGATTTAATTGAAATGTGAGATACCACATAGACTGCAGATTGCTGAGTACAAGTTGGTGCAATGAAAGCCCACTCTATGGCCACTTCAAAATTGAATAAATTGAAAATAAATTGAAAATTTCATTCCACTCAATATCTTTTCTTTGAATGAATTTATGAAAACAAATTTTCATCAAACTGAGTAAGAACTGTTCAGGTTATTTTTTTGCATGGCATAAAAATAGATAACCAAGGAGTGTAGCATAGCAGTTAATTTTTGGATTAGGAATGGAGATACTCATGTTCAAGTCAAACTTCCATCATGGAAGTTCATGGCTGTCTTTGGACCAATACCCCAGCCCTAAATATTGAAGGTGAATTGTTGCTTCACAGTTTGTTATCAAGATCATGATTTCCTCAGGAACGGTGATGATCAAGATGCCTGACAGAGTGGAGAAAAGGGCATCAACATATTATTGCAATCTCACGCTCCTAATCTTCCCACCAGACAGAAATTTGAATACTAGGCAGCCCCAGCTGAGAGACAGTTCCTGTTTAATCATTGCGCTTCTGACAGGCAAACAATGAGAGACAAGCAGGAGTTTTTCAATTAAAAGGAGCAACATTCTAACAGATAACTTATGTCAATATGATCCCATTATCTGCTAATGGATATATATATTGTAGCAGTATGTCCACATTACTTTATTATTACTCCTTTGAAAATATTATTTCACCAAATTTCTCATCCAAAGGGTCAGACAGCACAATTTAACCACATTTCTTTGTGAGTTGATGGCTTGGTTGCGTAACCAGTTACTTATCTTCCATTTTTTACTGCAGGGAGAATGGAAAGAGATAAGAAGAGAGAGCAATTGTTTGAAGTTCTCTATGAAATTAGTGAATGTTTAATATGTAACATTGTTCTTGTAGGTATAATCTTATTAAAGCAATAAACCAAACACCTAAATCCTTTCTCCTTTTTCTGTCATATGCATTCTGGCAATTTTTCATCTAACGCCAAAATTGTGCCACCAATGGCACAGCGTCACCATTCTCCTATATCTTCATTTTCATTAATGTAAGTGATGATGTAATCATCAACCAGCAGGCCTAATTCAAGCACAAGCAGTCTGTTTAGTTTCATTACCTAAGGTATTGAGATTGTTTTTGCGATTCATAGCATCTTTCTTTATGATATCCCAAATTACATGTGTTAACAAGTTGTTGAAAGTGAAATTCATGCACATGTACATACATTTACTCCCTTTCTCTCTCACACAGACAAACACACATGTGTATACTGAAAAAGAGATGACAAACACCATAGAAATATTTTAACATATGTGTGTGTGTGTGTGTGTGTGTGCGTGTGTGTGTATATAGGCTAAGCAGCCACATCAAATCTTTTGATAAAAGTCAGAAAAGATTAATAGCTTTGAGCATTTAATTTATAGAAGCCAGATGTAAGCTCACTTGTAATTTATTCCAGTGAGTGTGAAACCAAGTGGGAAGCTGCCAGTAGTAAAGGTATCCTTGACTTACAATTGGGACCAGAATTTCTGTGGCTAAGCAAGGCAGTTGTTAAGTGGGTTGTACCCTTTTAACAACCTTTATTGCCACAGTTTGTTAAGTGAATCACTGCAGTTGTTAAGTGAGTCTAACTTTCTCCACTGACTTTCCTTGTGGGAAGCTGGCTGGGAAGGTCACAAATGTCAATCACCTGAGTCCAAGACACTGCAATTATCATAAATACATGCTGGTTACCAAGTGCCCAAATTTTGATCATGTGACTTGAGAATACTGCAATAGTCATAAGTGTGAGGACCAGTTGTAAATAACTTTTTTCCAATATCACTATAATTTTGAATGATCATTAAATATATTTTGCAGAATACAGTACACAAAAGAAGAAGTTTCAGAATAAAGTATATATTACACCAAAATCCATTACCTTAGGAAAAATATAAAAATGCAAACAGAATGCATTTGTTTGTAGAAATGAGCATAAGTATATATACTTAAAAAACCTCAAGCAAGTAGAAGAGTGGGGCAAAATTACAATGAAAAAAAACCAAGATACAGAGAGAAACTGAAATTGCCAGATTTATAAAAATGAGAAACAGAGCAGCTGAAATTGACTCATATATCCATCCCTGTTATTATTCAGTCAGAAATTCAGGAAACTGAAAATGGCAAAAATCTGCTCAGCATATGGTCAGTTACTACAAACAACTAGTTCTTAATTAGTGTCACCCTAGTTCTTGTTTGTCTTCTCTAAAATCTGAATACATCTAGTTCTAACTGCTTAGTTTATGCAAAAACAAGAATAGTGTTTTTCAAAACCTCCACAGGTATAAATACAATGAAGTTTTTGCATCAGGAATATCACATGGGTTTCCATCATGCTATTTAATAATACTTTTTATTCTCAATGAATATGGTTGTCATACCCAGATCCTGAGAACAAGCACTCATTAGAGGAATTTTCATTAGAGGAAATTAATTCTAGGCCCCATGTCTCTTAATTCCTTTATCCAGGTCTAACCACAATAGATATGACTTCTTCTCACCCACCATCCCATCCAATGGTTTACAAGCTTGTTCCTGGTTCTTCTAACGTCTTGATTTTTCTCCAACATTCTTTAGCCTCCTTCCACTACTATTTACTCCATTATTATTGCTTCTGTAATGCAGGCTTAACATCATATCACCAAAAGATCAGATGAAGGTTTCTCAGGATGCTGCCATGGCACCATGGTTGTAGTAACTCAGAAGGGATTCTGGATTGACATTTGCTGCTCTACTACTGTGGCTGTGGAGCTGCTGCATCCTAGGACACGCTTACAATTTTTATACTCTATCTTGCCTCATCGATAATGCTCATTAGAGAAATCTGTAGAAATTGGTGTTTTGTGTGCGTATGTGCATGTGTAAACCTTCCATACAAAAATGCACAAATACAGTACATATCTGGATTTTTTTTTCTAGATTCACAACCAGGGAAAAGAATGTGGAGTGGATTAAAAGGGAACTCATCTATTAGCTGCTTGAAGTTCTGTGAAGCTCACAAAAATATAGATATGACATGATTATACTATTATTATAACACCATACATCTGATAAAGTCAAAGGGAACATGGAAATATTCCAAATTCCATCACACACATCATTCATATTTGGAAAATTAATAGTTTAGTGATCTGGGAAGCCTCTGATATTCCCAGGAAGCAATAATTGACTGTATCAGGAGAGAACTTGTGCATGGTAAATTTTCCAATATACTGGTGTGAAAGATCATAATCAATGAATCAAACCAGCATTCTAGTACATTTAAAATTTTTTTTTCCTAAATGGAATCCTTTTTCTTTGATTCTTAGAATCACGGGGATCATGGGAATGAGGCCATGTGGGAATGAGGGAAACATTTTAATTATTTTTCAGGACGTTTTAGAGATAGACCCTTCCTTCCTTCCTTCCTTCCTTCCTTCCTTCCTTCCTTCCTTCCTTCCTTCCTTCCTTCCTTCCTTCCTTCCTTTGTTCCTCCCTTCCTTGTGACTATTTATCTACCTTGAGTCTATTTTAGCCTTTACGCTATTTGTATCAGGTGCAAGAAATCAAGAGCTAGGATAGAGTTCAAAAGCACAAGTTTATTTCAGGCTACCTGTATACAAGGATCTGATCTACTAATGGCCAAAGAAAATTGGCACCAGGTAAGAGTCAACAGACTTCAAGGGACTTAGGTCACTTACAGAGATATAGAGACTGCAAACTGATGATGCGTTTGTCCCTGCCCTCAGACTCAGCCTGGTCATCTCCTACATCAGTGGTGGCGAATCTATGGCACAGGTGCCAGAGGCGGCACTCAGAGCCTTCTCTGTGGGCAAGTGCACCATTGCCCCAGTCTTAGGCCTTCAGCTGGGTTTTATAAAACCTTTTCCCTTTAGGCCTCCGCCGCCATGTGCAAAAAAAAAAAAAGGTTCAATCAATCAGTCAATTTCAACTTCTCGCGGGAAAAAAGAAGATCTTGCAAAGTTGGAATTGATTGATTGAACTTTTTAGTCCCACCCAATCTGCCATTACCACCACAGCCATGCCCAGCCAATGGGCCACACCAACCTGGCACCCAATGATACATAAGTGAGTTACAGTTTGGGCACTCGGTCTCTAAAAGGTTTGCCACCACTGTCCTACATCTTTCATATATGCTTATGACCTCAAAAAATTGGAAAATGCACCACTGATTTTCAACATCTTTTCTGTTGGCTAGAGAAGGATCCAGGAAACCTAGAGAAATAAGCCAGTAGTTTTTGTTAGAACCATTTACATTTTGAAATTTTAAAAAGATAATAAAGTTTCTGCAGTAGAATAAATTGCATTTTGCATGTTTCCTCTGTGAAGATTAAGCCTATTGAATTTCATTCTGGGTAGATCCAGTCTTTAAGTGTGAGTATGTGTGTATATTTGTAAAGAGATGTCTTTACAAATTTATTGGAAGAGAAGAAAGGGGAAAAGATCCATGAATTCTATATTATGCAGAATTTACGCTGCATAATACTATGCTGGTCACTATGCCATCTGACAAATTATAGCAAAATAAGAATAAGGATTTTAGAGCTAAGCCAGTGATGGCGAATCTTTTAGAGACTGAGTGCCCAAACTGCAACCCAAAACCCACTTATGCATCATCGAGTGCCGGGTGGGTGTGGCCCATTGTCTGGGTGTGGCCAATTGGTGGGTATGGCCAATTGGGTAGGCGTGACTGCAGTGGTAATGGCACACTGGGTGGGACTAAAAAGTTCAATCAATCAATTCCAACTTTGCAAGATCTTTTTTTTCCCCATGAGAAGTTGAAATTGACTGATTGAATCTTTTTTTTTTTTTTGCACACGGCGATGGAGGCTTAAAGGGAAAAGTTTTTATAAAACTCAGCTGAAGGCCTAGGACTGGGGCAACAGCGCACGTGCCCATAGAGAGGGCTCTGAGTGCCACCTCTGACACCCGTGCCATGGGTTTGCCACCACTGAGCTAGGCTCTTTCAGATTTTGTTTATTTGGATGTGCGTGTGTTTAAGACTACATGACCACCTCATTCATCCTAGGACAAAATTAGATTATGTTCTCAATAAATTCTGCACTTATCTTCTCATCCTAGAGCAATCCAGTTTGAATGTAGATTGTGGGAAGAGAGGTAGTTGCACTCAGAAAGGCCAAATCATTCATGAAGCTTCAGGTTATCCTGACTCCATTTGGGAGGTTTCTGCTTAGCCAATCTACAGATGCACAACTGTCAGTAGGAGTCAATATTGTTGTTGTTAAGATAAGATAACAAGCAATGTCCCCTCCCATATTTACTGAGCCACAGTCACCATGGGTCCATCAATTGCAGTTCCACCTAAACACCTACCTTCTTATTTTACATTGTTGCTTACCTAAGCACAACTTACACTTCAGCCTGTACATTTCCTCATAAGATCAATGCAACACCTCCCTATTGCAGAGGTTCTTACATTACGTGGCCTCCTGCAATGTTCTACCTATTTGTGTGTTGCAAAGGCTTAATAGCTAGTTATTGCCATGTTCAGCTCTCCTGAGATGCTTCCTTATAACTGGAAGGAAAGTTTCATGAAGTCAAATCAACCCAGTGAATTGGATGGGGACAATTCTACAAGGACTTCCGTTAAAGCTACATACCTGCATTTCACTGAATTCTTTAGAGCCTAAGCTACATCTAATGCTACATCAAAGCAACATGAAATGAAAAGAAATGAAAAGCTGGGGAAAAGGCCAATAAATTATCCAGGTATCATCTACATGGAGGGAAGTTTGTTGTGGGGTGCCCCAGGGCTCTATCCTAGGCCCAGTGCTCTTCAACATCTTCATCAATGATTTGGATGAGGGGATAGATGGGGAACTCATCAAATTTGCGGATGACACCAAGCTGGCAGGAATAGCCAACACTCCAGAAGACAGGCTTAAGATACAGGAGGACCTGGACAGACTTGTACACTGGGAGCTATCTAACAAAATTAAATTCAATGGTGAAAAAAGTAAGGTTCTACATTTAGGCAAGAAAAACCAAATGTACAGGTATAGTATAGGGGGTACCTTGCTCAATAGTAGTATCCGTGAGAGGGATCTCGGAGTCCTAGTGGACAATCACTTAAATATGAGCCAGCAGTGTGCTGCAGCTACCAAGAAGGCCAACATAGTGCTGGGCTGCATTAACAGAGGGATAGAATCAAGATCACGTGAAGTATTAATACCACTTTACAATGCCTTGGTAAGGCCACACTTGGAATACTGCATCCAGTTTTGGTCACCACGATGTAAAAAGATGCTGAGACTCTAGAAAGAGTACAGAGAAGAGCAACAAAGATGATTAGGGGACTGGAGGCTAAAACATATAAGGAACGGTTGCTGGAATTGGGTATGTCTAGTTTAATGAAGAGAAGGATGAGGGGGGACATGATAGCAGTGTTCCAATATTTCAAGGGCTGCCACAAAGAAGATGGAGTCAAGCTATTCTCCAAGACACCTGAAGGCAGGACAAGAAGCAACGGATGGAAACTGATCAAGGAGAGAAGCAACCTAGAACTAAGGAGAAATTTCCTGACAGTTAGAACAATTAACCAATGGAACAACCTGCCTCCAGAAGCGATGAATGCTCCAACACTGGAAGTTTTTAAAAAGAGACTGGACAACCATTTGTCTGATATGGTATAGGGTTTCCTGCCTGAGCAGGGGGTTGGACTCAATGACTTCCAAGATCCCTTCCAACTTTTTTTATTATTATTATCGATCATCGCACAGTCAGCCAGATGTTCAGACTGGATTTGGCATTTTGTCTACCTATCGAGTCCTTACCCAGGACCTGGGATAGGCAGATGTTTGATGGTATTACAGATATCGTCGCAGGATGGAAGCAGTTCCTAGTAAGGCCGCCTTTTGCAATTGACTAATAGCGAATTTGTCAATGCCAATGGTGTTCAAGTGGTGCTCCAGTTGTTTTGGGATTGCACCCAGGAGCCTATTACTATTGGTACTACCCTTGCTTGCTTTTGCCACAGTCTTTCTATTTCTATTTGTAGGTCTTTGTATTTTGTTATCTTCTCCAGTTCTTTCTCTTCTATTCTGCTATCTCCAGGCACTGCCACGTCCACTATCCAGACTTTTTTGTCTTTCTTATCGACAATTGTTAAGTCTGCGGTGTTATGTTGCAGGTGCTTGTCTGTTTGAATTCTGAAGTCCCAGAGCAGTTTAATGTTATCATTTTCTATGACTTTCTCTATTTTATGATCCCACCAGTTTTTGCTTACAGGCAAATGATATTTTTTGCAGATCTTCCAATGCACCATTGTTGCTACTTTGTCATGCCGCTGCTTGTAATCAGTTTGTGCACTCTTCTTGCAACAGCTTACCAAGTGGTCCACTGTTTCTTCAGCTTCTTTGCATAGGCGGCACTTACTGTCTGTTGCTGTCTTCTCAATTTGGACTTTGTATGCATTTGTCCTTAAGGCTTGGTCTTGTGCAGCCAGAATTAGTCCCTCGGTCTCTTTCTTCAATTGTCCTGCTCTTAGCCATTGCCAGGTTTTATTATTATCTGCTTTCCCAGCTATTTTTTTCATGTATTGGCCATGTAGTGCTGTGTCTTCCCATGCCTCTATTCTGTTCTTCATTTGGTCTTTCTTGTAGGCCAGTTTGGTCTCTCCAGTAGTTAGTAAGCCTTCCTGATATACTAATTTCAGTGCATCTTCATCATTGTTCTTCAGATATTCTTCCAAAGCCATTTTTTCTTCTTCAACCATCTGATGTACTTGTAGCATTCCACGCCCACCTATTTGCCTTGGTAGATAAAGTCTATCAATGTCACTGAGTGGATGAAGGGCATGATTCATTGTCATTATTTTTCTGGTCTGCCTATCCATTGCTTTTAGTTCTGCTTGCGTCCAGTCCACTATTCCAGCTGTGTACCTAATGACTGGGATTGCCCATGTGTTGATTGCCTTTATGGTATTTCCTCCATTGAATTTGGATTTTAAGATCTTCTTCACTCTCTTGATGTATTCACCTCTAATCTTTTTCTTGACTTCAGTGTGCTTGATGTTGTCAGCTTGAAGGATACCCAAGTATTTGTAGTACTCTTCCTCATCCAGACTCTTGATGTTATTTTCGTGGGGCATCTTAATTCCTTCAGTTTTCATTATTTTTCCTTGTTTGATAGTAAGTGTGGCACATTTGTCCAAGCCAAACTCCATTACAATATCTTGGCTATATATACGGACAGTGTTGAGCAGCGATTCTATTTCAGATGATGTTTTTCCATACAGCTTCAGATCATCCATATAAAGGAGGTGGGATAGTCTGGCAGATGTTTTTGATGTTTGATAGCCATGTCCTGAGTTATTCAGTATTGTTGACAGAGGAAACAGTGCAATAACAAATAGTAATGGTGATAATGAATCTCCTTGAAATATTCCTCTCTTGATATTAACCTCTCCCAGCCTCTCACCATTGATCTGCAACTGTGTCTTCCATTGTGCCATCGATCTTTGCACAAATTTTCTGATGTTTCTACTGACTCCTGTTATTTCTAGGCACTTTATTATCCAATCATGTGGCAGAGAGTCAAATGCCTTTTTGTAGTCAATCCATGCCACATTCAGGTTGGTCTTCCTTCTCTTGCAGTTTTCCAAGATCATTTTGTCTATTAGGAGTTGATCTTTTGTTCCTCTGCTATTGGGGCGGTTTCCTTTCTGCTCAGGTGGAAAGAGATTGTTTTCAACTAAATGCTGTTGCACTGCATCAGCTACCACACCAGTTAGTAATTTGAAAGTTGTTGGTAAGCAGGTAATTGGCCTGTAGTTACCTGGTGTTGCCCCTTTTGCTGGATTTTTCATTATTAGGTAGGTTTTCCCAGTTGTTAGCCACTTTTCAATTTCTCCTCCTTGTAGTATATTGTTGAACTGTTTGGCAATGAGTGGGTGTATAACAGTTAGATGTTTCAACCAAAACCCATGCAGTTCATCTTCACCTGGTGCTGACCAATTTTTGATTTTCTTTGCTCTTTTTTCTACCATTTTTGTTGTTATTACTAGTTCTTTCATTTCAACTTCTGTTTTATTTGCATCCACCTCTTTTAACCAAGCCGCATCCTTGTTGTATTTCTTTGGGTTATCCCATATCTGCTTCCAGAACTGCACTGTTTCTTCCTTGTCAGGTACTGACTGATTCCTTGCAGTTTCTCCATTGATGGATTGGTAGAAACGTTTCTGATTGGATTGAAATTGGAGGTTCTGCCTATAGTTTGCAATTCGAGCTTCATATCTACTGATTTTCCTGGCTATAGCTGTTATTTGTTGCTTTATTATTTCCAGTGCTTCCTTGATCTTCCTTGTTTCTAAGTGGTATTTCTTGATTAGGTATTCTTTGGTCTTCTTGTTCTTCAGCTTCTTTTCTTTCATCTGTTCTAGCTTGCTTGCATGTGATCTTAACTTGCTGATCTTATTTTCTAGTCTAACCTTCCATTTTTCTGGTGCACTGTTTGTTTGTTTTTCTTCTTTGTTGATTTTGCATCCCAGGTATTCTGTTATAACTGCAGCTGTGCTGTACATTAGTTGGTTTGTTTCTTGCAGTGAATTGGTGCTTATACTTGATATTGCAGTATTTGCATCTTTTAATGCTTGTGCTAGCTGTTTCTTTGGAACAAGCTTCAATGCAGGTAGCCTTATTCTGTTGTTTTTGTGCTGTTCTAGATGCTCAGTTATTCTTTGTTTCAATTCTTTTATTTCTTTAGTTAGAGGGTTTTGTTCTTCCTGAGGAAGAGGTGCCTGGTTTCCAAATGAGAACAGTTGTATATCTCTGCTGGATTCCTTCACTGCCAACTCCCCCTGGTTTGCCTCTACATTCTGAATTACTTCTGGTAAGGCTTTGATTTCTTTGCCCTGGGTAAACCTTTGCAGTTCGTCCAATTCTGTTTCTGTGAATATTTTATTTCGTGTTATAAATCGGCGTTGATCTGCTAGTCTCTGTTCTGTTATTTCTGATTCTGGATGTTGTTCTTTCCAGAACTGGTGCATTCGTTTTAGATATCCTCTTCTTGTTGGACTTGATCTGTAGTAACAGATCATTATTTCTTTGTTTTCCATCACTGTGTATCTGCGACGGGTAAACACCTTTTCTTCCAGTAGTTCTGCAGCTGCTGGCCCTGGTTGCTCAGCCAACAGTCCTGAGTCCTGTAACCCATTTTTCACCAGATATCCAGGAACTCCAATATCTAGTGCGGACCTTGTTAACCCGGGCGACGTCCGAGCCGGTATGGCATTCTGAAATTTACGTCTCACCATATTTTTTATGGGAGAGACACTCTTTGTCTGACTCCTCTGATGAGACCTGTCCAGTATGGTTGAACCTCTGGCATAGCTCTCATCTTCCTCAGAGTACACAAGCCCCACAACCACGTCAAGGTAGTGCCTCACTGGGGGATTATTATTATTATTATTATTATTATTATTATTATTATTATTATGGATCATCGCACAGTCAGCCAGATGTTCAGACTGGATTTGGCATTTTGTCTACCTATCGAGTCCTTACCCAGGACCTGGGATAGGCAGATGTGGATGTTTGATGGTATTACAGGTATCGTCGCAGGATGGAAGCAGTTCCTAGTAAGGCCGCCTTTTGCAATTGACTAATAGCAAATTTGTCAATGCCAATGGTGTTCAAGTGGTGCTCCAGTTGTTTTGGGATTGCACCCAAGGAGTCTGTTAGTATTGGTACTACCCTTGCTTACTTTTGCCACAGTCTTTCTATTTCTATTTGTAGGTTTTTGTATTTTGTTATCTTCTCCAGTTCTGCTATCTCCAGGCACTGCCACGTCCACTATCCAGACTTTTTTGTCTTTCTTATCAACAATTGTTAAGTCTGGGGTGTTATGTTGCAGGTGCTTGTCTATTTGAATTCGGAAGGAAGGAAGGAAGGAAGGAAGGAAGGAAGGAAGGAAGGAAGGAAGGAAGGAAGGAAGGAAGGAAGGAATCAAATGTATGTAAAGATCAAGAGGAAGATAAATATTATTGTTATTGAGTTATATTGTGAATAATAATAATAGTAGTAGTAGTAGTAGTAGTAGTAGTAGTAGTAGTAGTAGTCATAGTAGTAAAGTTGGAAGGGACCTTGGAGGTTATCTAGTCCAACCCCTGGCTCAGGCAGGGAACCCTATACCATTTCGGACAAATGACTATCCAGTCTCTTCTTAAAAACTTCCAGTGTTGAAGCATTCACGCTTCTGGAGGCAGGTTGTTCCACTGGTTAATTGTTCTAACTGTCAAGAAGTTTCTCCTTAGTTCTAGGTTAATTTAGATGCACTCCAAATGTTTTGGGATTTCAATTCCCATTATTAGTAGATAGCATAGGCAGGTATGAGAAATATAGTTTGTTGTATGGAGGACATAGCAAAGCCAAACTGAAAAGGTTGCACATCCTGCATCAGTCAGTGCTTCCTTTCAGAAGTGGTGTCTTTTCTTGAGCTCACACAGTAGCTTCATGATCCTAGGAAAATATGCCTTCATTTAAGAGGGTGCCAATAGCACATCTACACACCCATTCCAAGGCACGTTGTCACACCCTATTGGGGCCTCCTTAACTCTCATGCATGTTGTCCCATAACTACTGTGAGAACCCAGAATAAAAAATCCCAGTGCCAAAAGGTATGGCACCGATATCCACAGCTCATACAAAATATTGTTTTGGCTTTTTTATACATGTGTTCAGGGCTGCTGACATGTACAGGCATGCATTGTATATCTTTTGTCTGCATGCATACATGTAGGATTACCATCCTGGAACTTTCAAAAAAGAAAACACTTTGGAAAGGTAATGTTTATTTTATATATTGTGAGAGCAGAATACAAGAAATGTTTTTACTTTTGTATTTATAACCTGCCTTTTCTTGGAGAGTTCAGAATGGTTTATATGAAAGCTATCTCCAACATATTTCTACAACAAGAAACCTGTGTAAGTTGAGCTGAGAAGGATGACCAAAGGATCACTGAGTAACCCCTTTGTCAGTTGGGGACTTAGTCTAGTTCTCCCTGGTCAAAGTCCAACACATGCACACTGTCCTAAATGCACAGTTTTGCATATACAGTACTTAGAGAGTTATACAATTCACCCACCCCATTCCTATCTTCCAAGATGCTCCTCATGAACATTCTCCTTTCTTCCCCGTCCATCTCCTGTATTAATAACAGAACAGAATATAATAGAATAACTTTATTGTCACTTTAATGTACACTCATCGGCATACATTAAAATGAAATTTCATTGCATTCAGCTCTCAAAGAGTCACCACCTTTGATATATACTACATAAATATGACAAAATAAATAAATAAATATAGAATTATGCATATACCCATATATATTATATGACATGAGAAACATCATCATTATTATCATTTTTCATCTGATTGCAAAAGGCCACACTGCTTGGATCCACACATATACTACATTGATACTTTATGACATCCTAGGTTATTGGTGTGTGTGTGAAAACTAAAGAACTGGCAGCTGTTGACAGGGTTTGTAAGGAGCACTGTAGCTGAGTCCAGGCAGAGGCGGACCAAAGAAGATGGAAAGAAAAAGTAATAATGGGGGAGGAAGTGGAGAGACAGGACTGAGAGAGAAGGCACAGAGAAAGGTGCTCCAATAAGGAAAGAGCTCAGTGTGTTTCAGGTGCCATTTAACCTGAGGGGTCCATCATCCAGCACTATATCATCAATCACTTACCTTCGCTATTCATGTGGTTTTCCAGGTAATATATAGGAGTGATTTATCATTGCCTTCTCCCACATAATAAGAAACTATGCCTTTGATGTTGTTGAAGAGATCATCCATCTTCACTTCTTCCCATAATTGTGTTATCCAGTTTGCATGAACTGGACAGCAAAGATGATCTTCAACCCTTGGGTGACTCATCACTTCCAAGAACAAACCTCACTACAATGAAGTAGCATATTAGGATCATTTGGAGATACTGAGTAAGTTTAATCTGAAAAAAAGGTCACTGTGGGGAAGTACATTAGCACTCTCTAAGTATCTGAAGGGCTATCATGTTGATAGGATAGATCATCATGGGGAAAAAAAATCTACATATGGGGTTAAAAGAGTTGGCAACAACATGGTGGTATATAGAAAAAAAGTCTCATGTAGAAGAATGTTTCAGAATTTTTCTGAATGGTTTCAGAAAAAGCCAGGTCAAGAAACAATTACCTGGAAGAAGATTTCAGTTGGAAATCGGGGGGAGGGGGGGAAGCCTAAGTAGTTAGTGCTGTCTCAGGAGGTGGTGGACCTTTCTTCACTGATGGTGTTAGACAGAGGCTGAACCAACCCTCTCTCAGAGAGACATTGATAGTGGACTCCTGCTCTGGGCAGGGCAGTAGATTAGATTATCTCCAAGATACCTTTCACATTTAATGACAGGATTCTAGTTCTGCATCTATCTAGTTTTTTTATTTATAACAGTGTAGGGAAGTAGATTGTCCTTGCCTTCTTCCAATATAAAATTTTGAGTTCTAACCCTGGAATTTCCAAGCAGTCACCCCTCCCAGGCAAGTACTAACCACGCAAAAGATTCCTTAATTTCTGAAATCAAAAGACATAGGACCAGAGTGAAATAAGCCAGACTGTGTCTAATTGGCCTCTTGCCCTTCTTGTTTAAATTATCCATGTAATGGAGAACCATAATAATAATAATAATAATAATAATAATAATAATAATAATAATAATAAAGTTGGAAGAGACCTTGGAGGTCATCTAGTCCAACCCCCTGCTCAGGCAGGAACCCTACACCATTTCAGACAGATGGCTGTCCAGTCTCTTCTTAAAAACTTCCAGTGTGGGAGCATTCATCACTTCTGAAGGCAGGTTGTTCCATTGGTTAATTGTTCTAACTGTCAGGAAGTTTCTCCTTAGTTCTAAGTTGCTTCTCTCCTTGATCAGGCGCCTTCCATCCTTTGCTTCTCGTCCTGCCTTCAGGCGCCTTGGAGAATAGCTTGACTCCCTTTTCTTTGTGGCAGCCCCTGAGATATTGGAACACTGCTATCATGTCCCCCCTCGTCCTTCTCTTCGTTAAACTAGACATAACCAATTCCAGCAGCTATTCCCATCTTGTGGATTCCTTAAACAAAAACTTCATCTGGTACATGAGATGTTATTTGGCTGCAATATAGGCATACACATTGGAATTGGTAAAGGTAATTATGAAAGGGAGGAGTGTTACTTAAAACCTAGGTAGCAATGCAAGAGATAGGAATGTCACATTATTATGCAGCGCACTTATGAGTATATTGCTCTGCATAGTAATGTGACACACCTACTTCTTGCATTCCTAGGCCTCTGGCCTTACTTTATAATAATGCTATTCCTATAAGTGGCTGTAGATACAATTTAAACATGCATGATAGAACTTGGGACTTCTGACAGAATGAGTTGTGGACCATAATAAATGCATTTGGACACAATCCATGGTTGCACCAGTGAACTAACTTCTGCTTCTCTGACAGAACTTTCTCCCAGAGCAATTCAGATTTGCTTTAAGTGCCCCCCCAACCTTCCAGAATAGATTGACCTCCATGGAGGGACTGTAGAACAAGGCAGTGATTAGTCTTTCATCAGCCTGATGGAAGCAACATATCAATTGCATTCTAACACGAAACTTAGGTCTTATTAACGATGCTTATTCCCTTTGAATTTATAGGTTATATAGTGCCTTAAGAAACTGGAGAGCAAATAAAAAAGAGTTCACACATTGCACAAAACCTTGTTTGTTTAATTATGGTTTGTTGACTAAACCACAACAGTTTCACACATTACACTACACTTTAAACTCGAAGATTTGTCTGTGAAGTCATCCATACCCACTTCAGACCATTCATTCAGTGACTGTTCAAAGTTGTGATGGTGCTGAATGAGTGATACTTATGACCTGCCTTGAAGTTTCAGCTGTTGTAGTGCCCCTGCAGTCACATGGTTGTAATTTAGGCACTTGGAAACCAGCATGCATTTACAATGCTGGTTTCAGTGTCTCATGGTCACGTGATCACCTTTTGCAACCTTCCCTGCCAGCTTCCCATAAGCAAAGTCAATGGGGAAGATGGCAGGGAAAGTTGAAAGTCACTTTGGTAAGCCCCACCCATGCACCAGGCCTCCTGCAGACTACACCACAGCCTCCTTCCTTTGGTCTCCCTGCACTTCATCCAACCCATGCCCTTCTTTCCTTAGTTTCCCTGTGCTCATACACACACACCTGTGCCTTCCTTCATGTAACCTCCTTCCCTAGGAGGGCCAGCATTGGTTGTGGGTGGGTGGGATGGTGCTGCAAGTAGGAGAAAAAGTAGGACATCTTGTGAATTTCCCATGCTGTCTCTCACATTTCACTTGTGGGAAGTTGTCAGGGAAGTTTACAAATGGAAATTACATTTTATTTGGTTGTTTCTATTGTTAATCTGTGATCACAAATAAGTTTAAAACCATGATATATGTGTTCATACAACACAAAAACAAAACTAAATAAACCACATTAGTACTATGTGTGGCTTCTGTAAGAGCAATTGATAATCCTGAAAATTCTCAAAAGGATTTTAGTAGTCAGGGTTGCTGACTTGCATTTACAATATATAAAATATGCTAAAAACCCTTAATATTTGCTGATTTAGTTATATAGGAACTGTTCTTATCCTTTGATACCATTGATTATCTTTTTATGCCCAGATTAATATCCACTCAGATAGTAGTCAGATTTTGTTATTAATCTACACTCTTACCAAAATACATACAATATTAAAGATGTTTACTTAGAGGTAAATCTATCTTCATTGATCAGACTTCGCAAAATTATGGTTCTCCTGCTAAAATTCAGCTTTAAAAAAATATCTAAAAAGACCTGATTTTTTTTGAATTTATTTAAATTCTCCAACACACACCCTTTTGTTGTATTAAAGATTTTTTTTAAATTCTTCCTTGAGGAAAATTTCTGTTAAAATATTTCCTGGTCCATCTTAACTTCCTTTTTCCCCCTCTTCAGTTTCCCAATGTATTCCTCTGAAACAAATATTAAGGGAGAATAGCTCACAAATAGCTTTGGTATTTTTCAAATAAGAACATACTCATGTGTTGACTGAGAATTTTCAGCTTCTCTGTTTGCTCCCAATTTAGTCAATTGTTAAAGTTTTTTTTTCTTTTGTCTTCCTCTTTTTGAAAATGTTAGCAGTGTTTTGGAATATCTTTCCACAGCCAGAGCAGCAGGGGGTTGGACTTGATGACCTCCAAGGTCCCTTCCAACATTATTATTATTATTATTATTATTATTATTATTATTATTATTATTATTATTATTATTATTATTATTATTACTGTTGTTGTTATTATTATATCTATTTCCAGTATCTATCCCATTTACAGTCTGTTCTCTTCAATAAGTAGAACTGCATTTAGTTGAGATACTTTAGTAAAACAGCCAACTATCTTAAAATATCCTATTATTTGCCCAAACATAAATCCCAGAAGACATTGTGAACAAGAATGTTTCAATTCCCGCAACTGGAAAAGTTTTGACAAGTTCCAACTAAAGATCCCAAGCATCTTGGCAACAAAAAAGGACCAGTTATTGCCATCAATGCTTTGGCAGAGCCCCAAGAAATATAGAACAAAAATGCTTTGAACAGCTCAGAGCTCAGGGTGTGTCCCCAGTTTTCAAGGTGTGTGCTATGACTCATTGTGTTATCATGTTGCGCTGAGTGCACAACATGCTGTGTGTGTAAAACTGAGTACCTGAGCTGTGGTTTCCAAATTCTTCCAGTTGCAATTTCCTATCACTACAGCTAAATGTTTTAATAGTATAATGTTGCTTTGCAAAAAATCTGGAAACCAACCCTTCTAATTCCCATTTTAAGCACCACCTATTTAGAGCCCAGCTTTTCATGAAACTGGGATAGCCTCAAGTTTTTCTTTTTGATTATGTCTTGAATGTGAATTTTCGTTGTACTAAATTAAATGTTGAAAAAATGTGATAGAATTTAAAATAGGCTAATTTGAAACTCGGATGGAAGACCACCCAGAAATATTTTTTAAAACAAATTAAGTGAAATGTTCAGAAAAAGGCTATCTGTACCAAATATGTTTGTATTGTTACCAAAAGAACTTTACAGTATATGGATGTATCCATGTAGTCACCAGTTTTCTTCAGCTCAGTGGAGATTTTCATTTCCTGAGATTTGGAGATGGAGATTATATGATGCACTTGCTGAGCTTCTCGCTATAGTGCAACTAATAGTAAATCCCTTAGCTTTATTGATTACCTTATTGATCCAGAAATTTATGAATTTTCCTCACTATATAATTTGTTTGCCAGCATAGCTATTGAATCATTTTTATTCCCAAACCTGACACCAACTCCTCTGTTCTCTTAAAAAGAACAAAGTCCTCTGACTAAAAAAAAAAAAAAACGACAAATGGGAGAAAAAAATAACTGAACATCTAAAACAGCACAAAACAACAGAATAAGGTAGCTTGCATTGAAGCTAGTTTCAAAGAAACAGAGAGTACAAATATTAAAAGATGCTAAAACTGTAGTATCAAATATAAGCAGCACCTCATTGCAAGAAACAAATCAACTAATGTACAGCATGAAAGGAGTTACTGGATACTTGGGTGAGAAATCAACAAAGATGTAAATAAAACTAAAAAGTGCATCACCAAAATGGAAGGTCAGGCTGGAAAATAAGATCAGTATGCTAAAATCAGATGCAATCCCAGAAACATCTAAACACCACTTGAACACCATCAACACTGAAAAAAAAATCACCCTCGGTCAATTGCAAAAAACACCAACAACTGTCTATCCCAGGTCCTTGGGAAGGACATAATAAAAATGCCAAATCCTGTCTAAACACATGGCAGTTTACAAATTATGAGGGGGGGGGACAAAGAAAACCCCTAATCTAAAAGGGAACATCATTCATTTTCATCAGAGTCCTGGGCAAAGAGCCACACCTTCAAGGGCCTTGCAAATACCACCAGGATGGGGCCCATTTGTTTCTGGGAAAGGGGAGAATCTTGTTTCAGAGGGTAAGTGGTACTTGCAGAGAAGTTTCATTTTCAGGATGGTGTTAGATGCCATTATTTAACTGAAGGAATCCAGTGCATGTCAATCCTTCCAGATCAAATTGGCCCAACAAATACTATGGGAGATAGGTGGCCCCTCAAGTAACAAGACTTATGCCATGCAGGTACATTACTTCTTTTGTACCTACAATATAAACTGCTTACTTAGCCATATTCCTGAAGCTTTAACAGTTAGTTATTATATATGTGGTTTTGTTTCTGAGAGACAAGTATTGCAAAATGTGGTATGAAGTCTGACAAGCAGCTATAACTATCTCATTGCAGATCTTGAAGGTACAGGAAGGAAGTTCAAAATTTAAGCACTTAGGTCACATTCCATGGAAGAGTATGAGAGAGAAAAGAAGAATTCTACAGATAAATTGTGGAACATAAATGCTGGAGATAGGTGGAATTATTTTTGGAACCATTCTGGATGAGGAAATGGTTTGCACCTCACAAAAACTATCCAAAAGAACATTTGCCTGAAATGTGCTAAGAGTTTTAAATTGTATCCTGGGTGGATTGGACATGAAGTCTCCAAAGTACAAACTTCAGATACTATAGACTCAGACTCATAAATAAATGTCAGATTCATAAAGACATATAACCTGTCTGCAGCTATTTCTTTTTTCAAATATTTCTGTTTATCTTTTAACTTTGTGAAGAGTTTTTTGAAAATCAATGCAGATTACATCTCTCTCTCTCTCTCTCTCTCTCTCTCTCTGTGTGTGTGTGTGTGTGTGTGTGTCTTAATGAAATGGAAGAATGAATAAAAGCAGTATTGATTACTTGTATTACTTGCATCTCTTCAACCAAGGAAAAGATATATAACTTACTCCCCAAAAGCAAATTACAGATCTTCCCCAATGTAGAAAGTAATAACAACACTGGACATCTGTGATGTGTTATAGAAATAACAGAAACAGAAGAAAATGAAGAAATAGTACTGAAGTTCTTGATTTTATTGAGTATAGTTGAACATGTATCTTGAACTTCAAGGAAGTGATTTTCTATAATCCTAGAGGAAAAAAAAATGAACAGGATTCTACAGCAAGGGAAACTAGTGTGAAAAGGAGTTCAAGATGAGAAGGAGTTTTATTGAAAAAATAATTCTAGTGAATGAAAATGGAATAAATCAGTGTAATTGAACAAAGGTTAGTGATGATTTAAAAAGAGACCTATCTCAAAAAGAGAGATTGATCACCAAAGAATTGTATATTCAGGTAGTCTGGAACTGTAAAGATGATATCAAAAGGAATAAAGCTGAGAATAAATATTGAGGTTGGCAAATGATGTTAAGAACAGCAGTAAGGTCTTTTTTGCATAGGTTCCAATTAAAAGGAAAAAAGAATCACAAATCAACAGCTGTAGAAATATGCCAAAAATATGGCAAATATAAACAGCCACTAGGGCTTATATTTGATTAGTTCTGAAAATTATAGAGTGGAGGTGTGTGAATGTTTTCAAAGGAAAAAAGGTAACTATAAAGCAAAGGCTGATATTAATACCTGAGATTGATATCTAATCACTCTATACCGTGAAAATAATAATTATCATTCTGAAAACAATATGGTAGATAATGTATGCTAGCATAGATTTATTAATGAGAAGTCTTGCTAGTTCCTTTCATCTTTTTGATTAGGTAATTCACATCTTTTTGATTAGGTAATTCAGATTGTGAAGAATGTGTAAATGTGATATATCTTGATTTCATTTATTAACAACATAGGTCATAATATTGTGATTAGCAAGATATCTAACCTTCAGCTAGAAGCAATATAATTATGTCAATGCATTGCTGGTGTCCAAATTATACTAAAAATTATATTCAAATCATGTTTATCAATGGTTCCTTATTGAACTGGGTCCAGTTCTGAGCCTGATATTCATCAATATTTTCATTAATCTATTATATAGATAAAGAGATGGATAAAATAGTGATCAGATTTGAAAATGGAATGAACAATACAAACAGAATTACTAATTATCTTGGTAGTGTCAGAATCCAATTATACTTCATCTCCAGTTATCAATTATAGAAAACCCCATTTCTGCCCTCTCTGGATTCTGCCATAAAGAAAGAGAGGGGGGTGAACAAAGGGGCTTTATGGCCCTCACTTCCTTTGGTACAACTTCAAAGGGTTTGAATGTGGTTAGCACCAAAAGGCCTTATCATAACAAAGGAGGCTATTTACCTTTCATGTAGTTTATCTGAAGTCTCCATCCAGACGGAAGAAAGGAAAAAAGGGGTGGGATTGTGATGTCTGAAACTGTCACTGGAAGAGGGGGGTGATTGGGTGGGACTACTGGGGAACCCCTTAAAACCTCAAATGGGAGAGCTTGAACCCCAAGTCCTGTCTAGAATGCCTGCAACCATTTTCTCTTAATAAAGGATCCCTGTTGGAAGAATTATTCCAAGAGTTCTGTCTTCTTAAGATGCAAAGTGGGGTGGGTCCTTACCGGTAGCTTAGAAAAGGGTGGAAAATAAGAGAACTACAAAATTCTGCACTGAGGAAAAAGAAATAAAATAAAGTGGAAAATATCTTATTTGCAATTTGAATTGTAATTGATCACAAGCTGAATATGAGTCAGCAATGTGATAAGGTGGCTAAAAATAAATAATGGGAAGTTATAATTCACTATAATTTAAGGATGGCATTAAATTCCCATGTCATGGTTCCATTAAATGAAGCCAGTCAAAAAAACTTCAAGGCAAAGAATTTGTCCTCGAGAACATTTTATTTGGAAACAAGATATCAGCACTTCCATAGTTGAACCCAAAACTGAAAATTCCTTCCCTGATACAAAGTTATAAGTTGTAATTCCCACCCCAAACCAAGCTGTCATACATCATATTCCCCAATGACAAATAAGCACGGGCTTTTCTCCCCCACCCTCCTATCCCCAAAATTCTTTGCTCACAATGACCTTGATTAAAAATGCAGCTGCAATTGTTATGACTAACTAAGAACGCTCATACCTCTCTCTCCCCCCTTATTCTATCTATGTAAAAAAAATTCCCAGTTACAGAGTGGAAAGTTACAATGGGGCAAAATAGAAATTACCAATATTTTTTAAAACACAAGGTCCAGGAAGGGTTAATTAAAAGTTGGAATACTGTCAAATCTCAATATTACACAAAGATTCCGACTTGGGTATCGCCATTGGAGGCAGTTATATACCCCAATTTGCTTAGGAAAGATAAGGTTATCAGGTATAAAGACATTTTGACAGAAGAGGGTCTTTTAAAATCTAAACAAGAGTTAAGACAACAAGGAATAGAGATAGAGTGGTGGTCTTACCTCCAGAGCTAAGCAAGATATCTGAAAGATAAACATGAATGGTGTATTTATAGACAAGATATGGGACTAGATAAAATTCTGCTTGGTCCAAAAAAAAAAAAACCAAATAAAGAATATTTACAAACACCTATTGGAGTATAGGCTATTTGAAGAACAGATTAAAGAAACAATGGTGACATGGGCGAGAGATCTAGGACACAACATCAATTTGGATCAATGGCAGCAGGTGTGGATGCGAAATAATAAAATTACATTGGCGTCATGATATAAAGAAAATTCGTATAAGATGATTTACAGATGGCATCTCCCTCCAGCAAGATTAGCCAAAATGTACAAAGGATACTCATCATTAGGTTGGAAATGTAAAAAAGAAAGGGGCACATATTTTCATGTTTGGTGGTTATGTAAGGAAGCGCAGGGATATTGGCGTATGGTTTGGGAATGGGTAACAGAAATGAATATGCAAAACATTCAGTATAAACCTGAGACATTGTTGCTAGGAATTCTTGAAAATAATGTTAGTAAAGAAGATATGTATTTATTTACTCATGTGGTTACAGTGGCAAGAATTGTATTCGCTCAAAATTGGAAAGCTACGGCTATACCTAGTGAGGAAATCTTAATTCATAAAATTATGCACTGTGCAGAATTAGATAGGTTAACTAAAAGACTCAAAAATCAGGATGAAACGGATTTTTACCAAATTTGGAACAAATTTTATAGTTGGTGGGCGGAAAATATGGAAGTCATTGTAATGAGAGATTAGAGATTAGAGTGATGTTATTGTATATTGTATAGGTTTTTTATTAGTAATTAATTGTGAATATGAACTGAGATGTATGTCAAATCTGATTTACCATGTTCAATGTTTTTAATTTTTGTTATTCAATAAAAAATATTAAAAAAAAGAAAGTTACAATGAACAACAAAAATAAAATGGCTACGGTTTCTTCTATTGTCACAATGCTGACATCCCCTTCATTGCACATGTTTAGAAAGTGACTGGACAACCATTTGTTTTTGATGTTTAATTTAAATCCCTACACTGAGCAGGGGATTAGACTTGATGACCATACTCTTCCTTTTCCATTTTATGATTCTAAAAAAAATAAAAGTGAGTTGCTTTTAGTGCTAAAGAAATGGACCAGAATCTTATTGGAATGTTGATTGTCTGACGTCAACAGGAAAAGGCAATTGGTGGAATTTACAAAACAGTGAGATAAGTGTGAGATGAAATTAACAGTGTCATTAAAACTATGGAAATATAAATTGTACAAATGCCTTAAGGGAATGCAAAGGGTAAAAAAGAAAAACAAATGGAGAACCTCTCTTTTTCTTCATCTATATAATTGATTTAATTTTCTTTTTTGATTATAAATAAAAGCATGATGATTGCCAGAAAAGCTTCAAGACTTGGTGAGGAAAGAAAAGGCTCATTGGAACAACCAAAAGCAAAGGGGATTGGATTACTCCAGAAGTACTACAGAGGATGTGTAGCATCCCAGACAATTCTGCAGACCATTATCATTGCTGGAAAGAATCTCTATTATAAAAATGAATGTCCTGTCTAGAATGATGTTTTTGTTTCAAACAATACCTATTTTCAAACAATAACTATTTGTTTCAAACAATATTGATGAACCATTTAAGTGATGGCAGAAGGATATCTAGTTTGTATGGCAAGAGTTACATATAAAGTCTTCAAGATGCAAAGGAACAAGGTGGATTAGGATTGCCTAATTTAAAACTGTAATTTGCAAACAGCTATTTGGTTTGGATAAAAAAGTAGATGTTACTGAGAAATAAAAGAATTTTAGAAGTGTACAATCTGAGATTTGGATGGCTTGTTTTTTATGTATAATAAAGCTAAGGCTAATTATATTTTAAAAATCTCTATGTTAGACATGCCATATTTATAATATGGAATAGATATAAACATAGACTGTGCCCAAAAGTACTTATAAGCAGGGCTTTTTTTTCTCAGAACGCCCAGAATGGAGTTTTGACACCTTTTTGGGATGGAACCTTGTAGGGTAGGCAAGGCGGGTTGTACGATGTGTGTGAGTTCCAGCACCTTTTTTTTTTTTTAAAAAAAAAAAAAGCACTGCTTATAAGAGTTTCAGCACAAGAAGCATTTTATAGGAAAAAAACAGCAGGTAAAGAGAAATGGTTAACTTGAAAATGTTAGATCATGGAGAATGTAAAAAAATCAGTGCAGAGGCACTGATTTTTCAGAGGTTTTTGTATACAGAGCTAAGAGAAAAATTTAAGGTAAATGACAAGACTTTTGGAAATGAACAACAAAAGACAAAATTTCAAGCTGAATTATATACAGAAGATGCAAAAACTCTTTCTGAAATTTGAAATGGCTGACAAACAAGTGAAAGAAGATATGACAAAATCAGCTAAGAATATTGGACACAATGTATTGTTGGAACAGTGGGAAAATGTGTTTGAAAGGACTGATATTCACATCGTTAATAACTAAAAAGAGAATTTCTATAAAATGCTGTATTGTTGGTATATGACTCCAGAAAAATTAGCCAGAATCTATACTTCAAATTTATATTGGAAATGTGAGTTATTTTATCATGCCTAATGAACTTGTAAAAAAGCCAGATTTGGGGTTTAAATACATATACTAATACAAACATTTTAAAGATTAAGATTTAACTGAAACCAGAACTTTTCTTGTTTGGATTAATTGTTAAGATAACAAGAAAAGAGCCAAGGAAGACTATTTTTATATATGATCTCTGCTAGGAGACTACTATACGCATAAAAATGGAAAGACTTTGATATATTCACAGTGAAATAATGCTTGCTGACAATAATGGAATTAGCAGAAATGGCAAACTTAACTTAGAGAAAAATTGACTATTTTATTAGTGACTGGAAATCCCTTATGAAATTTTTTGCTGAAAAAAGGAAAAGATAAACTTGTGATTTAGGGCTTGGATGATGATAGTTTATGGAAGAAGGAAATTACGATATAACCTTAGCGTGAAAGGTTGAAATATAAGTGTATTTTAACAGCTGTCAAAAGGATTGGAGTATCTTTTCTTTCCTTTTCTTATTTTCTATTTCTATTTTTCTTACTTATTCACTATTCTTCTTTAGTTTCTTTGTTTCTTTTGTAATATATGGAATGCTTTTATCTTGCAAAAATTTCTTCAATGAAATTTATATTAAAAGTATAATTGTAGTTAGCATTGATTTGCTTTGGAGACTTTTGAGCATGCTTTGTTATAGCAAACTTGTCTATGTCCCATCATTCACATTGAGAAAAATGCAAAATGTTCCTCATAATCAAATCAGTCTTTACAAGAGTTCTTCCTTTTCCTCTTTTTAAAAACAAGTTGTTCATGTCAAAGAAACAGTTTTTCAGAATCATTTATTTCTTCTTTTTAAAATATGGTTTTGTTAATCTGATTTAAATATAATGAATTTTATATTTTAATTATTTATGTATAATTATATTTTTTTGCATATACACTAACAAAAATATTGCATGAAGGGAAAACTTTTAAGTGCAGATTATTTAAAGACTATAGTAGAAAGCAGATGCTCAGATATCAACATCTCTCTAATGGTTTATGATCTCTAGTTTTATGGTCTGCTTTTTTCCCCCTCAATACACATCCTTATTTTTTCCAAATCTATTTAGAGAAAAAAAAAACCACTCCTAAGCCACTATTTTTGTTTGTTAAAAGGAATGAGATAAAATGCTGAAACTAATAAGACAGTTATTTGTGTTTTTGAAAAATGCTTAATAGAGATATCAAGTACCAATATATACAGAGCTAAACACATCAATTTATAACTCATAGCTTCTGAGATCATGAATTTTAAAGTGTGTTGTGGGATTGCAGCATTCTGAATTCAGAATATCTCATATATTTTGTAGAATTATTCTCTAATATTTGAGATTTTTTTCCAACTTCTCCTTAACTCATAACCACCAATTTTAAACATACTCAGTTTTGTAGCTACTGGGTAGGCTCAGTTATAGTACATAAAACTGTCCATTTCTCTCCCTCTGCCTCCCCACCTCTCATTCGGAATAAGACTTAAGAGGCTTCTAATAAAAGCTGCTCACCAGATTTTGCTTTTCCTGACAAATGAGTTTTAAACATCTAATCAGCTGTAGAGTGCCTTTTTCTTCTACAACTTGTTATGCTGCCTAATTATGGCTATTCCAACCTTCTTAATAGTGCTCTGGGACTTTAACCTGAATGAAGCTTTTGCATGTGGCAGCTGTGGAGAACTGGCAAGGGTAGATTTTCCTAGCCTGCTCTCCTCACATTTGACAGAGGCCCATGACTGAGTTCATGATGTAGAACACAAGTGTCAAACTCGATCACGTCACATGACGTATCATTACATATTGCAATTTTTTTTGGGCATGGTCTGTGTGTGACGCATCTGGCCTGTGGGCCACCAGTTTGACACCCCTGCTGTAGAAGGAATATTGAGCTACATGAGGGGAAAAAACTGTTTAGAAAGACAGAGAAACTATCTCTATCACAGAATTAATAAGCAGCTTGTATTGGGCTTCATATCACTCCTCCTTTGGTTTTCTTTCCTTTTGCTAATGATATGCCTGAAATGATTTTATGATTTAATGTTCAAGCAACTGATTTCTACTTAAGTGCCCATTTTAAAGCATATAAAGCAGGAAAAATGCAGGGTAGAAACCTGGGTTGAAGGGCCAAGACCATATTTTAAACTAGTACTTTGGGGTACCACTATCAAGGAAAAATAAAATGAACTTGATTTTAGTGGTTATTTTTGCCTCTTATATCTACTTGCCACCATAGATGGTATTTTAACTAAAACACAACCCTATCCTGAGGAGCCAAAAGGCAGTAGCTTGGCAAGTTTGTTCTGCTGTTTTGGGCTCTGGAAGTAGAGTACAGCAATGGGTGTGTGCAGAAGGCTGTATATCCAGTCTAGCAGAGGGCGTGCCTGCTCAGTCATTCACAGGAGAGCAGAGTGTGGAGAAAGAACAGCTGAGCTGACGACCGTATGGCAAGGCGGGCTCCCTAAGATTCTATATTCAACTGAGATTGTTTTGCTGCTGTTTGCTGTTTTTGCCTTGCTTTGTTTTTTAAAGTTTCAAAGGATAGGCAAGTGACATTCATCTTGGCACCACCATCTGCAACCATGCTTCACTCTCCACTGAAAACCGCACTGGCATATGAGTGCTTCCAAGATCAGGCCAATTCAACTTTAGCTTTGCCTTCAGATCACAAGTTGAAAACAAGAGGGACAGGAAAACAAAGGGTCCAGGAACAGGTGATGATGACTGTGAAGCGGCAGAAGCAAAAGTCCTCCCTTTCATCAGCATCAAATGCGGCAGGTCACTCCAACCGAGGTAAATATCTACTGCTGCTATCAGGGATGCTGGCTGAGGTGTGATAAATTTGGCTAATGTGGTCACTCCATAGAATGCCATTGCATATTTTAGGATAATTGGAATTCACTCAAAACCTTTAAGTAGTTGCTTTTAGTTATGTCTGCAGAATTGTGTGCTGAACATTGGAGGAAAATCTTGCACTGTCTGGTAGGATGAGCACTGAGCATTCACATAAGAGTTTCGAGTCCTTGGTTTTATGCTTTGCAGTTTAATGTTTGTGATGTTGCAGAAGCTCCAAAGCAGCTCCAGTTAAATTTATTGACACTGAAGGTTTCAGTCCGGACTGTGCAAGGTGATTCTGAGTGTGTGACTAAGTGCAGATGCTTCAGTTTGAAATAGAAAGTTGGGAGAATCAAAATCTTCTTAACTTTTTCAATAACAAGGTTCTGCAATATTATTGTACTTTGGCTGGAATGAAATCAATGGGATAATTATAGGCACAGTTGGATTGGTTAAGCTCTTCTAGATCCCACCAACTTCAACAGAATTCCCAAGTTTAATACTGTCCATTACAGTTAATAAAAAACTATAATGCATAATTTTATTTCAGTCTTAGGTTCTGAAACTGTGATTTCAACTGGACTTTAAATTGGTTTGTTTACATGAGAAAAAGTATGTGTATACTGTACAAAAATGTTGCATAGTTGTATGTCTTTGGATGTATTGCTGACAGTCAGATTAAATGATTTTGATTCTATTACTTCTTTTGACCATTCTCTAAATACTTTTTAACATTCCATTGATATAGGAATTTTATATCTCATGTTTTATGTCTATGAAACATGATCAGTAAAACCATAGGGGAAAAGCTTTGTTGCCCAGAAAGCACACAATTAATAATAGTCTGTACTGTTCTTTTTTTATGTATGCCTCGTTCTAATTATAGACCAAACCTGAAAACCTGGTCTTTGCTTCCCAGACTCCAGACAGTTCTGCTTAGACTTGGAAATGTAAAGTCTAATTCTGGTGCACATTGATACATTGTCTCCTGTAATTTGAAGCTATGAAGTTTCATGGTTTCAGGCTTTTTTAAAATATATATTTAAAATATAAATTTTAAAATAAATTTTAAAATATTTATTTATGGCAGTGCATTGTCCTGGTTCAAATATATATTTATAAGGTAATATAAATTTTCATCACTCAAATTGTGAAGAGCTTATGCTTAAGTCTTTTCACACTGCTGATCACAAATACAAAATTAAGACAAGCAATAGTGTTAATTGAAATCCTAGTAAAAGGCAGCCTGCTTAATGTTAGCATTAATTGCTGGTGATCCGCAGGGAAAGCCAACAAGATACTATTTTCTACACCACAGGACTGTTAGCTGAATAAAATAAAGTTTTGTAACATTTGCCTGAATACGGGATTGGCTGCCTTCTCAGACTTGAGAGGTTTCCCCCTGCCAGAAATGTCACCTTGGGAATTTAAATTTATTTTTGGAAGGAAAACTAAGAATCTATGCCTTTTAATACTTGATGATAATTAGTCATCTTGTTCTTTAATTTTCAGGATTTTCTAAAACACTTTAGCCATTCTCGTTAAAAGACAATTTAATCTCTATTCAAGTCATTTTGCGAGTGGAGAGTTCTGATTTTAAATCTTATTTGTTTCTGATTTCTCAGTAGCACTATCCTGAACTGGACAGAAGATGTGTTCGATCTTCTGCAACTATAGCTTCAAATAATGCTTCCTTGGATTAATGTATTCCACTCAATACTGTGTTTTCTGAAGTATAAAACAAGGAATTTCTGATTAAACAAAGTCTATGGTAGGCCTTGAGTTCTGTGTGGTTGTTTTAATGAGCTGGAACATAGTATTTAGTGTTTTACAAGAAGATATTTTTTTGTTCAAGAGCCAATTCTGTTGATTTAGAGAACAGGGCATTTTCTTTATTTCAATATTCTTGCTGAAGCAGAAATAACTTCTGAAGAAAGTTGCTAAATAGCATAAAAGTGATGGGGAAGTAGCAATTCAGCAAGACATGGAAGAGGAAAGGAGTTTCTTGAATTGTTTTACTTTTTCATTTCATAGATGCTACCTTTGTATGTGAACTCCTTATTTTGGCTAAAAACAACAACAATGAATAGAAGTATCATTTTGCTCATAGTAGATGCTCTACATTCAGTGAAACTTCCCAGCACTTTTACTGGGAATGTGACAGTTTCTTACCTGAAACCATTCATCCAAAAACATATTAATCCCAAACTGAAGAAAAATGTGATTCATTCTGGTTATGAATATCAAACTTTTTATTATTTGCTTATTCTAGATGAGCAACAGTGCAGGATTACACACAGAATCAAATATCAGGTGTTGTCAGTCTTGGCTTTGGGTGGCCGGATTATCTCGGAGCTTACCTTTTGAGGTAATATTGTGTCAGATAGCAAAATTACACACAACACAGATTCTTTCTTCTTCTTCTTCTTCTTCTTCTTCTTCTTCTTCTTCTTCTTCTTCTTCTTCTTCTTCTTCTTCTTCTTCTTCTTCTTCTTCTTCTTCTTCTTCTTCTTCTTCTTCTTCTTCTTCTCCTCTCCCCCACCCCTCTTTTCCAAATGAGTAACAGACCTTGAAAACTAAAATCAGAAGCAGATCAAAGGGAAGGATCCTTAAACTAAAACAATCCTTTGTTTGCTCCACTGAAATTGTGAAATTCACATTCCCAGTTTCTTTTCTCTCTGGCCTGGTATGTTAAAAGAGGGGATCCATGCATATTTCCCCATGGGGAACTGAACAGGGGTTGTGGGATAGGGTGGGGAAGGCTTTAAACAGCCTCATTCTCATCACTATTCTACCTACAAATACCTATACCAATGTAATGAATCACCGGTATTGGGTGCTTGTCAAGGCTCATGCATTGATCTCTTGCTAATCCTGGAAACCTTCTGTTTTTGGGTGTGCATCCTTCAGCTTATTGTCATTGCATTTGATTCCTGTTCCTCCCCAACCTGCATAGATATTGACCTAACTGTGAGACTTTCCCCAAATCTGAATTCAGGCTTCTAAAACAAAAGGCTGAAAAAGGAGACAGAGACAGAGAGACAGAGACAGGAAGAGATAGAATTCTATAGTACAATTCTTATTTTCAGCTTTGTTAGAGGACATTTTGGTGTCTGCTTCTCTATAAAAAGTCACCAAGTTAAAAGCCATTTGGGGCACAATTAGAAAATTATAATCTGATATTACAACAAGAACACTTTTTTTTTTAGTAAAGTTTCCACTATATTTTTTTAAGGAGCATTTGGAAGATGTTGGGAGAAAAGTATAATTCTCTTAGTCATATAATAAACTTACAATTTTTATCTCAGTTGGAAAATTGCAGATAATTTTTTGGGGGGGAGAATGGAATGTTGTGGGCTAAAGAGTATTCAGACTTCAGAACAATTAATTGCCAATTATATCTTTCAATTATTTGACTTATTGCAAAAGGAATTTAGATTGTCAAAACCTATGAAATACTGAATATAGGTACCGGTATATGTATATATGTATACACACACACACACACATACACAGAGAGAGAGAGAGAGAGAGAGAGAGAGAGAGAGAGAGAGAGAGAGAGAGATGGACTGATATATATATAAAATATCTGATTTCTTAATTTGTTCAAGAAGCACAATGAGCATCTGGAATTCTCTAGTTATTAGGAAAATATTTCAGATTATTCCAAATCTATATCTTTTTATTGACAATTAAAGTGTATAGTTATTTTTTTTAATTTTTTGCAAGAACTTTGGAATGATGAGTTGGAATAACCTACATACAAATCAAAACCAATCAATGGCTAAGAGTCTTTAAAATGTTCATTTTTATGCAGAATTTAGTCTATATATGTTTCTTGTCAGTAGTTACATTAATGCGGTAAGCATGTTTTTTCATCAAACTTGCATTTTGCAATTATTTTATATTAATAAGCATTACTAAGCATTAATTTTGTACTCAACAGTAATTTATTAAAAAGAAGAATAAATGTGACAAATATTCAGTGATACACAAAAAAATATGCTCAATACATTCTAAAAATAGCAGTTGTTCTCTCTTTTCCACATAAAAGAACAATAAAAGAATAATATAATATATAGACCAGATTTAAGATAAATTATAACATATATCTTCATAATTGGCTTTATCTTAATCTAAGTCAGTATGGACTATAAAACAGATTGAAAATGGGTAGATTTGTGATGGCAAAGTAACTTATTTTTAGGTAGTTACAATAAAGGTATAGAGAATAAAAGAGGATTTTGCATTTTTATAGTTAGATAAAATATAAAAATAAAATAAAAATATGTCAATAATAGAGATATAAAATATAACATTTTACATAGTTATAAAAGAATATCAAGATAAATAATGTGGAATGATGTTAAATAGTACAAAGGCAAAAGTTTTTAAAAAGTTTTTATTTTTTCTCCTTTTTAGCTAGTCACATGTTTTGATAATATTGCTAACTTTTGTTAGATTACCAATCCATAATTAGAGCATATTGAAGTCACTTTGTATATTACACTCTGGTAATTTTGGTTCAGCATATTTCTTTTCTTACCGTCAAAATGTAAACTGATATTCAGTAATCACCCTTTACTGTTACATACCAACAACATATGTGAGTTTAAGCATATTGTTGTCATGCATATAATCTGGCCCCAAATAAACTGTTTCTCTGCTTCTTTGATTTTACAGAATGAGCTAAACTCATGCTTGAATCTCAACTATTGAAATAAATGGAGGTTAAATGCCATTATGTTTTGTTGATAAGGAGCAATATCTCTTGTTTTCTCGACCAACTCCTTTTTTTCTGTGTAGTCTATGTATACATTGTAATGCAATATTTATGCATGCATTATAAGGCGTAAAACAGATCAAAATTATATACAAATTGACATATAAAATCAGCATTTTTCTAGGGACTGTTTTTTCATTGTACAGATTAGCATGATTTTAGTGCTGGACAGAGATTTTTTTTCTTCTGCACTATTTTCTTTCATTTTTCATTTGATTTCTATTGAAAGAATTTTAACATTGTTCAAAAGAAAAGAATTCTGGGAAAATTCTCAAGAATGAATTGTGGTATCTTTGCATGTATGTAAATTACAAGATGACTAACAGGTGCATGTGAATGTTCTGCCTTTTTTTGTTCAATCATCCCTCTAGCAATGAATGGCGTTTCTGACTTCCCACGCCTCAATTAAATCCTAGGGATGAGATGATAAAGGAACTCCTCCCTTTGAGTGTTTTCAGTAGTAGTGCTTGAATATTTGGGAGGAGTCTTGCCCTTAAGAAATTATTGGAGCCTGCCCAAAATTTAATGGAATATTTAAAAATAATACTCATGACTAATTCTATTATAGATGCTAATTAATAATATTACTGGTGATATAGAAATATTAATGATATAATAATGTTGATAAAACAGTAATATTGCTCTATAAATTTTTTAGCCCAAAGCAAAAAAAAAAAAGAAGAAGAGAAAAAAAAAACTTTAGAACTTTCAGTCTCATTCAGAGGAGAAAACATAACTAGACTAATAGTTTCAATTGGTCTTCAACACTGATGTTGATGTAGAATCTCGACAACCACCAATACGTGCACGTGTAGCCAAGTTCTTTTCTCCATGAATGTTTTCCTGGGAAAAATCACCTAAGGCTCTATTGCCTGTTCTCAAAAGAAAGTATATATCTACCCATACACATACATAGTACATATATACACATGCTACACACATATACAAGCATATATATCCCATATAAATATAAATATTAATCATTATCCATTTTGAATACATAGCAGAAAAAAACTTTGGCTGCCAAGGTGCATCTCTGGATGCAATGTATAAACTGAATTTCTTTGTGTACTTTGTGTACTTAACATCTGGTTGAAGTTAAAATTAAAATAAATTAAAATAAGTTGAAGTTAAAATAAGTGAATAATAATAATAATAATAATAATAATAATAATAATAATATGACAAAGTAGCAACAATGGTGCATTGGAAGATCTGCAAAAAATATCATTTACCTCTAAGCAAAAACTGGTGGGATCATAAAATAGAGAAAGTCATAGAAAATGATAAAATTAAACTGCTCTGGGACTTCAGAATTCAAACAGACAAGCACCTGCAACATAACACCCCAGACTTAACAATTGTCGATAAGAAAAACAAAAAAGTCTGGATAGTAGACGTGGCAGTGCCTGGAGATAGCAGAATAGAAGAGAAAGAACTGGAGAAGATAACAAAATACAAAGACCTACAAATAGAAATAGAAAGACTGTGACAAAAGCAAGCAAGGGTAGTACCAATAGTGATAGGTTCCTTGGGTGCAATCCCAAAACAACTGGAGCACCACTTGAACACCATTGACATTGACAAATTCGCTATTAGTCAATTGCAAAAGGCGGCCTTACTAGGAACTGCTTCCATCCTGTGACGATATCTGTAATACCATCAAACATCCACATCTGCCTATCCCAGGTCCTGGGTGAGGACTCGATAGGTAGTCAAAATGCCAAATCCAGTCTGAACATCTGGCTGACTGTGCGATGATCCATAATAATAATAATAATAAATTGGAAGGGACCAGGAGGTAATCTAGTCCAACCCCCTGCTCAAGCAGGAAACCTTGTACCATTTCAGATAAAGGCTGTCCAGTTTCTTCTTAAAAACTTCCAGTGTTGGAGCATTCACAGCTTCTGGAGGCAGGTTGTTCCACTGGTTAATTGTTCTAACTGTCAGGAAGTTTCTCCTTAGTTCTAGGTTGCTTCTCTCCTTGATTAGTTTCCATCCATTGCTTCTTGTCTTGCCTTCAGGTGCTTTGAAGAATAGCTCAACTCCCGCTTCTTTGTGGCAACCCCTGAGATATTGGAACACTGCTATCATGTCATTCCTCATCCTTCTCTTCATTAAATTAGACATACCCAGTTCCAGCAACCGTTCCTTATATATTTTAGCCTCCAGTCCCCTAATCATCTTTGTTGCTCTTCTCTGTACTCTTTCTAGAGTCATAACATCTTTTTTACATCGTGGTGACCAAAACTGGATGCAGTGTGGTCTTACCATGTATGAGGGTCCAATCTGGGTCAGTCATCAGGACCAGACAAAATCTCTGGTCCCAGTGCCTGATCCAGATTGGATTCTGCATCCTTATCCTGGGACACGTATGTTTGCCTTCATTTATATGATAAATGTATGAGACTCATGTTTGAGTCTAAATGTACAAGGCTAGAATAAGATGAAAATTAGGTAGAATATTTATAACACACACTTTCAGCTAAAATTAGATATAAAGGAATTTATTTGATTTCTTTTATACTTTAGAAATTATGATCATTGATCCAATCCTAAATTGTTAGGATGTTGTTGAATACTCCAAAAATCAGCCAATGTCATATGCTGATTTAGGGCTTTTAAAAGTAAATAAAAACTGATTAGGAACAGATCTTCTTGGATAAAATCTATGTGGTCATTAGAAGTTAATAATGACTTGACAGTCTGTAATGAATCAAAAGTAAATAGTATTTTATTGTTTTCTGAAAAAAAGTAATCTCCCCGTTATATGAGATAATTTTATTCTTGTGGCATTATAAGTACCTGGACTAGGCATTGAGCAAATAAAGAAAAGCTAAGCAATGAGTGAAAGGGAAGGACTTGGGGAAACAGCATGGAGAAACATAACTTTTCAGGAAAGAGGACTTAGATGCTTATCTACTTCTATATCATATTAGGTCTTCTGAATGAAGTAAGTAACTGTATATTGACTTTTTTTTAACCTATCCTCCAAATGCCCATACTTTGAGATGTCAGAATATGAGATAGTGAGGGCTCATAGGCAGCTTTTTTGTTTAGAGCTACTAAACATTATTTATTGTGCATCTGGAACATACTACAGTATATTAGTATTTACATGTCCAATTGAAGTTCAAGAGCAATTGATCCCTCCAAATGTTTTGGGGAACTGTGCCAAAGTTTGCAAAACTGTTCTGACCCCTATGTGTTTGGAGATATAACTTTCTTATTTGTAGTAATCAGGTTTAATATAACTATGGTCTAGAAACATATTTCTCCAAGGGCAAGTTTGAAGGATAGTTAGCTGTGTACCTATAGATTTAGATTGTACAAATGCAGAAAAAAACCCCAGATACAATACTGCTTAGGGCACAGGTAAAGTTGTTAGCCAGTAATAACCTCTAGTTTAGGTCATTCAGTTCTTGTTTAGGAAACTGCTCTCAGATAGGGAATGACTTACTTATTTGGTGGAGATTTTTATTGTTTTAATGTTTTTAACTTGTTTCAATTATTTCGTAATTTTAGAATTGTAAGTCATCTAGAGTCACTTGGTTGAGTTGGAGAGAGGGAGAGAGGGAAAGGGAGAGGGAGAGAATTAGAATAAACATTATAGTTGAAAAATAACTACCGATTAAATTAATAACCCCTCCTCCTCCTCCTCCTGCTCCCCCTCCTCTGCCTCCTCCTGTATATCAAGCAACATCAACCCCTGAAAGAGCAGATCCACAATATGGGAAATTTCCTGAACTCAAGTTACTATCAGATACATAGATGGAGAGGCTATGTCTGTACCAGTTACCCAGATCAAGTTCCAAGTGCAGTGGCCTGCTTATTGGTAAATCCAAGGTGCCATTAACCACATAAGACCTGTTTTGTGGTTATTGTTTTTGTTACGTGCAATTTGAAATATTCATTTTAATCTGCAATGCCCTGTATGGCTTGGCACAAAGGGATCTACTGTACTAGCTTTTCCATATACCTATGTACACACCATCAAAACCTCTTTAGTTATCCAAAACTTGATGGAGAGATGTAGCTAAAGTTCTGCCATTTCAGACCCCATATTTTGAAACATTTCCCTCTCAAGGTTAAATTAGCACTTACACAGCTGGCCTTCTGAAAACTGTTGAACACCAAATGTGGGAGCAGATTTTTGATGGATGAAAATTATTGCCATTGAGCCTGTTTTTACTTGTCACATTTGTATTTGCTTATTTTTATTCTGCTTTTACTGATTGATCCCTGGTGGCACAGTGGTTAAAGTGCACTGTTGCAGGCAAACAGTGCCCACAGCCTGGAGTTTGATCCTGACAGGGCTCAAATTGACTCAGTGTAGGAGGTGACCAGACATAGCCCGAGGAAAGGATTAAACACACCATCAGCCTTGAGTCTCTTCGCGCCCACAAGAGTTCTAAATCCAGCCCAGCTTGAATTCCATTGACTTTTATCTACTGCCAATTTGCTTTGACCATTGGTAGTTCAGATTCTTGTAGAAAGCTTAAACTTATAATAAACCTTTATATATATATTTGAACTGCCTGAGTTTCCTGATTTGCACACATGACACTCAGCCTTCCATCCTTATGAGATTGTTGGGGGCAATATGCAAATAATGCTTACATTATAAACCGCCCAGAGAATGTTGTATATAAGCCTAAATACTATTGCTATTGCTATACAGTATGTAGGCACAGTTTTTCTGATAATGAATTTTCAAGAGTTGTTAATATTGTGGTGATATAGGACACAAATACAGTATAAACACGATAAAACAGCCAGATATTATAAATTACTTCACTTGCAATTCTTATAACCTTTGATGGAAATTCACTGCTTAGGAAGGTCTTTAAACTTTAATCTTTAAATTTAAATGCTATTCATTTCCTTTAATCAGGTTTTCAGTGTCTCCACTGAGGTACACTGTCAGTGAAATTTTTGGAAGTCAAAAGACTTCCATCATTTTAGATATTGTCTTTGTAATTAGCTATTAAGTATATATTCAGTTCTACTCTATATTGCTGAAGTGATTAAGACTTTGATTCAATATTACTATATTATAATATCCCATGGTAGCCAATGTGGTATAATCATTAAAGTGCTGGACTGAGACACTGAAGCTAGATAGGTAGTTTTAGGCCAATCTCTCTCACTCAGCCTAGGCTGGGAGAAAAAAAAATCTATTTAGTTATCTGCACTATATTATTATCCTACACATAGGATCAGAAAAATCTCTTGAGGACAAAGGTTGGCAATATATTATTTGTGGACCCCATAACAGCATATCATAATGGTATTTGTGAAATATCTATGTGGAAAAAAAGCATGCTAACAATAAATTTTAATAGCTTGCTTACTGAATCTTGTGACATTTTAGCAATCTCACTATGACATTTGATGAGTAAAATTCTGTTTTGAAATTGTTGAGACCTCTGGCATTGCCCAACATCAATACTGATCTCGTTACTTGAAAAATATGGCTTTCTATTGATTTATGGACATAGGATAATCAGTTTAATATAATTAAGTTGGCTATGTTGAATAGCAAGCTGAATTATTTGTCTAAAACAGAAACGATCATTTCATTACATAATTTGCTAAAATGTGGTAAAATTTCAGAATTCAGTTCACCTCCTTGAATTCTGCACATCTTTAAATTTATGCTTCATATAGCACACATCCCATGAACTTTGCCAATAGTTTCTTATGTAGGTTTTTTTATCATAGCCACATGTACAACATTTATTTATGTGATTATAGTTACTTAGCACAAAGTGAGCAATTGAATCAAATACTAAACCAAAATCAGAGATAAAAAATATTTTTTCATTATAGTATTCTTGCTGTATTTGCAGGTTCCATATATGATGGTCTGTCCGAGGGCTATAACTATGGAACAGCCCGTGGTAGCTACTATGCCAAAGCCCACACAGGAACAAATAACTGGGGCCATACGGTAATTTTTTTATTTTTCTTTGTTTGCTTATTTATTTATTTATTTATTTATTTATATATTTTGGTCATATGGTCAGGAGTAGGAAACTCAAATTATTCTCAGGTTTATTTAAAGCCATGTTTAGAAGGGCTGAAAGATAGTATGGTTAATTGGTTCAAGGAGATAATCAACAGTTTTCTGATGATTTAAAAATATTAATCTGATTTTGTATAATATTTTATGATATTCCAGCAACCAGAGAATACTGGTCTCATTTGCTAAAATTCTCTATGTTTTATATGTTGCATTTTCTGGCTGTAAGGCTCTAATATAGATTAAATTAAGGTATTATTTTATAGAAAAGAGAAGGTTCATATTTTTAAATAAGTTTCAAATAAGCACATGTAAGCAAGGTATTAACTATTGAAATCTATAATTAACTTGCTGAGAAACTTGGTAATTATAGTCCGAATGCATTTGTAGGCTGGTAAATTGGGGAAATTTGAAGACCAACAGTAACCCTTTGTGTTTCTTGATTCTACATTTCTAACTGGTTCTTAGAGAAAGGTGGTATGGGGATTTCTAGACAAAACAGACATTGAATTCTATGTTTCTCTAAGCAGGGGAACATGACTAGATTTAAAGGTCTTTTAGGGAAAAAGATAGACATTGAATTAGTGCAGATATATTGTTTCAGAGAAATTAGAAAGCATAAAATTTTATTTTCTGGTTAACCATAGTTACTCAGTTAAAATATTAAATGACTAAAAGCTATGTTGAAATTGGTCAGCCTTTTAACATAAGCTAACATATAGCTGACATTTTTAATAAAAAATACATTGAGCTGGGCATAGAAGCTGTCTTAGATAGCAGATGCTCAGATGAGACCAATGTAGCATCTGAGAATGCTACCCACCCTGCCAACCAAGCCCTTTGCTACTATACTGCCCTTGGTGCATTGGAAAATTATATTCCATCAGTAGGTTGAAGTAAGCAGCTTTATTTTGTGAAATCCTCCTCCTCCTCCTCCTCCTCCTCCCCTCCTCCTCCTCCTCCTCCTCCCTCTTCTTCTTCTTCTTCTTCTTCTTCTTCTTCTTCTTCTTCTTCTTCTTCTTCTTTCTTCTTCTTCTTCTTCTTTCTCCTTCTCCTTCTCCTCCTCCTCCTCCTCCTCCTCCTCCTCCTCCTCCCCTCCTCCTCCTCCTCCTCTCTCCTCCTCCTTCTTCTTCTTCTTCTTCTTCTTCTTCTTCTTCTTCTTCTCCTCCTCTTCTCCTTCTTCTCCTCCTTCTCCTTCTCCTTCTCCTTCTCCTTCTCCTTCTCCTTCTTCTTCTTCTTCTTCTTCTTCTTCTTCTTCTTCTTCTTCTTCTTCTTGATATTTCAGTCAGGAATAAAGGAAGGCTGCTTTGAAAAGTCAACAAGTCATCTGAAGCTTGTAAGACTTTAATGTATTGGTTTGGATTTTACACTAAAATAAAAAGAGTATGAAAATCTCATACATAGTTGATTAAAATATCAGGCTAATCAGCTCAAGATCAATTTGGATTCAGAAAGAGTTTTCATACTTATACTCATGTACACTACCCATCACCCCCAAGGGGCTGGAAAACCTTGAGTCAAGGCAACTGAACAGCTTCCAGGTATGAAAAAGGAAACCATTCTGTCTGTCTAAAATTAAGCTGTCAGATAAAATTAAGCTGTCAGGATAAGAGTCCATGAAAACTATGTGGTAGACTAAAGACAATAGAAGATGCCTTTAGTATGAAACATCATTTGTTAGTTTCCTAGTGAAATGTATATGGAACTTGATGTTCAGCATATACTTTGATTGTAAATCTGGAATAGTTGAACAAAAATAGTTTTTTTGGTTTTTGTGGGAAGTTGTATAACTAGGATGTGTGGCAATCAAAGTTAGAAATATAGTGTGCTAAAATAGGTGTGGTGTAAGTGCATGGATATGTGAAAGAGAGAGAAAGAGAGAGAAGAGGAGACAATACTCATTTAAAGTCCCTTCAAGTTACCATCCTTTTAATCAATTCAGGAAGAAAAGAACACACATCTGACAATTAAATGAATATATGCTAGATTGTTCCTATGCCTTCCAGAACAGAAATAAAATAATAATAGCAATAGCACTTAGACTTATATATCACTTCACAGAGCTTTACAGTCCTCTCTAAGTGGTTTACAGAATCAGCATATTGCCCCTACAATCTGCCCCTTATTTTACAGACCTCGGAAAGATGGAAGGCTGAGTCAACCTTGAGCTGGTGAGAATCGAACTGCTGAACTGCTGGCAGCCAGCAGTCAGCAGAAGTAGCCTTCTGCATTCTAACCACTGAGCTACCATGGCTCTTAATTAATTATCAATTTAATTATCAATTCAGTGAAAAATGTGGATAGATATATGTAACAGAACCATGGTATTTAGTCTTATTTTTGTTGGCTTTACAAGTTTATGTGTTCCAGTTGTGTGTAATAGACTGGGGTGAATTATTTTGGCAAGCAGAATTAAGGGTGTGTGTTGTACTCTGGTGGTAAGCTATCATATTTTATTACCTTGGTTTTTCCCTCAGGCTTGATAGACACTCCTTCTCAACGTGTTCGCGCAAATATACCATCTGCTGCTGGAGAAACAAACCAGTCAGTTTTTTTTAATCAAATGTTTCTGAGAAAAAGCTGCTGGCCTACTTAAGGGAATTAAAAACATTCAGCACAGTTTTCAGTTGTCATCTTATTTGAGTTAACTGAGTGGTGTGGCACTTCACTTTCTCAGTTATACAGGGTAGAGAATGAGAGCAATCTGCTTCAAAAAATACATAGTGACCAGATTAAAATGCTGCATACAGCATAATATTTGTTTCATAATTGCTTTGGGGATCATATTAGGCTTGTGAAAAATCACTGTAATCATTATTTACTTAGGTGTTAAGAGAAGCTTAATTTATGTTGTAAAAAAGTGTTGGACTATATTTGGTTGGGAAAGTGGCATATTATAGACCTGGATTATTTAGATGATGTATTTTCAGCCTAGGTACTACGTCATCATTATTAATATCATCACTCAACTCAATGTTCCAGTGAAATCAGATGATTGCCAAGAATGTACACTAATGTTAGACTAACTAAATCTCCTTGCCATTTGGAATATCCCACCTCAAGAAATGAGGTGGGCCTGAATTTGGCTGGACTTTTGGAAGTGTTTGAAGACCCAACTCACTTGAGGCTTGCAGAGAAGCAAACAACCCTGGGTTCAGTTAGAGCCTTTAAGGACCTCCCCATTCCTTTTAAACTTTATTTTGTTTCTGTTTTAATTGCCTCTTCTATACAATATTTATAGGGGGGGTTGGTTTTACTTTTTAATTATACACTGCCCGGAATCACTCTGGGAGTGAGAGAGGTGGTCTCCAAATATGATATATAAATAAATACAACAAATAAATATCTAAACTAATAAAATCTCAACACTGCTGGATTTCTCTGCTTATGACAAATGCTCCTTGTGATAAAAAGTAGCATTTATGTTTAAGAAATTGTATTTTAGGTTTTAATTAAGAAATGGGCAGTAAAGAGTTTCTTCCTCTGATCTTTTTATAACAATGAAATTAATGGCATCCATTCAGCAATGCTAAAAAATGCCTATTTTTCAGAATTATGTTTCCAGCGTACCATTCAACTCACAAACACAATCCAGTTAGCCTAGAAGTGATTATTCATTTCTATTATAAGAGGATACTTATATTCTAGGTTTAAAAAAGTTGGTAGATTTATCATAGCATCCATATTAATTGATCATTTTACCAACTGGTAATTGAATTCACCTTCAGAAAAGGAAACAGATTCTGATCCTCCTCTGCACCTTCTCAAAATGCCCTTGAAGACTAAGATGCAGATTTCCCACAGTTGTTTCATGCCAAGAAACAAGGATTCACTATTACAGTTTGCTTCTGGATATAGTTTCTTGGGTATCAGAAAGGTTGGTTCAGTACCTTCAAGAGATGTGTTCCTTTCATTAATTTCATTCTTGATCCTTTTCTTCATAAACTGTGCTACAACTGGGGAACTACTGGGAGTAGCCTTCTCTCTCTCTCTCTCCCTCTCTCCCTCCCTCCCTCCCTCCCTCCCTCCCCCTCTCCCTCCCTCCCCCTCTCCCTCTCCCTCTCCCTCTCTCTCTGTCTCTCTCTCCTCTCTCTCCCTCTTTCATCTATCTTCTATCATCTATCCAATTTTAAAATTGCCCATCTTCCACACAGAGGCATTCATTGTTTGGTGAAATGGAACACTGCAATCTTCTTCTTGAACCTTGAAAAATGTGCACATGCTGTTCCAATTGCTTCTGGCCATATTTAATCAAGGACCCACTTTCATGGCTCTGCAACCACTTTATTGTTCCAGTTTATAATGCACATTTGTTTCTGTTTTCCCCCAATGTAAATCTTGTCATGGACATGAATGGCAGCACTTCCTTCATGCTGATGTTTGGTATTGATGAAGACTGGATCTTGCCAAGGTCCTATAAGCAAGTTCAAGTTGCTACAGGCACACCCTCTCCCTTCTGTTCATTGTGCACTGCCCTCCATGGTCATTTTGGTTTTAGCTGGAGAGATGCTGTGTGCCAAGGTATTTGCTCATGCAATGCTTCTCTAGTGCTGGTCAGACATCATGCAGATGTAGAGCTCTTCTGAATAATACTAAAACATATATATAAAAATAGATTTACACATAATTAAAAAAGAGGACTAGTGCTGTGTTGTACAGAAGATTGGTTTAGACTACAAGAAAATTAGATCGTAACACTCTGCGTTGTGGATGTTGTTCTAAATACTTTCATTACCGATTTTCCTTTTACCAGCAAAGTTTTATGGGTGGCCATACTTATTATTTGGTGGATCATAATATTTTATCTTCTGCTAATATTTTCATACTCCATGGGTGACTTCTGAGTGATGCTGGCCACAGTCACTAACTCCCAACATTGCCATTTCCATGATTGATTGCTTTCAATCAATCCTTTCTAATTCATCCTTTCTCCTTCTGTGGTTCAACTCTAAGTTTGGATAATAGCATGGAGGGAAAATGAGAGAGGGACTCTGACAATGTACCTAGAGAACTCTCTCTTACTTCAGTCCCTACCACTTCCCCATACATATGACCGTTTGGCTGGTCTTTTTTTAAACATGGGTTTTATATTTCTCCAGGGTGATAGATTGGAATACTGTAGGTGAGATGTTATTCAGGGGACTTGAAAGGTGGTTAAACCTTTTCTCTTGAGGGCACCTGCCACCCTCAGCCCATCCCTTTCTAGAACATATTAAGGCGACCATTATTAAGGTAATGCTTAGTGGGAAGGGAAATAAATCCAGGGAATCCACCAATGACTTTCTTTAATTTATCCTGCATGAAACCTGCATCATTGTTACAGAGCCAGACTAGAGTTTGGTTGTCAGCACAGTCCAATTAATCTTGGCATCCTTTTCTGCTGACTCAAGAAAAAGAAGAATATAGATGAGTACAGCCATGAAGAAAAGCCCTACATGTTGGTTGAGACAGATTAAAAAGCAGTGGCAGCTAGGTTTATTTTATAAGTTAACATGTATTTTTATTTCAGTAACAAGGGATATCAGAAACAGCAATTTGGCAGAGATGTCTAGTCCCTGGGGCATTAACTACAAACAAAAGCTAGCTATTATGTTCACATTAAAGACTAAACATATTATTTGTGTGCGACTTCTGTTTTCTTTTGCAAGCATCCACATCATGCATCTGGAAGGAGAACAAACAGAAAAGGTGTGCACAAATATGTATGCATCTACATAGCTTATTTTGAGTTTGTGGGAAGAGATTGCATTTTGGAATGAGAAACTATTTTTCATTACAAATGAGATATTAACATATTCTTTTTCCCGGTAAATCTTGGGAATTGTGAATGCCATGTTTTGAGTTTTGGAAAGGCATTTTTTTTGTTTTGTTTTGTTTAACAAAAGAAAAAAAAGGCAAGTCAGTGCAAGTACAGACCGAAAATATAGTCTGTAGAGAGATGGAAAAACAGCTTGGTTTGTGTGAAAAGAAGCTCATTATCAAAACCCTTTTAGAGTTCTAGGCCTCATTCTTTTTCAGGAATCAAAGTGGCTTTTTTGGTATGCCGTATTGCAATGTGTGATTATATTTACCTGCAAAGAAGATTGAGGGTTTTTTCCCAAATATTTGATCTTTAAAATGGATTACTTTAGATTTATAAGCATATTAAGGCAGATTAGTTTTCCTTCTAAGATCTTCCAAAGTATAAGGGGTGTGGGTATTTTTGTGTGCCTCAAATTCAGGGTCATTTTCCTTTTATGTAGAAACATGAAGTGTTCCTGAAACATCTGCTCTGAAAGTTAAGCATAAACTCTCAAGTTCACATAACTCTTCTTTCAATGTTAGGTTAGACTACAACAGAACTTCTCATTAAAATAGGGGGGAGATATTTTTTCAAAACTGACAGGTGTCAAAAAGTTCTTTATTTCAGCAAGGTTATATTTTTGCTACAAAATGCCTCCTAGAATTTGGATGACTAAATTATGTATTCATTAACAAAAACATTCTCCAAGGGAAATATTAATTATTCTTGGTTTCAGTACAGACAATTATTAGAAAGGTGGAGGATAGATCAAAAAGTGGGTTTGATTAGCGAGGATGTGATTTTGTTGAAACAAATTAAAGACCAAAGTCGAATTCATATAAAAAGAATTTATGGTGTTTTAGTGCAATTGGATTCAGAAACAGAATTAGTTAAAGATTGTATGGTTAAATGGGCTCAAAATTTTGAAGAGCCGATTTTATTAGATACATGGGAGATAATTTGGGTGAGAAATGTTAAATTTACACAAGCTCAAAATTTACGAGAAAATTTTTACAAAATGTTTTATAGGTGGCACCTTGATCCACAGAAGATGTCTCGTATGTATCCAAATCTGCAGCCTAAATGTTGGAGATGTGATTGTTTGGATGCAACGTATTATCATATTTGGTGGTCATGTAAAAATATAAAGGCTTTTTGGATTAAGATTTGGTGGAATATTCAAAAAATTTTTAATAGAAGGATAAAATTTACACCACAACTGTTTTTGTTAGGTATTATTGTTGATTGTGATAATAAAGAAATTATTTTAATGTTGAATTTAATTACAGTGGCAAGGCTGCTGATAGGGCAATACTGGAAGAAGGAGTTTTTGCCTACTTTAGAGGAATGGTTTTTTAAAGTTTCTTATTTATCTGAAATGGCAAAAATTTTGGCTTATTTGAAAGATCAATCGCAAGAAAAATATTTTTGGGTGTGGAAAAGATGGGTGAATTTTATACAGCACAAATATGAGATTAAAAAGTATTATCTAGCTTTTGAATAATTTATGCTTAAGGTAACGATTAGAACTACTGCTTTGTTTTGTTTTTATATATTGGAGTTAAAGTATTTAAAATTTTGTTGTTTTTTTGAATGTATTTATAATTGTTTGATGTTTATTTAAGTTGTAAGGTTTTTTTTTAGTTTTTATTAACCCTGTATTCAACTCTGGGAAGAAGGGGGGAGGATGATGGGTGGGAGGGGGGTGGGAGAGGGGGATTATTTTATTGTAAAACTGCAAAAATTTTCAATTAAAAAAAAACATTCTCCAAGGGGTCAGCTTAAATTAGACCTTCCCTACCTTGCATCTTCCAGATGTACTGGACAACACGTGTCAGAACTGCTAGCCAGACAGCATGAAATGTGTAATCAGATACGGCTAAGATATAAAGAATCTCACAAAATCTCCGCAGATGCTATTACATACTGGTAGAATATATTCATATGTATGGCAACAGGTATTGTACTAGCATTCCCACTTCATTATCAGAATATAAAATTAGTTGCAACTGTTTAGGCTAAAGTGGCAGTGTAAACTATATACAATGTGAGTATATACCTTTGAACAGAATGGAAATGCCTTCTTTGTAAATCAAGCATTTAGACTGGATTGTATAGAAGCATGATTTGTTTAAAATTGGAACTCCAATAAGTGAAAATGGGAATCATTATAGCAAATTAAATCAATACAATTGAGACTAGAATGGATCCATAAAAGATGATTTACAATTTCCTGCCCTCAGAACAGAGCTATTAATTATTATCATATGCAGACGATCATATATATTTGTGCACATGGCCTTCTGGATATTGCTGAATTATATCCCACAACAATTGCTCCACTAGTTTGGGCTGATGAATCTTTAATGGCAACAGAATATATGAAAATCCACATATTAAATATTTCCTTGAGGATTTATAAAACTTATGATAAATATCTACATAAGTAAATGTAGAATTTTATTTGTAGTTTTTTTAAAGGTTGCATTAGATTTCAGTGTAGGGAAATAAGATGAAAACTGCTTTGAGCAAGTGAATCTTGGACATCCTCATTCCTATTACATTGACATAAAAATAGATGAGTCGAGTAGATCTAAGGATAATATTATACAATATCGACAATAATATTAGTAATCCTTAGAGGTGGTAAGAAATAATATATATTCTTATGCAGGGCAGTCTCCGCCAACATGGAAAGCCATGTTTTAAGGGGTGAAGACAGCAAGAAGACTAGATATAATAAGAATTGGTGTTTGAAAGATGCAACAAAACTTTGCCAGTTTATACTCTATTAAGTGGAGTGACTATCTATGCATGGAATTGCATTTTGAAAATATTAACTCTCAGTTAGATGCCATTTCTGAAAGCAGCATGTGTTTGCCCCTTATTCAGCATGATTCATTCACTGTTCCTATCAAAGTAAATGTTACTTTCATTGCATCCAGCACCCAATCTCTTCCAGTTTTTTTCCTTTGTCAATCAGATGAAGAATAAAAGTAATCAAAGACATTTGTTGGTTTTCCTTCCCTTCTGCCTTCTTTCTGTGTCCATCAGTTGTATAATGGAACTCTCAAAAGAAATGCAGCTGAGAACAAACGCTACAGTTCCTACAGCCAAATGGACAGTTGGGGTAACAGGCATTATAACAAGATCTGCAGTCCTACACATCCTGGCAGTGACTACTGTTTTGTGCAGAACATGAAGAGTAGTCGGAGTGAGCCAGACCTCTACAATGACCCTCCACGAGGCACACTAAGGAGGAATCAGAGTGGAAGCCGAGTGAGTCACAAGACCAGTCTACATCGTAACAGCCTCTACAGCAATACATGCAACAATCAGGAAGGAATTACAACCCTCACAAGGTCAAATAAGAGAATTCCAATCCGTGCCCCCTCTTGCTCTTTTGCTAACAAGCAAGATGCAGTCTATGCCCAGCCTGTTGCCAGCAAGCCTGATGCAATCTATGGACAAGATCGTTCCAAGTAAGTCTCTGTGCGTGTTTTCTCTGTGCAGCCCACGATGTGGGAAATTACATGCAAGTAAAGACAGATATGGTAATAGTTAAACAGCATTATGAAAACCCATTTGGAGCACTTTGGTTTCCATCACCTTGAAAATACTAATTAATAGTAATAATAATCACTTCCGAACCTTATTCTGGCACACTTCATATGACTTTGATAGAATTTGCTTGAGGTAGAAAGCCATTTAGGCTACAAATCTAAGCAAGCCAATTAGTAAGTAACCCTATTAGAATTGCATGGTGTGGCTGTCAGTTATGTATAAAGAACCTTTAGGTAAAAAAATAAGTGGTATCCATATTTAACAGGAGACAAATACTGTTGTTGTTTATTAATATATTTCCCTGCTACACCATTGTTAGCTGAATATTTAGCACCACAGTTTAATATCTATTCAATGATTGAGTTCTTCCAAAGAAAAACTATATATCAAGATCTGAAAATTCCAATAGAATTTTTTTTTATTTTACTTAACCTATATTCAACCATTGGAATAAAAAGAAACCCAATAATAATCTGTATATTCTTAAAATGCTTAATCAGTTAGAAATATTAGCTACTCATGAACATTGGATAGTTTGCTATGTGGCTCAGCTTCTTTTGTGGAATGCTCACTTAAATAGAACATAGAATTTACTATAGTTTTATGTACAAATGGAATAATTAAAGCAGCTATGTCTTTTTCTAGGTTTACAGTACATAACAGCTTCTAGGGGTCTGTATGATTGTTTTTGAACATACTTTTGGAGACAACTGGAAACAGTTTCTGAAGAAACAGTGCATACTTGAAAATGTATATGGTTGCTTTAACTATGTGGAAGGAGATGAGTTTCATGCACCCCTATATGTTCTGCAGCAGTTCTTTAAAGTAATTGCATGCTAGATTCATCTAACTATTTAAAATTAGAAGATGCAGAGACATGTATGTATGAGCCAACATTGGAAACCTTCCTGAAAATGAGGTGGATGATTGTACACAAACTGTTCTGTTGTAATAAAATGTTTTAGGACTATTCTACATGCAGCAGTGCAAGTGGCATGCTAGAGTTTAAAATCAAGCAGTCTTCCCAAACCTCTCCTTAAGAAATGATGATTGCAGATCCAGGTTCCTATTAGAACAGAGTTTTTTCATCTCTTAAACTACTGTGTGGGAAACACTTTCCTCTGCCAAACATCTTTCAGGAGTGGCCCCTTTGGAGCACCCTTTCCAGTTGGGTGTGGTTCACCTTGTGAAACTGGTCCAGATTGGGGAGTTGTTTGCCTTGAAGCACAGGCCTGGCTGGTAACTCTTCCTTCTAGTTGAACCAGTTCCTCTTTGGGAGCTGTTTCATTTCTAGAACTAAGACTGCTTGGTCCTGTACCACAGTGGGAATGGGACAGGGATTAATGTGATTGTTTTAAAAATGGCACCAGTGAGTGAGTCACTTATGAGATCATCCAGAATGGAAAGTTCATTTCATATAGTTCTGTTGAAATAAATAAATGCTTAGAAATGTGCACCCTCCTAAGGAGCTGACAGTTTAATTCTTGAGAGCTAAGAGAAGCTGGAAGTTTTTTTTTCACATACATTATTCTCCTGGTCAGTTGAAATTTGGAGCTTCTATTACAGAGATTTGCTTAATATATGTAAAGGGGAAAACAAGCTTAAGGCTAGAGTAATGAGAAACTGGTCAAAATTGAAATTTACTCAACAATTTTGCCCAACTCTGAGTACAGAACCCAGATAATGAGTTCTTGCAGTTTCTGATGAAAAGTGATTCTACTACTGAACTGTGATTGCCCTGCCTCTTGCACCTTAGCCTTGCCTTTTTCCTCTGTGGAATCATCCCATTCAACATTCATGCCTTTGAATGTGCTAAAGCATTCCAATTATGGTTATGAGTTGTGGTCAAATAGTGCTCAATAAGTCTTTCCCAACAAGCTGAAGCCCTTTGAATCTATTTAATCTAAGTCCAAATTCAAGTCAATAGTTTTAGGAATTTTCTTTACATGTCTCTTAAAAACACCAAAATGAGAGAATTTATGCCTTAAAGACTAAGGATAAATCCAGTGGTGGGATTCAGCCAGTTTGCACCACTTTGGCAGAATTGGTAGCTAATTTTTTTGTTGCCCAGGCCCAGAATGGACTTCCAGAAGTGGCTTCCATACAGAAAACTAGTTGTTCACAAATTTGAATCCCACCACTGGATAAATGATCAAGAATCTATTATTCCTGTCGTTTTTAAAAAGGGCTTGCAAAAGAGCAGAAGTTGTGATCCAAATCTCCATCCTTACACAGTTGGGTCAGGACATTTTAATGTTACTACCTCTATTCTTCATTCCCTCAAAAAGCAGTGTGAAGCCACCTGTGATCATCTTCATGATTACAACTGTCATAAACACTGAAAGATTTTATGAGATTTAGAGGAAAACACAGGGCATGCTATGAATATCCATGAATTCCCAGAGATGAATTCACAGAAATCTTACAAATGATGTTATCTCACTGGACACCAAAGTTGCCAATACCTGCCTTCCACCAAAACAGAATAGGTTTGCAATAGTGGTGAATATCTACAGTATGATATTCAGAATAGGTATAACAGAATAGGTTCATATTCCACAGTTTTTAAATCATTTTTAAAGGCAAATCATTGGTTTTGGACCACATACCTAATCATAAAAATGGCAGAGTTCACAAACACACTGTACTGAAACCAAATTACCCATCTGGGTTTGTCCAGTGTATGATCTAGCATATGAGCATAAACACTACTGCCACCACTAGCAATGTTAGCATTGCTAACCAATGCTTGTCAGGTTTATTTCTTGGGAAAGCATACTTGCTCATTTGGCAAACCTTTCTCCCAATGAATGATTACAGAATTCCGTCCCTTTGCTACTCATCATATCTTTACCATTCCATAGTTTTCACAGCTAAGAATTCAACTAAAACAGTTGTGGAAATTGAGATTATATTTTAGGAAAATCCTGAGAGATCAGGATTGGAAAAGTCAAAAAGAAGGCAAAGAAAAAAAGACAATATCAGGAATTAAAGAAGGAAAAAAAGGAAAAGAGAAAATGTGAGTGGAGAACCTAAAATAAAAAAGAGAAATTCAGAATCACTTTCTTACCAATGCAGAACCTTCAGGTATTGTTTCAGTCTTTCCCTATTGGCAATTGTTAATATGAAAAAACTTTATATCTCACATTGGACTACCCAAATATTGGAAATCCTATGAAACTCTACAACTGATATATATTCCCAAATCTGTTTTCATACACCCATTAGTGGCTGAAAGTGGTAAGAAGGTGACAGGCAACAGGGAGAAAGCAGGACTATTTAACTCGTTTTTCACATCTGTCTTTACACAAAGGGAAAAAGCAGACCAACCTATCAAAAATAGTGCCATAAAAAACAGAATAGAAACACAAGTTAAGACAGGCAAGAAAATGGTAAGTGAGCACCTGTCCAGCCTAGACGAGTTCAAATCACCAGGACCAGATGGATTACATCCCAAGATTCTCAAGGAACTGGCAGATGTGATCTCAGAACCACTGAACTATATTTTTCAAAGGTCCTGGAGCACTGGGGAACTACCAAAAGACTGGAAAAGAACTGATGTAGTTCCCATCTTCAAAAAGGGGAAAAAATGGATCCAAGAAATTACAGACCTATCAGCCTGATCTCAGTACCTGGGAAGATTCTGGAAAAGATAATCAACAATGAATCAGCGAATACCTACAGGCAAACCAAGTCATTACTAAAAGCCAACATGGGTTTGTCAAAAACAGATCATGCCAGACAAACCTTATTGCATTCTTTGACCAAGTGACAAAATCAGTGGACCAGAGGATTGCTGTGGATATAATTTACTTGGACTTCAGTAAGGCATTTGACAACGTAGATCACAACCTACTACTTGATAAGACAGAAAAATGCGGGTTAGACAGTATCACCACCAGATGGATCCTTAGCTGGCTGACTGGCCATACTCAGCATGTGGTCCTCAATGGAACCATATCTGTTCTGGGCCCAGTGCTCTTCAACATCTTCATTTGGATGACGGGATAGATGGGGAACTCGTCAAATTTGCAGACGATACCAAGCTGGCAGGAATAGCCAACACTCCAGAAGACAGGCTTAGGATACAGGAGGATCTTGACAGACTTGAACACTGGTGTGAAATGAAATTCAATACCAAAATCTGGGATTTTTAGAATTCCTCAACTATGTGCATTTTAGTTTAATATGATTGAATGCCACATTTATAGCAGCAGTACTTTTTTGTCTATAAAGAATGGAAGAAACAATCTTCATAGGAAGACTGACCAAATATTCATTCTGACTAGATTGCCAAAATAATACCAGTATTTAACTGATAAATATGAGGAATTCAAATTATTCAATTCTTTAACTTTTCAGTTCTCCATTGTACAAATGCAACAGTTAGCACAGCAATCTTTCCTTGTTGTTGTTGTTATAGAAAAATAATTAGAATGTTGCAGATGGTGCATTCTATATAATTTTTAAAACCATTTTATAATGCTTTGGTAAGACTGTACTTGAAATATTGCATCCAGTTTTGGTCACCATGATATATATAAAAAATGTTGAGACTCTAGAAAGAGTGAAGGGAAGAGCAACAAAAATGATTAGGGGATTGGAGAGCTAAAACATATGAAGAACACTTGCAGTGATTGGGTATATCTAGTTTAATGAAAAGAATGACTAGGGCTGATATGATAGCAATGTTTTAATATCCAAGGGTCTACCTCAGAGAAGGGGTGTGTGTCAATCTACTCTCCAAAGCACTTAAAGGCAAAACAAGAAGCAATGGATGGAAACTAATTAAGGAGAGAAGCAACTTAGAAGTAAGGAGAAATTTCCTGACAGTTAGAACAATTAATTAGTGGAACAACTTGCCTTCAGAAGTTGTAGAAGCCCCAGCACTTGAGGTTTTTAAGAAGAGATTGGACAACCATTTTCTGAAATGGTATAGGGTTTCATGCTTGAGCAGGGGATTATACTAGAAGACCTCCAAAGTTCTTTCCAACTCTGTTATTCTGTTAATATATTTTATATTTAGGATGATTTATATAATCTTGATACAATTATGAGTCACTCCTAGATAGCAGAACAGAATTTAGAGCATAGATCAATAAAGAGCAGAAATCAAAAGAGGATCATGATCAGCATATACAAAGGCTGGCATATCAAACAAAAAATCTGAGAAGTAAACCTTTAATTTAAGAATAACTCTGTGTTAAAAGAATAAATTTTAATGTAATTATGATTTGGATACTTAATTTAACATTACCAAAAAGAGGTGGAACTATAACAGCAGTATCCCCAATTCAACAAGAATCTCTAAAAGTTTATTTTATTTATTAATTAAATCCTGACCATTTTCATAATTTCATGAAAACTGTGCTCATAGCTGCTGAGAAGTCAAAAGAATCACACAACTCATATTTCTTTTTAATATAGGCCTTCCTGCATAATGACCAAGGCAGTTTTGAATATTTCTTCTTTTTATATTCAGAATATGTCATGATGAAGTGGATTATGGAGCAATGACCATTCAGAAAGCCATTCAACTCCTGTGTTCCTCAGATGAGAAGAATCAGGCCATGGGTGCTTACTACCTCCAGCACACCTGTTTTCAAGATGAATCTGCCAAGCAAGAGGTAAATATGTTATTTGAGCTTTGTGGTGGAAGCTTAAAATTGCAGAATTAAGTCAGAACCCTTTTTTCTATAGCTCTCAAGGAAGATCAGATTAGGAAATGAAAACATATCCATTCAACACTAAATAAGTTACTAAAACATATTGCATGGATAAATAAACTTGCTTTTACACCCATATTTACTTAATATTCATAACATGATATTTGTCCACAAATAATTTATATTTGAATAGTTAAACTTACAGCTATTAGAAGTATTCCTGATTGGAATATACTTAAATACTGTTATTTGAATGAGGACAAAAGATTTATATAAGATTTACTATATTCAGTTAACTATTCTAAAGATATGATTATTTTTAGTATATTCATTATCAATTCAAGAACTGTATCCAAGGAAACAATTTGAGTTTGGAATATTTAGCCATTGCTTCCTAAGTAGCAAACAAGGCACCACTGAAACTCCAACTGTACTCATTTTCCTTTAGAATAATTAAGTTAATAGCCTCCTGTACTGAAACATTGTCTAATGGTCAATAAGAATATAATTAAGCTCTCAGAAATAAAAATAAATACTGCTGGTTGGAATATGAGTCAGAAAGTTCATCAAAATGTTTAGTAATCATATATACTATGTTATAAATATAAACATTATTTACAAATTAATCTAAACTTGCCGATTTAGATTAACAGGGCTAGTAATTCCAGCATTATTTAGAAAATGGATTTGTTTTGGAATATATAAATATTTAGTAAAATCTATCTGTTATGGCAGCTATCTCCTAGACAATAAAATGGGGTTGTTTACAGGTAAGCGCAGTGAATGCTCTGAATTCTGGAGCCACGTTGAAAAAGAAAACGCCATTGTTACCCCATGTCTCTTACACAATAAATAGTTCAGTGAAGTCTGACATACTTTAACATTCTGGGCCTATTCGATGACACCAATTATGTTTGATGGTGAACATAATACTTTTCAGGCTAGCTGTGATATATTTGAAATTACAGTAAAACCAAAGTTGCTGTTCATTGTGAGTCCATTTTCAAGTTTGCAAACACTCCTTTCTCACCATGATTCCTTGGCTTTAGGCTTTTGAAGAGATGTTTTTTCTACTTCTTTTCAGATATTTAAATAAATTTATTCTGTATATGACCAGACAAATACAATGGGAAGTAAAAACAATATGGAGTTCCCTTTTGCATGGAGTGAGAATTAAGGAATGTTGTCGCTATAGGACCAGCAATTAGACAGAAAAAAAAAGTTACACTGTTTTGTCACTGAACCTCAGAAAGGTCTTGTCTTTAGTATGAATTAAACTAGACTTCCTTTTAGTTTTAAACTCTTGATAATTTTAGTTGGTAGAAAAGAGATGGGAATTATAGTTTGGTCTGCAAAGCCCGGCACCATCATCATATCTAATTTATTTCCTGGGCAGAATCCTTTAAAAGACCTGGCTGCTTTGAGCTAAAAGAATAGGAAGCATGCAAAGACACAGATTAAAGTTCAAAAATCAGAGCCCTTAGCAATAAAATATTCTGAGAGGGAAGATGAATTAATGCTGGAGATGGGTACCTACTTTCCAAATGTCTCCCTATCCCACCAAAGAAAGGCATAAAATCAGTGGTGGGATTCAGCCAGTTCGCACCACTTTGCAGAACCAGAATCAGTGGCTATTATTCATATATGAATACATTCCTTTCCTGAATACATTGATTCCATACGTGAGTCACTTCAGGATAAGCACGGCTCAGCATCAGTCCTTATAATTGGCAGAACGAAATACCAATTTTTTTCAAGTCAGTGTCACAGGTCTGGGTCACATAATTCATAACACCATTCTCGTACTGAGAATGGACTGATATTAGAGCCATTGCTTAAAATGTATAAATCCTGTATTTATTAATCTACTGAAATGATTTATATTTATCTTCAGTTTGAAAACTGAATAATGGGAAGACCAAGTAATGACTCGTTTTTGGGGAGATATCATTTTTAATTCCTGGTTGTTTATCAGTCAGAAATATTCTTTTTCATTTAGTTCAACATAAGAAAAACATTGGGGTCTCAAGAAACTCTCATGGAGTTCTGAAGACCTGAAAAGGAGAAAGCAGCTGTTACCTCCACCTCCCTCGTATATGTGCCAGGGGTGGATTATATATGCATACCTTCTGCAGTAGAGCCTCCTTAAACAGGGCACAAATTTCATCTTACTATTAACTTTTAATACCAATGTTTAAAAGAACAGCAGAGCTTTATGAGCAGTTTTGACCCATGTGCATTTCAATTACTCCTTTTTTAGGTTTACCGACTTGGAGGCATTGCCAAGTTGATTGAACTTCTGCGCAGTTCAGATGAAAACGTGCAGCAGGCTTCAGCTGGGGCCCTTCGAAACTTAGTCTTCAGAAACCCAGCTAACAAATTAGAAACCCGCAGGCAGAATGGAATTCGAGAGTGTGTGAATCTCCTGAGGAGGACTGGGAACACCGAAATACAGAAGCAGTTGACAGGTACTCTTTTGTTTTACAGCAATGTGAAAGAACAATGGCAATGAGTCACACTATGCAACTAAAAAGATACTTTGGACACCTAAAGATGCACCTCTTCAAGAAATGGAAGCTAGTGATTAGGATGGTTGACAGATTAAGTTATTTGGAAATGCCTGAACATAGTCCTTTAATTTAGTCAAGGAATTCACTGTGCTTCCATTAATTTGTATTAATTTTTTTTAATATGGCGTTTTTTCCCCGCGAATTGGGGAATTTTGCAAATCAATCTTACCACTTAATAGGAAAAGAATTTGTTCCATATTTCATTAACATTCCTGCATTAAGATAAGTCCAAATGTGATCAGGAAATAGACTTCTGGTATTATCCTTCTGTGATGATTTAATTGGGATACCTGCTTGCCTTTAGTGAATATTTAGAGACAGACTTTCACATCAATCTGTCTTGCCTGTCTATATGGAAATGAGTCACATTGCAAACTCCAGCAACAAACCTCTTTCACTTAATTTTCAGGATTGCTCTGGAACCTGTCCTCCACTGATGAACTGAAAGAAGATTTGATACACGATGCTCTTCCAGTTCTGACTGATTGTGTTATTGTACCTTTTTCTGGGTGGTGTGATGGTATTAGCAATAGTAGATCAAGAGAAACTATTGACCCAGAGGTTTTCTTCAATGCCACTGGCTGTTTAAGGTACATCATTGGACATAATATTAATATTTTAATCATATCATTAAAAATCACTGAGTGATTTTAAAGTTATCCTGGAATTATCCTTCAAAAGAGCTATATGTTGTTATGTTTTTTTTCAAATATTTACAAAGACAGTGATATCAATAATATAAAAGTAAATAATCAAGCTTAAAAAAGATGGAAGAACTCTGCATCCTTTTGTATAAAGCTGGGACTCTGTTGTTTAAAAAGGTCCTTGCTGTTCAAGCCTTACCTTCAGTGGAGTTGGTGATATGAAGAATGGTTTCTGGGACCTTACAGAATTGGATCTTGTATGCTAGCAGACTGGTATGAAGGAGGCATTTCTTTCAGTGTGGGTTTCCAAGCCATTTAGGTCTTTAAAGAAAAGCAGCAGTACCTTGAAATGGCTTGAAAGGAAATAGTCAATAAGCTTTTTTTAAAAAACTGGTCAAGGAAAGAATGCCGATCTAAACTCTTCAATTGCTGTAGTCAAAGCTTCTGAATTAGATAATGCAATCATCCATGTAAATGCATATATTGGGATGTTGCTGTTGTTAATTAAATGACAAGCAGGTGCCAGATCTATGTTGTGTTACAGACAAATGTCCAACTTTATTGTCCTTCCTGCTTATTTTTTTGATAATTTAACAATAGCCACTGGCTAATGAATTTTCAGAAAAAGTCCTTTTGTATTGACTTTCCTATCTGAAATACCTTAAATCCTGGCAGTCACTCCAATTTACATTATACAAAGCAATTTGCGGGCAGGGAAGTCCACAAATTTCACAAGTCCATGCTTGTGAAAATCAAACAGACCTTGGCATGTAGATATTAGTTCTGACTTGTAGCTTTCACTACCAATCCCCTAGCTGCCAGCAACTAGGAACTATTGGATAGGTAGATGAAACATATTTGCAATTAGAAAATTTAATCAACTGAAGCACTGCCTTAGGACAGGGATAGGCAGTAGATAGATCAGAAGCTACTGGTACAATTTTGGGTGATCTGCAAAAGATTAAGAAGGATGTTTGACTCTTAATTGAATAACAGTAGCAAGTATTGAATATCTTTCCTCCTTAAACTAAACTGCTGAAAACAATGTTTGGGGAAAACCAGGGCTCTTACAAAAGTCAGCTTTCTTCCATATTTTGTGGTTTGGTTTCAATGTAACAATTATACAATTTGTTCATATCAAGTAATTTATTATAAAGAACTCCAACATATCACATCCATATCCATTGAAGATATGGTGTGACATACTCTGTCTTCAGTTATTTTATTGTATCTTCTCTTTTGCTCCTCCCTGGCACATTTTCTCTATAACAGTTAGGACCAGATGTGCAGCTGATTTCTACACCTGCATGCTGCTGCTACTCCTTTCTAAAACTTAACCATCAGCATATTTATTAAGATGTACCATAATTCTGTCTAAATAGTTGTCTATTTTATCCAAATATCTAATCAAACAATTTATTACCATTTGCCCGCAGAGATTTTCATTGAGGTTATTTATTCTATTATGAAACATATACTTAACTGTAAAGTCGCTGAATAGAAGGGGATGAATTTGAGTGTTTGTTCTGTGCCCGCAATTGCCCAATACTGGTGGTGTGGTTTCCAGCTATCATGGATTGGAAAACAGAAAAATATAAACTTACTTAACTCCATTTAAAACAAAATGCAAACCTTCAGTCTGGAACTACAGAAATCCTGGGGAGAAAATCTTAGTGAAACCTACTCCTGCCAACTTGTCTGATGAAGTATAAACCGTTTTTCATAATTCCTCCATGAATTCTAGTTGTTCCTTCCCTGGCCATGATAAACTTGCTCACTTATGATCTATACCATCTGATACTTCCCAGATGTGTTGGATTTCTGTTTCCATGATTTCATATAAGCTTTCGATGCTGGCTGAGGATAATAGAGACTGTAGTGCAACACACCTGGAAAGTTACAGGTCAGGGAAGGTTAGTATATGGAAAAGAAACAGCTCTTTGGTACTTTTTAGTAGAGATTTTCCTAGCTCTACTCACAACAGCCCTTTGCACATAAAGTCATGTCCTAGGTGAGTGATCTATAGCCTTTCTCTCTTTTTTACTACACTGGCTTTGCAAATTAGTATGCATGTTTCAGGTCAAACTGCTAATCAATCAGATTATAATACAAAGTTCATATCCACAAGCTCAGATGAAGCCCTTTGATCTAGTATTTACTGCTTACGCATAAAATATTAGGAATCATTAAAACTGCAAGAACGAAATGAAGCTTACCTATTCAAAGTGCATCTAGAATGAGAAAAAAGACCCACACAAACAGGAAACTCAGTTTTGATGGTGGTTCTATGGGAGAAATCTTCAGGCAATGCTGGACTGCTTTTCAGGCTAATTGCCCGTGTTCTCAGAGGCTGGCTGATATGAGATGGGATTGTTTTTAGATTATTTTCAATACAATTGACTTTTAATCAGCTTACATTCTCAAAGTACCTCTAAAATTCACTATCTAAATCTTCTTCCTCTTAAGAAAGGATTTTCTAAGATGTTTAATGGTTTTCTCTATGCTGTATATAAACTTAACTGAACAAATGTTTCTTTCTTTTTCTTTATGAAATGAACCTTGTAGGAACTTGAGTTCTGCAGATGCTGGACGTCAAACCATGAGAAACTATCCAGGATTGATTGATTCTGTGATGACTTATACCCAGAATTGTGTAGCAGCTAACCAGCCAGATGATAAGGCAAAAAGATCTTTCTGTATACTTTATGAATTGATACAACTCTTGGTTCCATGAAAAATTAGCCTTGGACTGAATGCCAATGAATATATAAATATGGACTAGCTTTTTTTTCACACTTCCTCACCATATCTTTTAGCGTCTTTTCCTGTAAAAACTACATGACAATATTGTGAGCTATAATGCTCATGTTCACAATGTAAAGGGAAAATTACTTTGGATCTAGTCAAGATGTCTTGTAGCTCTAGCAAGATCCTTGCTCAATTTCAAATGCCGTTTATTTCCAAATTTCTTGTAAGATGGTAGCTGCATCCTTGAAAGCATAAAATCATGTTATGTGATAATGTAGGTAGGAAGAAAGAAATGTTCATTATTAGCAAATTCCAAATTTTATATATTGTACATTTAGAATACAAGCTGTTCTCAACCTAGGACTAATCACTTATTGACAGTTCAAAGTTGGTGATGGATCCCCCAAATGGTATTTATGAGCCATTCCATAGTTCTGATAGCTGCCCCCATTGTCACATGATTGCATTTTGGGTAGTCAGCAACCATTTGCAGAGTTCTGCGGCCATGTAATAGCAATTTACAATGTTTTTGCCAGAAATTGGCATTTATTTCCAGTTTCTGGAAAAAACTGCCCATAGCAAACAATGGGTTGGCTTAATTATCACAGTGTTGCTTAATGGTTGTGGTGCTTGCTTTGTGACCACAGTGTTCTCTTAACCACCACTGGGGAAAAAAGGTTATAAAATTGGGTTGGTCACAAGATAACCCATTTTACCACCATAACTGCCAGGCCTAATTATGGTCATAAGTCAAGGACTACCTGTACCATTAGGTTTTGCTCTAAAAACACATTCAGTACTATAGTCTCATCAATTTTTAAGCTCGATTGTTTTTTTTACTTATTCGTTGATTTATTATTTCCCAAACCTAATTTCTTCAAAATCTTAGAATCACTTTGCTTCCATTACCTTCCCATTTCTATCATCATCATCATCATAATAATAATAATGTTAGAATGTAATCTAGTTCAACCCCCTGCTCAGGCAGGAAACCCTATACCATTTCAGACAAATGGCTGTCCAGTCTCTTCTTAAAAACTTCCAGTGTTGGAGCATCCACCGCTTCTGGAGGCAGGTTCTTAAACTGGTTAATTGTCCTAACTGTCAGGAAATTTCTCCTTAGTTCTAGGTTGCTTCTCTCTTTGGATAATTTCCATCTGTTGCTTCTTGTCCTGCTTTCAGGTGCTTTGGAGAATAGCCTGATTCCCTCTTCTTTGTGGCAACCCCTGAGATATTAGAACACTGCTATCATGTCACCCCTTATCCTTCTCTTCATTAAACTAGACATACCCAAATCTAGCAACCATTCCTTATATGTTTTAGCCTCCACTCCCCTAATCATCTACGGTGCTCTTCTCTGTACTCTTTCTAGAGTCTCAACATCTTTTTTACATCTTGGTGACCAAAACTGGATGCAGTATTCCAAGTGTGGCCTTACCAAGGCATTGTAAAGTGATATTAACACTTCACATGATCTTGATTCTATCCCTCTGTTAATGCAGACTAGCACTGCCTTGGCTTTTTTGGCAGCTGCAGCACACTGCCGGCTCATATTTAAGTGATTGTCCATTAGGATTCCAAGATCCCTCTCACAGTTACTACTATTGAGCAAGGTACCACCTATACTATTCCTGTGCATTATGTGAACAATTTAGACAACTGTTACAAATTCCTTTTAAGCATTTCAAGAACCACATGGTTTCTATAACATTTTTCTCATCTTCTTTCTAGAGGAATCTTTATGACAAGCAATTCATTGGGAGATCAGTTGTAAGGATAATTTAAATTTAAATCTGAGGAAAAAGTTCAATCTTTAAACCAAGATAACTCATTAATATGCCCCTCTGTGTATCGCCAAAATAACAATGGCAAATGTATCGGCATAATAAATAATTAATTATTTTGATTCTTGTAGTCTGTGGAGAACTGTATCTGTATCCTTCATAATTTGTCCTACCGCCTGGATGCTGAAGTGCCAAATAAATACACCCATCTTAACCACTTGGCCAGAAACACTCACATGAACAGAAGCTTGACAGGCTGCTTCAACAACAGAGGAAAGCTAGAGGTAAGATGTGAGGCATTTACAAATTGCAGAAGATGTCATTCAGATGAAGGCACCTTCCTTTGAAATAAAGATAGGCATCCTACATCCTTTCTTTAGAATGGGAAAACTACCTTTCATTACAGTTGCAAGTATCAAAGCAATTATTCAAGTCTCAAATCTTTGTTTTCCCTTCAATATATATATTTTTTAAAAAATAAATTGTTGAAGCCTAATGAGGCTCCAAAATTTCATGCAACTTTGGCATTCCTTCGTGAAATTTCACTACAGATGTCCTCAAACAAGTAATTGGAACTGATGAAATGTTGATTATCTCAACAAAATCCTATCAATTTCTGGGGCAAGATTGTCATGAATTTTGGCAATCATCAGAATAACTGAATGATTTATTTTTAAATTTGAACCTGAACCCCTGAACAAATTCATTTCTGATGATTGTAAAAGAGTATAAATGCATCTTACAAAAACAGATATCTCTCAGACAATATCTTTACATGTCTTTAGTATTTTATTCAAGTGTGCCAATTGTATAAACTTTTGTAATCTTGTATTATGAGCACACAAATATATTGAGACACACTTTGTACCCTATTTAATTAGCAAGGTAAAATGATAAGTTAGGGTGATAAAATGTGGGCCTTTTGCACAATGTTTTAGATTTTCCTTCTGATTTATCCTTAGTATGATGAATATAATCTGCCACTTCCTGAAGAGGACTATAAACCTAAAGGTTCCACCTGGCTGTATCATTCTGATGCCATCCGCACCTACCTGTCTTTAATGGAAAAAAGTAGAAAAGATGCTACCCTGGAGGCATGTGCTGGAGCTCTCCAAAATCTAACTGCAAGCAGAGGAATGGTAACTATTACGCTTTTTGCTTACATGTTTGGTTGGATTTTAGGGGAAAAACTCTATTTCCTTCTTGTGAAGAAAATAAAACTGTGGGGAAAATGAAATTGTGAGTCCTTAGTGCTCTCTGAGCTTGGGTGTTTGTTTCCAGACATTTGGTTACCCTTTATTAATATTCATTAGCTCTTGCACTGATGATGTTACCTAGTCAGGTAATGAAATATCTGCAAGCAAACATCCAACCTAAGAGAGCATCAGGGTCTCTTAGTTCTACCTTGAGTTACGAATATCCTCTTCTATTGAAAAATACAACCATTTAGAGAATAATCAAAATCCATTGAAATCTGAAGGATGTACCCATTTTTTTCTGTTTAGTCAATCTGCCAATAAAAATTAACATTGCTAATACCGATCAGACTTCTTCCATCAGAGAAAACATTTTGTATTAGCAAAATATTAATTAGGTAGATAATTGTTTTAAAAATTTTCAATGTAATAAAATATACCAAACAAACAAGAGCAAAGATAGAAAATAAAAAATACAAATGCCTTCTGGTTTTCTTTCTAATGGGTAATTATCATCTTACTTCCCCACCCCCCAACTTCTTATTTTTAATTCCCAAATCCCAAAATTATAAAGCCAGTGTTTTCTTCCTTCAACAAAAATTCCATTTAAGGGTTCCAGTCTTTTAAAAAAGACTGTATTTTTTCTGATAGTTTTTTTTTTCAGACCAAAGTGGTCAACTTCGCCTTTTCTTCAAGTTCAATTAATTTTGTGATATAGTCTTCCAACTTGTAATATGTTACTTGGACTTAATGGATTTTTACTTGCTTCAATGTATGGGATGCATTATTGGCAAAAACTTAAAAAGAATAAGTACTCCAAGAAAGTAAAATAAGGAAATAATGACCTATATAGAAATTAGAAGCTTTAATGCTACATAGTAATTTCTAAATTCTAATCCTTAAATTTTAAATTAATTCTACACCAAAATATGCATCCAAGTTCTCAATTGGGACCAGAATTTCTGTCACTAAGTAATGCAATTGTAAGCTTAGCAATGACAATCTCTACAATCCTTGGTGCCATTGTTAAGTGAGGATCTTGAGTCATTAAGCAAGCACCTTGGATGGCTACTGTTGCTCTGTGGAGGGAAGGTGTATGAGCATTCATAAATGGCTGATGAGTTAGAGTATGGAGGGGTTGGGGGATGGGGGATTGGGGAGAGTCTTACCTGAGTAACTTGTGACTTTCCCTGATAGTTTCCCCATTTACTTTGCTTGTGAGAAGCATCATAACTTTAAAAGTCATTGAGCAAGTGATCATTAACTGTGCAATACCTGTAGTCTTACCCACATTAAACCCAACTGTGGGTTGAGGGAAGGAACTGAAAAAGATGTCACATGCTCTTTGTGTGGGCCTTTTCTATTCTCCCTGTTTGGTGGCATCATGTGTGAATTTGTGGCTCATATGTGTTTACTGAAAAATCATTCCTCGTAAGATCTGTTTGCAGAGAAAACTGTGGAGAACTATTTGAGGGCACTTGCCACAGCACAAAAAAGAGGATGTGCCCAGGGTGTGTGTTTCAGGCTTTCACTCTTGGAACTCCAGGACTGAGCGAAGCCAAATTCTTAAGGATTTATGTCTTAATTGTTTCTTAAGAAGGATTCCCTTTTGTATGTCATATCTAAGTTTAGGCTTTGCCATTTACAGTTTGTTATCAAAGAATAACTTTGTTTGTTCTGTGATAACAAACTGTAAATGGCAAAGCCCAAATTTACATGGTTGTGAGTGATATGCAGAAACAGACCTTGGCCAGCTTTGCTTTTCCTGGAAAGCTCGCATGATGAAACAGCAAAAATGAAAAGGCGAATGAGTTGTGTTTTTTTTAAATAGGATCTTCTAGCAATAAGGAATCCTGAATGTTCCATTGTTTTTGTTCTAATTTGGCAGTTCAGAAATTGTTTCAGATGTAATTTTGTTTTGTCCTCTAGATGTCAAATGCAATGAGCCAACTAATCGCCTTAAAGGAGAAAGGGCTGCCCCGCATAGCACGGCTCTTGCAATCCAGTAATGCTGAAGTTGTCCGATCTGGAACATCTTTACTGAGCAACATGTCCCGACATTCTATTCTCCACAAAACCATGGGTAGGTGTTATTTTTTACTCCATGGGGCTCTCTGATATATCATTCCTACCATCATTCTTTTCCACAATGAAAAATGCAAAAATCCTGATGTCACAGGTAATTAAGACATTGAAATTTTATAAATATATCTTTTTGTGCAGCCTTTTATTTTAAAAATCATCAACTCTAATTAAGCTGATATCACATTTCCTGTTTTATAATAATGCTTTAATAGTTGAAATTTTCCTCAACCTGATAACTTTCCTCAATCTGTAGTCCTGTTCTTGAGCTACATCTCCAGGATTTCCTCAAGCACACTGGCTAGGAATTTTGGATGCTGCAACTTCGACACAAATGGAGCAACATGAAAGGACAAACTTTTCTAGTAGTTTCCTTGTTGTCCATATTAGCAGCACTAAGTTGCTCTATCATACATTCATTAGTATTATGGGATTCAAGATTAAATGAGTTGTGAAACAAAAACACAAAGAAAGGAAGAGTGACTGACGGGTACTTCTGGGCTGTGCTACTTTTCACATGAAGTGATGTTCATTTTTATGGGCCAAATGTATTTTATCAGGAAGTCTACACAACCTTCATCACCATCTCATGAGGATTTGCTGCAGTCCTTTTTACATTATAACTTTACATTCAGAAAAACTAGATAACAGCAACAACAACAATAATAACAACAATAAAGTTGGAAGGGACATAGGAGATAATCTAGTCCAACCCCCTGCTCAGGTAGGAATCCCTATACTATTTCAGACAAATGGCTGTCCAGTCTCTTCTTAAAAACTTCCAGTGTTGGAGCATTCACTGCTTCTGGAGGCAGGTTCTTCCACTGGTTAATTGTTCTAACTGTCAGGAAATTTCTCCTTAGTTCTAGGTTGCTTTTCTCTTTGGTTAGTTTCCATCCGTTGCTTCTTGTCCTGCCTTCAGGTGCTTTGGAGAATAGCTTGACTCCCTTTTCTTTTTGGCAATCCCTGAGATATTGGAACACTGCTATATGTCACCTCTTGTCCTTCTCTTCATTAAACTAGACATACCCAATTCCAGCAACCGTTCCTTATATGCTTTAGCCTCCAGTCCCTAATCATGTAGGTTGCTCTTCTCTGTAATCTTTCTACAGTCTCAACATCTTTTTTTACATCGTGATGACCAAAACTGGATGCAGTATTCCAAGTGTGGCCTTACCAAGGCATTGTAAAGTGGTATCAACACTTCACATGATCTTGATTCTATCCCTCTGTTAAAGCAGCTTAGCACTGTGTTGGCTTTTTTGACAACTGAAGCACACTGCCGGCTCATATTTAAGTGATTGTCCACTAGGACTCCGAGATCCCTCTCACAGTTGCTACTATTGAACAAGGTACCCCTACCTGTGCATTTTTTTTCTTGCCTAAATGTAGAACCTTACTTTTTTCACCATTGAATTTCATTTTGTTAGATAGCGCCCAATGTTCAAGTCTGTCAAGATCCTCCTATATCTTAAGCCTATCTTACGGAGTGTTGGTTATTCCTGCCAGCTTGGTGTCATCTGCAAATTTGATGAGCTCCCCCTCTATCCCCTCATCTCAAATAATTGATGAAGATGTTGAAGAGCACTGGGCCCAGAACAGAGCCCTGGGGCACCCCACTACACACTTCCCTTCATGTAGATGCAGTTCCATTGAGGACTACATGCTGAGTATGGCCAGTCAGCCAGCTATGAATCCATCTGGTGGTGATGCTGTCTAACCCACATTTTTCTATCTTATTAAGTAGTAGGTTGTGGTATACTTTATCAAATACCTTACTGAAGTCCAAGTAAATTATATCCATAACATTCCTCTGGTCCACTAATTTTGTCACCTGGTCAAAAAATATCTGAGATTAGTTTATATTTCTCCTAATCTTAGCCTGAGTAGCTCTTTTGAGAGAGTTTTATTCCATTCTTTATTTAAAGGTGGCCTCTTTCTGCCTCTTTAGCTCACCAGGTGCTTCCAGATGTGACTCGCCTTCTAGCCCTCCAGGCTCCAGGATCTAGCAACTATGGAGACATCATGACATCAGCTTGCTATGCCCTGAGGAACTTAATCATGTACAACCCACAGATGGCCAAGCCCTACTTGACTGGCAGTTTGATAAATAATGTAGTAGGCCTGTGCCGAAATGGGTGAGTAATAATGTGCAACTGGGGGCATATGACAGTGATCCTATGCAATGTTGACATGTACTTAGAGGTATTTTACATTTATTGTATGATTTTTTTCTACATAACATATCCCATTTTAAGGCCATACCATATCAATAAATATTGGATATTCTACATACTACATGACTGCTTGAATAAACTTATCTGTACCATCTTCCCACGATACTCCTTTAGGATTGAACAATGAGGTTGACTATAGCTAGTCCTCAACTTACAACCACAATATGGACCAGAAAATTTATCAATGGTGCATTGGTTAAGTGAGGCATCACATAACTGAACCCATGACCTATTTTGCTGTGGTTGTCACAGTAAATCATCAGGATCATTAAATGAAATAATAAAATTTTACAATCTTCCCTGCCAGCTTTCCTTTGACTTTGCTTGTCAGAAGCTAGGTGGGAAGGTTGAAAATGGCCATCGTGCAACTCCAGGATGCTGCAACAGTTGCAAATGAATGAGAGTTGCCAAACACCTGAATAACAATTACATGGTGGCAAGGACACCGCAATGGTCATAAGTTTGAGATCTGATCAAAAATCACTTTTTGCAATGCCATTGTAATTTCAAACAATTGTTAAATGAATGGTTGTAAGTGGAGGACTACCTGTATGATCAAGAAAATTGATATTCTCAAAAACTGCATGAAATGAAGCACTTGCCTCCCATAATCCAAGCTTCATTGACAGAAGATGAATCTACCAACATTGTAGAAATATCCCCTTCTCATACCTACTCCATTCAGGTCTTTGTGCAGGGGCATTCACATCTGCCAGTTAATTACACATACCTCAATGCTCTTGAAAACATTAAATCCTTAAAATGCATCATATCTTTTGAGAGGGAGGGAGGGAGGGAGGGAGGGAGAGAGAGAGAGAGAGAGAGAGAGAAGAGAGAGGGAGGGAGGTGTTTGTGGGTGTGTATTATAGCTCTGCTTTTTTTATTACAGATCTTATCCCAAAGCAGCTGAAGCAGCTCGAATGCTGCTATCTGATATTTGGTCAAATAGGGAACTCCAATCTGTACTAAAACAGGTAAAATATCAAGGGTGGTATCTTTTTCCACTTCTTATAAAACAATCCGGCATATCACACACTTCAGTGTGAGATTACCATATACGCACTGTGCAAAATAGCAAAAGATAAATTCTAAGACTTTTGGAAAGCAGGGGAACTGGGATGTTTAAAGTTCAGAATTACGATTTTTCATTTAAGATATCAAGATTTAATGTAGCTTCAAAATTCACCATTTATATGTACAATATGTTGGATGGTAGTAAGTGCAACATATTTTCTAGAGAGCTCAGAGTTTTGTCTGGAGATGTAATGGGAGGGAGGGAACAGAGAAAGAAAGGTAAGTATGTAATAAGTTTCATGTACAGTTCCATGAACAAACAACTGCATCAGAAACACACATGTAGCCTTTTTTTCATGGGAAAAGATAAAATAAGCAAATTTAAAAAAACTACAGATACAAAAGTATAATAGAGTAAATTAAAGAAATAATTGCAGAAGTACAGTTCTTTAGTGTATTTTGAAATTTCACAAACTGCTTGAATATTTATATATGATCAGTAAAATATACTGATGGTAAAATATACTGATTGGTTCAATCTTATGTTTTCTTTGAATGTAACAAATGACTTGAAAAAGTATTTAACTTATTTAAATTATGTTAAAGAAAAAAATTCTTCTTCTCTTGATCTTCTCTGTTCTTTGCCTTCCTTCCATGACTCATTCTGCAGCAAGGATATGACAAGAACATGATGGGATCCTTAACAGGAAGCACTTTAAGGACTCTGTCTTCCAGATTCTAGGAGACTTTGCCTGTTTGGATTGCAGGTAAATGATTGTATCTGCTTTTTTTTTCAAAGTTAGGAAAAAAGTCACATTTCCTACAGTTCAAACCATAATTAGAGCTATAAAAGAACAATTTCATGCACTGAATGTGGGGCTGCACTTTCTTTGAAAAGGAGCTGATTTTAAATTTGGTCACTACAATACTGGTGCAGAGGGCATGGACTATGTACACCAGAGTTGTGGAAACCACACCCTTAACAAACCATCGGTTTGCTTAACAACTATTGTGTTCACTTTACAACACCAAGATCGCTTTATGACTGTCACAAAAAAGGAATAAAACCAGGTCAACCTTGTCTATGACTTGATGTACAATGGTCACAAGTTACAGCCATGATGGGAAGGCTCTATTATGGCCATAACTCGAGAACTACCTGTACTTAACAGCATTATTTTATAACTCCCAGAGTTCTTATAGTGAGTAGGCCCAAACTGGGAGAGATTTAAAGGGCAAAGTAAATACTTTAAGCCTTCCAATTGCTTAAGGCACCCATATAATCCCTAAAAAATTCTCAAATTGCTTCCCCAAATCTTCCCTGACAACTTGCAAATCTAATTAACATATTTTCCCCGTCAACCCCAAAATGATTTTCTTCTGGAGTAATTTAATGGCTATCTGATCCAATACACTCCTATCTCTGTTACTGCTTTTCTAGGCAATTTTCTTGCTATTCAGGTCTTAAGAATGGGTGGGGATGCAGGACAAGAGGTCTCTTGCAGGAAAGTGGCACTTTCTTTCTGAAGCCTCCAAAGGACATTTTTTCTCTCTTGTTTGATTAATTTACACATTACTTCTTTTGCAAACCTTTTAATAAGACATAGGCTATAATATTGCATTATTGTTTATTAATACTAATGTAGCATCTTTCAGAAAAATTGTGTCATTCCTTTACATACATTTTCAATTTAAAGCCTAATATATAAGCACAATATCTAGCAATAGCACTTAGACTTATATACCACTTCACAGTGCTTTACAGCCCTCTCTAAGCAGTTTACAGAGTCAGCATATTTGCCCCCTACAATCTAGATCCTTATTTTACCAACCTCGGAAGGATGGAGGGCTGAATCAACCTTGAGTCAGTGGGAATCGAACTGCCAAACTGCTGGCAGTTGGCAATCAGCAGAATTAGCTTGCACTACTGCATTCTAACCACTGCGCCACCATGGATCTTGTACAAAATGTACAAGAGAAACAAAAGGTGCATAAATGCATGACTTCAGATTTTCTCAGACTATAAGGAACAATCAGAAATGGATTGAGGCTTCTTAGCAGACAAAAACTACCCCAGTTTCTATTGGCAGGGTTCTCATAACTGCCAACATCTAACTACAAAACATATCACAAGAAGCAGCTCTATACAAAACTCAGTTTCAAACAGGAGATGTTTGAGATAACAGGACATAACAAAATGCCATTATCAGTATATTGTATTGAAGAAAGAAAAAAATCTGTGAAGCAGTTCCTACATGGAATATTGAAGAAAATTGTTAGTAGCACATCTTAACAAGCTAGGGCTTTATCTGCACAGAAAACATAAATGAATTGATTATATAGAAAATCGGTATTGAATACAAACCTATTCTTGATGGGATGGAAGTTGTGATGAGAAGCTGATTGGAAGTGCGAAAGGAGAATAATTAGATAATTGGCTGTAGATAATTTGGCAAATATTCTGAGCAGTAGCCAAAATACAGTAATTAATGAGCAGCTTGGTTCTAGTGCAAGGGTGGTAGCTGCCAGATAAGGCCCCCAACTGGATAAATTCCAGTCGCCATTTTAGCCAGTAGTACCCCCAAAATTATACAGAATGAAATTTCCTGCATTGGAAAATGAAGCAGAATATGTGATTTAAGCCTTCAGTAATCATCCTCTCTATTAAAATGCTTAAATAATTTCCCATCCACCCCAACATCAAAAGAAGGAAAAAATAGCCAAAATCCGACCCAATCAACCTGTCATCTATTGCCCACTATAGCCCATGATGGGCAAAAGAATGAGAAAAATAGCATTCTTAGTTGCAAAAGATAAGCAGCGTTTATTTACAGCCCCAATGTCTAAGATAAGAGCTAAAAGATAGAAGGAAATTGTTTCATTGATCTTTACCTGTTGCTCACCTCCCAGGTGTTCTAGAATGCATTAAAAGGTAGGAGATAATAGATCTCAACCAATCAGTATGGAAGTGGGAGGAGCTATGAAATGATTACATTTGAAAAGATTTTCCTTCTTTTTTTTTCAGAGCATGTCACTGGTTCCTGTCTGGAGTCTTCAATCCTCATGGAATTAGTTAGGATGTTAAAAGACTTACAGTATTTGGAAAGTTCAACTAAGTTGTAAAATTAGGGATGAAAATTGTATTGTCTGATATAAGTATCTTAAAATGTTTTAATGGATATTTTAAATATATTTTTCTCTTTTGTTAAACTGGGAGGCTGGTTGTTAATGTTATATAAAAGCCAACTTACCAAAAATTGGGATTTATAGTTTTGAATGACATACATAACAACTTAGGCATCTACTTCCCTAACCAATATCAAGTCAATATATTAGGGAATGCTAAGGAAATAATGCCTAACTGCAACTTAATTTGTTAAAAAAGCATGATTTTTTTTCTATGTGTGTACATTTTTAGCTATCATTTTGGTAGACAGGCTACTCCTAATTTTGGATCTCTAGATATTGTTGGTTAACCATTCTCATCATCCAAGATCAATAAAGATGCTTTGAATGATGGAGGGCCCTTGGGGAAAAAATTGGCAAAGAGAAAAACATAGTTTTATTTGATTATTGTCAAATAAAACATTCATGTTCTCTCCCTCTTCTTCCGTCCCCTCCCTCCCTTCTCCCCTCCCCCCCTCTCTTCTTCCCTCCTTCCTCTTTCCAAAATATGCTATTTGGGAATATTTTCCATAGAGTTCAGTGGGGTTTACTGCAATAGAAATGCCTACAGAATGGCACCCTAAGGCCATTTTTCTACAGCCATAGGCCTTATTGGTGAATAGCAGATATCATTTTTTATTCATGCCCATATCAATTAATTTCTGTAAAATTAGTAACATCTAACATGTTTATTTCATTTTTCAGTAGCCATTATATATATATATATATATATATATATATATATATATATATATATATATATATATATATTTAGTGACACATTATATCTTTTTATTGATGAATTTCTATTCCCTCGATGCCTCAGTAAGGGAACCCTCCATTGCAACCCCCAGAATTCTGATAATACCAAATAGAGGGAGCCTGTCCAAATTTTGTTTTCATGGGTTCCCTTCTGCATTCATTCTTTTCTCTGCTTTGCTTTCATATTTCTAATTATTGCTAGACTTTTTTCTCTGTAGATCCTTTAGATGTCAAGAAGCAAATTCACATAAGAGAGGTTTCTCCTGAAGAGGTTCTTAATCTTTGTTTTTCTGCTATATATGAACAGAGTTCCTTCCTATAGATTTCGAAAATACCTTACTAGATTTACCCATAGCTACAGACTTCTGTATGACTCTCAGATAGTATGTCTCACAAAAATGTATCTTTGCTTTTTTAAAAAAAAACTTATCAGCTGAATGTGCCTGCCAAGATTATAAACTCAGAAAGAAGATAAGAGAGGTAATTTTATCCTTTCAGTGTCTTAAATGGAAGCCTAATGAAATTATGTTATTAACAAGTTATTAAATAAATAGACAGGATTTTAGTACATTGCAATGTTTCTGATAGTTCATCTTGACTAATGGACATGGATATGAAAGGAAAATGATAGCATTTTTTTATTTTTTAATAATCCAACTATTAGGAATGTCCTTTGTTTTCCAAATAATATTTCAGTCTTTTGTCTTCATGAAGACATTCCATAAGAGATAAAGAGATAATGCATAATCCAGTGATATGATGTTATTGTCCTTTGCCTTGTTGTTGAAAATCTTTATTCAGAAATGAATGTCAGAACGTTAATAGAGCCTTGCCTAGCTTAATTTGCTATTTTTGCACTGGCTTATCAGATATTGATAGGAACCCCACAATCGAGACATGAACCCAAGATTGCTATTTCATAAATGTTCTTCAGCAGTTAGTATATAAAAGTACTGTGATACTTAAAATAACACATAACCTTTATGACTAGCTGTTGTTCGTAGTGTTTTATATGTTATATCCATGAACATATAAATGTTATATCCATTTAATTTTTTTACAAAAGTATTGAATTCACAGTCATAAATACTGGGTCTTAAGATAGCTGATTCTGTATGCTGCTTCCTTTTATTATTTGGGGTTTTCCACAATTCAGCATAAAATAATTTTCCTTATCAAAACAGCTTAAAAAAATTGGAAAAGATATTGGAATTCAGTAAACTTGAACTCAGGAGAATAAGTTAAATATATTCAGGATGGAACAGAGGAGTTATTAGAAAAGTGAACATTGTCTAAATTTAAATAATGTAAGGAAATGTGTTCTGAATAGAGAAGCTAAAGCCAGCATGGAATCAGGGATTGGAGAAAGCACACAGCGATGAAGTTTGGGAAAGGACGATCAGGTGAGAAGAAGGCTGAGAGGAAGGAGACTGAGATAGGTATAAAAATGGAGAAATAATGGTGCCTTGGAACTGCAACCATGAAGGATTGGAAAATTTACATATCAGTTTGAAATAACCAATTAAATCTTTTGACAGCAGATATCTGTGTTGACTGTATTCCGTTTTAATGAGATCAATCAACAGTAATTAGTTACATCAATATAAACAATCAGTACCAAATTTAGAGACCCAGGATAAAATTGTTCCTTAGAGGTCATGGAGTGAATATGATTACAACAGCTCTTGAAATAAGAACTACCCATCTGACATATATACTGTTGTTTTAGCACATCCTGGGAAATTTAAATTGTGGTGCTGAAAGTTGTCTCAAAACACAGTGAGGAAGGCCTGGAGCAGGTTTGTGGCAATGCTGGTTTTGGTTAGGAATGACAGCAGTTCATACCAATAAACTAGTAATAGGCCTGCTGACACTTTCTTACATAGGAACATATAATTAGGTATCCACACATCAGATTGGTTAGTAAGCTTCTAAAAACATTATTTCAAAACCCTAACAATAATAAGAATAATATTGGGATCCAAAACTGATTCGCAATTCTGAATTTAAAGCAGAATTTGATTCTTTTAGTCAATGATGAAATTAGCATGAACTATCATTGCTATCCAAGTATCCATTGCTACTTTTAGAACAAATTTTATAATTGTTTAATTCATATGATAAGACTTTTATATTACCAACTGCAGTATTTAGGACAACCTTCCATAATGGCTTAATTAATCCTGTAACTTATAGTGAAAAGAATCTGAAGAGTATGGGGAGGGGGCTTAATACACTGGAACAATTATATCAAAAGCTTTGTTTCGCTCATACCACTGAGTCTTTTTCCCACTTCTGCATGCAGTTAAAAACATAAATCTGTTGTACATATAATTTGTGATTGGGCAAAATTGTTTATGGAGACCGACCAAACATAACCTTTGGCCTGACTACATAAAAGCCAAATGTAAGAGGCAGTAATGGTATGGGATTTGACTAATTGTAAATAAATGCTAGTTGCTATAATTTCAACATAGAAAAGGCACCTATTTTTTTCAACAGGGCTTCTTTGTTTTAAGCCTTGTAAAAAGCCAATAAAATGATGTATTAAATGTCCAGTGCATCATTTCAGAAGACTTGTGTACACAATCAAAACTTTTGCTAACATTTTTGTTGTAATATTTGCAGTCCTTTTTCTAATACCTATGCAAAACTGCATGAACTATTCTGTAAAATACATGTGCAAGAATCCCATATTATCGTTGTTTTTCTGGTACTATATGTGTATTTGCTTCATTGGAACATCTAAAGTCAATAAAGTACTGAAAGGTCTCTTAATTTTTCACTTTGACTGTTTCTTACTTCTGCCATGAAATATATAAATAAAAAAAACACTTTGGATATGTAATATTTCATTAAAATTTTCATTTTAATATGAACAACATTCAATCTTTATTAAAATCCAATGTAATCTCTGAAAATATATGTCAATGCAAAAAAGGATGTCTTTTAATGGAAATAAATATTGTGTCTTTCATCAGGAAAACATTTTACAAGAAATCTCCATATAATTTTCTTCTATCATTACCCATTACCCTAACATCTTAGATTAAATCAATCTAGTTCTGGTTTATCAGAACCAAGTTGCTCAGCAAGTTTGCCTTAACTAATATTCTGACAAATTTTTAACTAAATCTCTACAACAGGATAGTTCCATATTTTGAATTTGGAGATAAATCCTAAGCTTTTTCATGAAATTCTGAGGTATTGTGAGGAGGTTTCTACAGTCACCAAATGGCTAGATGGCCATAAAGCACTAATTACTTTAACAGCAAAACTTTTCTACCCCACCTTTTCTTCTGTCCCTGCCAGAAGACTATCTAATACTCTTGAGTATCTAATCTTACATTACTTTTTTAACTGGGAAAGTGAACACTCTCCCAAGCAAAATGCTAGGCTGCTGACATCTCCCAGTATTTTTTATGACTGTTTGTGACACCTAAATCTGTTTGTACCCAGATTATAGAGGCTGCCACTTTGCTACTTGCTAGAGTTTTATTATTTTTTTTAAATAGAACTTTAATATAACTTTTTTTAATAGAACTCTTAGCCATGTCAAAGTGTTTGAAAAACATGTAATCTATTTTCTAAAGATTTTCTTTAGAAAATCTATTTTTTAAAGGTCATGGACTTGACCTGGACTAAATCAGTGATGTTCATACTGTTAATTCTGTTAAGAAAAATTTAAATGATGGCATGAAGAAGACAGATTATACATTGCATCCCGACTCATTATTTTAGTTTATGAAGGAATTTTATTGACAGTTGTCAAGTTCCTGCCCAGAAAATGAGAGCTCATCTTGAAATATATCTAGCTTCATCCAATTGCCTGATTTCAGGTTATAAAATATATTGTTTGTTTTTGACTTAGCATGTTATGTGCACGCAGCCATATGGCTTGCAAACTATGGTTTATGGTTGAGCATGTTCTGCAAACCCAGCCAGTTGATGTTTATCCAGTAATGCTAGTTCACAGCTCTTTTCAAGCCAAGGTTCACTTTTGGCTTTAGAATAGCATTCAAGAGGCTGCACCCTAGAAAAATTAATGGGACCATCATAAAGAAGAGGGTGAGTCTAGGAATAAGCTTTATTTGAATTAATGTTATTCAATAAAATTAAATAACATTATTATCTATCATGTAATGTTTTCCCCTTTGATTAATTTCAATATTACAGATTAATTGTACAGTAACTTTTGCAAATACTTTAGCATCTGAATTCTAGGATTTGGCAGTCAGTATGGATTTCTGGGCCTCAGATTGCCCATCTCTGTTTTAAAGTATGGCCAAACCAACCATGCCACAATGTATTAGCCCAGCTTTCCCAGCTAGGAAAAGGGAACTACTGGCCTACAAAATTCTGTAATTTTGTCTGCCTGTCTTCTATCACAGAATCATCAAATTATCATAAAATCATAGGACTGGAAGGAGGATGGTCTTCTAGTTCAACCCCCATCCCAAGTCAGGAATCGTTATACCATCCCAACAAATGATTGTCTAATCTTTTCTTGAAACCACCAGTGATGGAGCACCCACAACTCTGGAAGGCAAGCTGTTCCATTGATTAATTGTTCTCACTGTCAGGAAATTTCTCTTTTCCAGGTTGAATCTTCCCCCCAAACAAGCTTCCACCCATTGCTTCTTATCTTACCATCAGGTGCTATGGAGAATAAATTGATGCCCTCTTCCCTGTGACTGTCCTCAAGTATTGAAAGATTGCTACCATGTCCCCCCGGAGCCTTCTTTTCATTAGGCTAAACATACTTAGTTGCTTTAGCTGTTCATCATATGATTTAGCCTGCAAATCTCTGATTAACTTTGTTGTTCTTCTCTGCATTCTTTCTAGGGTCTCAGCATCTTTTTTATATCATGCTAATCAGAAATGGATGCACTATTCCAAATGTGGACTTACTAGTGCAGTACTAGTGCGGTACTATCACTTCACATGATCTTGATGTTATCCCTCTGTTAATGCAGCCTAGAACTGTGATTTCCTTTTTGGCAGTTGCAGCACACTGCTGACTCATACTTAATTGTGATCCACTAGGACACTTAGATCTCTCTCACAGATAGTACTATTAGCCAGGTACCTTCTACTCTATACCTATGCATTTTATTTTTCCTTCATAAGTGTAGGATCTTACTTTTCTCAACACTGAAGTGCATCTTATTTGTTGAGGCCCAATGTTCAAGACTGTCAAGATCCTTCTGAATCTTGAGCCTATCTTCTAAAATGTTGGCAATTCCCCCCATATGGTGTCATCTGCAAATTTAATGAGTTCCTATGTAAGCTCCTTACCACTGCTTTTTTTTTCAAGAATCCAATTCTGGTTATATGCTGGATCTTCTTCTCACCATAAAATATTCATTTTCCATAGACTAAAGGCTTAAATCCAGTGTTGTCAGTTCTTTTGGATATATTCAAACATTATCTGAAGCTCTTCCTTGTATGACACAATACTACTCAGAAAAGGAGAATGCCCTCAACTGAGAGAATTGTAAATATTAATTGTGTGCACACATTTGGATAGGGAGTGGTGTCAGGACTTTGGATATACAGTGATAAGAAAGTGCTGTGTTAGCATCTTTTGGAAAGATTTCTTATTTTTCTTACCAAACTGGCTTATAGGCACCAGTTGCTTGTGGAGACATGACAAGGAACATATGTAAACATAAATTAATGCATCCCTATCAGCTGCCCTCCATTTGCTCTAGATTGCATCTGGTTTCACTCCAAGGACTGGAGGGATAATTGGATTGATGCTACACCAAAGCTTGAAACCTGTAGCTGCGTGCATTTTGTGATAATGCAAATCCCAGGAGATAGTCATAATTTCAGTGTGCTTGAATGTAAGAAAGGCTGTCCACAATTGTTTTGTTTTCCTGGCTCTATAAACATCGATGGTTACAGTTGTATTTGGTTGCATATATATTTATTTCATATTGTTTTAATTGCTTTTAATTTGGTTTTATGCTCTATGATGTACACTGCTCAGAGTCATTTGTTGAGATGGGCATCTATAGAAATAAAAAAAATAAATATATACATTTTTCATATGAGAATTCTGTATTGAGAGAATACAACAGAAGTCTTACTACATTAGTTCATTGCCCTGCAGGAAATAAAATAAAACAAGACTGATTTGCATCTTCTTTGCTGTCGTTTGCTATAACAGATTATATCATCCACCCACCCACCCCCACACACTTCATATACAACTACAGGTATTATTTTTAAGAAGGCATTATAAGGTAAATTAGTCCTATAATTTAGCAGTGAGATTTGCTCAGTTCATTGTGTGGAGGGGGGAGGCAAAATGGAACAAATTGCCATGTCCATTTTGCCATGGCTAATTCACTGTGGCTGTCAACACTGCTAACATTGGATGTTCTTGCTTTTGACAACAGATGGAAATGCAGCCATTTTTCACTATTGCTTTTAGAGTTAGTTGATGCTAGGAGGAGGAATGTGGATGAGAGTCCAGCTAGTCATAACAATAATAACTCAGCTATGGGAACCCAAGGTCATTGAGCCCAGAGTTGATAGAGTTTTGGCGGGCTGGAGAGCTGGGGAGAAAGTCCACGCTTCAAGCTAATTGAGGAATGTGATTTATGACTGTTTATTGGAGGAAGGAATTGTGCTTTATTACTTTGTATCCAGGAGAGGGGGGGTTAGTTTTTGGTTTTGACTATGTCATGTCAATAATTTGTTTCTCGAATAAAAATGAAGAGTTTCATCTGTTGGAACCATGACATTAAACCAAAAACTACAATTTTTACCTAACTATCTTGGGGTCCTGAGCCCCAGTCATTGTCCCTTGAATTGAGGGATTCACCAACAAAGATTCGGGGAAGATCTCAACATGGAGAAGGAAGGAGCACCTGAAACCAGCACTCCGGCAGTGGCTGCTACCTTAGAGGAGAGAGCGCAGGCCAGCACGCTGGTGGAGAAGGAATTTTTTCAGGTCTCTCAGATGGGGGCAAGACCCAAGCTGTGAGGACAGCTGATCTGATCGTTGGAATAGACCTTACCCAGTGGAGACTCCAGACACCTTGAGACAGCCTTGCCGCAATCAAGTGCTTTGAAGGTGACTGAGGTCAAGCTGCAAAGAGGGGCTTCCCACAAGTTGCATTCCCCAGACCGGTGGAGAACCATGAAATTGAATACTGCTGAGGATTCAGGTGAGTGAAAGTACCTGTCTGCAGTCCATAGTCAATCAGTGGAGAAGTTGGTGGAAAGATTTGAGGAGCTAGAGATGAAAAGTGGAGAACAATCCTGCCATTCTCCATACATGAGTGATCAAGATGATCGGCGAGGCAGCCATCAACTCATGCCAAGGGGAAGCCTTGTGCAGGTCAAGCAGCTTCCTGTGCAGGTCAAGCAGCTTCCCTGTCCTCAAAGCCACCTACCATGGCCTCCAGCCCCATGAAGAAAGACAGCTCCAGTCATCACCCCTCCAAAAGCCCAGATCGCTGCCAGTAAGATAAGAGCCCGAGCCGTCACCACGACAGCCAAAGCCCGGATCAACATGCTTACTGGCCACCCATCCTGGGACCCATACAGCAATGGGAGATGTCGCAGCCCCCATAGATGGGAGGCCAGCAGTCGTGGTGGTGCAGCAACCAAACTGGGGATGGCCGCAGCCCCCATATGTGCAGCAGCAGATGGGGGCCTTGCAGCAACCGGGGATAATGCAACCACCAGAGGATCAGCAACCGCTGGGAGTACAGCAGCAGCAGGGGGGCTGACTGCCATCTCCTAACATGCGCTGAGGGGCCCATAACCAATGGGGATCCAGCAACAACCACCTCCAGGGGGGATGACACAACTATCCACAGGTCAGCAGCAGTGGAGGTGGCAACAGCCCCCACACATGCAGCAACCACTGGGAGGCCCACAGCAACTGGGGGTGCCATTTCAGAAGCCGCTGAGACCATTGAGGGTCATACAGCAATTTGGGATGCCACATCCACTAGCAATGCAGCAACAGCCATGGGGGTGGCAACAGCACCCAAATGTGCAACAACTGCTGGGTGACCTGCAGCAACTGAGAATGCATCAGCCACCATGGGAAGGCCAGCAATAGTTGGGGTGCAACATCCACAGTAGGGAGGCCAGCAACCACCGGGAATGCAGGGTCCCTGGAGGAGTGTAGCAACCACTGATGGCACACCTCTTAGAGCAACCTTCGATAGAGACCTGGAGAAATTGATCTTTTTACTCAACCAAGTGCATTCTCATTTGAACCGCTGTGCCTACTCTACCCGAACCCAGCCGGTACAGACTTACTATGAAGTAAAATGTATTCTTGATTCAAGAATTTTTAAAGAGAAATTGTAGTACTTAGTGCAATGGAAGGGATATCCGTTGTCTGAGGCCACCTGGGTGAAATCTAGCAATGTAAAAGCTGACAGACTCATTAATAAGTTCTATAAAAAATACCTAACAAACCAAGAGGCAACCCCTAACCTGTGCATTTGTGGATTTGAACTTTTTGTAAGGGGGGCCCGGATGTCAATGCTGCTAACATCGAATGTTCTTGCTTTGACAATAGATTAAAATGCAGCCAGTTTTTACTATTCCTTTTAGAGTCAGTTGATGCTAGGAGGGGGAATGTGGATGAGAGTCCAGCTAGTCATAACAATAATAAGTCAGCCGTGGGAACCCAAGGTCATTGGGCCCAGAGTCGATAGAGTTTTGGTGGGCTGGAGAGCTGGGGAGAAAGTCCGCGTTTCAAGCTAATTGGGGAATGTGATTTATGACTGTTTATTGGAAGAGGGAATTGTGCTTTGTTACTTTGTATCCAGGGGAGGAGAATTTAGTTTTTGGTTTCGAGTATGTAGTGCCAATACTTTGTTTCTTGAATAAAAGATTCTTTGAGGTAAACAATGCCTCGAAGTTCTTTTGAAGAGTTTCATCTGTTGGAAACATGACAGTGGCCATCTCACTGTGGCCATCTCCCTCCGGCCAATTTGCCACAGCCATCTCGCCATGGCCAGCTTGTCACAGGACAACTTGCCATGGCATAACCCAATATGATAAATGTTATCCCCATTATTTCTTTGACGTTAATGGAACAAAAATGGAAATAATGTAGAAGAAACAGTAGTGAATAACATTTATTCCACTGAGCTATCCCATGTGGATTGTCCCACAGTGAGTTGTCCCATGGCAAATTGGCCATGGTGAGTTGTCCTATAGCAAATTGGCTGTGGTAAGTTGGCCATGGTGAGTCGGCCATGGCAAGATGGTTGCAGTGATTTGGCTGTGGCAAGTTATCTAGATCCATGGGAGGAGGGAGTTGCCGCAGCTGTAGCCCCTTGGATTCTGTCTCAATGCTGTATTCACTGTACCATCCATGGAAGAAAGCCCACTTGCTAGTGTTAATATAGTGTTCACTCATTGAGTGATCCTTGTCTCAAGTAGCAAAATGCCTTGCATTCACCCAGGATGAGAATATTGCATCATATACAGGAAGATACAAAATCAAAAAGTAAAATTTACCAAATTAGTCAATCTTAGAATCATGGTATCATTGAATTAGAAGCCCCCTCCCATACACACAGATTTTGTTTTCTGTTTACTTTTTATATTACCAAGCTAAATAAAAATGCCTGCTTTAAAAGAGGAATGCTCCTTTCTATGATAATTTAGCATTAATTTTCCTCTTGATAATGAGATATTGTTAACTGGTTTAAGCACTAAACATGGAAGTTTTAGTCCCTTCCCAGTGCACTAAGCATGGACAACATGTGAAATTCCAGATGTTATTGAATGGTGACTCCCATTATTGCTGCTGCACAGACTGATGGAAATCAGAATTCCTGACTTTGGGGGCTTGTGCTGCCCTGCTCCCACACACACATGCATGTACAGCAAGAGTTCCACAGGTATTTATTCAAACTCCCAAACAGGTTCCTAGGAAAGAACCCCCATTGTGCAGGTCCAAATTCCAAGATCAGCACACAAGAGTCACTGGATAACAGTCCAAAAGGCACACATAAAGTCCAGGAAAGCAGTCCATGATTTCAATGGGTCAGGATATATGGCACAAGCACGCCAGGCATAGAACTGGGCATGTTGGTCCAGCAACATGCAAGTCCTCAGGGTGGGATTAAGTAGGCAATGCTGGTGCAGCCCTTCATGAGAGGTGAGGTTGCCTCCTCATGAGTAGTCTAGCTGATCAGCATTGTACCTATATCCTTTCTGCTCTATGTGTCCTAGGATCAGGAGTTGGTGTGGACTCCACCTCCTCTTCATTGCTAATGGGCAGTGCTGCTCCCTTGCCTCATCTTGAGAATGGGTGTCAAACTCAATCACATCACATGACATATCATGAGGTATTGTGACTTTTTTGCCTTTGCGGAACCAGGGTGGGTGTGGCCCGCCAGTTTGATACTGGTGACCTGGAGCCTCCTGTCCAACTTGCTGCAGCTGAGACTTGCCCCGCTTAACCTGCCGCTAGTCCGACTGACCCAGCTGATGATGCTCCATGAGCCCTGATCCTGACCAACACTTGGCTCCATGCTTTCCTCTGCAGACTTGAACTCACCCTTCTCCTCTGAACCTGCATCTGAAGAGGGTTCGGGGTCAGATCCATGACAAGACCATGTTATCCATTCCTGTGCTAAAAGAATATAGTGATAATAATATAATAATAATCTCTTAAAGCTTGTTAAACTACAGTATAAATCAGATTTTATGTAAGTGACTGTAAGGATAATTATGGATATGTTTGATTTATATGTTAAAGATGTTTCTCAGCCGTGATATTTTTATCTAATGCAGTTAAATTCATTTTAATTTCAGCTTCCCTCAACATCTATTCCACTGTATAGAGATATTGCTTCACACAGCCTTTAATAAGCCCTCTAAAGTTTGATCTGTTCATTTAGATATCCAGTTCTAAGAATTCAGTAAGATTTAAACAGTACACTGATAAGATAGTACTAGGAATAAAGTCATACAGTTTAATTGATATATTGCAATATCTAACTGGACAACTACATCAGGAGTCCCCAACCACTGGTCTGTGGCTCGGTACAGCATCATAGTGCATTGGAAACCGAGCTGTGCAAGTAGCGGGCAAGCCCACAAAGCTCCATTTATGCAAGCAGTGGGCACACATACAAAACCATCCCTTCTTTCCCCCCTGCTGCTGTTAGTCTGTGAAGCTGGAAAGGTTGGTGACCACTGAACTACGTGACACACTTTATTATATAAAGGGTCAGCTATAAAAGCAAAGATGTGGTGATTTGTGGGTGTGACATACAAGTTACAACTGTCAATCACAAGTCAGGAAATGTATAAAAATTATTGCCAGCAATCCTGTCAAATGTTAAAGGCCCCCAATATATAATGTGTTGTATTACACTGTGTTAGCTTTAGTGACTATCTACCATGATAGTTGTTAAATTTCAAATGTATTGTGAATAAATTCCAATAGATTCATAATACCATATTTACACTGAAGTAATGACTTATTCAGGAAGAAAACATGTATAAAATGCAACATTTTGGGTTGCATATACAAGCCTTAAGAATAAAAAACAAAGAGTTCTGGGTTAGATGTTGGTGGTTGTCTAAGACCTTGAGAAGAATTAGTTGTAAAAATATAGGAATGGTGAAGTTTGCAATCAAAAAGTGACAAAACTGAACATCAGTGACATCATTTGGCTCAGTATTTGCAAAGCAGGGTTGACAATGCAATACAACAGTGTTTCCCAAAGTGTGGTACGCGTACCCCCAGGGGTACTGGAAGAGTTTGGTGGGGATACGCGTTGCACCGGAGTTTAGTGGGGATCACGTGGGAATATCCACTGCACCGTGCTTAGCTGCGCCCACAGAACAAAGAAAGAAATAGGCGTGTATCGCAGTTTTTACATGGGAACTGGGGCCATCATACATCGTATCGCAACTCATTATGACGGGAACTTCTGCGCATCCTTCACGCAGCTCTGGTTCGGCCATTTTTAAACTGCGAGAACATTAACAGTTAACGTTGAGCCTCGGAGCTGTTTAAAAGCCGGAGAATTGCAGTGTTATCAACGGTTAGACAGTCTTGTGAGGCGTGACACGGCGTGAATATACTGCACTTCGTTATAGAGACAACTTACTTCTTTAATAGTTAGTTCCGGGTGCCTGTTATCGTGCTTTAGTAAGTTCCACTGATTTTGATTATTTTTATAAAATACAGTTTTTATCCCTAACAGAGATTATGGATCGCTGGTTGAAATCTGGAACTACTAAACCGAAAGAAAGTCTTGATTGTAATAGCAATCAACGAACAGGAAATAATGAATTTAACGACGAATCAATTTCAATTCTGAAAGAACCTGTTAAGAAAAAAGCAAGGAAAACTCGCAAGTACGACAAAGAATATCTTAAATTTGGATTCTCATGGACTGGAGATGAAAATGAGCCTATTCCACTTTGTGTCATTTGTTTTAAAAATCTAACAAATGAAAGCATGAAACCATCCAACTTAAAGCGCCATTTTGAGACAAACCATAATCAGTACAAAGATAAACCCATAGATTTTTTTGAAAATAAACTTAAGGGTTTAAATCAGTCTCGAAAAGTAATGCAGGGTTTGATGGGAGGTGACAATCAAAAAATACTAGAAGCTTTGTATCGCATGTCACTTTTAATTGCCAAATGTAGTGCAGCGGAAACCATTGGCGAAATTTTAATCAAGCCTGCAGCCAAGATAATGGCAGAAGTAATGATAGAAGATAGAGCAAAACAAACTTTTGACCGCGTTCCTCTCTCAGATAATACAGTTCATCGACGAATCATTGATATGTCTAATAATGTAAACCAGATGTTATTATCTGATATTTCTCAAAGTCGTTATTATGCATTGCAAGTCGATGAGTCCACCGACATTGCAAATTTTGCAAATCTTATGGTGTTTGTTAGATACGAAAAAAATCAAGAAATTCATGACGACTTTTTATTTTGCCAGCCTTTATTAGGTCACACAACAGGAGAAGATATCTTTAATGTTATGAATACATTTATGCAAGAGAACAAAATTGATTGGAATAGATGTGTTGGAATAAGCACAGATGGAGCAAAAAGTATGGTCGGAATTAATAAAGGACTCATTGCAAGAATTCAAAATGTTGCTCCAAATGTCATATCCACACATTGTTGAACACGTAAGATGCCTGCTGATCTACAGAAAGTTCTGGATGAAAGCGTGAAAATCATTAACTACATTAAAAGCCGCCCTTTGAATGCACGACTTTTTTCACAAATATGTGAAGTCATATCCAGCTGCTTTTTCATACCGATGTTCGTTGGCTATCTCGGGGAAAAATTCTAAACCGATTGTTCGAACTTAGACATGAACTTCAATGCTTTCTTAATGATAGATTTGAGTTGAGAAATTGTTTACATGACTGGAAATGGCTTTGTAAATTAGCATACTTAGCAGATATATTCTCTGTTTTAAATTGCCTCAACTTATCGTTACAAGGCAAAGAAATTTCATTGTTTCACGTTCAAGATAAAGTGAACGCTACCATCGCAAAACTAAATTTATGGCAAAAGAGAGTTGGTAATGGAGAAGTAGACTCGTTTCCCTCTCTTCATGAGTTTATAACAAGTTCGGCTACTAAAATTGAGGCTGATACTTTGAAATGCATAATACAGCATTTGGAGAGTTTGCAAGTTGGCTTGAAAAACTATTTCCCTGATTTAAACGAAAATATTGAATGGATAAGATATCCGTTCAACATTAACACAACATCCATGCCAGAAGGTTTGTCGCATGCGGAAGAAGAGCAATTGTTGGAGTTAGCTTTGGACGGATTCTTGAGAAATAAACATAAGGAGTGTACTTTAACATCATTCTGGTTACAAATGCAACATGTGTATCCGGTTTTAACAGAAAAAGTCCTGAAATACATCTTGCCTTTTCCAACTTCATATTTATGCGAAGTTGCTTTTTCTGCATTTGTAGACATTAAGTCGAAAAAAAGGAACAGACTATTGGATGCATCTCAGATTAAAATTAACAACCAGGGAACCAAATTATGATGATCTGTCATCTCAACATAAACAATTTCATCCTTCTCATTGAATCAAATAAATGTTCTTTTTTTTATTGAAAATTTTAAAAATTTTACAAAACAAATCCCCTTCCCAACCCCCCCCCCCACCCTCCCATACCCTCCCCCAACTCCCCAAACCTCCCTAACCCTACCCTAGACCTCCCAGAGTTGATTACAGGCTTATCCAAAATGTTTCAAAAAAAAAGAAAAAGAAGAAAAAAACTTAAAACACCTATAAATCCTAAACAAATCTAAAAACCTTAAGTTAAATAAATTATCTCTAAAAGATAATAATAATTAAAATCATTAAACACATTATAATATACTCTAAACATCTTCTAATCATACTTATAATATTATCCATCATTCTATATAAGTTCCTTCCAAAACACAATTTTAAACACAACTTTCTTTGAACATCTATACCTACAATATAAAATCTAAGATAAATCATTAGCAAATCTGAATACATTTAATTAAACAAATTATACTCTCTCCAAAACTTTAAGTATTACTTAAAACTTAAAACGTTGAAATAAACAAATTATACTCCCTCCAAAACACAAATTTAAACATTACTTAAAACATAAAATATTAAGAACCCCTTATACACATCTAATCAAATTTCATCTTGAAAATAGTAATAATACTGATATTATTATCATTTTTGTAAACTCCCTCCAAAACACAAATTTAAACATTAATTAAAACTTAAAAAATCCCTTATACACATTTAAGTCTTTAACAATAACTAAACATTTAAATCTTCACCAATAAGAAATTCCATCCACAAAAAACACAATCTTTATCAGTCTCAGTTGTCCATTTTCACTCTCCATCCGTTATCATATTATTATCAGTCTCAGTTATCCATTTTCATTCTCAGTCTCCGTCTTTAAGCTTATCAAGCTCAAAAGATATGCTCTAAGCTCTGCCTTAAAGGATGCTGAATCTCCCAAGGACTCAGAAACCAATACAGATGGGGATTCCTTAAACTCCTCATTCTGTTGGTTTTCTTTATATGTTGCACAAGTTATCCTCCCCTTCCTCTCAGCTTGTTGAAACCCCTCAAGCTGAGATTTCCCATTTTCCATTTCAGACAACAATTCCACCTTTAAAGATTGCTCCAAAGGCTTTGTGAATCTTGCTTCTCCCGCAGGTTCAAGAGCCACTAGATGTGAGGCTTCCTTAATCTTCTTCTGTTGTTGTTTTTCTTTGCAATTATGTGCTACACAAGTTATCTTTTGCTCCTCAGTCTGGACGTGTTAGACCTCTCCAACAAATGTTCCCCAATTTTAGGGTCCAAGGATTCCCCAATTTTCATAAATATAGGCTCTTCAAACTGTAATTCTACATTCTTTTCTTCCAAGGCTTTAAACTTAATAGATGGCGATGAGCATACCCCCAGGACCGAAGTATAAAAATCTTTTGCTTGAGCAACAGTGTTAAGTCTGTAACATATCCCCAGGTAGTTCACCACCATTCCAATCGGAACATTCCATCTAAATGAAATTCGTCTCTTTTTAAGTTCATCTGCTAAGAAAACAAAGTCTTTTCTTCTTCTTAAAATTTTGGGTGGGATCTCCTTTAAGATTATGACGTCTTGTGAAGCAATTTGAAATCTCTTCTTATAAAAAGCTTGTATGATTTCATTGCGTAAAGATCTTTTTCCAAAATAAATTACCACATCTCTTGGCAAATTCTTTTGCACTGCCACCACGGAGTTAACTCTAAATAATTTTTCAATTTCACTAAATATTTCCTCCTTTCTTTTATTCAAAATCACGGCAAAGTCCTTTGCAACCATCTCTTTCAGATCTCCTTGCAAAAACTCTCCCAAGCCTCTTATTCTTAAGGCATATTCCATTTGACCATATTGACGCATAAGAATCTCATTTTCCATTTCTTTTTCCATACTTTCAATTTTTCCCTCCATTAATTCCACTTTTTCAGCTACTTCTTCCACACGGGAATTCAACTTTTCAAGAACAGAAGCAACTCCTTTTAAAGCCAAAACTATATCTTGCCTCAAAGTCTTATTATTTTCCTCTAAAATCTTTTTCATTTCTGCCCTGATTTGAATTATAACATTTCCCATCATATCTTGCAAATCCTTCACAATTGTTGGCTGGACCACAGAAGAGGGTGGAACTATTGATTTAGGAGCTGTAGAGGTTCCTGGGCGCTTTGGAGCCATCTTAAAAAAAGACTTACTCCTTCATAAAAGTTACAAAAATTCCTTCAAAAAAAAAGAAAAAAAAATCAAGACTCTCTCAAAAGAAAAATCATTATGATAAAATAAAAAAAGGGAGTTAAAAAAAAGGGAGTTAAAATATCCCCAATCATTAAAAAGAAAAGGAAAGAAAAAGGGGAGAAGAAACATCAAAAAGCCTGCCTTTTAAAAGTCTTAAACACCAAAAAGCCAAACTATTAAAATACAAAAAAACAAAACTAAAAAGTTAAATAACAAAAATAATAATGCTTCTAAAATCCATCCAGTCATTAAAAGGGCAAAAAAAAGAAGGAAACCGATCAGCGTTCTAACTTCCCAAAGAAGCAAAAACAAAAAGAAACAGCAGAAAGTCTGCCGATCACCATTTTACTTTCCCTTTCAGCACAAAATAAAAAGTAAAAGGAGAGAATATAAAAATGAAAATAAATCTTTAAACTTAAAATGCATATAAAGTCAAAGAAAGCAAAAAAATAAATCCTCTAATCAACTCTGTCCGCTTCTAAAAAAAACTCACCAGATCACTTTAAGCGCGGAGGTGTTTGCAACGGCTTGTTTTGTCCCTAGGGACAAAAGCAGCTGGGAAGCGGAGACAGTCTGAACTCCGTGGGAGCACTCTGTCACCCCCCCCAAAAAAGGAATGGGGGTGCATAAGAGGCTCTACCACTATTCAGACAACCCTCTACCCCCCCCTTTGCCCGGGAGGGGGATTTTGAACCGCTGAACAGCTGATGTCTGCTGTTCATAGCGGTTCATTACACTTACCCAGGAGGACGGCTACAAAGTAGCCGCCATCGCCGTGCAGATCCACCGGAAGTCCCAAATAAATGTTCTTTATAATATAACTTTTGTTTATTTTGTGTACCGTAAATGGCGGCGTATAAGGCGACTTCCGCGAGCGCTGAAATCGGCGCCAAAGACGGGGGTCGTCTTATACGCCGAGTCGTCTTATATGCCGGAAATACTGGTAGTTTCCGGCGTATAAGACGACGTTCTAGGAATGCAGCCCGGCTATAAAGACGGGGGTCGTCTTATACGCCGGGTCACCTTGTACGCCGGCATTTACGGTATGTTACGAAAATTATAGAAGAGGTACACATATGTCAAAAGTTTGGGAAACACTGCAATACAAAAATACATGCTTAACACATGGGTTTTAACCTTAGTGTATTTCTGGCAATATAAACAATAAAAAAAGATCAGGTTTGAGTATTCTTTAGAGATGCTGACCAAAAAGCAATACAACTATAGTTATACAAGGGGCAAGCATCAGTCTAGGGACTTTCCATTTTGGTCTGAATTATTAATAAGCTGTAACAAGATTTCACTACATATGTATAGTCAGCTTGACTAAGATAAGGCACTAACAATGGATGGGAATTTTCTGGGGATCATAAACAGACATCAAAAGAGCTGCACAGAAATGTTTTATTTCTATATATTATGCCAACAACAGTACCTCTTCTGCATAATTTCTACAAAATACCAAACTTTAGAAAAACATTTGTGATTGCTGGCATATCTCATGTTGACACCCCCCCTTCAATGAAATATAGGTCATTGTGACTTTCTTATGGGCAAAAATATATATTTTTAACTGCAAGTCCCAATACACTACTTTGCTTTTATTCTGAATTAATGCTGCATTGCTTGCACAATTATGAATAGGTCTGGGTTTTTCAAAGCAGAAAACATGACCTAAATTTGTGTGACAGCAACATATTTCAAATAATTTCTAGAACAGTAGGAATCAAAAGCAAAAAAGGGTTAAAGAATTATATGGGTGGGACAGATAATTGCTATTATACTCTCCAAAGTGATGACATCATGGGGCGGGTTATTGTCAAACCAAAGGCACACCTGTGTGGTTTTTTTAATGTCCCTGAAACCAGTTCTGTAGAACCCTACAGAAGGTTTAATGATCTTATTGTGGTTAGCTGGCATGGGAAAAGGAGAGAGAGACAAAAAAACGAGGGCTCTGCTTAGGTCTTAGCACAGATATAGATCTGGAGTGACTCACAAACTAGGCTTCAATCACACAGAATGTGGGAAAGCAAGGCAAGTGATAGACTCAGGGCTTTAGCATTTATTCATTTCAGTGGAACTGCTTGTTTATACAGGATTAAACCTTAAGTCTGATGATGAAAGGGTATTATAGGAAATACATCAGAAGGCATGATCAAACTACGCTGTTCAGCTCTCCCAAACATACTGAGAGCTCTCCCAAATATACTGAGAGACTTCAATATTCATTGAAATATAAAAACTAATATAACTTTTATTTTTTCCTCCTCATTATGTAAAAAATTGCATGCATACAGTACTGCTTATCTGCACCAATATACTGTGAGTGTTTAAAATGCCAGATTGATCTTGTGGGAGTGGGGAAACTTGAATTAATGTTCATTTTAATTAAGAGATAAGCAATCTAGCTATTCCTGAGGGCTCTTACATTGAAATATTAGGTTTGTGGCTTAAATACAGAAGGCAAAATTATGAGGAGTCCTTATCTCCTTTGGCTACTGCACCTTCCTGAGAAAAGTCAGCAGGGCTGTTATAATGCATGACTTAGTAACCACTTGTCCAAAGTACTATAGCATATTTTATATGAGGTTGTTCTAGGAAAACCACAACTTTTACCAGTTGAAAACCATGACAGATAAACCATTTGCTATATGTTGTAAATATTATATAGCACCAATTTTGATCCAAAGCTTACTTGTGTGAGTCATTTTCTATACAGTCCTTAAATAGCATAAGGGCAGGAACTCTAGAAGATTATTTCCCCCATTATGAATCTCTATATATTATCTATATACTACTAAAATCCTTTGTCATGACCATTAGCTCAATGAAATAGTTCATCATAGGACAACAATTTTTGAACCAGTTTATGGGGTTGGTTAACTTATGGGTTAACTTATACAATAGATCCCAAATGCAGGACCTATGACTCCTGAGAGAATGAAATTTGAGAAGTTGTGGCTGCTTCAGATATAATAATAATAATAATAATAATAATAATAATAATAATAATAATAATAATAATAATAATAATAATAATAATAATAATAGAACAGAGACTAGCAGATCAACGCCGATTTATAACACGAAATAAAATATTCACAGAAACAGAATTGGACGAACTGCAAAGGTTTACCCAGAGCAAAGAAATCAAAGCCTTACCAGAAGTAATTCAGAATGTAGAGGCAAACCAGGGGGAGTTGGCAGTGAAGGAATCCAGCAGAGATATACAACTGTTCTCATTTGGAAACCAGGCACCTCTTCCTCAGGAAGAACAAAACCCTCTAACTAAAGAAATAAAAGAATTGAAACAAAGAATAACTGAGCATCTAGAACAGCACAAAAACAACAGAATAAGGCTACCTGCATTGAAGCTTGTTCCAAAGAAACAGCTAGCACAAGCATTAAAAGATGCAAATATTGCAATATCAAGTATAAGCACCAATTCACTGCAAGAAACAAACCAACTAATGTACAGCACAGCTGCAGTTATAACAGAATACCTGGGATGCAAAATCAACAAAGAAGAAAAACAAACAAACAGTGCACAGAAAAATGGAAGGTTAGACTAGAAAATAAGATCAGCAAGTTAAGATCACATGCAAGCAAGCTAGAACAGATGAAAGAAAAGAAGCTGAAGAACAAGAAGACCAAAGAATACCTAATCAAGAAATACCACTTAGAAACAAGGAAGATCAAGGAAGCACTGGAAATAATAAAGCAACAAATAACAGCTATAGCCAGGAAAATCAGTAGATATGAAGCTCGAATTGCAAACTATAGGCAGAACCTCCAATTTCAATCCAATCAGAAACGTTTCTACCAATCCATCAATGGAGAAACTGCAAGGAATCAGTCAGTACCTGACAAGGAAGAAACAGTGCAGTTCTGGAAGCAGATATGGGATAACCCAAAGAAATACAACAAGGATGCGGCTTGGTTAAAAGAGGTGGATGCAAATAAAACAGAAGTTGAAATGAAAGAACTAGTAATAACAACAAAAATGGTAGAAAAAAGAGCAAAGAAAATCAAAAATTGGTCAGCACCAGGTGAAGATGAACTGCATGGGTTTTGGTTGAAACATCTAACTGTTATACACCCACTCATTGCCAAGCAGTTCAACAATATACTACAAGGAGGAGAAATTGAAAAGTGGCTAACAACTGGGAAAACCTACCTAATAATGAAAAATCCAGCAAAAGGGGCAACACCAGGTAACTACAGGCCAATTACCTGCTTACCAACAACTTTCAAATTACTAACTGGTGTGGTAGCTGATGCAGTACAACAGCATCTAGTTGAAAACAATCTCTTTCCACCTGAGCAGAAAGGAAACCGCCCCAATAGCAGAGGAACAAAAGATCAACTCCTAATAGACAAAATGATCTTGGAAAACTGCAAGAGAAGGAAGACCAACCTGAATGTGGCATGGATTGACTACAAAAAGGCATTTGACTCTCTGCCACATGATTGGATAATAAAGTGCCTAGAAATAACAGGAGTCAGTAGAAACATCAGAAAATTTGTGCAAAGATCGATGGCACAATGGAAGACACAGTTGCAGATCAATGGTGAGAGGCTGGGAGAGGTTAATATCAAGAGAGGAATATTTCAAGGAGATTCATTATCACCATTACTATTTGTTATTGCACTGTTTCCTCTGTCAACAATACTGAATAACTCAGGACATGGCTATCAAACATCAAAAACATCTGCCAGACTATCCCACCTCCTTTATATGGATGATCTGAAGCTGTATGGAAAAACATCATCTGAAATAGAATCGCTGCTCAACACTGTCCGTATATATAGCCAAGATATTGTAATGGAGTTTGGCTTGGACAAATGTGCCACACTTACTATCAAACAAGGAAAAATAGTGAAAACTGAAGGAATCAAGATGCCCCACGAAAATAACATTAAGAGTCTGGATGAGGAAGAGTACTACAAATACTTGGGTATCCTTCAAGCTGACAACATCAAGCACACTGAAGTCAAGAAAAAGATTAGAGGTGAATACATCAAGAGAGTGAAGAAGATCTTAAAATCCAAACTCAATGGAGGAAATACCATAAAGGCAATCAACACCTGGGCAATCCCAGTCATTAGGTACACAGCTGGAATAGTGGACTGGACTCAAGCAGAACTAAAAGCAATGGATAGGCAGACCAGAAAAATAATGACAATGAATCATGCCCTTCATCCACGCAGTGACATTGACAGACTTTATCTACCAAGGCAAATAGATGGGCGTGGAATGTACAAGTACATCAGATGGTTGAAGAAGAAAAAATGGCTTTGGAAGAATATCTGAAGAACAATGATGAAGATGCACTGAAATTAGTATATCAGGAAGGCTTACTAACTACTGGAGAGACCAAACTGGCCTTCAAGAAAGACCCAATGAAGAACAGAATAGAGGCATGGGAAGACAAAGCACTACATGGCCAATACATGAAAAAAATAGCTGGGAAAGCAGATAATAATAAAACCTGGTAATGGCTAAGAGCAGGAAAATTGAAGAAAGAGACAAGACCAAGCCTTAAGGACAAATGCATACAAAGTCCAAATTGAGAAGACAGCAACAGACAGTAAGTGCCGCCTATGCAAAGAAGCTGAAGAAACAGTGGACCACCTGGTAAGCTGTTGCAAGAAGATTGCACAGACTGACTACAAGCAGCGGCATGACAAGTAGCAACAATGGTGCATTGGAAGATCTGCAAAAAATATCATTTGCCTGTAAGCAAAAACTGGTGGGATCATAAAATAGAGAAAGTCATAGAAAATGATAAAATTTAACTGCTCTGGGACTTCAGAATTCAAACAGACAAGCACCTGCAACATAACACCCCAGACTTAACAATTGTTGATAAGAAAGACAAAAAAGTCTGGATAGTGGACGTGGCAGTGCCTGGAGACAGCAGAATAGAAGATAAAGAACTGGAGAAGATAACAAAATACAAAGACCTACAAATAGAAATAGAAAGACTGTGGCAAAAGCAAGCAAGGGTAGTACCAATAGTAATAGGCTCCTTGGGTGCAATCCCAAAACAACTGGAGCACCACTTGAACACCATTGGCATTGACAAATTCGCTATTTGTCAATTGCAAAAGGCGGCCTTACTAGGAACTGCTTCCATCCTGCGACGATAGCTTAATACCATCAACATCCCACAATCCCCCTTTGGGGCCCCTCTGTCCTATCCCAGGTCCTGGTGAAAGGACTCGATAGGTTAGACAAAATGCCAATCCAAGTCTGAACATCTTCTGACTGTGCGTGATCGATAATAATAATAACCCCCAGTGAGGCACTACCTTGACGTGGTTGTGGGGCTGGTGTACTCTGAGGAAGATGAGAGCTATGCCAGAGGTTCAACCATACTGGACAGGTCTCATCAGAGGATTCAGACAAAGAGTGTCTCTCCCATAAAAAATATGGTGAGACGTAAATTTCAGAATGCCATACCGGCTCGGACGTCGCCCGGGTTAACAAGGTCCGCACTAGATATTGGAGTTCCTGGATATCTGGTGAAAAATGTGTTACAGGACTCAGGACTGTTGGCTGAGCAACCAGGGCCAGCAGCTGCAGAACTACTGGAAGAAAAGGTTTTTACCCGTCGCAGATACACAGTGATGGAAAACAAAGAAATAATGATCTGTTACTACAGATCAAGTCCAACAAGAAGAGGATATCTAAAACGAATGCACCAGTTCTGGAAAGAACAACATCCAGAATCAAAAATAACAGAACAGAGACTAGCAAGATCACGCCGTTTTTAACAACGAAATAAAGTATTCACAGAAACAGAATTGGATGAACTGCAAAGGTTTACCTAGGGCAAAGAAATCAAAGCCTTACCAGAAGTAATTCAGAATGTAGAGGCAAACCAGGGGGAGTTGGCATTGAAGGAATCCAGCAGAGATATACAACTGTTCTCATTTGGAAACCAGGCACCTCTTCCTCAGGAAGAACAAAACCCTCTAACTAAAGAAATAAAAGAATTGAAACAAAGAATAACTGAGCATCTAGAACAGCACAAAAACAACAGAATAAGGCTACCTGCATTGAAGCTTGTTCCAAAGAAACAGCTAGCACAAGCATTAAAAGATGCAAATACTGCAATATCAAGTATAAGCACCAATTCACTGCAAGAAACAAACCAACTAATGTACAGCACAGCTGCAGTTATAACTGAATATCTGGGATGCAAAATCAACAAAAAGAAAAACAAACAAACAGTGCACCACAAAAATGGAAGGTTAGACTAGAAAATAAGATCAGCAAGTTAAGATCACATGCAAGCAAGCTAGAACAGATGAAAGAAAAGAAGCTGAAGAACAAGAAGACCAAAGAATACCTAATCAAGAAATACCACTTAGAAACAAGGAAGATCAGGAAGCACTGGAAATAATAAAGCAACAAATAACAGCTATAGCCAGGAAAATCAGTAGATATGAAGCTCGAATTGCAAACTATAGGCAGAACCTCCAATTTCAATCCAATCAGAAACGTTTCTACCAATCCATCAATGGAGAAACTGCAAGGAATCAGTCAGTACCTGACAAGGAAGAAACAGTGCAGTTCTGGAAGCAGATATGGGATAACCCAAAGAAATACAACAAGGATGCGGCTTGGTTAAAAGAGGTGGATGCAAATAAAACAGAAGTTGAAATGAAAGAACTAGTAATAACAACAAAAATGGTAGAAAAAAGAGCAAAGAAAATCAAAAATTGGTCAGCACCAGGTGAAGATGAACTGCATGGGTTTTGGTTGAAACATCTAACTGTTATACACCCACTCATTGCCAAGCAGTTCAACAATATACTACAAGGAGGAGAAATTGAAAAGTGGCTAACAACTGGGAAAACCTACCTAATAATGAAAAAATCCAGCAAAAGGGGCAACACCAGGTAACTACAGGCCAATTACCTGCTTACCAACAACTTTCAAATTACTAACTGGTGTGGTAGCTGATGCAGTACAACAGCATCTAGTTGAAAACAATCTCTTTCCACCTGAGCAGAAAGGAAACCGCCCCAATAGCAGAGGAACAAAAGATCAACTCCTAATAGACAAAATGATCTTGGAAAACTGCAAGAGAAGGAAGACCAACCTGAATGTGGCATGGATTGACTACAAAAAGGCATTTGACTCTCTGCCACATGATTGGATAATAAAGTGCCTAGAAATAACAGGAGTCAGTAGAAACATCAGAAAATTTGTGCAAAGATCGATGGCACAATGGAAGACACAGTTGCAGATCAATGGTGAGAAGCTGGGAGAGGTTAATATCAAGAGAGGAATATTTCAAGGAGATTCATTATCACCATTACTATTTGTTATTGCACTGTTTCCTCTGTCAACAATACTGAATAACTCAGGACATGGCTATCAAACATCAAAAACATCTGCCAGACTATCCCACCTCCTTTACATGGATGATCTGAAGCTGTATGGAAAAACATCATCTGAAATAGAATCGCTGCTCAACACTGTCCGTATATATAGCCAAGATATTGTAATGGAGTTTGGCTTGGACAAATGTGCCACACTTACTATCAAACAAGGAAAAATAATGAAAACTGAAGGAATCAAGATGCCCCACGAAAATAACATTAAGAGTCTGGATGAGGAAGAGTACTACAAATACTTGGGTATCCTTCAAGCTGACAACATCAAGCACACTGAAGTCAAGAAAAAGATTAGAGGTGAATACAGCAAGAGAGTGAAGAAGATCTTAAAGTCCAAACTCAATGGAGGAAATACCATAAGGGCAATCAACACGTGGGCAATCCCAGTCATTAGGTACACAGCTGGACTAGTGGACTGGACTCAAGCAGAACTAAAAGCAATGGATAGGCAGACCAGAAAAATAATGACAATGAATCATGCCCTTCATCCACGCAGTGACATTGATAGACTTTATCTACCAAGCAAATAGGTGGGCGTGGAATGCTACAAGTACATCAGATGGTTGAAGAAGAAAAAATGGCTTTGGAAGAATATCTGAAGAACAATGATGAAGATGCACTGAAATTAGTATATCAGGAAGGCTTACTGACTACTGGAGAGACCAAACTGGCCTACAAGAAAGACCAAATGAAGAACAGAATAGAGGCATGGGAAGACAAAGCACTACATGGCCAATACATGAAAAAAATAGCTGGGAAAGCAGATAATAATAAAACCTGGCAATGGCTAAGAGCAGGAAAATTGAAGAAAGAGACCGAGGGACTAATTCTGGCTGCACAAGACCAAGCCTTAAGGACAAATGCATACAAAGTCAAAATTGAGAAGACAGCAACAGACAGTAAGTGCCGCCTATGCAAAGAAGCTGAAGAAACAGTGGACCACTTGGTAAGCTGTTGCAAGAAGATTGCACAAACTGATTACAAGCAGCGGCATGACAAAGTAGCAACAATGGTGCATTGGAAGATCTGCAAAAAATATCATTTGCCTGTAAGCAAAAACTGGTGGGATCATAAAATAGAGAAAGTCATAGAAAATGATAAAATTAAACTGCTCTGGGACTTCAGAATTCAAACAGACAAGCACCTGCAACATAACACCCCAGACTTAACAATTGTCGATAAGAAAGACAAAAAAGTCTGGATAGTGGACGTGGCAGTGCCTGGAGACAGCAAAGAACTGGAGAAGATAACAAAATACAAAGACCTACAAATAGAAATAGAAAGACTGTGGCAAAAGCAAGCAAGGGTAGTACCAATAGTCATAGGCTCCTTGGTGCAATCCCAAAACAACTGGAGCACCACTTGAACACCATTGGCATTGACAAATTCGCTATTAGTCAATTGCAAAAGGCGGCCTTATTAGGAACTGCTTCCATCCTGCGACGATATCTGTAATACCATCAAACATCCACATCTGCCTATCCCAGGTCCTGGGTAAGGACTCGATAGGTAGACAAAATGCCAAATCTAGTCTGAACATCTGGCTGACTGTGCGATGATCGACAATAATAGTAATAATAATAATAATAATAATAATAATAATAATAATAATAATAATAATAATAATGTTGGAAGAGACCTTGGAGGTCATAGAGTTCAACCCCCTGCTCAGGCAGGAAACTCTGCACCATTTCGGACAAATAGCTGTCCAGTCTCTTCTTAAAAACTTCCAATGTTGGAGCATTCACCGCTTCTGGAGGCAGGTTGTTCCACTGGTTAATTGTTCTGTCAGGAAGTTTCTCCTTAGTTCTAGGTTGCTTCTCTCCTTTATTAGTTTCCATCCATTGCTTCTTGTCCTGCCTTCAGGCACTTTGGAGAATAGCTTGACTCCCTCTTCTTTGTGGAAGCCCCTGAGATATTGGAACATTGCTATCATGCTCCTATAATAAATAACCCAAGAAATAAATTCCAAGAAATTACTTGGTGTAATGTTATTGCTTCTTCAGGAACAATATCTATCAGTCTTATGCCGTTTCTAAAATGAAGATATTTATTACACTATTATTCTTTCCTGAATGATATGCTTGTGAAAAAAAATCTACTAATTTCATGAAGCATCACCAACTCTCCTATTGAGAATGCTGTAAGTACAAAAGAGAAGAAATGAATAGTTAAAATAGACAACTTAATAGACCTTCATGCCTGAATTTAGCCTGTGTTATATTTTGCTTAATATATTACTGTACTTAAATGCATTATTGTAAAAGAATCAAGAGCAATGTTTGATTCATATGTCTATGGTTGTAATGTAAAAATATCTCCAGGCTGGTTGAGTTTCAGCATTGACAAGTGTGGTTTTCACTTGTGAAGTTAATTATTAAAGTGTTCTACTACTGCTACTGCAGCTTGCGGTAAAATACAGTTCTTCAGCACTGTCTTGCTGCCATGTGTACATTGTTACATAGGTGTCAGTAGCACATTGTAGAGAATGTAATGATACCACTGATGAATGGATAAAGAACCAGGCAACCTATCATTTGCTGAAAGGAACGAAGTGGGTAAATTGTTCTTGTTCTGTGATGCTCATTCCATTGTTGTTGTTAGAATAGAATAGATCTGAAAGCGTTCTTCATATGTTTTGGTCTCCAGGCCTTTGGTCATTTTAGTTGCTTTTCTCTGAATTTTTTCCAAAGTTTCAATATCTTTTTTGTAGTATGGTGACCACAACTGGTTGCAATATTCCAGGTGTGGTCTTACTAGGCTTTTATAAAGTGGTACTAATACTTCGCGTGATCTTGATTCTATGCCCCTGTTTATACAGCCCAGGATTGTATTAGCTTTTTTGGCTCTGCTGCACACTGCTGGCTCATAGTCAAGTGATCGTCCACTAGGACTCCAAAGTCCCTCTCACAGTTACTATTTTTGAGCCAGGTCTCACCTAATCTGTACTTATACCTTTGATTTTTCCTGCCTAAATGTAAAACTTTGCTTTTCTCCATATTAAAGTTCATTTTGTTGGATAGGGCTCATTGTTCAAGTTTGTGAAGATCTTTTTGGATCTTGAGCTTGTTTTCTCAGGTGTTGGCTACTCTTGCCAGTTTAGTATCATCTGCAAATGTGATGAGTTCCCCTTCTATTCCCTCATCCAAGTCCTTTATGAAGATATTGAACAGTACTGGGCCTAAAACAGAGCCTTGTGATGCCCCACTGCTTACTTCTCTCCATGTGGATGTAGTACCATTGAGGACTACTTGTTGAGTACAGTTTGTTAGCCAGTTACAACTCCATCTGGTGGTGATAATAATAATAATAATAATAGTAAAGTTGGAAGGGACCTTGAAGGTCATCTAGTCCAACCCCCTGCTCGGGCAGGAAACCCTACACCATTTCGGACAAATGACTGTCCAGTCTCTTCTTAAAAACTTCCAGTGTTGGAGCATTTACTGCTTCTGGAGGCAAGCTGTTCCACTGATGTTGTCTTTTAGCTTACCAAGAAGTATGTTGTGGTCTACTTTGTTAAATGCCTTACTGAAATCTAAGTATACTATGTCATCAGCATTTTGCTGGTCTACTAATTTAGTCACTTTATCAAAGTATGAAATAAGATTGGTTTGGCATGATCTGTTTTTAACAAACTCATGCTGGCTACTAGTTATAACTTTGCTTCTAGTTGTTCACAAATCTGTTTTTTTATTATCTTTTCCAGGTCTTCCTAAGTATTGATGTTCCCAGGTGTTGTTGTTGTTCAGAATGCCTCTTTTTTAAATGTGTATTGTCATTCTCTGAGCCTGCATATGTATAAAATGAAATAATACTGGAGGATTTATCTGCTCCTGATTTGTGGGAACTTGCTTTGATGCCTATATTCACACACCACAAATTTATGTTCCAACAATATAACAGTATTTGACTGTGTGGCTTTTGCTGATTTAAGGTTAGATTTGGGGTCTTATTGGTGATAAAAAGAATTATAGTAAAGAATTATAGTAAAAACCTAGTGAATTTTAGGAAAAGGGTGGCAGTAATTTGGGCTAGCCACTTACTCTGAGGTTTCTTCTTAAATCTGTGTGTGAATTCACACCACAACTTCTCCTAGAAAATCTATGGCCATTTTTGTCATCAGCAACTGCTTCTTTTGGGAAGGCAGAGATGATTCAGAGGCAGTCTAGAAGAAAAAATTCATCATATGAGAAATTTTGTTTCATACAGCTCAGGAACAGGCAAAACTTGCCTTACATTCATCATAAAGAAACCACCAATTTTACTGATTTCACACAGGTTCTTACTTGTCTCTTATACTGTCTTGTTGGAGGTGTTTATATAGCTGATCTCTTGCAGAAGTCCCATTGTGTCAAGCAACCATATAGATCAGGGGTAGTTAAACTTGGCTCTTTTATGACTCGTGGACTTCAACTCAATTTGTTTCAAATTCCAAATAGAAGCTTGTTGTCCAAGTCAATGCCTACCAATATGTGTACCAAAAGTTCTTATTTCACAGTAACCTGGATCCAACCTCTGTTTGTTTTATCACATACACATCGTAGTCCCCCATTTTCATTACAATGCATTTGTACTGTACATACACTCTAATTTCCATAGAAGCACACAATTATTTATGACTGCAGAACCACATAATACTGTCAATACTTATCCATGTTAAAAAATCATTTATTACTTTTTTCATCTTTTATAAATATTCTATCAAGTTATTCATTTAATTGTTCACCTTATTTGCTGTATTCAATACAATTGCCTTTTAATCTGACAATTATTGTGTCAGATTAATTTTCAGATTCACATTCTTCATACAGTTTATTTAACATTCACTGCAATTCATTCAGATTCTCAGCCAGTGAGTCAGGCATGACTCTGTTTGTATATGTTCACATCACCCAATATCACCTTGAGCATTCCTTATCTATTTATGCCTAGGACAGTGATGGTGAACCTTTTAGAGACTGAGAGTCCCAAAATTGTCCCCACCCATCCCTGCTCCGCCGTGCCTGCTGGGCCACCCACCACCTCCACGGCCCATCATAGATCACCCAGGCAGCCCAGCAGTGCCATGGTGGCTACGCCCTCCGCCCATGCCCCACAGCATCTGTGCACGACAGGGCGCAAGGGCAGAGTCTTGTCCCCGCTGCCTGGCTACCATGTCTTTGGCTGCGCTGCTTCATGTGGGCCATGCCTGGAGGTGACTCTCCTCCAGGGGGCTGCTGGTGAGGACGGAGCTGTGGGAGGAGGCGGGGCTGGGGCGACGGTACGTGTGCCCACAGAGAGGGCTCCAAGTGCTGCCTCTGGCAGGCGTGCCATAGGTTCGCCACCACTGGCCTAGGATGTCCCACATTCTTGACTTACTCCCTGCTCAGTGTTGAAGTATTTGCTAAGGATTCTATTCTCACATATGCTTTACTTACTTTTTATAGCACATTTATTTCATCCAGAAACCAACTTTTTATAAGTTGTTTAGGAGCAATGGGAAAGTTATCTGTTTCCAATGTGTGAATACACCATCAACAAATTATGCCATCCACTGGCATTAATTCTAGATCTGATAGTAACTATTTGTCAGAAATGGATTCCACAACCAGTTATTCTATAATCTTTACTCTTCTGCTTGTAACATTTATACTTCTAAGAGTAAATTTATCCTGATTATGCAAATGAAAGATTATTTTTCTCTGTGAGTGAATACATACACATACAAATAGCAGTAAACATGCACATAGCAATGGTGTTCACAACAAACCACAATACTGCCAAAAGAATGCCAAATACAGGCATAGACCTTATGTAAAAGGTCTTGTTTATTGATATCTAATACAAGTACATAAGTCACAACACCAACACAATGATGTCATTTCTTGTACTTCATCTTTTGCCACCCTTGGACAGCCATGATCCTTGACTCTGATTTGGAGGAGTGAATCTTTTATGGTTTTGTCTTATGCCTTTTTAATGTGTAAAAATCTCCCCTAGGTATTGAGAGGCTTGTGAGTTTTTATCTTTCACTCTGATCAAGAAAAAAGCCTTTTGACTTCTCATAGATCTTATGACATTTTGCCAGCTATCATTCCAACACTGCTGTTGTGTACAAGTGTAATCAAGATGTCATCTCCCTTCCATTAGGAATCTTTCAAATCTTCATCTCTTTCCAGATTGTGCCAATCAAAACTTACACACCCAGCACATCATGTTCAGGCCTGATCCTAAAGCAGGCAATGATCTAATAATTTTCATGAATTCTAGGAGAAAGTGTGAGTTACAACCTGAATAAAGAATATGTTGACATTTTAGATTTTGCTGAACTCCTCACTTGCAATGTTAGCTAGAACTTCAGGAAATTATCATTCAGTACACAGATTTCCTCTTCTTAATTAATTTTATTATTTTTCTTAAAAGCAGTTTTGTTCCTCCTTCTATAGCTGCAAGAAGAAGGAAAGGAATTTTAAATAGGTTTTAGATTTTTAAATCACATCTGAGTTTTATTCAATAGCCCCAATTATTGTTGTTAAGCAAGGACTACCTACAGTCCAAATACAAAATATGGAAGACTTTAACATCAGAAAGTACATGTAGGTTTGTAACCATAAATACATATTGCAGGATTTATATCAGTATATCAAATGTATTCAATAATCTCACCTTGTATGGCCTGGGAAAATAGTATTTCACTCTCACTGACTCATACACAACCTTTTTTATATTGTTATGCAGAGAAATAAAATAATGAAAAATTACTGCTACTACTGTTGCTGCATCTGAATAAATGTGGATTTTTCATATAGGCAATAAATCTTGAGCTATCTTTTTCAGAGATGGCTGAGCTAAGCACAAAAATTGCACTTCTTGCATTTCATAAAGTTTCATGAAACAGAGGCAAGAGGCAACATGAAAGTACATGACTCAAAAATGAATCTTTTGACTTTAAATGGCTTTCAATGCAGCCTTTCCTTTACAAGGCACTTGGCATTAAGTAAGCCATTTTTTTTCTGATTTGTGATGGGCAAGGACTTCAGAGGTGTTATATAAATAAGGCAGTAACTGATTCTGAGAATCATTTATTACATTAGTCCTACAAAAGAAGAAATTTCAAAATAGTTAATAATCAGGATGAACCAATGCTTCTTAATACAACAAAGCCATTAAGATAGATCTTCTTGATACACAGAATAATAGGGCTGGATGGATCATGGAGGTCTTCTAGTCCAACCCCATGCCCAAGGCAGGAAAACTTAAACCATCCTGGATAAGGATGTTCTTTTCTTGAAAACCTCCAATGATGGAACACCTACAGCTCCAGGAGGCAAGCTGTTCCATTGATTAATTATTAATTACTCTCACTGTCAGGAATTTTCTTTCTAGTTCCAAGTTGGATCTTTCTTTAATGAGCTTCCACCCATTGCTTCTTGTCCTGCCCTCAGGTGCTTTGGAGAATAGGTCTACTCCCTCTTCTCTGTGATGCCCCTCAAGTACTGGAAGTCAGCTATCATGTCATCCCTAACCTTTCTCTTTGTTAGACTAGACATGCCTAGTTCCTTAACAGTTCATCATATGATTTAACCTCCAGACCCCTAATCATCTTCTCTGCATTTTTTCTAGAGTCTCAACAACTTTTTTGTATCGTGGTGACCAGAACTGGATGGTGTATTCCAAGTGTGGCCTCACTAGTGCAGTGTAGAGCTGTATAATTTTTTTTTATCTTGATGCTATCCCTCTGTTGATGTTTCCTAGGATTGCACTGCAACACACTGCTGGCTCATACTTAAGCAGTGGTCCACCAGGACACCTCAAGCTTTGTGTGCCCTGACCCTTAATTTTAAAATAGCATCCACTTTCTCAGCAGCATGATCCCACAGATTCAGAAATGTTCTCTAAATAATGCCATCTAAATAAAATTATTATCCTAGGCAACCAGGAAAATGGATCATAGAGCAAGAAGGAGTCAAACTATTCTCCAAAGTGCCTGAGGGCAGGACAAGAAGCAACAGATGGAAACTAATCAAGGAGAGAAGCAACCTAGAACTAAGGAGAAACTTCCTGACAGTTAGAACAATTAACCAGTGGAACAACCTGCCTCCAGAAGCGGCGAATGCTCCAACACTGAAAGTTTTTAAGAAGAGACTGGACAGCCATTTGTCCGAAATAGTATAGGGTTACCTGCCTGAGCAGGGGATTGGACTTGATGACTTCCAAGATCCCTTCCAACATTACTATTATTATTATTATTATTATTATTATTATTATTATTATTAAATTAACCTGGAATTTTCACTCAAACTTCTAATGATCAGACTAATGATCAGTCATATCTTGGGCATCATGTGAAGACCCAGTTCCCTTGAGAAGTCGGCAGGGTTTGGAAAAAGAAAAAGATAACAGGCAGAAACAAGGTGAAAGGAATGGATTACAACAATTGTAAATCTACCATTGGGAGACCTAGGCCAAAATGAAGAGAGATCATTCTGGACATAACGTATGCCTGTGGTTAGTGTGATGACCTAATCAAACAATAATAGCTCTTCAGAAATCTATACAAGACTGAAAGAAAAATATTTTTAATATAAAGAAATTGCCTTTAAACTGCGTGATATTTCTTGATAATAAAACTTTAAAAAATTTGGTCCTGGTTGCTTTAATCAGAGAATTGAAGACATATGGAAAAATTATTTGATATTCCTTATGGGTATGGTTCTAAAAATATGAATATCTAGACTTATGATTAACTCCTCCCACCCAACATTCATATTATTCATATGACAGCAGATAATTAAAGCAAGTCAAAAGGCTCTACCAGTCAAGAGTAATTCACTTTACAATAAATTCACTTTGATAAAATGATACTGACATAATACAATTTTGTGCCCTGTTGAATTAAACAGGCAAATGTATATTTTCTTTAAAAAATGAAAAAAAAATCATCCATAAACCAGAATTACTCACATTAAACTCTATTTAAAAATAATTGAAATAAGTTTAATTCTTTATTACTGCCTAAGTTCCAATATTTATAATACATTTAATGATAAGAAATACATTTTTCTCCCCCTACCTGGCAGACTGTCTATCTGGGAACATGAAATATAGTTCTATTAGGGCTCTGGTTTGCCTAGGCATGCAAGGCTTACTCTATGTGAGACACACATTCAGGGCTTTTCTTCCAACTCTGCCTGGATAAGCCAGCTTGTCAGGCATAGCAGGAAAAATGTGAGACTTTAACTTAGCTGTAATGTGTGCAATAGTTTAGCAACCAGTTCTTAGAAACCAAATGGAACTGGCTATGTAACACAAATGGGAAGATCACCATGACAAATGTCTGAAACTCATTTAAAATTAGTTTTAATAAAGAAACCTCACTCAGGTTCATGGTTGGTTTACTGCACTAAATGAATTCACTTTGATTTTTGTATCAAAGGTGAAGATTACCTCATTAATCAAAGGCATGAATAAAAGCATGCTGCAAGAGCTAATACCTTCTGCATTGCCAACATTTCTGCAAAAGATTCAGAGTCTGAAGGACCAGCAACAAGTTCAAAAGGAAAATATAGTCACCATGACCAGTTTTGAGAACTGTTACTTCTCTTATAGTCTCCAAATCACTAAAAGCCATTTTCAATGTTTAGTTATCATAGGCTACCTCATTCCAGACAACACTGGAATTAAAAACAAAATTACTATAACAATGAATACAAAAAGATATGCAATAAAACAGTAATTGTGCAAGGAGCATGTGGCTAGGAGAACAATGTCAAAGATTCTGCCCACTTTCTGTGAGATTACAGGATCAAACTCATCTCAGGTAACCAAGTATGATTGTGAGTCAGGTCAGGTCAGACCAGTTAGAGTGCAGTTATGAATGAATCTTATCCACTAGATGCCTAAAATATTCTTAACTATCATCAGTTAATATGTAAGACAAGAAGAGCAACTTTGCAGCAATCAGGGCTGCATTTCTTTTAATTAGTCCCAAGGAATATGATGATCAAAACAATTGTTGCACATAAATTGCAGGGCTTGGTCACTTGTGTTTTGGGGAGAATTGAAACATTTGATTCTTTTTGTTACCCTTTTGCTATTTGAGAATGAGCACAATTTGGGAAGCTTTTATTTTGAAAAGCAATAAGAGATGTCTTCTTATTTAGCAGTTTAATCTCTGTTTCGCTGGGGAGCACAACAAATATACAATATTACACACAGCAGATTCTCAATCTTAACTGGTATTAGCAATTTATTTTGAAAGTGATTGTACTCATAATTTATGTAATCACTGGTCTTCAGGAGGGTAGAGATGAAACAATCCCTGGAAAGCAGGAATAAGTTCCTTTAGGACAATATATCCTATTTTCTGACTCTGGCTAAATTTCAGCCATAGGTCAGGAGATAATCTAGATTGGTATCGCTGGCTGAAACAGTCCAGGAGATTGGCATCAAGAGGCACAATAGAGAGCAAGATGTGATTATGGTAGGGAGAGGTAGAAGCAGATGTCAAAGCGCCACTTTGTGGTAAATAGAGGAAGAGAGCTGAAGAAACTTCTTGGATGAAAAGCAAAACATCTTCAAAGAAAAACAAGAAAATCCAGTTGCTGCGGAAAAAAGCATCTTTGGGACCTGGATGAATGCAATGCACCCAGAGCTGAAGAAACTTCTCGGATGAGAAGCAAAATATCTTCAAAGTAAAATAAGAAAGTCCAGTTGCCAAAAAGCATCTTTGAGTTTGATAGTAGCTTTTTGCCGGTTTTTTTTTTATTAACATCCAAGTTTTAGTTTGGCTACCAAAGACTAGTTTGGCTGATCTCAAAGCTAAATAAGGTCAGATTTTGTCAGTACTTAAATATATATATTAGTCTGAGACATAAAACAAAACAAAAATTTTCCTACAAGAAAATAATGGCAACCCGCTCCATATTTTCTGTGAAGAAGAATGCATGGACATCAAAGAATCGTAGAACCTTACTTGAGGGACCTTGGCGATCTTCTAGTCCAATCCCCTGCCCAAGGCAGAAGTCCTTATACCAACTTGGACTGGTTGGTTGTCCAATCTTTTCTTGAAAACAATAATTACCAGCAATAATTACCCACGACTTCAGAAGGCAAGCTGTCTCAATGATCAAGCATTCTCAACATCAAGAAAATTCCTCATTATTTCCACAATTTGCTCTTATTTCCAGTTTTTTAAAATCCATTTAGTCTCTAAGAGTTGAATATAGATTCTAAACTGAAGTGTCTGTGTGTGTGTGTGTGTATATCTGGGAGGTGGGTACTGGAGTTCAAGATCCAGTGGGTGGCAGGGTCCAGAACCTCTCTGAAGTGTAGCTTGGAGATGCCACATGTAACTTGGAGAAGAACATGTCATACATATTATAAAGTCCCATGTGTATTGAGAGTGTTGCATAAGAACAATCAGCCCATACTAATGCTTTCAAAGCTGGGTGACCACTCAAGTAGGGTTCTTAACAGGATAAATGGACTTCTTCCAATAACAAAATCATTAATAGCAATAAATTTCCAAGCTGGAATGACTTTTTTAAAGGTACGTTCTCTGAGCAATATATGAAGAAGGCCAGTATTGAAAGAAGTCTGTTCCTTTCTATTTGAGATTGTAAAATTACACAATAAAAAGCAAATGATAAAATTAGGCAAAGAAAATAATTATTGCTTTTTGATTTGCTTTATTTACAGACACAAATTTATTAACTTGAGTGACAAGTAATCTGTCCATTTCCATCGTGCAGTGCTGGGGTTGTGCAGTTATAAAGTGAGACCTTTAGAAAGAAGCTTGTTCTGGAAAATCTAAACAAGTTGGTGCATTTATTTGGACCACATAGACTGGGAGAGTGGATCAAATGTAATGATTGGCTGTCTTCAGAGTCTAGACAGGACACACATTTCACTTCCATCGGCCACCAACCACAGGCTTTCCACGAGCAGCCTTGGAGCTATTGTGAAAGGAAAAAACAAATGAGGAATTTCTGGTTTTTTGCAAATGTTTCAACAAAGCAAAGGGGAGTTGGGAGAAAAGGTCTGGATCTACTGTTGCTTTGGACAAAGGGGCATGGAGAGAGGACATTTGCACATAGTTTTTCTTGAGCTCTCAACAGAATCCTTTAAGAGACATTGCCCAGCCCAGGCTAACCAATCTGGTTCTCAGAGGGCAGACAATTGCCCCTGAAGGAAGAACAAGGCAAGTGCACAGTAAAAACACATCATATTTAATGCACAATAAGATAAGAGTTGTGTGCTGTGGAAGTGTAACCCTAGGGGGTTGAAATCACCTTAAAAGCCATAACTATACCCAAGACTTCAAGATGATTCTCATCCTCTAATGAGCCTCAGGAACTATAATTTTATGAGGAAAGTGGGGCTAATTAATTCTCAGCATTTTCACCAAATACAACTCCACATTACATTTATTATTATTTTTTACAAGAAGATGTTAAATACTTCAATGTGGATTAACCTGTTCTTTTTGCTAAAAACTGTGAGGAATGTGTGCTAAAAAGTATTTTCTTTTAAAATGAGTACGAGATTAAAATAGCTTTGTGTTAATAGACATTATACATAATGTGGCCTTGCAATGAATGTTTATACTTATTTGCAAATCAACATTGCCCTGTAAATTTTTGCTTTTAAATGTATTTTTCCATTTGTTTCTGAATAAGCTAGAAAATAGGTTGCTCCTTCCAAGTAAAGCAATACTTTATTTGGATACTCCAAATAAAAAACAAAACTCCAAATAAAACAGTTGGCTGAAAGGCTAAATAGGGCTAAAATTATCAATGTTGAACTCTTTTCAGGTTTAAGGCAAAAGAAAACTAGAGGGAGGTAAAATAAAATGGTTAATTGTTCATGAAGTGATCAGCAGTGTTCTAATTATTAATTTATTTTAATTATGGTTTTCATAAGGCATGCTACTTTACAATTCTTTATCTGTACATTTATTAAAATATTTCTTACCATAAAAAAACATATAAACTCGTAAATAACAGATTGTCATGGAGATTATCTATGTGGTCACTACCAACCTTACAATATAATTTCATTTTGATAAAAGATACCAGAGGAAACATGTATCTTTTATTTGCTCTTCTCTTTAAACTATTTATCTTCTCTCAAATTAAATTGGGAAGAAATGGGATATTAGCAAAATTAGAGAATAACTGGAATTAATCTCCCATTATTCTAGTTTATTAAGAATAAGTAAAGGTGTAAAAGTGTTAGAGATGTAAAATATTTTTCTCCCTAATTCTGCCTGGATTGATGCTGCAGCAAACAATTGCTAACTTTCTACACAGCCATGGAAAGTCTTACTAAGTGTTGTTGTGGAGAAACAGGGGAGGATGTTTAATGCCTTGAGTTACTTATAAAGTAATAAAGTAATAAAAATGAGATTAAAAACCCTAATAAATAAACTTTTATCACCAGTCAACTGATCACCAGTATCACTATGGCCTTATTAAAAAAAATATTGCTGACATTATTAGTTGGAAAGTAGCAAACAGGCTTTCTTTAGCCAACTAAAGAATATATTTAGCTGACTTGTAGGAATGGACTCATTGCCTTCCCTCTGCTTCCTGAAATAAAAAGACTACATTGCTTCTTCCTGTAACTAAGATTGCTGGTCATTAAAATAAGAAGCCACAATGTTTTCCTTTCTCAAGTGATCCACTTAGATTTGGTTTCCTACCTGATGTGTGTTATGAATTGAAAATTATTTGTTCTCCACACTGGCAAATAGGATTTCTACAAGAAAATTTTGCTGAGAAAGAAAGCTTCATGAATTTTCACTCATCTTTCAATAACCAGAATATAAATCAGTATTTCTCAGACTTGGCTGGCTGGGGAATTCTGGAGTTGCCAAATTTGAGGAACACTGATATGATATATGTAAATAATTGTTTGCCTATGTGTGTACTCCTCAGTGAACTTTGTAACCCTGAGATCTGAAAATGGGGCCCACCTATACCTTAGTCCTTGCTAAGCAAGGATTGTGGTAATTGGTCCTGAATATCTAAAGAATGCCAGGTTGAGAAAGAATACTAAATATACTTAAGTGGATTGTTCTGTAAACAAAATTGCATAGTGTTTTGGACATAGGCCATGCATGAGCCATTCGGAAAACATTTTAAAGAGCAAGAATGCAAAGTCACTGAAGCAAGCTAGAGATATCATCCTGCTTTAGATTGGCTTTGACAAACCAATTAGGAAATTTATAAACAATTGGCCTAATTCTTTACCCTCTCTGACTAGCCAATACATTTGTCTTATTTCTCTGAAAGGGCAACAGCTGTTTCTAAATTTAAGGGCAGATTAAGAATGATATTTATTACTCTAAAAAGATTCTCAGAGATTTCCCAGATTACCATTAGCCTCTAGTATTTGATTTTGCCTGTCCCTATAACCTCATCTTCTATTGACCTGACAAAATTATCCTTTCCTCCACTTTCTATAGTAGGCAAGACTCCTTATTATCAGCCTCCAGAGCATCTTCAGATCATGCTACCCAATTTGGAAGGTGCAGACGAAATATCAATGTATACTTGTAAAAAATCCCTGACTCTTCCCTGATTATCCAGGAATAAAAAGGAACTCAGAGCATAAAAGCATTGCACACATCCTAAATTGGCCATCAATAGACATAGACAAGAAATCAGGATTTACCGTGAAACCAAAAATAACATAGGGTGGTATTTAAAGCCATTCTTTTAAGTATTTGCACAATGCAAACTAGCTCAGCACATCAAACGGCACAACATGCTACTTACCCTTTCCTGAAACAAATGAGGAGACAAAAGATGAAATATAATTTAGTAATATACAGTAGATTAGTCAAACTAATGTTTTATTTGATGAACCAAAAAAGGCCACCAGAAATCAAGACATTCTTAATCAAAATGCCATTTGTTTCTGGACTCCTGGGCTGAAATCGGAACCTGGAACTATTCCAGTCTAGAAACAGCTATATTTGTTGCTCACATCAATAAGAGAAGCAGGCTCTGTATAAAGATAAAAATAATCAAGAGTTTCCAATTGGTGTAGACTGACTCCTATAATCAATGCATAAAATTCCAAGGAGTTTTTAGCCTCTTTGTGCCTTTATTCCCCATCTCTGAACTGATAGTCATAGCCAAGGAAAAAGGAAAGATACCAACGTTAGCTGATAGTTCATAATTGAATAGAATGGTTCTGACATATCAAGTAAGACACAGAATGTTCTGGGTCTTAGAAAATGAATTATATAATCCATAGGTGAGGAATGGTTTCCACTTCAAAACTGAATTTTGACACCGTGTACTGTGGTAAAACTGAACTGAAACAAGCCATGCCATAGATAAGTATCAGAAATGCATTTTAATTAATGCATTTTTCTTGCACTTAGTAAGGAAGTGCACTGAAAGAATGAGAAGATTGAGGTTCTATGAGAAAGTAATGATGTTCAGGGGTGAAAAAAAAGATAGCTTCAGGAGGTGCAAAGAAACTTAGTGAAAACTACAGCTGGGAAGGGACAATTAGGAATGAACATGAAGTAATAGAGAAAAATGTGGGGGTAGGCATAAGATCTACAAATTGGATTGGGGTGGAAAAGAATAAAACAACTTTAAGCAACTTGTCTCTTCTCAGATATATTTGACTATAATGTCTGTGATGGCTTAGAATTTTGAGAGTTATAATCCAACTTTACTGGAGAATACCAAATTGTTTGGGGGTGGATCTAGTCAGATAATTGGGAAAGATCCACTAATGGCAAAGGAAGGATATTGTTGCTGACCCACCAAAAATTGTCTCACGCTTCATTCTAGAGGGAGCCTTCTTCTTAATCTCACTCTGTTTTATAAAAATTTTAATGTCCCTCCTACACCCAATATGTAGAAGAAAATTGTAATGGGAAAACAAAATATATAAATATGATAGACAGAAGAGGGAGGGAGAAAGCTCAATTGAAATAAGTGACAAAGAAATTAAATCAGAAAAGCAATGGTACTTAAAAAAATTAACAGTGAATGATATAACTTCCCAATAGTAGAAGTGCTTCATTCAAGACAATTGAACATGTTATAGTAGGTGTTGTCTTCATTTATTAGCCTTGGGCTGCTACAACAGGAAAGGCAAGAAATGAAGAGCAAAGGATTAGTAGAAATGAATGAAGCAGAACAGGAAAAGAAATAAAAGGAAGACAGAAAGGCGGAACGCACATTAAAGCTAGAAAGATCTGTGAAGTGAAGTGCAAAGAAAAGAAAAGGGATAAATGTGGGAAATCTACTGTGAGTGCTTGATGCCATGAAACATGGTGGACCTACATGTTCTGAGTACTTACACCTTTTGATGATCACTAATGCGGTTCCGTAGAACATTAATCTGGAAGAGAAATAAATAGGTGATGATGTTTCAAGAAAGAACCAAGAGAGCTACTGTGTCAGCACAGCATGAAGCCAAGAAAAGAACACAGACTAAAACAGGAAGGCTGCAGGCTGCTCTAGCCAATGTGGTCAATGGTTGTGGTTAACATTTTTATTGGTAGAAGTGAGAACCAGAAACAAATTTGGTTGGTTTGTGTTTATCTACCTCCATCCCTATTTCCTTTTTTCTTATATCAGTGTAACTTTTTCTTGCAATATGTCTTCTTTCCATGAAGAGGAGACTTAAATTCAATTATATGCTCTGCCATATCTCTGAAGGCTTCATTTTTCAGATTGCTTCTCCGATGTGTTCCCATTGCAATCTTTTTTAGAAACCGAATGGTATGTGAATACTCTCCTTTCAGGTGCTTAAAAGCAAAGCTCTGCTATTTGTGGCAGGATCTGCATTTCTTGAAACTGTATTTCCCTTAGCATAGCTCCACAATATTCTTCATTTGGAACATTATGCATTTTCTCTGTACAAACATGTCCTGCTCATGGAGTTCACTCAAAGCATTCATAAATGTGGGAGGAATGCTAATAATGCCATAAAACTAAGTTGCATTACTATATGGATAATTGAAATTTCAGTCAGTCATAATTGATGTCAATTAATTTTCAGCATTCCGAAAAGGAGAAATTTCAAAGCAACTAAAGTTACATATACAACATTGACCTGTGAACAAACAATTTTACTGTTAGTTAACCTACAATATTTCTAATAATTTGTGATACATAATGACATTAACAGGAAAGGATTTTGAGACTTTCATTGCCAAAAGAAAAAGAATCTCGATCCTTCAGTTTAGGGGAAGGATCAAAGGTTGGAGTAAAAGACAGGGAGAACTGGAAAAACAATATTTGTTCAGTTAACTTAGGCTGTTTAGTTGTTGTTGCTTCTGGTAATTAGAAAAGAAAGCTTCAATTAGAAAAGAAAGCTTCAAAAATATTTTTCGATGTCCATAGCCCAGTCAATGGCTGAACAGACAAAAGGCTGGTTGACCTCACAGAATGTGAACTTGATTATAGGAATCATTGCACACCAAGCAGGCAAACATGCCAAAGAACAACAAAGCGATCTGAAAAAGTATTGACAGCATCCAGACTTCACGGGATCAATGAAGGACACTATTGAGAGCAGGGAGTTGCATACATAGCTCCACACCATATATGATGTTTTCAGGAAACAGGCTATACTTACTACTTGCTTAACTCATCACAGCGTGCAGTAAGTATGGAAATCTGGTTAGGGTTAGAGAAAGGAGAATATTATAGCCTTTCATGGATCCACATTTTTTTAACTTTCACCTTCTGAACCTCTGGAGAATCCAGCCATTTCTAACCATTAATTAGTTCCTATCTTGGTGTCTCTCCTGAACTACTGCTGTAATTTGCTCCCTAGTTTCCTAATCCTGCTTTCTGTACTTTTGGTTAAGTCCAGAATAGCATGGTCTCTATAGGCTTGGATCTCTCACAATTCACCCCTTTTTTTGGCCAATTCTTAAAGTGGCTAAATACATGGGTGTGTTACTAGTTTAAACAACTGCTGGTGCTGACTTTCCATGTCCACTCAATCGTAATTCATATTCCTGCAGACTTGGATCACTTATGCAACCAGGATGACTTAATTTTCTCTTATTAGAATAGGCAAAACACCCTCCCCCCTGCATTTAAAAGCTTTCTTGCGTCTAGCTCTTACTCTTTAGAATTTACTCCATCTTGAACAATACGATTTTTAGAGGCCTTTAAATATTTAATATATTTAAATATTTTTAAGGCTTTCATAAAGCTAGAAGAACTTTTCAGGACAGTACTTGTCAGTGATTTATATTGATTATATGAACACTGGTTTATGCCACGCTGTATTTTTATTGCTTTTTTGTTTTGATCACAGATATTGTATGTGACTATCAAATGAAAATACTATTAATAAAAAATTATAAAACTTGTATGCACCCAATTCTCAATGGCTCAAACAAGGAAATTACAATAAAACATTAAAAAAATTGGCAAGCAATTTTTATTGGCAATGAAGTGAAGGGCTTCACTCTCCTTCACCAAAGGCTGAGTGAAGAGCTGATTACTTCTATAAACATTAAAACACTGCAAAGGAAATATTAAAAGAAACACAGAGATGGTGATCCTGAGAAATAAATCTTAGATTTTCAGTTAATGATACCCGAAGAACACCAATATCTATGAAGAGAAGGAGAAAGATAGCGTTATGACCCAAGGGGGCCAAGACAGACAGCTGATCATAAATGTTAACAGCAAATTAATTTTTGAATATAAATTCTTATATAGACAAAGATAGAAGTGTTATGATGTTTTTAGGAAACCTCACGGTTTGCAAAAGAGGGCTTCAGACTTACAAGATTCTGTTAATGGAATTTTACAATAAAGTTGTTTCCTGTCTGGTCTGCCTGGGAAAGCTGGTGTCCATTTTGCAAGTTTGAAGGTACAAATCTCCTTTACAGCCTGAGAAGCTAGGGACAGCTTCTTCTCAGCCTCTTTCCCTGCCCATTACCCAGGACAGGCTATGCCCTCTCTTATCTGACCATCATCTAGGCAGCATTTCCTGACCCCATTTCTCAAGGTCTTTCTCATATTCCTATGCTCAAAATATCCTTTGCTAACCCAGTGTGCCCACATACATTGGGAATACAATTCTTAGAATTCCCCTTGCAAATGAGAAATTCTGGCAATTGTAGTCCAAGCACAAATAAAACTCTTCAGGCTGGGGGAAGCAAGTTTAAACTATTTTTTTCACCTATTAAACTGCATCCACTTGAAGCACAGAAGTAACTTCACTCATGTAAATGGCTGATTTATGATGTTGTTTCCAAATGGAGCTAAATCTAGATTGTCATTCAGATGAATCACATCAGATTACTCATACCTGTCTGTTCTTGTTTGGGGAAAAAATAGGTCATTTTGCAGTGAAAATAAAGAGAAAAAATGCAAATACCAAGGTTGTGTTGAAAGCTTGTCCATTTTCATTTTCAGAGTGAAAGTAGTAAGTTCAGTGCGAAGAAAATATTATTAGAACACCCAAATGAGGAAAATATTCAGCTTTTTCTAAGAGCAATCATCAACATGATCCCTTCAATCCATTCTGCTTCAGTACCCCCACTTCCTGGTTGATACTTCTTCATCACACAAATGTGAGTAATACCAGCCAATGAAGGATTTTGTCCTTCACAGTATTTCATGAAGGCATGACACAATAATATTCCTCAAAGCAAAGGAAACTAATTGAGCATAAAAGCAATTCTTATTCTTCCTGCATCAGTTGCACAGGTGATCCCAGCCAGTTAGGGATGATGTATTTAAAAGAATAACTATTTTCCCATTTAGCTCCATGGTGATAATTACAGAGAGAAATGGAAACATTGTCTACTTCTGGGTGGATTGCTTTGTGGTTTCAAAAACAGTTATAAAAACTTTTGCCCCTATACAAATGACAGTACTGATTCACAGGCCTAGACTCAGCTGTACAGCAAGTTTTATTGAGACGTCCGCAATCGTTTACTAACAGCCCATTTCCAGATCAAATGGAAGAATTCTGTTTGTAGCTTCTTTGGGCAGATAAATATCCCACGATAACTTTTATGGTTGCATAGCTTGTATTTGTGTCCTGTAGAATTTGTACATTGTTAACAGCATTGTAGGCTATGCATGACTACAGACCTTTAATAATGCATGCTATGTTGACATAACTTGACTTGTATTATGAAAATGTTCTCAAAAAATAAAAAATTCTACCAATCTTCTAACAGATCCAATATCTGTCCTTTAATTTCAGTCAGCCTTAGTAAGAAGTAACATTTGATTATCCTATACAGAATCCAGAGCTGAAAAGAAATTGATAATGGTGTTTAGACTTACCTCGTATTTCTGTCTTTTGAACTTTTCCTGTAAATCAAACTTCTCAGCCTCAAGATCATGAATGCTCTGCCACAGTTCCTTCGCCTTTTCCCTGATTTGAGAATACATGATATTGATACAAATACTTGTCATGTGTATGCATATAGTTAAATATGTAATGGAAGCATGTTGGTCTAGAACAGCCTTTCCCAATCTGATGCCTGAATGTGACCATTCATCATAACAGAAGGGAAGATGGAGATTGAGTTGCATTCTAATTTAATGAGGTTCATATGCTGACTGATTTTCCAGAATTCAGCCTTCTGATAAGTAAGGGTCAGCCTGAACAAACCAGTATAGTCGTATCTAAAGTTACAATTCTGTGGTCCTTTGGGATAACTTTATAAGAAGCATGTGCCTCTTCACATTTCCTGGTGCAATACCAGATATAAGAGGCCAACCTGACATTAGATGTCTCCTGCTCCTTTTTCATCAACTTACACATCTGGGGCTCCTTCAAAGCTCTGGAAATCACAACTCCAAAAAAGCCCATGTAAACCATAAAAAAAATGGTAGAAGCAATTCATACAAAGTCCTCTTAAATCTTGAGCTCTGACGCAATTTCCAAGTAGTAGACTAATTTAGGATGGTTATAATTATTCCTTCCCTTTAATTATCATGGAAAGAAAACTAAAACAAACAAACAAAAATAGGGAAAAGAACAAAGAGAGATAAAAATAAGAATCTCTCCATCATTATTTCTGTACAGGACAAAATGTTTTCTAAAACTCTCAACCAGTCTCTTGAAGTTGTGTATTTTTTCTGTGTGATCTTTGCACCCTCTAGTGGTTCTTTTTTTTTTAGCTCAGATGCCAGCAATACTGTACATTCTTCGGACCGATGCCCAAGCAATCATCATTACAATTATGTAGCACCTATTTAAGATATAATCCTGCTGATATCACTTAAGGCAAATGGTGGGCAATCAAACTGGCAATTCTGTCTAAAGAACTGTAAACATGTCAAAACACTGATTGATTACACAATATGAAAACATTAGTAAATGCTAACACTGACTTAAAAAAAATTAAAGAGTCTCTTGACTTGAGCTTGACTTCTGGTGGACTTTATGAACACATCCATATTGTTTTCCTGGCAACTACACAGAATTAGTTTGCTACTGCCTTCTTCCAGATTTTTTTTTACTTCCCAGTCTAGAACTCTGCACTGGACTTCCATGATGATCTCCATCTAAATACTAAGAAGGTTTGATCTTATTCAGCAGTATCAAAACAACTTTGGTTTTAATAAAGTTGTTTGGCTACTGTCATTTGCTTAGGGAACTCTAATCTATATTAACATTTTAACACCGGCTTGGCTTTGTACTTTGCCCACATTAGAGTTACATGTCATGGTATCATCATTTGCCACACTGTAGTTAACCAGGTTCTGGAAGACCATGAGTTCCTCACCCCTTTTCAGGGTCTGAGTGTATATTTACTTTATTGTGCCTCTAGAATATTTCTTATACCATTTGTTCCCCAACATACTCCAGCCATGCAAAACATCTTGGGCTGCATGAATATAACCAATAGAATTTACAGTTACTATTATTTTGTGGCTAGAAAATGGTTCAGTAATCAACTCTTTTTTGGTTGTAACAGGATCATGCCATCCTCTGAGACAGTGACATTAGTGACAGAAATTAGGCTACATTTGCTTTGTCCCTGGCCATACATAATATAGAAGAAATAGCAAGTAAAATACAGTTTTCGTCTCATTTCTTGCTTTCCACTCCTGAAGAAAAGAAGACCCTCCCAGCAATGTCTTCTGACCAAGGAATGAGCTCCCATCTCACCTCAATTTGTCTTCATTCAAATGATCAATATTAAGGGGTTTACGGCGTTCAGCAAGGATCTTTTTCTTCTTTTCCCGCTCTGTTTGTTTTTTCCCACTTTTCTTCTCGGTCTAAAGAAATCAATTCATGAGTGATATCAGAGGGTCTCAAGGTCAATCAAATTGCTTTTCTCCAGTGGTGAATCTGAGAATTCACATGTGCATTAAATGGCCATTTCATGGGCAAAATGTATGTGGATTAAAACTAAAGAATTTCAAAGAGTGCAAGCATGAAATTATTTTTATACATTAGTGCAAATATTTCCAAGAGCAGAGGGAAGATGCTGAGTTCAAAATCCATGAATTCAGCCTTCACTTGTTTGACAGTGAAGCAGTTCCTCCAAGCACTTCCTTTGTTTGAAGGACCAGGCAAATCAAATCCAGTTCAAAAGTTGAAACAGAAGGAAATAATTGGGGAGGAGAGGCTTTGAATTTGTAGTTAGAAACTGGATAGTTAGAATGCAGAGAGCAAATGGAACAGGTTCAGACTTTATTGCATCACCTCATACTGAGATATAATGCATTTCTATTTAAATGATAGATATTTGTGAAATGTATATCCATCCATTTAATATATACACAGTTTATACAACTTTTTTTTTTGCAATGCAGTTACCTGTTACAACAGTCACAGACCTACCTTCTGAAGGTAGCCTCCAAAATGAAGCATGTTGGAGAAAGCTTTTTTCTTCCTCTCATCCTCTTCAGCCCGCTTTCTGGCTTCCTCTTCCTCTTTTCGAGCTCTTTCTTCCTACCAAGAAAGGAGACATAAATTTCAGAAGATAGAAAATATATGGTAAAGTTAAATGTTTATCCAGTAGATGCCACTAAGAAAATGATAGCAGATAAATGCAATCTAATTCTTGCCAGAAAGTTAGCCAGAACACTGATTATTCTGAATGAATTCTTGTTTAAGTTGTTCAACTGCACCAAAAGACAATTAGAAAAAGATTTAATGGTTACAATGGCTTTTCTCTATGAATTGAATAGCATTGGGTCTAAGATTCCAGTTCCAAGACAATAATTAAAGGATCAGACTGAATGTACAGAACTCTTACAGAACCAAATATAAATGTATAAATGGGACAAGAATGGTCATGTATTTTCAATAATGCAAAAGCTTTCAGTTATAATATTTGCAGCTATAGACAATAATTGGTCAATTATTATCAATTGATGAAATTTAGCACTTTATATTTATAAATATAGCAACTTATATTGTCAGACATCTAGCACAATCTTGTCCTCTGAATTAAAAAAAAATCAAATAGTGTATCATTTGGTATTTAATCATATCCTTAACTATGAGACAATAATTTAATTAAAGCCAATGGTCATCTCCTATAACAGTTCAGCTTGATATTGGGTTAAACTTTAATGTGAAAAAAATTGAATTATGTTTTTGGCAAGTCAATGTGAACGGAATATTAGGCATTAACCCAGAATGTTTGTTTTGACTGTTATTATTGATGACTATTGACCAATGACTATTATTAAAGAGTGAGAAAAGGAAGTGGGGCATCTTCCACTAGTAACACTCAGGAAAGTACACCATAAATGTTGGATAGACTCACAGCCAGACGGGCCTGGCGTTCCTTCTCTCGCTCACTACGGATCCGTTGTTGTTCAGCTCGTTCAGCTCGCCGCTGCTCCTATATAAAGAAAGCTTAATTTTTAATTTATGTTTCTGAACAAAGACTAGTTGCCCAAATCATTTAGCATATATGTTAAAATTTGATGCTGTCAATGGAGAAGGGACAAGAACTGTTGATGCTTGAACTACAATTACATTAGTTCAACTGAAGTGGCATAGAAGTTATTGTTGTCCATAAATCAAGAAATTAAATGCAAATCATTTCTCCTAACAATAAAGATGAGATATCATAACTATTATCCTGAATGCACTTAAATTGTTCTATGAATATTATTTCTTACTAGAAATGCATAGAATTACTTTAGCAATAAAGATCTGCAATTTTCTTTCCCCTTTAATACAGCAGTCCCCAACCTTCCTGGCTCCATGGACCGGCAGTGGTAGCGGCGGGGCGGGAGGAGGAGGATTTCACGTGCATGCCCACACGTGCACAAATGAAGCTTTGCGTACTCGCATGTTTCCCCGCCACTTGTGTGGTCCAATTTCCAAACCTTCCCTATTAAGAAGAATTGAGTAGTGTTGCCTAGAATTACATATTGTTATAATCATAGATTCATAAGCTGTCAATAAACCCAGTCTTGATGCTAAGCATTAACAATTGTAAAATCAGTGACTTTAATAAAACAGTTAAATCATTTGTAAGAGGGTTAGGAGAATTGGATCTGACCATAAAGAGGGTCTAGATAAAAAGTATGAAATTCTGATATACGATTCTGTCCTTGAGGAATATCAGCTCTTCTTCTTCCTTCTTTCGGTTCTCAAAATGAGCCTCAATTAGAGTTTGTAGTTCATTCAGATCTTTTTCCATTCGCTTCCGGTGAATATCCTGCAGGGCAACAAAAGCATGAGCTAAATTTGGCACTATTCTCTCAAATGCAGGAAGACTTATAGTGGTAAGAAAGAACTCATCTGGACTAAGGCACTGGGATAAGAATACTCACATCAAAGTCTACTCTCTCTCCATCAGGGATCTTTGGAGGGACCAGATTAGGAGTGAACAACCTGAAATTAGAGAAAAACACAGAGTAGAATACGGATAATTACAATACCTGATTTTGAATTCACTCCGTCTCCTTCTACATACCTGAGAGTTCATTGATTTGGTTGTATTTCTCACATCACTGGGCCAAATTTTATCCCTTTGATTATGAGGAGTTTTTTCTCCAAATTGAGGTAAATTTCTCCAAGACAATATAGGTAGGACTCACACATTGTAATATTGTTTTTATATTGTGCAAACTGCACATAAAAATGCATTAATTGTCACTTTTGCAGGTAAGAAAATATTTAATGTAGAGAATAGCACATGAGGTGAATACCTGTATAACCTACATATTGTTGTTATAGCTCATTTTTATTTTTATTTTGGAGAAGCCTTCAATTTAGTGGTGGGATTCAGTGGTGTGGATGCCGCTTCTGGAAGTCCATTCTTGCCTTGGGCAACAAAAAATTAGCTACCGGTTCTGCTGAAGTGGTACGAACTGGCTGAATCCCATCACTGCTTCAATTATATAATTCTTTTAACTATAAAATAGTTCAGGTCATGGTGTTTATCTAACTGGATGACACTGACAGCTCTTTTTGTAAACAAAAATGATTAAAAGTTACCAAATTGATAGTAACTGCATTGCTTTTTAAAATCCCTGTTGTATTTACTGATTTTTTTAAAAAAAATTAACATCCTTCTTTAGCTGTGAAAAAATAATTGCATAGTGCCATTTGAAGGGCATTATCTTATGTTTTAACAAAATGTGTCTTTGACTAAAATATCCCAGTACCGCATTCAGAATGTTAAAGGAATAAAACTCATTTTTTCTACAATGCAAATCTAGAAAAAGACTAAAAGTATGGTGGCTGGTCTCAGAGCTCTCCATGGATATTTTATTTTATTATTGTATTTAAATAATGTTTATGGTCACCATTTCATTACTGTGACTGTTTATTTAAGCTGATTGCCTATGTCACTGTAATTCTAATTTAAGTTTTTTGGGGGGAGGGGAGGAAGCATCAAGTGGAACGTCACAATGGCTCCACCTGTCATTGCAGTTTTATTTCTCTTTACCCAATTTAGATGAACTATTGAGCAGCTGTAATAACTTCATATCTGGCATCAGAATACTATCCTTGTGAGGGTATCATCTAAGGCTGCAAGCCACAACTGCTTTCCATCTGTCTTATCCCTTCTGTAGCTGACATTTTAAAAAATACTAGATAATTTTCAGATAACATTGAACTACCTAAAGTTATCATGTATTTTCTATTATGAAATTTGTTTGTTTAAAAAGTTTATTAGCAATGTAATCCTATGTAATTTTATTGAAAATAAAATGTAGACATTTCCCAAATTGTATAAAATAATACAAACAAGAAAATAGAACAGCAAAAGAATGCATCCAGTTTTGGCTTTTAGTTGTTAGCTTTTGTGTAATAAAACATTGTTATACAAAAATATTTTCTTTTTTTTAAGATCAATGATATTGAAAAGTACAGGAAACAACGTTATCCGAAAAGTTGATACAGAACTGAGTCATGAAGAATCATTTAATTGAAGGTAAATGTAATTCAAATTTAGTCTCAGTTTTTATTTATATCAGAAAAATTCCTAATAATTCCTCCTAATAGAATACCTCTATCAATGCATTTTTAAAGATAGAAACTTGCTGGCCTGAGCATTTATCAAACTTCTGAAATCCAGCTGCAATCAGAACCCTGGCTGCAGGAATAAGAGACTCATCTGATGACTAGAGAGAATAAAAAACAAGCATGGAGGGAAAGTTGATATCCTGACCTTAGGGGATGGAACTCACATCATTCCATTAATTTGATCTAAAGTCTATCTAGAAAGAGTACAGAGAAGAGCAACAAAGATAATTAGAGGTATGGAGGCTAAAACATATAAGGAACGGTTGCTGTAATTGGGTATGTCTAGTTTAATGAAGAGAAGGACGAGGGTTAACATTATAAAAGTATTCCAATATCTCAGGGGCTGCCACAAAGAAGAGGGAATCAAGCTATTCTCCAAAGTGCCGGAAGGCAGGACAAGAAGCAACGGATGGAAACTAATTAAGAAGAGAAGCAACCTAGAACTAAGGAGAAACTTCCTGAGAGTTAGAACAATTAAGTGGTGAATGTTCCAACACTGGAAGTTTTTAAAAAGAGATTAGACAGCCATTTGTCTGAAATGGTATAGGGTTTCCTGCCTGAGCAGGGGGTTGGACTAGATGACCTCCAAGGTCCCTTCCAACTTTATTATTATTATTATTATTATTATTATTATTGTTGTTGTTGTTGTTGTTGTTGTTGTTGTTATCTCACAGATATATTGAGAATGCAAATGAAGGGCCTGCCATTTGTAGCAAAAATTAGATGAGATGATAAAAGTATTGCAAGACTGCAAGAAAGTGTACAGAATATGAAGCTAAAAAGGCTTTGTAGCTTAGCTGGTGGAGACAGCTGTTGATCATGCAATGACATCTCGATAATGGAGGATCCCAAGACAGCTGCTGCGTGCAGAGCACTCTGGGATCTCCTTGTATCAGGTTGTTCCAAAGCTTAGTTAATCACCAGAGGATTTCAGGTCTAAAGGACTGTGAAATGGATTGGTTGCAGTTATACTATAAATGGGGCAATCTATGCTAAACAGGACAAATTAAAATATCAGAGTGACACGCAGCTAAGAGAAAACAGGCTAAGAGACAGCAGGGACAGAACAGCTGATATTTATAGCTCCCTACTTCAGTTATTGTGTCTATATCTCCATTCTGCTTTTGCCTGGGTCTTGTTCTTTGCCTATGGTATAGTGTTAAGAGGAGAATTAATTAAACAATCAACCCTTAGAAACCATCTCTCTGACTATTTTCTTTATGCAAGTTCAGCAATACCCTGAGGAGCAATGATTTGCTGCTATGTTAGTTGTCCTACATGCATTGATCTGGGAGTGTCCTTGCCTGGCTGTTCCACATGTTCTTAGGGGTTCCCAGAATTTGTGATTTGCTGTGGCATGCGGCTGCATAAATAGCCACATAAGTAGTCACTGCAACCTTCTTGTGAATCATTATTTCCTCAAAATGTTATCTATAGAATGGAAAACCTGCTGCCAGTAGTCAAAAAGTGCACCGAAGACAACAACTCCAGTGTCAAAAGATCTTTCCATCTTTTGCTTTTAAAACATTTTTATGAAAGGGGGGGGGAGAGAAAGATAAAAGAACCAATGGGAAAACATGGGCAAGTTATACATGAGAGGTAATGGCATCTCATCTAAGTCTATAAAATTCATTGAATGTGGTTGGGCAATTGTATGACAAAAATGTCTAGAAGCATGTTGCATTTTAATGTATTTATGGTAACTTAAGGTATATTTACTTACTTGGGTTTTGGCTTTGTTTCCCCTGCAATAAAAACAAAGAAGTACAAAACTATAAAACATCATAAATACTATGCTATTTCTTTTGTGGATAAGCAATATCATACAAAAATGCAGGGAAAGGCTAAGAAATGCTAAGCAAAATTCATTAGGATCTGTTAGTAAAATGATAAAACAAAACTCTAACTTTTTCCTCTCCCCCAACATTCATTCATTAATTCAAATTCTATTGTTTACTCCTCTTAATATTCCAGGTCAAAATTTTCTATATGCCTGCTCATTACTGGATAAGTTCATGGATATTGATCTCCACTCCCATCATGACTTTGATGAATTGAGGCTTTCGCCAATTGTTAAGGCTGGTCTCTATCTTAGTAAAGAGAAGGAGCAGACTAGTTACCAAGTTTAACTAGCAGCATCCCACACTAACATTAAAATGTATATTGGTCTGTTTTGCCACATTTTGGCTAGTATGCCACAATCCAATTTTACCTCAAGCATGCTGATGCTATTGTATGCAAACTAGGATCTCTGATCTAGAGGCCAACTTAATGTTACTTGAATCCCATTTTAAAAAATAAACAACAAAAACCCTGTTTCCAACTTCCATTATTTATAGTATTCATTGTATTATATCAATGGCTCTAACTAGTGCCTTATTATCTGCCAATGTTCAGATCTCCCTTTTCTCATTTCTGAAGTTAATCATATAGTTTATTTGTTTTACATTTATACTCCTCTCCTTTTCACACCAAATGCTTCTTTAAGCAATGTTTGGATATTTTTGTACACCAAACTAATTCTTGGTACATAGAATGAAAGTTTGATTCCTGATTTCCTTAAATGTAGATATTTGGTGAATGTATGAGGGTTAGGTGCAGAACAGAGAACCTTAGGAGGAGAAATACATTACTTTTCATTTGGATGTGTATGCATTTAATTTCACATTGTTAAATTTACAGACATTTTTTTAAAGCAGAAAACTGTAAAAATTTAGTTTTTGCCTTATTCTCTCAGGTTGAGAATTTATGATTAAATCATGTTTTCCCAACATTAATGCGCACAACTGTGCATCTTTTAGTATCTTTAAAATCACTGAACCACAGACTTTATATCTTCCAATAGTAAATGTGCAATAATTGTATTCTGGAGTGTCTTTTAAAAATGTCTTTTAAAAATGTCAAGCACAGCAATGACACCTTTCCTTCATGACTAAAAACAAACAAACAAAAAGACCCACCATAAGTTATGCTACCTCACCACTCATTCTATTCTACTTCCCAACATATTTTAAGCTAAACTCACTCTCTTGGTCCTCTTGGTCCATGGATGCTAAACAAGCCTAATATGAAATATGAACTAATATTTACTCAGCCTTAGCTAATATAAAAGCTCTGAGAATTTCAGCCACTCACTCAGAATGTTATGACGTACAGGTATTTCTTATTTACTTACCTTCTTCATGTTCTTTAGCTAGCTCTTCTGGTTCTATTTTAAAAGAGGAGTAAAAAACATGATTAGCATTTTAGCACATTGCTACACCACCACTCCCTCTGGATGCATTTTATTGCTCCTAAGCTATGCCTGAAACCATTCCTAGGATGCTTCGCAGTTCCCCCTTTCATTCCTGGGAAAGCTCACATTACTGGCATTCTGGTGTTTGATAATCAGAGTCAGTAGCATCTCCTTTCCTAATTTATTGTAACGTCGACACTGAACTAGACTATAATATGAGCACCCACAAATATAGATACACCATCAAAGTGACTTTCAATTAATAAAATGCTACTTTTCAAAAACATTTCAAAGTACTTGTTAGGTCCGGTGAACGTGTTAGTTTACCCCTTTTCAAACCTACTTATAAATAAATGGAAAACAACACATAGTCAACAATGAATGTTAGATATATAGTTTATCTTTTCATGTTGTGTGTATCCATATATCTGTTTTAGATATAATAACTGCTAATTTTAACAAAAACTGGATTTTTCCAAAATAGCATCATGCTTCTATGCATAAATGAAGAGACCTGGAGTGGGAAAAGGGTATCTGCTAATGAATGTTTTTCCTTTCACTAAGCAGAAATTACCTTCTTCTGCTTCTGAGCTTTCTTGTAATACCCATGAAACATAAACCAATAGAAGTAGGGACATTAATGATTTAAATATAACTATGAAGCTTTATAAACATGTAGCTATAGATCTCATACATCTCTGTGGTGTAAAAGAGCATGCTATCATACCCAACCCCCCCCCCCAAAAAAAAGTATCACCCAAAACTGATTTAGCAGAATATCACTGCATGCCTTCTCCTATGGCTTCTTCCGCATCTTCCTTGATTTCCTCCACATGTTCTTCTTCTTCTACAGAATAAAACACTAGAATAACCACCAAATCTAAGAATACAGAGATGAACTAATAAAAAAAAATATTTGAATATTGTCAGGCTATGATGAAAGAAGAGGAAGAGCTGAAAAAGAGCAAAGTTCCAAAGAAGAGTGGGCAAACAGCAACCCTGTGGTTATGTGGGACTTTTAGTTCAGTTTGACGAGATCCTTGGCCTAATTTCAAAGACCATTTTTAAGCATGTTCAATTTGTCTCTTGTTCTAGCCATCACTGATTTGTGATTCCAAAATGCCCATTAGTTACATTTTGATTCAATGATAAATATCTTTCATGATGATTAGGGAAGGGAGGCAGAATTCTGGGATGAACTGACATCTCAGTAAGGCATACTTTAAACATCTAGGTCAGGGGTAGGCAACCTTGGCTCTTTTATGACTCGTGGACTTCAACTCCCAGAATTCCTGAGCCAGCTGGCTCAGGAATTCTGGGAGTTGAAGTCCACGAGTCATAAAAGAGCCAAGGTTGCCTACCCTTGATCTAGGTAGACTCCTCTGAGTGGACACTTCCCACACTTCGAATGCATTCCAAAACAGAGTAACTGTTCAGTTAAAGAAACAATTGAAGAATGGAGCAAAACAACGTTCAGAGTGTTAGAACATCTACAATAAAGGAAAAGTATAGACAATTGTAGCTTTTTAGTTAATGAAAAAAACTTTATTTAAAAAAGTTAAATACTGTATAATCAGAACTCCATAATTATTATGAATGTTGCAGAAAAATGGGCAAAAACATTTTTCTTCTTTTGATAATTATGTAGTCTTTCATTTCTGCAATATAGATAGGATGAATTAATGTATGCTGAAAATCTAGTGAAGCAAAGCCAGTTGTAGATTTTATTATAGTATAAATGAATTAAGGAAATCAGAAATCATCTCATTCAGTCCCTTACTAAGTACAGAATCCACTACAGCATCTATAACAGGTGTCTATCCAACCTGTCTGAAAATCTCCAGAGAAGGAGAACTGCAAAGAACTCCAGAGAGGAGAACTTCATGTAGCAGCTTGTTTCATTATCTGACAGTTCATATGGCTAGCAATCTAAACTCCCTTCCTTAGCCAGTGATTCTAATCCTCATTTCTGGAACAATAGAGAATAAATCCACTCCTTCTTCTGTGTGATAACTCTGTAGATAATGCCAAATTATCATGTAAGTTAGATACAGTTCTCCAGCTTTCAATCCAGAAATATTAGGGTTTTCTAGCTGTATCAAAAGCCAATTGAAAATGGCTTTTGTTACGCCATTTTCCTTGCTCAGTATTATACTTCCATTCTTTGACCTTGTTATGTATGTGGTTTAAAATAGTCCTATTGATGATATATATTTCAGTTACGTGTGCTCCTTCCATGCATGAATGAATAATAAATGTTCCTATTGCAAGACAAAGAAGCACTTATAATGCTTAAAATGAAAATAAAGGTTTTACTACCGTCTTCCATCTCTATCCATTCTTCCTCTTCTTAATCAAGGCAAGCAGGGTGGTGAAAGGGAATAAGTACAGAAGGTTAGCAAGGATTAGAAGAAGCAGTGGTATCAAAATGAAGTATTCATAAACAGATTTTAGGCTTCAGTGCTGGTTTGTTTGTTGCTGTTGCTGTTGTTGTGCACATGACTAGAGTTCGGGTGCCAAGCATTTATGAAGCCAAACATTAACAAGAAAATGGGATATTAGGAGCCAAGCAGTCTAGGACATTCACATATCTATATACAAACAGATATCAGTATTTTGCCATCACTCAGATAGATAGAAGAGAAAATATATATGTAAAATTGCAAGTATCGGAAAACACTTTTCAGACTGAATTTCAATGTAGTTTTTTCAGTTCATTTTATACGAAAGTAACAGGACTGGGCATGCTTCAAAAACTACTTAGAAGTGGTTTGAATCTTGTGTGAACACAGCCCTCTCTCTTAAAGCAGTTGGATTTCTATTCAATCTTCTGAGCCCTGAAAAGGGGGGTGTCATATGACTTTTAAGGGGCAATTTCCCTTTAAAGCATCATCAACTTCTCTAAGCCTGAAAAAAAAAAAATCAGGCTATTTTAATGAATATCAGAGAGGAATTGTGCTCATGGATCAATTTTGAAGCACCTAGAGACAAAGAAACAAAAAATCCTTTAAAAAAAACCCTGCTTAAATTCTCAAAAAGCAGGCATCTTGTATATATGTAAGCGTTAAGTTAATTTCATTTTTGTTACATCAAAATAGTTTATTATGACTATTACATTCCTTGAGGCTATTTAGATAAGTGAAATAGTGGTTAGTCCAAGATATGACTCTCATAGTTACTCACAGAATCATCCCACAAAAACCTCCACACAGCAGCCGTCTGCAAGGAGACTCAGCTGGCAGGTGGGCTGCCACCATTTTGTTGTTGAAAAAGCATCAGTTTTGGAATTTATTTTTCAAGCAGACAATAAATCATTCCTTTCACTCTTTTATCTTTACTAGAGGAGCCGTGATGGTGCAGTGGTTAGAATGCAGTATTGAAGACTAATTCTGCCCACAGTCAGGTGTTTGATCCTGACTGGCTCAAAGTTGACTCAGCCCTCCATTCTTCTGAGTTCTGTAAAATGAGGTCCCAGAATATGCTGATTCTGTGAACAACTCAGAGAATGCTGCAAAGCACAGTGGAGAGGTATATAAATCTAAGTGCTATTGCTACTGAGCTAAAGGAGTCTCTTTTCAGTCATAGCCTGTTACTTCTTTTTGAAGATCTGTGCCATATTTGGTACATCATTATTGCTGAATGAGGAGGAGAAGAGTTGCCAAAGGAAGAGTGGAGTATTTTCTTCTTTCAAATTTTGATGGAAAAACATAAGGAGTTAAAAAGCTATGGTTTCATTTGGTCATTTCCATGAGTTTACTATCTTTGGAAGTTGCAATTTGCAATTTTGGGTTGTTTCTTGTGGAAGCTGAACTCTTCTGATTTTAATGAATTCTGACTGGCCAATAGACATTAGTTGATCTATATTTTTTTAAAATTGATTATTTGACCACAAGAGGGAGCTAAAGAACATCAAATATATCTAAAACAGAAAGATTGCAAAAATTATTTTTGAGGAGTAGCACTTAACAATAGCACTTAGACCAGTGGTTCTCAACCTTTCTAATGCTGCGACCCCATAATACAGTTCCCCATGTTGTGGTGACCCCCAACCACTTATACATCACCGGGTGCCAGGGGCGTGGCCAAAGAAAAGGGGGGAAAAATGGCGGACAGCCTTGTTTGGCGACCCCCGTGAAATGGTCGTTCGACCCCAAATGGGGTCCCGACCCACAGGTTGAGAACCACTGACTTAGACTTATATACCACTTCATAATGCTTTATAGCCCTCTCTAAGCTGTTTACAGAGTCAGCCTATTTCTCCCAACAATCTGGTTCTCATTTTATCAACCTTGGAAGGATGGAAGGCAGAGTCAAACTTGAGCTGTTGATAATCAAATTGCTGGCAGTCGCCAGAATTAGCCTGCAATACTGCTTCCTAACCACTGCACCACTACAGCTCCTGTTTAAATAAAACAATTCATTTTATAGATCAACTAGGTTCCCAAGATGTCGTGAAAGATGAACAAGGGGAAGAAATTATTCAAATAATTGGAAGAAAGATGAGTAATCCAGAGATACAACCAAGCACAGAAAGTTATCAAACCACTGAAGCTACTGCACAAATATTTGATAATACATAGGGCTTAACCCTAATTTTGAAATATAAATGCCTACTATGTAGTGCCTAATGTGAAGATTGTTTAATTACAAGTCCCCCAGCCCATCTGAAATAAGAAGAGTTGCAAGTCAATCTACAATCCTCGGGAGAACAGGTTTGGGGTCTCCACTTCAAAATCAAAATGGAAATTGGCAGTGTTGATATATTTGTTTTAAAAGTCGTAATTGTAGAATCTCTTAAGAAAAATAGAAGTGTATATTTTATAGACATTCCGAAGAGGAAAACAATTTTATTTTATGAGGATAAACTGGAGGGAGTGACAGAAACTTAATAAATTAATTGGAATTAGGATGATTTTCTTTCTATTGGTTTGACATATGTAATTAAAAAAAAGTTCCAGTGCAGAGTACAGAATGTAGAGTGCAGAGAAGAGCAACAAAGATGATTAGGAGACTGGAGGCTAAAACATATAAGGAACTGTTGCTGGAACTGGGTATGTCTAGTTTAATGAAAAGAAGGACTAGGGGTGACATGATAGCAGTGTTCCAATATCTCAGGGGTTGCCACAAAGAAGAGGAAATCAAGCTACTTTCCAAAGCACCTGAGGGCAGGACAAGAAGCAACAGATGGAAACTAATCAAGGAGAGAAGCAACCTAGAACTAAGGTTGCTTTAACTAAGAAATTTCCTGACAGTTAGAACAATTAATCAGTGGAATAACCTGCTTCCAGAAGTTGTTAATGCTCCAACACTAGAGGTTTTTAAGAAGAGATTGAACAACGATTTGTCTGAAATAATATAGGGTTTCCTGCCTAAGCAGGAGGTTCCTTTCAACTCTGTTATTTTATGACATTCTCTGACATTTCTTTCTGCTTATAAAATGGGTTCTAAAATAAAATGAATAGATTATTGTTAATGCTTGTAAAAATTAATGCTTGTAAATATTAATGCTTGGAATTAAATTTGGAAAGTATGTTGAAGAGGAAGAGAGAAAGAAAAATAATTTTTGATCTTTCATTTTTTTCTTTCTTTATATAGCTATGTTTATATGTGTCAGCCTCTCTCTTATATGTATGAATAATGCCTGTGTAATTCTTAAAGGTTGCAAAATATTGAAAGTGAATTTGAAAGTATATACATTAAAAGGGGTTTTTAAAAGGTGTATTAGAATTTATTTTAGTTATAGAGATGAAATTTCTTAAGAAATGTTTAGAGTCTTAAAATGGTTAAAGAATTTGAAAGAATATAATGATTTTTGTTAATATTATGATAGTTTAAAAAGATGAATAAGTATAAATAGAAATATATTTCCCACAACAGGGAAAAATGGATTTGGTTAAGATGGCAATGTAAACTATTTTTAACAAAGGGATTTTATTAGGTCTTGTTTCTATTGGGATATGGCTTTAGGTTTTTAATGCTTGAAATAGAAGAAAATGAAATCTAGAATTTAGTTTAAAGAATTAATAATTGTGTAGTTATAGAACTGGCTTGTAATAATTATAGGTAATGTAAAAACCTGAGGTCATAAATGTATTGGTATTTTACTATGTTGGAAAGAGTTGGAAGTCAATACCTTTTGTTTCTCTCTCCTCTTTTTTTATCCTACTCTTTCCCTGCATAGCAGAAGGAGTGGCAGAACTTGGAGGTGGAATTAAAGAGGGCTTAGCCTAGAATCCCTACATAGCCACAAACAAGCTAAGTCCAACCTCCCTTGAATTCCATTAACCCTCATCTAACTCCAAACAGGTGCTGATTGTTAGTTGAGTAAATTTCTGTTCATAGGCATGATTAGCAATAAATCAGTTTAACTGGATCTTCAGGTATGGACCTGATCTTTCATTACACACACACACACACACCTTTTTTAATCTTTATTTTCATTGTATTTTATGCAACAATAAACAGTAATAATACTTTCATTCAAAAAACATGGGAAGTGTCATAGCACAGGAGACAAAACAAGTGACAGGAAACAAAATACATTCAGAATACAAAATATATTACAACAAAAAACAAGTACAAGAATCAGAAGATATGCAATACTAATTATATTAACAATTTAAATCCAGATTATTGTATTAAAAATAATTTTCTCTTATCTGTGATAAGGTGCCTGGATTTACATTGATAAAACTTCTCCCTGTATGAAATATTTCCTCCAAATCTGCTTGTTTATATTGTCAGGAAGGATTTTATAAACATAAAAATAATAATGACATCTACTAACTTTTGAATACCTATAATATGGTCAAATGTTCTAAAACTGACAGTACTTAAGCCAGCTTGTATTTCTCTCTGCCTATACCTACCAATCCTGATAAAGCATTCTTGTAATTGCAAATATCTATTTTCTTCCTCCCAGTAAAGAAAAAAAACAGACTAGCTGAACCCTTCCTTTTTTAGTAGGAATAATATTTGTTAAGAGTACATAGATCTTTGCTCTTGCTGTATAGAGGAACTTGTGCCAAATAATTCTTGCCTTTCCTGTATCACATCACTTCATGTTTTGTATCTTGGAGAAATCTTGTTTTGTTGTTCACTGTGCTTCTTCATTCCTTTAAAAGACATAAAACTATGACTTTTCTAATAAGAACAGAAACGTACCTTCTTCAATACAATCTTCTGCCGCAAGATAAACCAAGAAGAAAGGAGAACATTAGAGTTTGTTAAGAATATCTGAAAAACCTACCAAACATGATTGCGTTCTTTGCCTTACCTTCCTGTTCTCTGTAAAGCAAAAAAGAAAAAAAGCTAGATTAGAATAATGTCTAAGCTTTTCTTTTCTTAAAGCAGGACAGAAAACAGTTCTCCAAAACAAGTCCTAGTTACAATCAGCTTCAAGTTAAGGAGTCATGTTGACCTCTTGCTTGTCAGAACAAATAGTCTTATGACATAGTAGCTTATCAGCTTATATTAATAGGCCAAGAAATCTTTGAGTACTTCCATAGCAATTCTTGACATCACTTTATTATTTTATTTGTTAAGTAAATCTATAAGTAAATTTATATTTGTTAAGTAAATGTATTTGTTAAATGAATTTGCATTACCCCAATGTTACTCAGGGTAGGGTACATCAAAAAATGAACAATAAACAAACCAAAACAAAACCAAAATCACATAACATTAAAACATATACTATATATGAAATCCAAAATATAAAATCACAACCAAATACTTTGGGATTGACTCCAGATTGATTTCATGATCACAATGTCTATTTTGGGAAGCTGACTCAATTTATCCCAAAAGTACTTTTTCATGAGGCAATTGGACTTTCTTCTTGGATGAGAAGCGAAATGTCTTCAAAGAAAAACAAGAAAGTCCAGTTGCCTCATGAAAAAGCACATTTGGGATAACTATGACCTGGATGACTGACGATCTACATAGACAACTTAATTTATTTGCCCAGAACTCTACCTGGCAGTAGCATCTATAAGCATACTTCTGCTAAGGTAGATATCCTGTCTTGGAAGTTATCCTCAAACCTCACCTGGACATCTTATTTCAGTTGGCTCTGAAACAAAACCAAAACCAACATCCATTTGCAGGTTGTAGATTCATTGAGAGTACAATATGGAGACTTTTTTTTCTGAAAGGCACAAGCTGTTCTTCTTCCCTGTATTCTTGAGTAATCTTATGAGGTATTTCTTTATGTGAATTTTGTAATTGTATTATACCCATATAGTCATTGTGATTATGTATGTGTGTATTTTAAATAGTGCTTGGTGCTTACTAGTGGGTAGCCTATGTGCAGTTCCTGTGCCTGCATTAAACTGTCACCAAAGTTCAGCAACGTTTCAGAGAATCAAATAGTGTGATTGGTATAAATTGGGCTTCAGGGACATTAGAAGTTTCTTCTGAAGTTGTATGCCTTAAACTGTCTGCACTCACCCAATAGAGAATGGTAAACTACAGAAAATTCTGGCTGCACCTGCTCCCCCCTTTGGAGTGGTAATTTAAAAATAAAAAGAAGCAAATCTTGCCAGTGAAAGGTTACCTCCCAAATAATGAACTGATCTGTTTATAAGTACTTTGGAGATCAAGAGCTCAGTCTTTTTGTAACCCAGCCAAATTACAGCTGGTTCTTCCTCTAAGAGTTATGAGACAGGATGAGGCAGATGTAGCAAGATAGTTCTGATCTCCTCTCTAAAATTGTGCCTCTGAAGCTTTACCACTTTAAGATAAGGTTATAATGATTTTAGGCTTCACTATTTTACTCTTTCTTCTGAACAGTGAAACTCTTTGCTAGAAAGCTGACTATTTTACATGAAATCATGTTTAACGTTTGTATTTTGGACTTCAGGGGAATAATCTTTAGGCTGGAAGTAGCATGAAGTCTATTGGATATTTTAATGCATGAGTTCATGTTATGCATCAACTGGAGATGCAGCTCAAGTAACAGGAACAGGTGTTGATTACATGAAGCCAGAAGGAGTGAGACAGTTCTGAAAGATTTTTTTTCCCCAGTAGTCAGGTGAGATTTTACAGCTAAAGTCAAGACCATATGAGAAACTGCTCAGTGAACTGAATTGAGGGTGTACAAGAAACTGAGAAAGTGTGAAAGAATGGGAGGAATCGGGCATCCAAATGGTATGAAGAACTTCTAGAATTGCAAACATAACCAAGTGAAAAGCAGCTAATGACTGCCAAGATCTGTAGAGTGCTATGACCTTTAAGTGGTTCCTAATTATTGTATTTATAGTTTTTTTTTCTGTAGACATAATTTTCAAACTACTATAATCTTCCTCATCTGTGAAGATTTGTAATTACTACAAAGGATTGGTATCAATTAAATAATTTTTAGAATAAACGGGAACATATACAGGTATCGTCATGGTTCCGATAGATGAGACCATTTAAAAGAACTTCAAGGCAAGGAATTCTTCCTTAAAGAACATTTTTATTTGACTACAAAATAAAGATACATACAAAGGTGAACCCAAGACTAAATTCCCCTCCCCTTGGTTACACAGTTGCAAGTTGCAATTCCCACCCCAATTTGCTGTCATAAATCACATTCACCAATTGTTAGAAAACCTCCCAGCTCTCCAACCCACCCAAATGTTATCAGTAATGACCTTGGTTCCCATACATAAGAATTGTTTTGGCTAACTGAGAATTACACACACCCCTCTTCCTTCTTTTAAACTAAATATGTGGCAACAAAGACAAAATAAAAATGGCTTTAGTTCGGTTTGTCACAGCGTTGACAGGTATATTAGATTCTGAAATGTTATTCCTATTGGCAATTTAATATTAATATAGTCAAGGCTAGGCTTTCAGATCAGGCTGCTTGCCTTGTTACCCTCAAAAATGCATTACCCAGTATTGTTGTGATTAGCTCTATCAGTGCTGAAGGCTGATGCTGGGAATAAACCTCACAGTCATCATGACTTAAATATGAATTTCCCATGTTCACCTGGCTAGCCAGAATTGGAGAGAGTAAACTGAATGGACCATTGCTTTGATTACAATACCAGACAATTTTTATGTATTTGTTCTTAACATGCTTTCCTGAAAGATGTGTTTTAGAAAGAAATAAAAAAGAGGGCAAAATTTGCATAAAAGTATATATATTGATTGATATTTATGGGTACATATTTAGAAATAATATCTCATGTAAATGACATTAAAATGTATTTTATTTTGGCAATTATGGTTGTGAATAGGTCATCTGCATGCTTGCTCAGTTCACTATCAAGATCTACCTACTGGTGAAGAACATCAAGATCCCTTTTCTCCCCTCACAAGATGCTTTATGTTATATCAGATTTAAAATGGGCATGATACACAGACAACACTTCAAAAACAGACATATCATCTCTAAAATAATACAGAGCCAGAAGTGAAAATCAGGGATCAAGATTCAGAAGGAAGCTCAAAGCCAACCCTTGGAGCTACCAGGTCCTTCTGTTTCTCTTTGTTTCTGATTCATATTGCTGATTTCTATTTCTTTTTCTCTTTCATGTGCTAGTTTCAGCTTATTCTGACAAATAAGCATAGAAAAAATATTTAAAAAGAACTGACTTGCAAATGTTTTCCACTGACTTTGATAGTTGAATAGATTTATCATGTTTAACAAGTAAAGGCCCACCAAAAATATTGCACCAAGGGCTTGGTGGCACAGTGGTTAGAATACAGTATTGCAGGCTAATTCTGCTGACTGCCAACAGTTCGATTATGACCAGCTCAAAGTTGACTCAGCCTTTCATCCTTCTGAGGTTGGTAAAATGAAGACCAACATTATTGGGGGTAATATGCTGACTCTGTAAACCACTTAGAGAGGGCTGTAAAGCACTATGAAGTGGTATATAAGTCTAAGTGCTATTGCTATTGCTATTGACAACCCTAGAAACAGCAATGCTTACCATGCAAATAGCTTTCAAGAAGGGTCATGGTGCACTTTCACTTCTGCTGAGTCCATAGATATACAATAGTTATTGTCTTCCCAGTCATCAATCTTTTTCTCAAGGCATTTGTTATTACTCAAACTGTCTCATAGTTGTAATTCCTAACCATCGTTTATAAAGGAACAAACCAGAACTACACTCAAAATTGTGAGTAATAGCAAAATAATAGCATTAATGACCTGCTGGCCTTCTGAATTTGAAAACACATGACACACATTTATTTTACTTATTTTTCACATTTCTGTATCACCCATCTCCATCAAAGAGGGATTTGCACAACAAAAACCACTTACTCTTCATATTCCTCAATGATTTCTTCAGTGTCTGACATTTTCAGTTACCTGCCATTAAAAAAAAAAAGCAAAATAAAGTTTCAGAAGATATGAAAATGCTGGAATATGCTGAGTGCCATCTACAGGGTGCTTTTAAAAACAGAGATATGGAAAATATTGAAGCAATCTAAATTGAACTTGATATCGGGACTGATAGTCACCAAATGCCTGATTGACCCAAAAATGTTACTGAATTAACTGCAAAAAGTAGGCAGATTTAACACAGTTCCAAGGAAGCCAAAGTGAAACACAGCATGGTACCTCAATGTGAACTGAAACTGCAGTTTTTAATGCACAGTAATAAGCCATATGTATATGGAGCTGAGCGTTTTAATGATGTATCTGTCATATAAGTACTTGGAACTTATATCAACCTGATGTTCTCAGATAAGATGGATTTCAACTCACATAATTTCTTCCTGTTTTCTGGGAATTTTGATCTATTTGGAGAGCACAATTTGGGAAAAACTGAAATAGAGGATGCAGGATTTGACTGACTGTTGAATGATATAATAGTGACTGGATGAGTCTCAACAATAGATTAGCATGACTGCCATCCACGTAAAACTTTCCTGAGAAATTATTGGTCAAAACTTTAGGCATAAGCTAGCCTTCCAAAACTAAAAGTTCAGCATTTGGTATATGCTAGGAATTTTTTGAGGTCCTGGTGAAGAAATAAGACCCTGTAGATAGATCAGAACAACTGAAATTTCCAGTTGATCTGTTAAGGCAGCCTCATGTAGGATGCATTGTAGTAGTCTAACTGGGTGATAATAAAGGCATAAGCCACAGTAATCAGATCTCCCAGTTCTAAAAAGGCTGCAACTGAGCAAAGGCCTCCTGGGGCCATAGCCTCCAATTGTGAATCCAGAAGGAACTTTAAGTTGCAAATCCAGAAAGAACTTTAAGTTGCTAATTCAGAGGCAATACAATCAGATCCAGAAACAAAACAATAGGTGTAAAAGAACCCCAGTGTAGAAACATCAGCTCCATTGTGCAAAAGTTCAACTGAAACTTGTTCCATCCAGATCTTTAAAATCTCCAAGTAATGGAACAAGACTTCAACAGCATATCCAACCTGCCCAGGATCATAATGTACAATTGATATCATCATCATCAGTATATTGATGTTATTGGTCCCCAAAGCACTAGATGACCTCCCTAGTGGCTTCATATGGATGAAAATAATGAGAGAGAGAGAGGAAGGGAGGGAGGGAGGGAGGGAGATGATCCTGCACCACCCATAAAGGAGGAAACCATTAAGGAAAGTGCCAGACCACTGAAAAACAGTGCTTTAAATCTCTCATAGAATGTGCTGTAGTTGGTCCTGAACCACCATCTCAAAAATCTTTACTAAGAAGGGAAAGTTAGAAACCAGATGATAGTTATATATAATACATTCAGATCTCTTAAAGAAGGAGAAGATCCACACCTCTTAAGGATTTCTGGCATTAGTCTCTCTTACAATGAGACATTCACACTTTCCCAGATAAAGTAGAAATAGGGTATTTGTAACAATTTGGAATCAGTTCTGTTCATTCTCATGATGATACCCAAGTACAACAGCTAATTACATCTATGACTAGTTCCACAGCAGTATATGTGAAAGCTAGACAAAGGTAGTCTTAGAGAGAAAGAAAGTCTATTTAGGGATAAGAGATAAAAGGGAGGAAAGGAGGATGTTCTCCCTAAAACCCCTGCCCAGCCAAAGGTCTATTATTTTTTTTTTTGTGTGTGTGTGTGTGTCTACATCTCAAGAATCAAGTGCATGGGCTTTAATTCTCTAATATGTAAAAAATGAGTATTGTGAGGAGAGTTGTAGATCACCCCTCACATCTGCTATGTGTAATAGCACTTGATTATTACCCATAAAACAGATAACAAGAAAAATATAAGAATATAATTAATCTGTAAAATTCAAAACCACAAGATGTATGATGAACACTAATTTGGATGGCTTTAAAAAGCAATCAAATAAAGTCATGGAGGACAGATCAATTAAAATGCCTTTCTTTAAATACCATTGGGAAGAAAAAATGGAATCTCATATTTATATAATTTTCCAGCAGTGTCTGGTTGGCTTTGATTAGAAATATAATGCCAGACTAAGATGAGCATTGGCCTGATTCAACAACAACTTATTGTATTCATAAGCACAAGGCTGCAAGCTGAAATATTTCTCTAGAATCTCAAGTTTTGAGTTGACACAACAGTTAACATCTATCCATTCTGGAATACTGTACTGTAGTCTCTATAGTTAGTAAACTGTGTATATTGTCTTTGGGGAAGGAAACAGCAAAAGATATTGACAAGGAAAGCTAAGCTTTTAGTGCAATGAAGTCAGAAGAAAAGGCAAACACCACTAATATCTAATAACTGGCATAAATGTAACTGTTGAATTTGGCCTGAGGTCAAAAAGCACTTCTTTGCTGATAATAGTGACAGCAAAGCTTGTTTTTTTATTTCCATTTCACAAGTCAGCAGCATAATTCTTCTAAAATAAGTACATGAGATTAGCAGTGGAACTGATAAGAAAGAACAAGCAGAGACATCACAAGTAGTCATGTCTGATATAACAAACTAAGGACATAAGTGATGTGAAAGGCAACTGTTTTAAATGAGGTGAAGAAATATACGAGAAAAAAATTACATTATGGTTCAAAATAATAATTGATATGTTTCTTTCATCCTACCTCTACATTACTCTCTTTTTAAAAAGATTAATCAATACTTTTTCTTACTTTCATATTTAACAAGTTTAGCAATAGTTGTAACCTCACAGGTACACCCTATAGTCTGGAGACAAAAGGAGGAATTTTCTGCAGTATTGCCTGAGGCTAGAGTCTGGGGAGCTCAAACATCTTAAATTTCTAGCAACTAGTGCCAGAAACAACATTGGTAAATAAGTCCTTAATCACATCTAAGCTATTATCCCAAATCAAAAAGTATTTTGCATTCCTAGTGCATACCTAGTGCATACCTAGTGCAATGCCAAATCTATACATCTTTCATACAAGAGTTAAAAATGCCCTTAGTTATTAGCTTCTTCTCTTTACCACAAACAATACAGTAAGTTTGGAACTCTCGTTTTGCTCACAGCTTTCTGAAATTGAAAAAAAGGACTAGCTAGGGTCTAAGTCTAAGGTCTAAGTAGTTTCTCTCTTCCCTCTGAGCTTCATGCTTAAAGCTGGTTAACCCAAGCTCACTTGCCTATGTTTTCACCTGCAACAATATAAGCATGTGAACCTTGTTCTTCCTTTTCCTTGCTTAAAGCATCCCCAAGTCTTGGCAGCTGCTTTCAGCTAGATCAACTAGATCAGCTGTGAAGCAAATCACCAAAGTGAGAGGCATTTTAAGCAGGTTCTGGGGAGTTCAACAAATAATCCTCATGTGTCAGATCACCTGTTCTGTTCCTTATGTCCCTGTTTCTCTTCTACTTTGGAATAGAGCGTCACAAAGTATGCATCATTTGAATTGTGCCTAACAGCTGTAAAAGAATAGAATCAAGGATGTTGCTGCACAAATTCACAGTGGTATTATGAGAGCAATAAAGGAAATGGCATTTGGAGCAGCATCCTAATCAAAGGTATATAGCACATGTCCAGTTATTTGAAAACTGAATAATAAGTTGACTTAATTACTTCTAATTTTTCTCTGACTTGGTATAAAACTTTCCTTACCTAGACATTCAGTTTTCTAATAATCTGTCCTGTCACTCTTAATGTAAAAATGTAGATAGTGTATTTAGGACACCATTTTTCCTGTTATATACTAACATACTGCAGTCCTATAATTGTTTTTTTAATGAATCCACATTGTAGTCTTTTATAATATTTTTAGGATCACAACCATCCTGATAAGAATTTTTTGTTACCTCAGGAGGACACTAGCTATAGTCCTCTGCAGTATTTTTACATAATTTTGAATCCATCTATCTTAACTAATGAAGAATTAGAACTCTATATGTGTATTTGCAGACACATCAGGTTATTCTTCATAAATAATTAAGCATAAACATTTTTAGGCTATGAAACAAATGAAATGGATTGGTGATTTTATACACATGCACATAGAGAGAAACTAAGAGAAACATTTAATTCACAAGGAAAAATATTGAGCTTAAACTAAGAATGTCTGTCTTTGTGATAATGGCCATGTTACAAAAGGCAGTTATTGTGCAATACAAAAGCATACTTCAAACAAGCTATGTACTCCTGCTACTGACTTCCCTTGTTCATCTTTGAATGGTTTCCAACATTCAGTGAAAATTCACTCTTTTTTGCCACCTGGCTTACAAAGGAAAAGAAACACTAATGCCAGTCTAATACTAATTTCCCCCAACTTATATAAATACCATGTTTTCTAAATGTGCACTTAGCAAATCATTTTACACAGGTTGGTACTAGAATTCCTTGTTTTGTTTTCAAGTCTAAATATACTGCTCACAAAAATAAAGGGAACACAAATGTATAGGATCCTATACGTTTGTGTTCCCTTTATTTTTTTGAGCAGTATAGTTTTGTGGTATTATAGCCTCTGCCTTCTCCCCCAAACACACACACATATATAGAGCCACATACTGAAATTAATGACAAACTCATATTTTTGCATTTCAAAAGGGTATCCACAGAGAAATTGAGAGGGGGTAGATTTGGGATACTGCCACACAATATATACCCCCTCCCAATCCTAATTTCAAATATGTTCTTTTCAGATATGGTATGTGGCCCGGTTAGTTTAAGATGGAGGAATGCAAGATATGGTTTGACTCCCTACCTTTTGCCCAGAGAGCAGGTGAAAAGTCCTTTCGGTGGGAACAAATGTAGTGTCTGAGAAATGCAATTTAAAAAGAGGGAGGCTTTAACAAGAGCACTCCACCCTTATCAGCCACCCTGGATGCTGGATGCCTGAGTGGAGAAATGCCAGCAGGGAACAGCTTGGAATGTAAAGCTTTGTTGCTATTTTGGCAGGCTCAGCTACAGCCTCTTGTGCAATTCATCTCTTCCCCCCCCCCCCCCGCCTGAGCCCATATAAGCACTGGCTATTGTATAGCCTCCAAAAATTGCTATTTTAAACCTGAGATAACCAAGTGCCCAAGAGTCTGACACAAGCCAGCCAGCTGTCATTCTCGAGTGGCCTGGAACACTGATATAGAAGGTTTGGCTCTACAAAGCTCTGGGTATAAATCTGAAAAGCCAGGCTATGAGTCCCAAGGCATCCTTTTGTTCTCCATTAAATGGAACAGCTACTGATGTGTTACTGTTTGAAAAGCCTCTTTGGCAAGTAGGCTATTGTCTCTTTTAAAAACAACAACAAAAGTGGTGGGTGGGAGGAAACTACAATAAATCAGTTGATCTTGAACCAGTCAATTGGATTGGAAACCAAAGATTCCTTGAATTTTCATAATAAACTCATGGCACTTGCAGCAATCTCTTATCTACCTTTAACCTGTGTCTAAATTTCATTAGAAAGGAAATTCAGAAGGAAAGCATTGGTATTCTGAATGAGTTTCACTGCACCAAGTGGAAGATCAAACAGGTTCCTGGCAAACCTAGCAGACAACTTTGTCTCCCAAAAAGTAAAGAAGGGAACTAGGGGATCAGCCATTTCTAATTCTCACTAACAGAGATGAAATTATAGAAGGTGTTGAAGCCATAGGAACCCTGGGAGGAAGTGATTATGCAATATTAGAATTCAACATTATGGAAGCATAAGCAATAAAACACAGTCAAACTAGAATCTTGGACTTCAAGAGAGTTAATTTCAATAAACTTAGAGAGGGCTTGGGAAGGATTCCATGGATGAGAATCTTCAAGGGGAAAACATCTCAAGAAACTTGGGAAATTTTGAAAAATGAGATAATAAAAGCCCAGTCTAGCACAATACCAACAAAGAGGAAAAATAACAGCTCTCAAAAGAAACCAGCATGGCTGCATAAAGAACTCTCTGACAAACTGAAAGATAAAAAGGACAAGTATAGAAAGTGGAAAGAGAGGCACATAACTAAGTCAGAATATCAGCAAATAGCCCAAGCCTGCAAAGATGAAGTGAGGAAAGCCAAGGCTCAAAATGAACTAAGGCTTGCGACCAAAGTCAAAAATAACAAAAAAAGCTTCTTTCAACATGTAAAAAACAAGAAAAAAGTGAAGGAAATGATTGGTCCATTAGTGGGTGAAAGTGGCAAGAAGGTGACAAGCAACAGGGAAAAAGCAGAACTATTTAACTCGTTTTTTATATCTGTCTTTACACAAAGGGAAAAAAACAGACCAACTTATCAAAAATAGTGCCATAAAAAACAGAATAGAAACACAAGTTAAGATAGGCAAGAGAATGGCAAGTGAGCACCTGTCCAGCCTAGATGAGTTCAAATCGCCAGGACCAGATGGATTACATCCCAGGGTTCTCAAGGAGCTGGCAGATGTGATCTCAGAATCACTGAAATATATTTTTCAAAGATCCTGGAGCACAGGGGAACTACCAGAGGACTGGAAAAGAGCTGATGTAGTTCCCATCTTCAAAAAAGGGGGAAAAATGGACCCAGGAAATTACAGACCTATCAGCCTGACCTTACTACCTGGGAAGATCCTGGAAAAGATAATCAAACAATGAATCAGTGAACACCTAGAGGCAAACAAAGTCATTACTAAAAGCCAACATGGGTTTGTCAAAAATAGATCATGCCAGACAAATCTTATTGCATTCTTTGACCAAGTGACAAAATTAGTGGATCAGAGGAATGCTGTGGACATAATTTACTTGGACTTCAGTAAGGCATTTGATAAAGTAGATCACAACCTACTACTTGACAAGATAGAAAATGTGGGGTAGACAGCATCACCACCAGATGGATCCGTAGCTGGCTGACCGGCTGTACTCAGTGAGTGGTCCTCAATGGAACCATATCTATATGGAGGGAAGTGTGTAGTGAGGTGCCCCAGGGCTCTGTTCTGGGCCCAGTGCTCTTCAACATCTTCATCAACAAGGGGATAAATGGGGAACTCATCAAATTTGCAGATGACACCAAGTTGGTAGGAATAGCCAACACTCCAGAAGACAGGCTTAAGATACAGAAGGATCTGGACAGACTTGAACACTGGGCACTATCTAACAAAATGAAATTCAATGGTGAAAAAAGCAAGGTTCTACATTTAAGCAAGAAAAACCAAATGTACGGGTATGATATAGGGGGTACCTTGCTCAATAGTAATAACTGTGAGAGGGACCTTGGAGTCCTAGTGGACAATCATCTAAATATGAGCCAGCAGTGTGCTGCAGCTGCCAAAAAGGCCAACACAGTGCTAGGCTGCATTAACAGAGGGATAGAATCAAGATCACATGAAGTGTTAATACCACTTTACAATGCCTTGGTAAGGCCACACTTGGAATACTGCATCCAGTTTTGGTCACCACGATGTAAAAAAGATGTTGAGACTCTAGAAAGAGTACAGAGAAGAGCAACAAAGATGATTAGGGGACTGGAGGCTAAAGCATATAAGGAACGGCTGCTGGAATTGGGTATGTCTAGTTTAAGGAAGAGAAGGACGAGGGGGGACATGATAGCAGTGTTCCAATATCTCAGGGGCTGCCACAAAGAAGAGGGAGTCAAGCTATTCTCCAAAGCACCTGAAGGCAGGACAAGAAGCAACGGGAAAAAATTAATCAAGGAAAAAAGCAACCTAGAACTAAGGAGAAACTTCCTGACAGTTACAAGAATTAACCAGTGAAACAACCTGCCTCCAGAAGCAGTGAGTGCTCCAACATTGGAAGTTTTTAAGAAGAGACTGGACAGCCATTTGTCCGAAATGGTATAGGGTTTCCTGCCTGAGCAGGGGGTTGGACTAGATGACCTCCAAGGTCCCTTCCAACTTTACTATTATTAATAATAATAATAATAATAATAATAATAATAATAATAATAATAATAATAATAATACAGAGGACAGAGCAAACCACTTATTACTGAAGACCATTGGAGGAGTTCCCAGCTGTTACCTCTAAAGACCTACATTGATTAGGACCTGTTTGAAGGGTCACTTGTTTCCCATATTATAACCTAGCAGGAGCTAGGAGGCAGGCCTTCTCTATCATTGCACCTACCTTTAGTACAGCAGCCCCCCCATCACTACCAAATTTGTATGACTCAGAACTTGCTCACCTTCAAGCAATCTTTAAAAACTGTCCCCCCCCCCCAGACCTTTAATTAGGATGTTTGGAAATCTCCCTTTAAATTGAGGTGTGCTGTGGAAAGATGTTAATTTATTCCATTTAGTAATCAAGATAATACTTTAAAAAAAAAAAACTTTTGTGAAGTTGCTGAAAGTCATTTTGGAGCTAGTCGGCCAGAAGTATAATCAATCAATCAGTCAGTCAGCCAGTCTTCTACTATTTAGTTCTAACTTAAGTTTTGTTTCTGTCTCAAACTTGCTGAACTGTTTAGTTTCAGTCAGTGTTCTTCAAATGTTCATAAATAGGGAATGTTTTCCCATTGACTGCTGAAAAACAGTTAAACATTAACCAAATTTGTTAAATGACATAATTAGTCCGGAGGTCAGGTTCTTAGAGCAAAAGTTTGTTATGAACCATTAGATAAAAATATTTTCATTTGGATGGCTAAGCTCAGTGAAAATGGGTCCAGCAAGATCTTGAAATTGAATGCAAGGCTAGACATTGGGTCTGGTCAGCAAACTTAACAGGAAAAAAAAATCAGATGACAGATGAATACAATTGGAAGCAAAGTCTGTACACTGAAACAAATGTTATTTATTATATTTATTATGAAAAGTGAAAGTCAAATTCAATCCCCACTACTGAATTTGTGTGTATGGATGTGGTTTGACTTCTAAGTTGTTTAATTATGACATGCTAAGAGGTAGGACAGGTGTCAACCCATAGCCCTGATTCAGTTAAAATTAGCCATGACATTAGTTGCAATCCACTGTACTGGAGATAAAACCTTCTGAATGCAGTAAATCTAAATAGATGTATATAGATTGGCAAATCTTGTTGAAAACATGAACATTCTTCCATTAGTCTTACTGAGTCTTAGTAATAGCTAGGACTGAGCTGAAACAGAAATATATATTATAAAAATATTCTTTAAATATAGAATGCATTTTACAATACAAAATAAGTCCTTGGCAATTTTTCAGGGAGGGAAGAACATTACTTTTTTTCATGGTTTTTGCAAAACAATTTCATCCATATATTCAAGCACTCTGCGCCCTTCTTTGTCCCACAATATGCAGATGGCTTATTCTCTACTTACTGTATTCAGGTAAGTCTCTGCTTTAAACCTCCTCATGGCTCTGATTAATTTAGGGTTGAGCACAGTTTTTCCCCATTAAAACTTCCCTCTTTTATTCAAATAACATAATTAGATAATAATAAGATCAGCGAGAATAGGCAAAGCTACATTTATGCAACAATTGCTATTGCTTGGTGCAAACCTAAAATATTCATCATGGTGGAAACATAGCTGAAACATGATCCAGTTAAGAAGCCATATGTATTTCATATTTGCTGATAAAACTTAAGACTCAACTTAATTTTGGATGATGAGGATGGGTGATATAGCAATAAAAAGAAATAAAAATGGATTATAGAAATATAGTTTTTCTGTCATAGGTCAATTTTCCCACCCATCAAATCATTTAAGTCATCAAGAGCCCCATTCAATAAAGGGCATTGTAGGCATGTTGGTTGATAGATATCTTTGCCAGATGGTCCGTTCTATAGAAGAGTAGAGCAATAAACTGAGGGATATAGTTGAATTCCAAGAGATCCATGCCTTTTGTTTCAATGGAGGTAAGTTTTCCTGAGAGTAGTTTGTCTAGTTGCATCTAGAAGATAAAAGGAAACATTTGATGACTACACACAAGTTTGCCACAAGGGAGAAGGAAGGGTGCTCACTGAATCTGAATGTACAAAACAAACTCAGATCTTTTAGCTGAAAGTCATTCAGTGGACTTCACAATGAATAGTGATTTGAAGTTTTCCAGTTCCTAACTGAAGTTGTAAAATCAACACCATATTGGATTTTTAGATACATGTTCATAATGGAAATATTAATGAACTTGAGAACACTGTTCTCCTTTTTTAGTAATGGTAAGTTCACTTATTAATTATAACAAGTGTGCACTAGTTCCAATTTCATCAATCACTGTACTTCAGTTTCAGCATTTGGTGATTGAATCTTAAGTGTTAGCTTTCCAGGGAAGAAGCTAATTCTAAATGAATCCATATATGTCTAGTCATAGAATATCCAATTAACATCTTGTTTCCCTGTTGTTTAATCCAGGGGTCCCCAACCTTTTTGATTATGCAGACTGGTGGTACCAGCTTCGGTGCCAGCATGGGAAGGGAATGATTTTACACACACAACCTAAATCCCACACCTGCATAAATGAAGCTTTGCGTGCTTGCCTGCCGCTTTAGTGGCTCAGTTTTCAGTGGGCCACAGCTGCAAGCGGGCTGTGGCCCAGGACTTGGGGACTCTTGGTTTAATCCATTATTAGCAGTGTGATAATAATATTTTGATAAAAAGCTAAAATGTTTATGAAGCATATTCAATATTGTTTGTGCACATTTTGAGATATATTCAGGACAAATCACTTTCATACTAATCACAGGCCCAGCAAGTCACTTTATGTCTGCTCCTAACTCTTTTTATCCTTACCTTGGATTTCCTTCACAAACCATCAGATCAGTTTCCCCACTAACTCCCCTGTACGGTGTTCTCAGTTCTCTGAATGTCCTGCAGAAAGATAAAACGTGGGCACTTAAAAGATTCCATGTGCAGATAACTGGAGCTAATATACTGTAGATAGTCTCTAATTTATTCAGTGACATTTCAAAATTATGATGGTGCAAAACAAATGGTGGTTACGACCTATTCTTGGAGTTCCAGCCACCCCAGCACCCTTGTGGACTGGGTGCTTGGTAACCGGTTCATATTTTATAACCAGTTGCAGCACCCTGCGATCATGTATTTACCATTTGCACCCTTCTCCACCAGCTTCTCCCAAAAGTTAATGGGGAAACTGATGGGGAAGGTCATAAGGTGTGGGGATAAGTCTCATCCACCCATGGACACACCCTCCCCCCCCAGCCATTCTGCATTTAACATGTGCACTCCTATATCCTCCTTGACCCTCATTGCACCCTCCCTGGCATCCCTTACTCCCTCAAATGCCCTCATTGATCCTCTCCATGCCTCCTCCACATCTTTGCATGCACTCCTTTCCATGTCTTCCTCACCCCTTTGCACTCTCCCGCATGGCCTCCCTACCTGGCTGCAAATACTTACCTGCCTTACCTCTCTGCTTGCAAACTGCCTGGGATTTGCAACTTCCTGCTAGTTTCCCCACTGATTTGTGGAAACCCAGCAGGGGGTTGCCTTACCTAACAGCTATGGGATTTGGTTAACAATGGCAACCAAGGATTTCCACTGCTAAACAATGCAGTAACTCTTCACAATGGCATTGCTTAATAACAGAAATTCGTAAACTGAAGACTACCTGTATTGGATTTCCTGTTTAAGTGCTGGAAATAAGCTGGAGTAAATTGGGAGTTTAAGTCCTTTAGCTAATATAATGGGCTAGTATACAAGTTCTTTAACTAATTTAATGGGCTTACCAAAGCTTTTCTCATACCTTGACTCCTTCATTCTTTCTGGATTCCTGAGTTCGACTTATCCAGAGATTTATTCGGGATGAGACCCCTCCTGGGATCCTCAAACTTTCCTAACCATAAGGGAATAGAAAGAGTACTCAACCATACATACAGTGAGAAGACTAGATAACATATTACTCTTTTTAATATTAAGAAATGTAAGGTTCCATGTGACAGATAATTAAGAAACGTGAAAATGTAGATTACAAATTACCCATGCAAAGTGGTATCAGTACAGGCAAGCAAATTTTTCTAAGACCTAACTAACTAAGAACTAATGACCTTAAGAATATGATTTTAGAAATTTCTGAATAGATTCAACTTTTTGCTTTCCCATCAAATAAAGGCTCTATGTTCACTCCAGAGCAAGTGAACCACAGAGATAAATTGTACAAACACATATTGTGCAGTATTCTAGTAAGAAAATAATAACCCTCCCTTTTCTGAATTTCACTCCTGGTGTTTATGTTGATGTTCCATGTTATTTGCATGACAATAATATGAAATAATGTTTTCTATTGTCTTTCCCACATATAGCCCTGGACTCTGCTGTAGTCTCCCATCATAAAATAGCCAGGCTTGGCCTTGCTTAACATTTAGACAGTTGGCAACTAGATATTGCATTTTTCTCTGATCTGTTCAGATTGTGCATTCACAGCCCTAATCATTTATATATATTTAGTTCTGATCTCAGGAAATAGATGGGAAATAGAAACTGTGAGAAAGTGACTCAGGGCTTCCAGTTTTGAAGTTGCTGCAAAATGGGCACAGGAAAACGGGGCTCCATCTGTCGCATTTGATTTCGCCCCACTGTGGTCCCTGAAAAGGGTTGAAAGTTGCCCCTTAGAGGCGACAAGCAAGGAGGGTACCCTCATTAATCGCGGGAGGGTGGCGGCCCTTCCATTTGATCCAAGGAAGCCCTCCAAATTGGTGGGGGAAAGACTGCCTACATTCATGTAGAAGCTAGTCAGAAGCTGCTGACAACGGAAGACAATAAGCACTAACAAGCAACCCTACAGCAACTTGGATGAAACTGGGTGAGACCCTATCCTCTCTTTATGACTCTAAGTTTTCTTCCTGAAAAAACTGACCAAACCACTCTCTCCGATGAGAGATGGAAAGGTAATTTCCACCCATTCCCTCAGGAAAAGAAAAGTAGCGAATTAACTACTTGGGGGAAACAGAGAAAATTGCAAGATTAATTTGGAATTAATTTACATTTACGGCTTAGAAATTTGGAGACTAAAAGTACTTTTGAGACTTTTTTTTAAAAAAAGAGATTTGAAAAGCTTATAAATTGAGATTTAAAAAGCTGGAAAATGGCACTAATGACATCTAGTAGCGAATTACGGCACTACAATTTGTTATGCCTAAAGGAAACTTGGCTTGAAGCCCAGATTTAGATAAGATTCTTGCTGGCCTTGGAAGCTTTTACTTTTGAAGATTGCAGCTGGGAAAAGGGAAAAATACAAAAACTTCTGGTCTGCTTATTGATGTGGCAGAGATGATGAACTATTTTGAAACTGGCTTGCCTGAACTACGAATATAAATATTACCTAACTTTCAGAGGTAGGAACTATTTCCCCACAGGAGAAATACACTTCATTGCTTGAGATGATGGAATATTTTGGGTTACAAATCCTTGATTGATGAACAATTTTTATTATAAAGACCACATACAAAAAATGAAATGGATGTCCTATACTCAACTTTAAAGGGTAAAAAAACTATCTCTAACACCTACTCCCAAAGTCTTCAGTTTGACATACTACCAAGAAAATATGGATGAAGATCTGAAAGAAATTCTCTCCATGTTAAAATCAATACAAGAGACTATTGCTTTAGCTCTTGTTGAGACTAGAAATAATACAAGGGAGATAAAAGAACAATTTTCTAATCTAAATTTACAAACCCAGAACATGACTATAAAGGAACTAGCAACCCAAAAAATAGAAGGAAAACTAGAGGAAGCAAATCCAAAGTTTGAAGACCCAATGGAAGGAACCATCTGACAGATCCAGACAACTGAAGAACTAGAAGACAGACCGATAATATCGGAAATGGAAAAGATATCTTACCAATCAAGAATTCAGGATATATTTGAGGAAAAGGAGGAAAAACTGACTGAATGGAAGACAGAGTTGTCAGGAGAACTGGAGAGGAATTGGAGAAGGAGGGAAGCTGTTTAATGAATATCAATGGGTTCGTTCTTCCAAAAATACTTTAACCAACTGGTCTTTCTTATTCCAAATAATATACACAAAAACAAAGGAAAAATTACTTGATGATTCAAATGCATTGGCTTGGAAAGTTAATTGGAAAAGGAAGAAAGCTAGAGTAAGACTGAAGAAAATAGAGGTTTTGATCTATTAGATGGGATATTGTATTATTAACTAGATGTTTGAATATGGTAGAGAATAAATAATAGCTAGAAATAGAAGTACTATCATAACTAGAAAGATAAGATTTGTAACTAGAATATTAGATTTTGATATAAGAAGGGAAACAGGGAAACACTAAGAAGTTTGAATAAGGGAAGTTTTTGGTTACCCAAATATAACTTACTTTGAAATTATAAATAATAGAGACATTTTGAACACTGATGGGAAATTAAAATTTAAAAAAAGCGAAAACAGGATACTGATTGAACATATGGATATTAAGTGCAAATGCAATTAAGATATATTTTGGTTAGAAAAGTTATCTAAAACTGACATTATTGATATTATGAGAAAAATGTAACAAAAATGTTGATATTCAATTGTATATTTATTAATAACAGTAAAAATTGTATTTCCCTAGTGTGGGAAAACTGTTACTACCAGAAGAAGAGAGGAAACATTTGATGGTATAACATTGGATCTAGATTGGAGAAGTTAATATATACCACTGAATTACTAATGGATCCAGACAACAAGTATTTGATTGTAAAACTAGAAAATTAATAAAATATTTATATATATAAAAAAGGACTCCCGCCCAATCTTGTTTGCACTAAAAATGTACAATGAGTTAAGATTTTGAACTGACTTTCAAGATTTTTGTAAAAACAAGTAGGGTTGCTAGAATCCTTGTAGTACCTATTTATTGATCTTGTTGGTGTCTCTTTTCTTGTAGTTTACATTGATCAGTTAATCTTGGCTAATTCACCTGACCATATCTCTCCTGTATATGTGATTTCTTCCAGCAATATGTTTCTGGGTAAGATCAGTTTTTACCTTACGGACAAGAGTGGGAGGTTCACTCTGGACAGGAACAGTGGCTTCAAAGATGCTACGTTTGCTGGCCACACCCTCTGAAGCTCGTTGGAAGTTTCTCCGAATAGATGAAGACACTTTAATGGATCCTGCCCTCTAAGGATAAGACAAGAGGCAGACAATATCAGAAGTTCAGACTGCATGATCAGGAGAGAACCAATTTCTTTCTCGCTTAATAACAGTAGTATGAATACATATTCCACTTTCTTTGACCTTTTAATCCACCTGTATACCAAGAAGGTATGGCTAGGAACTCTTTTCTTGGTAAAGGCTTATTTGCTCCTTTTATTCACTTCATTTTGAAGAGATATAAATGTCTGAACAACCACATTTTCTATTACCGTATTTACCTGGACAGCAGATGTATATCTCTCTAGCTTCTCCTCAAGTTTGACTGTGCTTGCTGGAAGCCTCATACTGGCACTAGTGAAGGAAATGCAAATAAATCAAAATCAATTTTCTAAGGTTCAGAAAGTATCAGAGGTTCTTACAATATTCACAGAGAACAATGTTCACCAAGAAAAACATTTATTGCTCTGATTAAAATGGCAAAGCAATCGAATCAGAGGTATCTGCAGGGTATTGTCGATAAATTTACAATGGTGGCCACAGGGGCTGTGATCAAATTTTGTCCTGTTTTTTTAATGCAAATGCATCACATACACACACATACACACACACACACACACACACACACAACTAGGCAAAGCTTCAACTGAATGGTTATGATCAGGGCTTTTTTTGTCATAGAACGCCCAGAACGGAGTTCCGGCACCTTTTTTGGATGGAACCTCATAGGGTAGGCAAGGCGAGTTGTATGACATGTATGAGTTCCAGCATCTTTTTTTTTTTTTTTTTTTTTAGAAAAAAAGCACTGGTTATGATCACCATCTGGACTTTGTTGACTACATTCTGCAGATACCCCTGAATCTATCGTGATCTGTCCATATTTCAACTGTTTAATATATTGATATCTCCATTTTCAAATAACTAACCTCTCTAAGCCTATTGTTCATTATCTGAGGTCAGGGAATGTTCATCTTTACAAGGCTGACTGTGACCCTCTAGAGCCTGACAAAAAGGGTTCTGACTAATTGCTACTCAAATGTGAAATTCCAGATGTGGTGGACTATGTCAAGCAAGCTTAACATTCATAGAGGCTGGAAACTATGGAACATTTTGTTTATCACATAGAAAAATATCAGGTTGGAACCGCATGGAATCCCAGCAACTTACTATTTTGAAGTTCCCATGAAGAAATAGCAACCTAGTATTGTACCATGTCATATAATAAGATACTCTGTTATCAATTGTTTAATATTTAGCTTGCTTATTCTCACAGGAATCTTGCAACATAAGATGAACATTTAGCTGCTTCCATAGTGGATCAAGACAGAGAAAGAGAATAAATACATGAAAGTCTGATCACAGCTGAGTTCTTGTCACTGTCATCAGTAATAAAATGTAGGTAGGAGTTAAGCAAGGACTTAAGCCAGTGGTGGCGAATTTATGGCATGGGTGCCAGAGGTGGCACTCAGAGCCCTCTCCGTGGGCACGCGCGATGTCGCCCCAGTCCTAGGCCTTCAGCTGGGTTTTATAAAACCTTTTCACTTTAGGCCTCTGCCACTGTGAGCAAAAAAAAAAAAGGTTCAATGAGTCAATTTCAACTTCTCGCGGGAAAAAAAGATCTTGCAAAGTTGGAATTGATTGATTGAACTTTTTAGTCCCACCCAGTCTGTCATGACCACTGCAGCCACGTCCATCCAATTGACCACGTCCACCCAATTGGCCACACCCAGCCAATGGGCCACACACACACACGGCACTCGACAATGCATAAGTGGGTTTTGGGTTGCAGTTTGGGCACTCAGTCTCTAAAAGGTTCACCATCACTGACTTAAGCTTTCCATTAAAATCAAAAGTATAGAACTTTCTGCTCTGAATGAGATTCCAAATCATCCTATTATTTATTTCAAAATTCTATATGTACTGATATAAGGGAATGTGTGTGGGGAGAGGGGAGGAAGGTTCTAAATACTACCTTACTACAGAAAGAATCAGCCTTCTGATTATATCAAGTAAGAATATAAATAAATAAATAAATATCAAGTAAGAATAATAGATTCTGTATGTATTCTGATTTTCAAAACCTAGCAATTCAGATCAAAAATTTGTTTGCTTAATGTTTGGTGTTCCGTAACAATATAAACATACAAAGACACTGTTTACTAGAGATGTGTGTGAATATGGCAAGATCCATTGTAATTTTAATTTTGAATGTAATTATCTAATCCAATTTTAACTGCCAGTCTGACTTGAAGCACTGAAATTATAAAATGCCCAAATGCAGACAGATTAAAGTCTGCAGATTTGAAGATTTGATTTGATTGAATTTCCTTTGATCAGAAGTTTTAAATAAAAACTGCATAGCGCCTACAGGAATATTTACAGCCCAATATGCAGGAGATTCTGCTTCCAGTGGCCTATACAAGAAGTGCAGCTCTTAAAACTTGTAAAAGAAGCATAATGTGTGCTAAAAAATATTTAGGCATGTTACAAATCCAGAAGCCTCTTCCTTTAAACAAAACAAAATTAAAGTTAAACCAAATCAAGTAAGAAAACATTTTCCATTGAAGCACATAGATCTCTGTTGCCATTCTGTTGTTGTCTTTCTATCACAAATATGGAGCAAGAATGCAAGCTCTACAAAGGCATTGCAGTGCTGTACTAATATCTATTTACCTTCTGCTAAATGTATCTTCTTGTCTTTCTTTCCTGGGAAGAATCTAGAAGCAGAAGAAATAGAGGACAGGAATCAGGGTTTTTTGCATGTTAAATAATTATGGGAATAAAGGGAAATTTTAGCAAGTATTCTTTTTCCCACCCAAACCGCAACTGAAAATACTCTGTTGCAGGGGACAGGGGAAACCTTAACTGCAAAGAGTAAATAGGTATAGGGAAGTCACAACACAACAGGATCACAGCATCATGTGCAAAAGCATAGATATGGATTAGATGATAAATGACCTTCTTTGGTAAATATTTTGAAAGATGAAAAGCTCTCAGAGGTTAAGAATGGACTAAAAGGTCTTCAATTTCTCTGATTTGGAAAATATTACGGGTACTTGGCTCTCACTTTTCACATTCTATCCCTAGGAAGATAGCTTCCTAACCTCAGATTCTACCAAGGAAAATGAGAGTTATACCACTAATCCTGTCCCCAGCATTATATAACTACTCAGCACCAACCTCCCTGATGTCCAGAACTGGGGAATAAAGGAACTGGGAAGTTTCCAATTGTACGAGAGTATACATATAGGCTTTCCCTACAATAGCAGTGCATAAATTGACACCCAGAATTTTGAGTAATGATCTTAAATAGGCCTAAAAATTGTTACCAAAGTATGCTTATTTAAAGTTAGCTTGGGAAATAATCCTGTTGGTTGTATTTAGTTTTCATTAAAGTTTAAATGTAGATAAAATAAAATTGAAATCAATTTTGCCTTGGTTATACTATATTTGGAAGGTGATCCACATTTCAATAAAGATTAGCTCTGAGACATACAAAGGTTGGGTAACCTGACCCTCTGTGGTTATCTCCACTTGATATGTAAAAATTAATTGTAGTGGTAGTTATGCAGCCTCAATGCCTTTGTGCAAGTAGAATATTGCTCGTGTCATTGTCATAGGGCCTATATTTCATTTTTAAATAAGGGACCATTTCATAATTTGTAATAAATCCTTACCCGGAATGAGATTGTCCTTGGACTGATCCGATTGAATGAACTACTATAGGTAATCCGGGGTTCAGAAATTAGTATAGGAGCATCAAAACCTTCTTGACCAGAGGGAGACTTTAAAGTTTTAGCATTTGATTTGGGAATAGCTTTTTCTGTGACCTGGAAGAGAAATATGAACCAAGGAAGCACAAGGCTGAAGACTGAGAAATATTCTGTGGCTGCTTCACCAAAGATATTGTTTAGTAAAAATTGGAAATAAATCCTTTTGAACTCTGTAAGATTTAGTACATTACTGAGCATTTCTACTTAGATCCTACAACATATTTAACAGATGGTCTGATTATCTCTTCTATGTTTTCTGAGAAAAGGTTATATCTACTAACGTTTCATTTCAATTTTCGAAGTATAAAACAGTGGTGGTGAACCTACGGCATGTGTGCCAGAAGTGGCACTCAGAGCCCTCTCTGTGGGCACATGCACCATTGTCCCAGCAGAGTTCACCAGAGTAGCGAGCACGTGGCGTTTGGAAGCGACAAGGCAGGAAGGGAGTGAGCAAGCAGCATTGGCCCATCGGGGATGGCCCGGAGATGGCGAGGGACTGGCCCCGGCCATGCTCACCCAGTCTGCTGTGACCACTGCAGCCACACTCACCCAGTGGGCCACACACCCCCTGAGAGCACCACAATGCTGATGTAGCCCTGGCACTTTGCGATAAATATGTGGGTTTTGGATTGCAGTTTGGGCACCTGGTCTCTAAAAGGTTCACCATCACTGGTATAGAATATCTAGATCCAGTATGGTATAGAAGATAAGGGCTAGGAAAAGATAGGCTATGTATGTAAAAAGAATAAATGAAAATAATTATAAATTATGACAGCAAGAAAAAGGCAAAACAACTTCAATATTGCAACATGAAAAGGCAGTGAAATGGGTTTCCCAAAAGGGGTTTTGGCCTATTTTTAGGGTATTTTAGCACTTCTGTAAAATACTTCCATAACATTTAAAGCTTTTTTAGGCTTTTACAAACCCCAAATTGTTATTATAAGCATTGCTAAATTGTGTATTATAATTTTATGCTGCGAGCAGCAGAGAGTAATATGTTTCTGGATCTTTCTAAATATAGTTAAGATATTGATCACATTACATAAGCATCCACTAATAACAGACTGGATAATTTGACTTTTGATATCTCTTAAACCAACAGCAGATTGTTTTTTCTGATCCTGAGCATCCTTGCACAATCCTGATCTATGGTAATGTTCACCAGAAAACATTGATTGGCAAAATCAATAATATTGTCATTATCACCAAAGCCACATAAGATGGCTTTGGTGATAATGGCAATGCTGACAGCATTTCAGCATCCTCAGGTGATAATCTTTTAATGAGAAATCTTACAAGATTTTGAGATTGGATTTTTCTAATGTAGGGGTAAGAGGAAAGCTTCTTGTGAATTTAAGATGCTCTGTTACTTAATCCTGCCTTAGGCCATGTCTGCTTAGCTATTTCTTGATCCTTTAACCCTACTGCTGATGAAGCTGCCAACTTTGATATGAGTAATAACTCCATGTATTCAATTTACTCCATATCTAATTTGCATCTCTGCCCAATTAACTTTTCATCAAACTTTCTCTGTCCTTGTAAAATACCAAGACTAAAGTACCTGTGGTGCCTCAGAAGCAGGTGTGGCTGCAGCAGAAGGATCAGTGAACTTTCTAGCTCTCGGCTGAATTTTCACCTCAAGCCGGCTGATGCTTTTACGTTCTGAAGAAGCTCTTTGAGGCTGGGAAGCCACCTCATTCTGAATCACAGCCAGTCTCTGAGATTCACATACACTTGGAACCTTCTGCTCCTCACTAAAGACCTGATCCTCATCTATTTTGAGGTCCTTCTCATGCTTCAAGGCTTCATGTTTCTCCAGGGTTATCTCCTCTTTTTTCTGACTTTGGATTTGATGGCTTTCTTCTATAATGTGCTTTTGCGAAATTAGGGTTTCACATTTTTCTGCTTTTCCCTCTTCTTTGGATGATTCTGGAGGAGATGTAGGATTATCTTCAACAGCTTCCTTTTCAAATTTCTTAGTACTCACTAGTGTTTTCTTCTCTTGTTTTATATTATTTAAAAACTCTGCTCTTCTCCTCACTTTTCTGCCTTCCAATTTATTTATTGTAACTGGTTCGGTCTTCTTATTTTTAAGTGCTGAGTTTTCCAAATCAAGCAGCTTTGCCTCTAAGGAATTATCAACCCTATGAAAGAGAAGGAAACCTATGAACAGCACTAGAGGGCACTAGAAGTTAAATTTTAGAAGAATTCATGGTTCACATGGTTTACATAGGAATGATATTTACAAACCAGGTTATAAATAATTTCATAAGTCCTTCAGGGCTGTAGTAGAGGTAGGACTGTATTCATAGGACTTGATTGTTTTGGAAATGTTGATCAGATACTTTTATATAACAAAGATAATGACAACTCATTATCTTGGCAGAGAAATGTTAAGTAAAAAAAATGCTGTCTATGTCTTCTGTGTGTATACATCCACGTATACATCACGCAAGGGGAAACAAAAGGAAGGTCCACAATCGGCACGTAAAAGGAATTTTGCAGCTGATGCTATTGAAAGTGATCAGGGAATTTCTCTCCTACCAGAGTCATGATGGAATGCTTTTTAATTGGAACAAAGCCTAAATAATACTGTTCCATAAAAACAATAATAACTAGATTCTAGAATGAGGCAAATGAGGTACACATTTCATTTTTAAAATGCACATGATGCCAAGACATTTCTTATCATTTTCTTCAACTTTTAAAAACCGATGCACACAGGCACTCTAGAAACTTCTTCTCTGCATCTCCTGAAACATACATTAAGATCATCATTCCAAAAAATGCCAATGAAGGAAAGGTATTTCGCTGCAAAATGCCCAGTGTTGAGTATTTTAAAGATTGTGAAAAGCTGAAAGAGATCTGTAACCACTCTGTGCATTGTTTAAAAAGCAACTAGTCTCTATTTACTCCCCTCTGATATGGCAAATATTACTTTGAAGTTTCTGAGTTTTCCTCATATACTATAAATTTGGAAAATTTTGTACTGAAAATCCTGGATAGTCACCAACAACCAGCAGCACTTATTCTGAACTAGACATGCTATAGTCCAACTTCTGTAAGATAATGGTCTATATTTCAAGTCTGGAATATGACTTGAATCTTTCACATGATCCATTCTGTAATCAATATAATAATCTTAGCTGGTGTGGAATACGGAACAGAAAAAGACCAATTACAATAATCCTGTTTTGCATTAATATATAGATTCTCTCTATTTCTTTTACAAATTATCTATAAATATAAATTGGAATGTTGAGTTACTCCTCCATTCATGAAACTAAAGAGATTTTGTCAATTGCCATTATGTCTTCACCTCTCTGTATGCAAACACACCATTCCCCAAAGGAACTCACAATTTTGAAGAAACCTGTAGGGTTAGAAAAGGAGAAGATATGAAAACATGAATTCTAGTGTTCTAATGGGGAGGGTGGAATGTTAGGTCTGAAGTATAATCTGGTTCCATCTAATCTATACCTATCTCCCTAAATCTCAACCCCTGTTCTTCATAAAATAATGTTTCAAATGAAAAGGAAAGTCATTGTCTCTTTTCAAAATCATTAGAATTGGCTCCAATTTCCAGCACTTGCACAAGTGAATAGGTCTGTTCTACAACAGCCAAACCTACAAATACAAATACCTGTTGGATGTGTGACTGGTCACGTTCTGTACTGTGCTGGATGATTCCTCCTCCTTTGTTTCAGAGGTGGAACTCAGTTGCCTATGCCTTCGTCTGCGCTCTCTCTCCTGCTCCTCTCCATCCTCAAGTGACCATTGTTGAGCCAGGCTGGAGAAGAGGGGGGGGGAAATGGGAAAAAGCAAGAAAAGTGTTAATAATCAGTATAGGAAGGAAAGAGGCTATCAGAACAGAATGATTCCATCATGCTTAGTTAACCATTAGAACAATACAACATTGACACTAACTCCTTTGGAGCTCACTTGTATCTGAAATAAGATGGGCTGCTAGTCTTTCGGGGCTTTCTCCCAATTATAGGAGACTAGAGGTTGACAGCCTTGATGTAAAAGTGTGTAAAGGTGTATGCTGTTATTTTGGTTTTTTTTCATCTAAAATATTGGAGAAGATACCAAGGCCAATAATCATATATCACAATCTTTAAACTTTCTCAAGGAAGTATCAGAACAGATCTTTATAAAAAGTATCTTCCATATGCATTTGAAATTGTGCCTTAAAGAATAACATTTTTAAATCTGGGCCAAGACTTCTTTGTATAAGGAAACTGTACATCAGTCTAAAGAACCATAACTACAAAGAAGGAAATCAGGGTACATGAATGATTAGAATAGCTGAGCCCCACCAGTTGTGGTACCAGTTTCTGAATACTCTGAGTGCAACAGAACTTGTGCAGAAGATAACTGAAAATGAGGGATGCTATATTCATCCAGGCGGAGGATACTCTGTTGTTTCTGTCCTACGAGCTCAAGGATGAGTCTCTACCAAAACCTCAATTTTTTCCAGCCTCACAGATGTCTTAGACTGAGAAATCCATTAATACTTCAATCAGATTCTTCAGAAAGGCTGGAGTTGACCAGACTACAGATTATGGTTTTTTAGCATAAAACTTCAGTTGGATTTAGCTAATGGCTCCTGTTATTCTTTTTTATTATTATTATTGAAAAATTTTAAAATTTTACAAAATAAGAAAAAACAACCCTCCCCAACCCACCCCAACCCACCCAGTCCCTCCCTCAACTTTCCCAGAGCTGAATATAGGCTTAATTAAATTTTCTTGAATTCTTAAAAAAATATATATAAACCATAGATAAATCTAAATACATTACTTAAACTACTAATAGAATAATTAACAATAATATATATATATATATATATATATATATATATATATATATATATATATATATAAAACAGATAAATATTAAAGAAAAAAAAAGAAAATACCTAAAAAAAAGAAGAATAAAGAGAAAGAAAGAAGAAAAGAAATATAAGAAAGTAAAATAATAATAAAACATATAAAGAAAAAGAAAAAATAATACAATCTATAAAATATTAAAATTTGTATATAAATTATTGATAAACTAAGTAATATTTTTTATATCCAACTTATGTTGTATAAAATCTATCCATTTTTCCCATACCACAAAAAACTTCTCTTGCGATTGATCCTTTAAAAAAGCCGAAATCTTTGCCATTTCCACCAGATAGGATACTTTAAAAAACCACTCTTGCAAAGTAGGCAAAGATTCCTTCTTCCAGTATTGCCCTACTAACAACCTTGTGGCTGTAATTAAATTTAACATCAATATAACCTCCTTAGTATCACAATCGGTAACAATACCTAGCAAAAACAATTGTGGGGTAAATTTTACCCTCTTTCTAAAAATTCTTTGAATATTCCACCATATCTTAATCCAAAAGGCTTTTATATTTTTACACGACCACCAAATATGGTAATAAGTAGCATCCAAACAACCACATCTCCAACATTTGGGCTGTAAGTCGGGATACATACGAGACATTTTTTGTGGATCAAGGTGCCATCTATAAAACATTTTATAAAAATTCTCCCTTAAGTTCTGGGCTTGTGTAAATTTAACATTTCTCACCCAGATGATTTCCCAGGTATCTAGTAGAACTGGTTCACCAAAATTTTGTGCCCATTTAATCATACATTCTTTAATTAATTCTGGTTCTGAGTCCAATTCTACTAGCAACCCATAAATTCTCTTAATATGAGTTCGTCTTTGATCTTTTACTTGTTTAACAAAATTTTCATCTTCTCTAAGCAAGCCCACATTACGATCTATCTTCCATCTGTCCGCTATTTGTCTGTACTGAATGGCTCCTGTTATTCTTACAAGAAAAACTTTTGGTAAGAAGCTTACTTGAAATGATCCATAATTCTGGTTTTCTCTGTCCTTTACACACGAGGGCAATTTTCTTGATTTAGTCTGCTGCAGTTGCAATGCTTTGATTAGATTCCATCTCTCTGAACTAACTTCATCTGCCTAGACTTGACTTTCTGCAGCAAGTCAGGCCTAATCAGATGCCACTGGCTACAGAGGAAGATATACACCTACTCTTTATCTCATATTTCAGCAACCTACCCCAAATTTCCATCTTTTGAGAGGTATCTGACTCATAATTACTATAAAGTAAATAATGCCAAATATCTCAAACGTGTCTCAGAACATACTCCCATCTGACGGTTTTCTTAATGAGAAGGTATTGCAATATCTCCATGTATGGATGGGACTTTAGAAGCATTTCCTGCTCTTCTTGTTTACATTTTAGCAGTGGTCTGAAATGCTAGTCCCAGGTAAACCATGATAATGACATTGCATAAATTTCTTACAGCAATACTGCAGGGCAAAAGCTTATTCTTCAGTTACCTATAGAAAGAGAGGGAAGGAAGGCAAAGCAAGGCAAACCTGAGCATGAGCATCACTTGACTTCATAAACCCATCTGATACCATGGCAGCTCTATTCTATTCTAATCCATGGCATTGGAGCTGCCCAGTTTCTTGGCATTCATGAAAGTTGCCATTCAGGGATTGCTATCACAAGATTGCTAGTTAATAATTATCACAGCAGATATTCCTCTGCATTTTTACTTTCAGTAAAACGTTTAGCCATTATGTTTTTCACTCAGAGAAATGGCTATATAAATGCAGAATCAAAGGGAAAAGACATAGGAGAAATATTTTGAAGGGAGGGGAAAAAGGCATGTTGAAACCTCTGGCACTGAACTTTAAATCATATTAGCACTGCTGGTGGCAATCTAAGACATGGCACCAACCTGCTCTCAATATACTTGAGGTTCTCTGTCATTTATGACTCATAGATTTTCCTCTTTCATTATTTTTGAATCAACAAAAGAGAGCCCCACCCTCTTCTACAACAATCCTATTTTTCAAGTACTGTATTGCCTTACTAGTGATGTCATGATCTGATCAAACTGATTACCATTGTTTTAAATAGCCCTGTCCTTTTTTATTATCCTTTTTTTTCCACTGTCCACATTCTTTTGAAATTATTGTAGGTAATGCTTGGATATGTTGAAGTGAAAGACAGTGTTCCTGGCTTTGACTTGAGTTATCCATCACTGCATTTGGAGAGTCTGATCTTCAAATTGCACAGAATCCAGCTGTGTTTTTAGGTACTGTTTTCTGACATATTCTTTTGCACCCAGGCATCTGTTCTCTATCATTGCCTGGATTAAAAGAAACCTTGCCGCAGACAGATCTGCAATACCTTTGTAAGAGTGCTATACATGAGAAATCACTTAGGCTACTGACATCAGTGTGGAGTCTGAATGAGTAATCAAAGTCCAACAAATAGCATTCCTGTTACATCATTTATGTATGCTTAAAATCAAGCAACATGTTGGTTAATTGGCATCTGTTTGCACTGTCAGCAATCAGACCATTCCCTCTCCTGTCCTTCATGCAAGTTCTCATGCTCTTCTTCTTAATTGTTATTTGGTAACTGAGAAGACTTACCACTGTGCAGAGTACTAAGAAAAGACAGAGGCACTGAATGTCAGCTAACATCAGGTATTCAAAATTCCAAGCAATTCAACCAATAAAGGATAGATCTCAGGGCTAAAATATATGGTTTCTATGAAGATTTTGATTCTAGGAATTTCTGAGTAAGGAAGGGGGGATGTTACTGTTTGGAAAGTAGTGGCTGCTGTCCATTAATGTTAATAATGCAGAACTAAGTAGATAATAGGCTACTTATCCCAGTGCTGAACTGAAATGAATAAAATAAAATTTACCATAGCCATTGCCAATCTTTAACTGTACTTCTATTTCAAATCACTGCAATCAAGCGATTCCGTCCAAGGCTAACAAAGGTAACAGAATCTAAGACTATCCTTGGATGGTCCTGGAAGCAGGAGGGAAATTCTACTTTTGCTTTGGTATAGCTAAGGATGAATTAATAGTGTATCACTTATGGGTTATGGATGAGATGAAGGCAACATCATGGGGACATGACATAAAAATGAAGTGGCCTGGGCATGTACTCATTTGTACTGTGATTAGGTACAAGTAAGGAAAACCCCAATAAATTCTTATGATTTATCTTCATACATTTCATAGTTCTGAATTGTTTCTTGGATAATAGCAATCAATTTACCTTTCAGTTGCTGATGATCAAATGTGGCTAATCCTGGGGCGACCCAGTTTTGAGTCCCTGCTTTGTCATGAAATTCTTAGAGTAACTGAGCTAGCTACTATCACCCAGCCTAAGCTGTCTCAAAAAGTTGCTATGATAATAAAACTTTCAGGAAAGTCTAAATACATCTCTTTGAAAAATATAATATAAATGCAAGACATAAAATAATAGCTAGCACTAAATTAGATCAACCCAAACTGTATGTTGCTTTCCTCTGGTTTGTGAATTCATGTAGCAGTGCATTAGAGTCTGGTTTGCATTGTGACCTCTACCAGCAAAGAGTGAAAATCCTAATACTTCCCTAATACTTATTTAAAAGCATCCACCTCCCACTATGTGCAATTAAGTAAATCAAAGCCAAAACAAGCAGGACAAGACTGTTGGCCTTTCATTTGGCTTCCTTTTTTTTCTGGATACAAGAAAGTGACAGAATCACAAGCAGAGTGTACCTCCGCCAATCCATAAAATCTATCCACACATAACTAAGTTTGTGCATATGGCCACACACCTGCTGCTTGTAAATTATGCCTCTACATGTTTTAGGTGCTTCCCAAGTTCCATTTCAAACTCATCTGCTGATATGATTCCACTGAAATGAGTTTGGTTTGGGAGGAGCTTTGGTTCAAAGTCCATCACCTTCCCGGAATAATCTTGGATAAATCATCTCACAGCAAGTGGCAGTTTCCTTCTCAGGATGAATGAAGCTTCAGATTCCTCTGTTACTAGCCTGCATATCTCCTATTCTATAACCGTTTAAAGAAAATATCACATAAACTTTTATATCATCATATTTATCATATTTATATTTACAGGGGCCACCTGTATGAAAATTAATATCTCACACTTATTGCTGTTGTAAAAATGAAGATATATCATACATCCCACACTATCACTTTCCATCTTCCTCCCTTCCTCCCTTCCTTAAGCTAACATGATGAAATCATTCAGGCTGATTAATGTGGAGAAGTGTTGCATTTCTTACTCCCATCCCACACAGCTCCTTCACTACAGTAGCCTTCCCAAATTAAAATGTATCTTCCCAAATCTCCAAGCAGCCACAGAAATAGCAGCTACTTAATCTCAGAAATACACCTGGATTGGAATAGCGTGGGGAAACAGGCAGGATATGCATTCATGTTAAGCAGCTAGGAGGGTTTGGAAAGTTATCCAAAAACCCTCTTTAGCAGAACAAATAGCATGCAGAAGATCCTAGTTCAATGTTCAGGATCACCCAGAAGGACTGAAATAACCTTGCCTGAAGCCTTGGAGAGCTGCTGCTGATTAATTCCATTTGACTTGAGTTTTCTGTGTACAAGATCTATTTCATTCTCTGCCTGCTCACCTGATTGCTAAGCCCTCAGCTCAGAAAATTCATGCGTTCAGCTTGTTATTCTGGCAGCTGCATGAGTTGTCAAGTACCACTTACAAATATTTTACATACTATACCAAAATGAAGTCTGATCAGGGGAGTGGGCTGCATTTATTCCTCCAGGAACTGGAAAAGTAAGTGGTGGAATGAGTACCCCCATTGATCTCAATTTTTTTCTACTTCTTTCTTTTTCTCCTCTTCACATACACATGCACACACCATAAATGTAGACTAGTCTGCAGCTTAACCTTCTACAGTTCTATCATAGAAAAAATGTGCACACTGGCTAGTTGAAAAAATTCTACTGAAATGCAATTTATCCTTACCTTCTATCAAGGTTAAAATAGCATTCAATTCTGTTTCATACAAACATTGAACTAATTAATAGGAAAGACAAAATACTCTAATAGAGATTTCTTTTTATCCTGTGTATATATTTCCCTGGTGATTAGGAAATGTTCATTAATTATTGCTAGAGAGTTGCAATGCTATTCCACAAATAGTTATAGCTCATTAATTCTCCAAAGGATATTAAGTTCCATAATAGGGAAACTTTTTTTTTAACACAAGGGACATAGACTTGTGGAAGTTGTGCCTGAAGCCAGAGGTTGATGCCATTACCAGCAAAAGAGAGGTCACCTCCCTTTTCTCTTTATTTTTCTACTACCCCTTCTTTCTCCCTATAAAGACTTTTTTCCCCTTCCTTCCTCTCTTCCTTTTCCTTCTCCCCTCTGTCCCCCACCCCATATATGAACCGGGATTTTGAAATTATGCTGAAATCCCCATTATATATACCATGGGTTCAGTGATGCTCATGGTAATAATTCTTCATTTCACTGAATTTGTACAGCAAAAGTTGCACTCAGATTATTGTCTTGGTATTTTGTGTGCATTGCTTTTGCTCTCTTACAAATAAATTGTCTTGATTATTTAAGAAAAAAGAATTAGAATTCTTTAATAATTAAGCAAATTTTCCGATTAAAATGCTGTGGTGATCAATAATACCAGAAGTGATGAGTTACATAAATAACAATCCTGTGTGGTCCAAAGATCAAAGACCTATGAAACAAGGACTTGTTGGTAATCTTAAGCAACTACCAGTTATTAAGTTATTATTAAGTTATTAAGAGAGAAGACAGAACAAATGAATACTCTGTAGCAAATAGTAACATTCTCCAGTTTCCATTTTTGAAAATGACCTGCTAGAGTTGATAAATCCTATGGCTGGTAGGATTGGAGATACAAATAGTGGACACCCGTAGCAATAATAACAAGAGCTTAGAAAAATACTTTTCATGAGGCCATGAAAACAAAAAATGTTTACTATGCATTATGCTGGCAAGATGGGATATGAAACTTTGGAAACAACAGAAACTGTTAGCATCGTGGAGCTACCTAACTCAGTGTAGTCTGTACTATTTAACCTCTCAACTCTGCCTGTAGTTGCCACAGATTAAACCTGAGATTTTGTGCAGGAATAACCAACATTGTACCATTCACACATGGCTGCTCTTTCCATTCCAGTGTTCCATTCCAAAACATTGTTTGATGCTAGGACAAGCATCTGACATTTTAGGAGAGGCCAAAAGAGGCTAGTCTTTTGGTTTTGTTGACCGTCTTCTTACATACCTTGCCTTGTCACCTTGCCTAAGGTATTTCCACAAATTGCAACCAGAAGAACAGTTCAAGAGACTGACTCCACAAAATGCGGATTTCCATCAAGGAGGAAGACTACTAATGGCAAAAGATGTCAGCCATCTAAATGCAATTATTTCTAAAGCACACCTAGCTCCAAGCCTTCACCAGTTCCTGGCAAAATTGAGGGGGATTCATTCAAATTTTTAAGGATCAGAACAGGGCTCAATCAACAATCAGAGTGGGGAATGTGATAAAATATTTTGTTCATTCATTTGCTCATTTAATTTACATGCCATTTGAAATAACTCTGGGCAATTTTTAAATAAAAACCAATTCATTAAAAGAAAAATACAACAGTATAAATGATGGCTATTGCTATGTTATCAAAAAGAGGAAATGTATCTCCAGAAAAGATGGCTGAAGATACAGTTTTGCATAAGCTAGTACACAAATACAGATAGAATCTTAAATATTGAGAGAATACATAGTAAGGAAGCCTGTGGCCCAATCATGTGCAACTAGGCAGACAGCCAGACACTGTGTAATGATGGAAAGTTTTAGAACTCTTGCTGCTCTCTGCTCTGTTCATTCACTGGGTCTTCATTAAGTTCTACAATATTATTTCTGTAACTCTTATAAGTTACTGAATCACAGATCATGATACCTGAAAATTCTCCTTCTTCTTGCATTAAACAGCTTTTCCTCACAGACTTTAACGTCTTTCTTTTGTGCCTTCACTCCCTTTCTAACACACACAATAGAAATATAAATAATAGTTGCATAGAAAAACTCTGAAAAGTAGTATTTCTCTGCCAACATCATATTTTGCTAAAGATAAGGCTACAGACTAGCTTGCATATCAGTTTATTGCATACATCAGACTAAACCAATTTTAACCTGATACAACTCTCAGAATTTCTATCCAGCAGCAAGACAATCCCTTTAAAAAAGACTGCCCTACCCTGTATGCAGATAATACCAGCCCTACAGTTCCTGGAAAATAGGGGTAGTCTAAGCCATTTCTTAATTGAAATTCCACAGGGATATATATTATGTCATTCCTTTACATTTAATCATCAAGGAACAAGAAATGTTGGAATTCCAGGGAAGGCAATGTTCTGGCAAGAAATACCATGAGATAGTAACTTTACTATTGTAATATCAATTTCAATCCTTAATACAATTTTAAAACAGAAGTATGTATAAAAAGATGAATGACCAGAAGAAACGAGTAATAGGAAGCAGGTAACAATGTCTAGAAGTTTTTGGCTGATCCCCTAATACTTTAACAGAATTAGATCTGGACCTATTTGGATGGGAGATCACCAGGAGATACCAGGCATAAATAAGCTAGAGACAAGTTGAAGACAATCTCAGAAGGCAGTAGCAAATCATGTTATTGTCCATGTTATTGTTAACAAAATCTACATGTTTATGGCCATATAGTTACAGAAGATAAGCTCAGCTTTGGGGGAATACTTATTTTGACAGGAAGATGATTAATGCTTTCATGGTTTCCAAAAGAGAATAAAGGAGAAATCACTAGAGCAACCTCCAGTTCAATAGTTCAACAATGATATCTAGATAGACATGGATGGTAGAGATATATAAGCAGCTATAGGAAACCAAAACATGCAAATAGGCTAAGATACTTGAAGAAATTGTTTAATATTTTATGTATACTTTAGTCACAATTATTCATTTCAGATCTATTCCAAACTAGCAAAATATTCTGCCATTCAATAAATTATATTAATCCTTATTAACTAACATTACTCTAATGTTGACATCATCAAAACACAACTGAATTTTGCTTGCAAATCAGTTCCTTTGCTTACAGTCTAGTAATTAATCATATGAAACTGATCTCTGTATTAAGGGATTTTGGAGTGTGGGGGTAATGGCAGAAGTAATTAACTCTTTTCAGAAATTTAATGAATTTTTTACTGTTTAATCAAAATGGGGGAAAAGTAAAAATATAGAGAAATGTACATTTAATATAATGCTTATCTTAAAATAGCACATTTTAAAATTTGAAAGGGCAACCAACAAAGTGGAATCCTGCCTTGACTACAATCATTGACAAAAATTTAGAGATTCCTTCTGACACAAGTGATCATCATGTATGCTGCATAGAGAGAACATGGCATTACAGTAGTACTAAAAAACAATGTTAAACTTCATTATCTCCTACCCCAATCCCAAATAATGAACCTTAAGAAGAAAGACTAGAATAATTCTCACAAAGATCAGCGAATGTTGGCAAATATTCTTCATCTTGACCGAATCAGTATACTAGTTGCACATTACAAACAAGCTAATAATTAGAAATATATACTCTATTCCAGTGGTTCCCAACCTTTCCTATACCCCACACCCCTAGAATGCTTCTGATATATTCTTGTGCCCCTTACAAAAGTTCGAAATAACAGCAACGAATTATGCATATACACTATAATTTTGAAAACACTATAATTTTGAAAGTTTTTGCACCCCCTGGAATATCGTCTCACACCCCTGGTTGGGAACCCCTGCTCTATTCACTATCCATAGTTGCCTTTGAATTTTCATCAAATTCAGTGGGTTTTCACTGTTCGGTTGGTTGCTTGTTTTTATTTTTTGCAGCACAGAAAGAGTTTTTATCCAACAACAAAGTATCTACTAATGTTGTATCTACCAACTTTTTCTGAACAATTCTGAAAGAATCTCATTGGCAATTTAAGGTTGTTTAGAATATCAAGCAAGACAGATCCTGCTGTATTTGTATTCTATCACACTCAGAGTCCCATACCAAATATATCAAGTATTTCCTCATAAATATTATACTTTACAATGTCTTTGAAGGAAGACAGTAGTCAAGGAAGAAGAAAAAATAACAAGTAAACAGAAGTTATACAATCCTTGTAGCTATGATAATAGCATATATTTTCCTGGCGTGCCAATAAATGCAAACCAGTAATACTGCAAGCATTAATTACTATAGTATAATGACAGTAGAATAATGTATGAATTTCCTCAATAACTGGTTTAAAAATGTAGATTTAAAATAGATGCTAATCATGAGTTGTTGTTTCTTTAAAACAGAACATACAGTGGCACTGACACTGGTGGGAGCAAACCAACCATCAGAAATTAGCATTTGTAACCATGAGCAATTATTAGCCCAAACTCCAAATAAAAACATGTATGAGCTATTGGAGAACTCTGGGAATATATAGATATTTTTAGTATGTGGAAATCTATAGTCAGGTCATTTGGAGAGCAAGAATCAAAGTGTGCAGTTGATTTCATCATGGAACCAACTGGTTAACTTCCATGAAAAACAAATATTAATGTGGGGTCAAATAAATGTGGTATGGTTCAGGGATGGTGCCTCCAAGTTCATTCTTCAAAAAATTGTGAAATTAGACTACAAACAGCACTTGATTGAAATGTGATCTCTCAGGAGAGTCCCTGCAAGGTGCTTTCCTTGGGAGTAAGATCTGTTTGTTCAAGGTCTTTGGATATCATCTCAAAGAGACAGAAATGCTGGGACACTACAAAGTATTGTTGTATCCATAAACTGCTGAATGATGCCAGCAAAGGATTATCTTCTCATATTAACTTTTAAGGGAAAGACCTTCTCCCATGCTAACCTACTGAAGGCTGGAAGCAGGGGGAAAAAGCCTCCTCCTCTGTAGACATGCTTTAAGTGGCCCTGGGCAACTTGTATTACTGAGCCTGAGTTCTCCAGTTTCAAGCTAAGAAAGACAATCCCCAAACAGCTGTTAAAGAGGAGCTAGGAACTGTGCTTCCATTGCCTCCTCTCCTTTCATGTTCAGCCTACACCTCTTTCATTGCTCACTGCATCCATCCATATTGTCATAAATTTAAATTTCTATTTCTAAAATAGAGCCAAGTGGAATTGTTGTATAATCCTAGACAAAATCTAGTTACTATACCAGTGATGGCAAACCTTTTAGAGACCGAGTGCCCAAACTGCAACCCAAAACCAACTTATGCATCGTCGAGCGCCGGGTGGGCATGGCCCATTGGCTGGGTGTGGCCCACTGGGTGGGCGTGGTAACGGCAGACTTTTACCGGGACTAAAAAGTTCAATCAATTCTAACTTTGCAAGATTTTTTTTTTCCCACGAGAAGTTGAAATTGATTGATTGAACCTTTCTTTTTTTGCACACTGCGGTGGAGGCCTAAAGGGAAAAGGCTTTATAAAACCCAGCTGAAGGCCTAGGACTAGGGCCACAGAGAAGGCTCTGAGTGCCGCCTCTGGCACCCGTGCCATAGGTTCGCCACCACTGCACTATACCATAAGTACCATTTCCTATCTCTAACATGATGTGCTATGAGATATGTGTGAATGAGCCATCACAGATGTATTAATTCTTGCAAAATTGCAACATCAGAAACCCAAACCCCTAGTATTTTTTAGCCAATACATTCGTTCTCATGCTCAGGCTACCATAAGGATGAGTGATAATTGCCTAATGAGCTATGATAGAAGAAAAGTACTGTATCTCCTCACGTATTTCAAAATATAGCAAGAATCCAAACAACAGCATCTAGGTTAACCTTCTCAACTTGGTAACCTCCAGATGTAATGAAACTGCTATCAAAATCTGGGCACTTGCAGTTTCCACCAAATCTGGAAGGGAGAAAACTGTTGCATGAAAGTTCAATGAAATAAAGTGCACAGGTTGCACTATTAATCAGTAAATAATCAGTCATTTAATAGTGGATATATTTCGAGGAGAGCCTCTAAAACGAAGTTGGTGGAAACGCATTCATCATCCTAAAGAAGATGCTCCCTCCGTGAGTGAGATGGCATCGGGCATCCACATTTTGCAAGAAATAGCTAGCTAGATATTCTAAAGAAATCTAGCTGCTCCTCTATTACATAGTATCGGCTTTTTAATTGATCAATATATGTTAAATCAGCTAATGCATTCCGTTTTGCAACCCTACCCTGTTCGTAGTAGTCTGTTCCCACAGGGAGTTGCCACTCCAGGGAGGGGAGAACAATCCCCAGATGGTTCACGCAAACCAGCCTCAAGGAACCCCCTCCCCCCCCCCCGAGACAACCGAAGCCTTTGGGCACGTTCAAGAAGTCGAACGGGAGCTCCGGGAAAAAGCTAAAGCGCCCACAAGTTTTCCTTTTCCTTTCCCGAGAGTAGTAAAAAGCGTTCTCTCTCCAGGGTCTGGAATAGACCAATGGTAGAAAGTACTACAACTCCCAACAGCCGTAGCGCGCTTGGCCAAGAATCAGTCCTAAGGGCTCTCGCAGTCCGGAAAGTTGGCACCAAGGAACAAAGTTGGGGGAGGCTTCTGTGCCTGCCCTGACGCCCCCCGTCTCCCTCCAGAGCCGGGGAAGGGGGGGAAGGAAGAGGAGGAGGAAGAGGCTGTTTCATACCCACCTGGACAGCGCGGACCAGTTCTTTCGGTTAAAGGACATGCTGTTTGCGGTCTCTCTCCGGGCTTGGACCGTGGCGGATGCTGATCTTGTCTATCGACTGAGTGCTTTTTTTTTTTTTTCCCAAGGAGAACTTTGCTAGGCTCCCAGTAGCAGCAAGAGGCCCTTCGAAACCCCCCTCGCAAGAGATGCTGGCTGGCTAGTTCGCTCGCTTCCTGGCTTCCTCTTGCGCCCCGCAGCGCACCTTTACCCTGCGATGCCACCCGTCTACTGCTGGGTTGCCTGCATCACATGGTCTCTTATCTACCTTGACAGGCTGGAACTGTAATTTGTCTATTAGCAGCACCTTGCAAAAGGCACCCTGCGAGGGTGGGACGTGATCCAGCCTGCGCACAAAGGCAGCCATTCTTTTGTGCCCGGACTGGGGACGGGTTTGAATTTAGCTCCGCTTTCGGGCCCAGGCGCCCTAGATTTTCGGGGGCAACTCCCTGCTTAGAACCTGTTTTTCCTGCCTCAGGTTTCTCCACTACTGTACAGGCAGAAGTGGTGAGCTCGGGAGAGGAAAAAAGAAGAAAAAGAAGAAAGCCCTTCCTTTGGTAAGTTAACCCTGTCTCAATCGCAGATACCCAGTTGCAAGTAAGACAATTTCGTCTCATTTTCAGGGGGCTCTTTTCTGAAGCCCGTGCCTCTGCTGCTGACAAGTAGATGATGATGATGAACCACTGCTGCTACATTTGCAATTTGGATAAGTGGTGTCAAATAATGACAGCTAATTTGGAAACGGCCACTGTAGATCAGACCTAGGGCTCCTTCCAATAAATCAGAGGGTTGATCCTGTTTAGCCCAGTTAGGATTGAAAGCAGTGCTTTTGCTTTCAGACAGGGCCTTTCCCAGTCCTACTACTGGGGATAGAACAGGGACTTTCTGCAAACAAAGCATCTATTCTCACATGGGAAAAGAAACTGCACCTTAACACTGTTTCACCTGGACCCCCTCTTTTTCCAAAAATTGCAACTAGAAGAACAGTCCAAAAAAATAAGCATTCACAAAAATTCCATCAGGAAGGGGAAGCCAGAGATGGGGTTGATGTCAGCCATCTCAAATTTGCAGTTATCTCTGAAGCACATCTACAGTATCTGAGCCTTCACTGGTGTCTAACAAAAGTACAGGAAGGATACATTCAGATTGTGGTTGCTTAACAGCCTTTAAGGGCCAGAGCAGGCATCAATCAGCAACTAGAACAGGGAATTAATCAGATATTTATCACCAACATAAATAACCACCTATATGTCACCAGAAAAAGAAAATGTAACTCCAGAAAGGATGGCAGAAAGCACAAGACATTGCATTTTAAATGTCCTCACTTTTTCCCCTTGACTATTGTAAATCTTATTGGCAAGAGGTACTGTATTGTCCCCATGGTGTATCAGATCACTTTGTCATTAGAGAAGGTGGAAACAACCCCTAAATCTTTTCCATAATGAGGAGGAGCTGCTGCACAGCCACAGCAACACCTCTTTATTGCCCTGAAAGGGAATTGAGACAAGCTGACACTCAGTTAGAAGATGGCCCACTTACATTGGGAAGATCACATTGAATGTGATTACAAAAATATTGTTCTTGAAACAACTAAATGGACTCAGCAGCCAAAAGCAGATAGTGTTGTAAGATGACACAAGTGATACTGAGCTCTGATTTGCATTCCCTTCATGGCAGCTGCAGGGAGAAGAGGGGAAGGAGTGGTAAATGATGACACATGCATCATGATCTCCTTATATCATTATGTTAATGAAGTGAGTTAAGCATTTGTGCTAAGCATTACACAAGTACTAGGTTGTATTTTTGTATGATCCCATGATGTACATGTTTTCAGCATATCAACCCATCCATGGCAACAATCTAATTATTTAAATTCTGCAAAACAATGAATAAATCCTAATCAGTGACTTCACACTATAATTTCCAAATATCCTGTAGCAATTCAATTATAGTTGGAATTCAGGCAACAACTGGAATAACATCTCCATTATTTATGTTTATTTCCTCATAGATTATATTTCTAGGGAACACTCATTCTCATAGTTCTAAAAATACTGTTGTCTCTCCATCCACCCATCCTGGCTTATTCCATCCTCAGATGCACAGGGAAGAGTGACCATGTATAGATAATCTGCAGTTTGAAACGGGAAACTATTATCTACCAAATCCTGAGAAACTCAAATTTTTATTTTCCATTCACCTAACCAAATAAGATTTGAAGGAAGATCACCTGAGGCAGACAATCCAGACTTAGTACTTAAAATATAAGTGTCCAGTACAGTATCTTGCACATGTATATGTGCATGCATAAAATGATCCCATGTCTTTTTTCTCAAAGAATCCATGGATGTCAAAACATTTTTAGCAAAAATAAATGACAGGAAGTGAGCAAGACTAAGGAAAGTGTCTTTTAGAGTTTGCTTCATAGTTTTTGTAACAGGAAACTATTTTTCAACTGTTGTGATTGGAGAGGACTCAGAGAACCACTGGGCTTTCACACTGCTATGGGCTTTGGCTTTCCAACCCCAGCTTCAATCAAAGTGCATTATAGATGATATTCAGGTAGAAAGGAGTTTAGGTCAGGGGTCTGCAACCTTGACAACTTTAAGACTTGTGGACTTCAGCTATGCTGGCTGAGGAATTCTGGGAGCTGAAGTCCACAAGTCTTAAAGTTGTCAAGATTGTAGACCCCTGGTATAGGCAGCCCTACACCTAAGCCATTTGTTTAGCACCCATTCGAAGTTACAATGGCACTGAAAAAAGACTTATGACAGGTCTCAACACTTCTGACTCTTGCATCATCTCCATGGTCATGATCAAAATTCAGGGGCTTGGTAACTGACATATTGATGATAGTTGCAGAGTCCTGGGATCCTGGCATCACCATTTGTGACATTCCAAATTGGCTTCCAACAAGCAAAGTCCATGAGGGAAGCCAGATTTGTTTAAGGACTGCATGATTCAACTGTAGTGATTCCCTTAAACAACCATGACAGAAAGGTCATAAAATCAGGTGTGAATTCATTAACCACCTTGCTTAGCAACAGAAATTCTGGTTCCAATTATGGTTGTAAGTTGAGGATTATCTGTATCAGATATAGAGGAAGCCTGGTGTCCTTAACCTTTTCTGCTTATGCTCATAACCCATTTTCCCCCAAGAAGATTACTAGCAAGAGCACCATTTGTTTAACATCCTAAGGAATCTGGAGGCCCAGCTGGACTTAATCAATACCTATTTTCATCTACCCTGATAGTTAAAGCAATAGGTGAATTCAGGTCCCAGATGTTATTTTCAGCAATTCTATTGTATGAATTGATTGTCCAGTGTGGGTACCCGCCAAGTCAGTGATGAAGCTTCAGGGGTCTGGCTCAGGAACTCCTGTGAACCAGCCAGATTTCCCTTTCGCAATATACTCCTTGCTGTTACCTCCCTTATTTTTCTTTCCTGCATTTAATTTTCTTATCCAATAAACCTGAGTGACTGGTTGGTTTGGAAGCAATCTCCCATCCCTTGGGCGGAAAAGGAGGGGGATTTCTCTTGTTGTTGACAGTTGAGTGCAGACGGTTAACATAGCATTACTTTAATGAAAGGTTCCTACCTGGAAAATAATAAATCAGTCAAAAGCCCTTCTCCTCCATTTTTAACCAGCTTTTCTTTGTAACTGGCTTTTAGCAATTTTTCATGAATGCAGAAAAGTCAGTGCTTTTGTAAGAATCCTTCAGAATCTTGCTCCTTGTGTCATCATGTGCCCACCATTAGCAGGACTGAAACAACAGATCCTGGACTTAGGGTCTTAATCCAGGAAGTTTGAAAGTCATTGCCATAGGATATAGTTGATGCTCTAGCTGAGATCTTAGCAGATCTTTCAAAGGAATTAGACCATTGTATGGACAAATAGGAACAGCTACAGACCATATAGACAGTTTAAGGACAAAAAGCTTCATTCTTCAGGGATTAGCTATAATAACACTAATTCAGAGAAACAATTATCCCCATTAGTAGAAGTAGTGTATACCTTTTTTTAATGAAAATTATCAGCACTTTTGATCAGTGACGTCATCAAAGTAAACAAGCCCACGTGCTGATTACGTCAACAGGGCACAGCCCTAAAAGGAAGTGACGTGCTCAGCCCCCACTCTCCGGATGTGACGTTTTGGCCTAATCCCATCAAGATTGGCAGGCAATCCTCTGGGTACATGATTAGGTTAACCCTAGACTAATTCTATGGACGTTCAAAACCAAAAAGAGCTAAGTAAAGTGAATAATTAGCAGAGGCCTGTGTTTTTGGGGAACAAGCCCTACTTTGGGGAGCTGTTAACCCTAGACTATTTCTATGGACATTCAAAACCAAAAAGAGCTAAGTGAATAATTAGCAGAGGCCTGTGTTTTTGGGAACCAAGCCCTACTTTGGGGAGCTGTTTGTGTTTTTGGGAAACAAGCCCTACTTTGGGGAGCTGTGAAATAAAAAATAAAAAAAGGCTTTTTATTAGCCTAACGATGCTTTGAATTTTTGTGGAGTTTTAAAAATCAGTGCCTCAAAAGCTGGGGGAAAAGAATCCCCTGAAAGGCAGCCAGAGCCTGCATTTAACCCCCTTTTTCTAAAAGATATTTTTTCTGAAAGGTATTTATTTCTAGGTGGCTTTAAAAGCATTTCCTCGAACGCAGGGGAAAAAACAAACAAACACAGCCCCTTTTAAAACCCACAGCTGGTTTTTACCTTTGTAAAAAATCTAAAGACACATATTTTGCCATTTGCACCCTGAATAAAATTTATTCTGCCCCCCTCCCCACTATAGCAAAAGACAAGGAATATTAACAGGAATTAAAATGCTCACAAGAGGCAAGCAGCCAACCAGGCTCACAAGAGGCAAGCAGCAAGCAGCCATGCCTCTCTGTCTGCTAGTAAAAAAAAAGAAGGGGTAGGCCTTGTTTGGGATGTGCCCGGGCATGTCATGCTCCCCGTGATCTGGGCATGCGCAATGCTCAAGGGCGTGTCATTGCAAGGGGGCAGGGGAGTTTGTGTGGGCAGGGACATGCCTGGGCATGTCATGCTCCCCGTGATCTGGGCATGCGCAATGCTCAAGGGCGTGTCATTGCAAGGGGCAGGGGAGTTTGTGTGGGCAGGCCTGAACAGCTAGCGATTTAACCCCAGCAGTCTTTTGAAGATGGCAGCCTCTGATGGAGATTTGTTTGATGTAAATTTGACCCCCAAACCACCCAAGCGTGGGCGCAGAATAAGAAAAGGACCTGAGTTATACAGTTTCATTGAAGAGAACAAACTTATAAAACCTTGTTATTGCAGATTCTGCAAAACATCAAATGGTAAGTAAATATGTTTTTATTTATGATAATGTAAATGGTGCTGGAGCGGATACACCGCTAACAGGATGTGCTTTATATTTTGCAGACTCTGAATTAGTAATACCTAGACAGCAAACACTTCAAGACACCCCGCTTTTAGATTCCTGTGGTAATCGCCATGGTCAGAAAGCTTCTGCAGATTTCTCTGATCTAGACTGTAACAGGGATTATGAGCTATCCCAGAGACCACGCTATCTACCTTGTGAGTTAAAGAGCTGCAATTTGTGTAAAGACTGGTTTGCTTGTGACTGCGGACGTGATTTGTGGGGCTCAGACGGGTCAGAGTATTATAAAATAGTATTATCTTCTGATTCTGATAGTGGTGATGAGGGATATTTTTCTGATGGCGGAGCCGTGCACCCTCTGAATTCTGTATAACCAATAAAAGACTGTGTTAATGTCAACACTTGAACATTTGTCAGTGGTCTTTCAGTATAACGATGCATGAAAAGCTTTTAAGTCGTATTTATTATACTCCGGGGTGTGTAGGGAGTTATGGAGGTGTGAATGCCCTTTTTCAGGAAGCTAGAAAACATGATAAAAACCTGACCATGAAGCAAGTCAAGACGTGGCTGTCAGGGGAAGACGCTTATACGCTTCATAAGCCTGCAAGAATTAATTTTCCTAGAAATAAAACAGTAGTGTCTGGCTTAGATCATCAATGGCAGGCTGACCTCATAGATGTCTCCAAATTTTCTAAAGAGAATCATGGAAAAAAGTACATCTTAGCAGTTATCGATGTGTTATCTAAATATGCCTGGGCCTCCCCTTTATCTGATAAAACAGGGAGGGAAGTTACATCCGCTTTCCAGAATATCTTTCAAACAGGACGTGCACCCCGAAAATTACAGACAGATGCAGGTAAAGAGTTCTTGAATATTCCACTGAAGAAACTTTTAGCACGTTACGGCATTCATCATTTTGTCACTCATAGCGAAACTAAAGCAGCCGTTATAGAGAGGTTTAATAGAACCCTAAAAAACAAACTCTGGAGATATTTCACAGCTAGAAATACCCACAGGTATGTGGACATTTTAGCAGATACTATTCAGGGGTACAATAGCTCTTACCATCGTAGCATCGGTACTGCTCCTAACACCGTAAATTTGTCTAACGAAAGGGGTGTGTGGATGAGGCTTTATGGGGCAACTTTAAAAAGAAAAAGAAAGGAAAAATGTCTTAAGATGGGGGATCATGTCAGGGTATCCAGACTGAAGGGTAAGTTTGAAAAGGGCTATCAGCAAACCTATACGGATGAGATATTCATCGTCAAAGAACTGCAGACAAGGGGGGAAAGAGCGGTGTATAGATTAAATGATTACACTGGTGACCCTGTAAAGGGGGCTTTTTACTTTGAGGAGCTCCAAAAGGTTCCTGCTGACCAACAGCGCATATACAGAATAGAGAAAATTATCCAAAAAAGAGGGCGGGGGAGACACAGAGAATTTCTAGTCAAATGGACTGGATGGCCAGAGAAGTTCAACAGTTGGGTTAAGGAGACTGAAGTACAACATCTTTGATATGGCAGAGTTTTACATCACCCTTCCCAGCAATGCGTCAGCAGCAATTTTCCCCCAAAACAGAAATTCTAATTTTACTATACAATTAGCAAGATCATTGGATCTTCCAGGGTCATGGGAAGTAGGGCTAGCAGAGATACAGTATCCGCATAGTTGGCACACATTAACTTCTCCTGGATATTTTGAAATTGCTAATGAGAGAAAGAGATGGCATTTTTCTTTGAGAAGCGGATACTATACTAGCATCCGACAACTGTTAGAAAATATGAACAAGCTTATATCAAGTGCCAAGGACGGCCCTAAGACAACCCTACAGTATGATGCAGTGGGTCGAAAAATTAACCTTAAAGGTGATGAACCGCATACCATTCTAGTTAGCGGAGAACTTGGACATCTGTTAAGTACGTTCCCTGGATTCAACACCTTATATGTTTACACAGACATTGTAGAGCTCCAGATAGTGGGTGACTACTATGTGCCATTACTGCGCTGTGTGCCTGTGCAAGGGCAAGACAATGATTTCATCACAATAACCTATGACCGTCCACATTATGTACCAGTCAGCAAACATCACATCGATACCGTTACTATAGAAATCAAAACCGACCAGGACAAAAACGTGCGTTTTTATAACGGGAAGGTGATTGTCAAGCTTCATTTTAGGCCTCGGAAAAGTGAAGGATGGTTGTAATCAAGGAGCACGGGAACCCTCAAGACTACGTGGCTTACTACAGGGCACAAGCCGGTGGAGGCCTTCCAGGCTTCCGAGGAGCCCCCATTATGTACGGGACAGGGTTAGGGGGTCTGTTCCGTGGGCTTTTTCGAAAAGCAATGCCTTTTTTGAGGCGTGGGTTAGAAATCATTAAGCCGCATGTGAAATCTGCTGCCAAAAACATTGTCAGAGATGTTGCGGGGAATCTTGTATCCCAAGTTGTTGATAGGGGGCAGGCTGGATCAGGGTTGTTCATAGCCAGGAAGAATTATGCATCGGGCCCGCCTATTCCGCTTAAAAAGAGAAGACTTGTGAAAAAGGCCCGTCATACCAAGAGGAGATGTGAGCGATAAAAGTACATCCTTTAAACTTATGATTTATAAAATTCTTTACAAACTGCTCCAGGCATCTAACACCATAACAATCCCACCTCACAACATTTTTATCATCCTCATCATTCAACATATCCCTGGCGCAGGCATAATTAGGTATATGGATGCCTGTCTCTTGACAGCATTCAAAATCATAAATGATGTTTCTTTTGCCAATTTGCGGCTGGTCCAATGAATTTAGAAAGCATAAATGCCCTTCCAAGCTTTCAACCTTCTCAGAGCACTGTCCACACTTGGTTTCCTTGCACTTTTTGTGGGGGCTAAAGACGTAAGCCCCACACGTTTCACAATATTCTTTATTCTTACAGTCAACTTTTCCCTCCATAGCAAGCTGTGTGTGTCTTTCAAGACACGCCTTAGACCGGCAAAACTCTTTGCACCTACAGCAGCGCACCTTCTCCTCCACCACCTGCTGGCATTCTTGGTTGAGACAGGCTCTGCAGATATATTGACAGCCATGACTAAATTTGTGGTGGTAGGGTGTGTGGCAGAATTTACAGAAATAGCGTTCACCCAGGAAGCCCTTGATATTTTTGATGCCATAATAATGCTTGTCGTGTAACAATATAAACACTATTTTTTCTTGCTGGGGGCTACCTGTGACAAAAAACCGCCAACCGTCCTGCATATAAAACAAGATCTTTATAGTGACCCTTAAAGCTTCTTCAAAGAGGTGTATCTGAGAAAAGTCAATTCTGTTTTCTGTGGAAACACCCAGTCTATTGTGAAGTTCCCTGGCCCTGGTAATAATTTCTTGATTTCTAACATCCCCGCCAATCAGCCAGAGCAAACAGCTAGCAAAACATAGAAATTCACCTCCCACATTGAAATCTACTAGGTGCTGTCTTTTTTTCTCCAGCACTCTGGTGAGCAGCACAGTGCTTAACTTCCTAAGACCTCCCCCCTCCTTGTTCTTCACGACAGTAACCACTAATTGCAAATTACCCCCCCACAGTATCTCGGCCTTACTTTGCAGCAGATTTTCAATACCGGTCAGAAAATCCTCAGCATTTAAATCATTGATATTCCTCCTGAGAGAAAAGAGAGGATGATTTAACCCCTCTGCATCCAGCCGGAGTTGAACAAAATCATTTGGACCTATGTCCCTAGCAACATTATTCAAAAGAGGCTGTATCACATTATGAACAGCCTCTATAGCATCTACAAAAGACCGGATTTGGTCAAGATTAATAAATCTATAGCGTTGATAATATTCCACAGCCCTGAAATTCCTGATAGGCTTCTCCCATTCCTGTACCATATCCAAATAAACATTGTTCATATTCTGAGAGTTTGCAGAGTTAGGGGCTTGTAGCTGTGGTGTAGAATGACATATCTCCCCTTCTGGTTGAGATGCTGGCGTGGAATCACATTTATGACTGTCTGCTGGGGATGCGGGAAGTCCACCTCCATGCATTTTTGCTTTTTTGCAGGCCGGCTCTGGTTAAACAAACAAACAAAAGGCTATCACCAACATTCCTAATAATGTAATAACGCTCCCCTCCCTTTAGTTTCTAAAAAAATAATACTAATGATTTTGTATTGGATAAAATGCTAGATATTATACCTCCTAACAGCATTCGTGTTGTGTAGCTTGTGCATGGCTGGGCCTCTTGGGGCTCCTGGGGTAATGTAAGGTCTACATATGGCTGTTCATCCACCCATTCTGAAGGAAAAAAAAGCCCCCAATGTTCAGAATTGTTGCAGAAATGTTTACCAGAATCTAAAATGTTATGAAAATATGAAAGACAAATACCTTCATACGCCCTCAAACATTCTGAGTCTGTCAATTGGTTCTCTACAGTAATAGCAACATCAGTGAATAACTGGTCATCCTCCCATTCTGAAGGAAAAGAGAAATCCTATGGTCAGATTTGTTGCAGAAATGTTTACCAGAATCTAAATGTGTGAAAGTATGAAAGACAAATACCTTCATAAGCCCTCAAGCATTCTGAGTCTGTCAATTCATTCTAGTGAAATAAAACAATCAATCAGTCAAACAAGCAAGCAGACAAGAATATTCTAAAACTCCATTTTGCATCTAAGTGTTTCAAAAATTAGCCATAAAACTACTTACAATAGTGGCTTCCATTCTGAAAAGGGTCTTCTTAGCAGATCAAATGGCTCCAGAGGTACAGATATGCCAGAAACCAGCAAATGTGACTAGACCAGTATGGACCCTGCTTTTGTATACGCTGGTGATGTCACAACTTAATCACATCAGAGGAGGTGTGTTTTTCACAACTTTTGCAAATCTGACCAGCCCCGCCTCATCAGGGAAACCGAATTGAATAATACCCCTTGAGTTTTGATTAAATTGTGTTTAACATCTGCCAAAGTTAAACAGGGGTCAGCAAAAGAAAAACATAATACATATTTCATGTGATTTGTAAAGCCCATTTTATTATAAATTTCATAGCATTAAGAGATTCTTGTAATTAATTTCTGTTACATTTTGGCATATGAGCCTCTTCAGAGACAATGGCAATTCAGATTCAATCTTTGACATTAATGACAGTGGTTTACGGCTCTTTTCGATACGCTGTATGAATGTCTTGACCTCATCAAGGGAACCCTGGGTGAAATATAAGTTATTCATTTTGTCAGAAATACTGATGATGATCCAGAGAACATGAGGCATAGAAAGTCTAAAGCATAAGCTTTTAATATGTTCTGTTTCACTGGTACCATCCACGTGGTCTTCATCTGATTGTAGACACCCCATTAAACAGTGGTGTAATATTTTAATAATACACGCTTTCAGAATCTGAGGCATGCTGACATTTTGAGACTCCGCCGTTTCTAAAGCAGGAAATAAGGTAGATTTAGGCTAGCTGTTTCAACCAATCAAAATACTGTTTTCTTAATTATATATATATATATATTTACTTACCATTTGATGTTTTGCAGAATCTGCAATAACAAGGTTTTATAAGTTTGTTCTCTTCAATGAAACTGTATAACTCAGGTCCTTTTCTTATTCTGCGCCCACGCTTGGGTGGTTTGGGGGTCAAATTTACATCAAACAAATCTCCATCAGAGGCTGCCATCTTCAAAAGACTGCTGGGGTTAAATCGCTAGCTGTTCAGGCCTGCCCACACAAACTCCCCTGCCCCTTGCAATGACACGCCCTTGAGCATTGCGCATGCCCAGATCACGGGGAGCATGACATGCCCGGGCATGTCCCTGCCCGCGCAAACTCCCCTGCCCCTTGCAATGACACGCCCTTGAGCATTGCGCATGCCCAGATCACGGGGAGCAAACTCCCCTGCCCCTTGCAATGACACGCCCTTGAGCATTGCGCATGCCCAGATCACGGGGAGCATGACATGCCCGGGCACGTCCCAAACAAGGCCTAACCCCCACTTTTTTTTACTAGCAGACAGAGAGGCATGGCTGCTTGCTGCTTGCCTCTTGTGAGCCTGGTTGGCTGCTTGCCTCTTGTGAGCATTTTAATTCCTGTTAATATTCCTTGTCTTTTGCTATAGTGGGGAGGGGGGCAGAATAAATTTTATTCAGGGTGCAAATGGCAAAATATGTGTCTTTAGATTTTTTACAAAGGTAAAAACCAGCTGTGGGTTTTAAAAGGGGCTGTGTTTGTTTGTTTTTTCCCCTGCGTTCGAGGAAATGCTTTTAAAGCCACCTAGAAATAAATACCTTTCAGAAAAAATATCTTTTAGAAAAAGGGGGTTAAATGCAGGCTCTGGCTGCCTTTCAGGGGATTCTTTTCCCCCAGCTTTTGAGGCACTGATTTTTAAAACTCCACAAAAATTCAAAGCATCGTTAGGCTAATAAAAAGCCTTTTTTTATTTTTTATTTCACAGCTCCCCAAAGTAGGGCTTGTTTCCCAAAAACACAAACAGCTCCCCAAAGTAGGGCTTGGTTCCCAAAAACACAGGCCTCTGCTAATTATTCACTTAGCTCTTTTTGGTTTTGAATGTCCATAGAAATAGTCTAGGGTTAACAGCTCCCCAAAGTAGGGCTTGTTCCCCAAAAACACAGGCCTCTGCTAATTATTCACTTTACTTAGCTCTTTTTGGTTTTGAACGTCCATAGAATTAGTCTAGGGTTAACCTAATCATGTACCCAGAGGATTGCCTGCCAATCTTGATGGGATTAGGCCAAAACGTCACATCCGGAGGGTGGGGGCTGAGCACGTCACTTCCTTTTAGGGCTGTGCCCTGTTGACGTAATCAGCACGTGGGCTTGTTTACTTTGATGACGTCACTGATCAAAAGTGCTGATAATTTTCATTAAAAAAAGGTATACACTACTTCTACTCCCATTCCTTGTTATTTTATCCTCCCTCCTTATGAAGGCCATCAAACGAATTAAGAAAGAACTGTTCTTGGGATGGAGATATCATTTAGACCCACCTGAAAAACCTATTTCCATCACAGTAAGAACCATAAAGTGCTAGGTACTGTAATTATTTTTAAATAAATAATTCAAAATGTAAACAAATATGAAAAGTCACCTAAGTGAGTTGGCAGCATTCCCTTTGTCCCATAGTGCCCATTAAGAATATATTGAAATATTCCATATATTAGCCTAATTCCTACCAAAAGTTGCATTTTGCTAGTTTACAAGATTAGTGGATTAAGTGAATTAGTGTTGAATTGTGAATCAAATTAATGCAATATTATTTGTGCAATTTGCAGTTATTAAATTATATTAACAAATTATTTTATACAATATCTTTTTCTCGTAGATAACATAACTCATTCATAGTTAGGGTTAATTAAGGAAAGGCTTCATTATTTGTGCTTGACTCTATTCTCAAAAAGTTCAAAATAAGAGTAAACAGTAGTAAAGAACATGCAGAATATCCAGATTCCTTCCCTAGTATTTCTTGTTAAATCAAGGATGGATGAAATGTGACACATCTATGTTGTTGAATTGCAACTCCTATTAGTGGCCACTGGTGGAAATTCCATGATATATAGTTGGCTGTATGTTGCCCATTATGTTGCTAAATGACCAGACAATAGGCTATGATAGAAAATGCAGAGAACAGTTAACAGTACAGTAGTGGATTACACCACCTATTTGATTTAAGATAAGGTTACAAAAGATATCCATGCAGCAATTCATGTAGCAATCTCATTCCTACAATGGTGCAGCAATCCCTAATATTTTTTATTGGTTGGCACATTTGCAATTTTGGTAACATGGTGTGTGAATTTTCACAAAAGTTTAATTATTTCTGAAATGATTATCATGGGAGACATAATTGGTTACCACTTACTGCAGAGTATAGATTATTTTTGGAAGGTTGGAAGGAAAATGAAAGTGACGCAACTGTCTGCTGCAGTACTGGTGATTTACTCCTTTGGCTCTGGGTCCCAGACTTGGTCCTTAGATTGATCTCTAGTTGCCAGTATGATCCAAAAATCTCTTCCCTGTTTTAATTTTCCTGGTGGATAGAAAATTCTTCCCTATCATTTTGTCTCAGCATTGCATTCTGACATTTGCCTTTCATCATGATTTTATTACCATAAATGGTAATGTGATAATGTTATATTGAAATATCACATTATAGTTATATTGCCAAGGCCATACAGTATATGTCTTATGATTGAGCCAATAAGGAAGAATAGCTTCTAAGAAACCATCTGCATACAATAACAGCCAGCAGTTATTTTAATATTTGGTTAACCTGATAGTGGTGACCAAAAATCAGAAGTCTGGTAGCCCTTTTTCCAACAAACATTAGCTTCCAGGTGTACTTCAGGGTGTTGGCTATCACCATTAAAGCCCTTTATGACATGGGTTCAGATTATCTGAGGAACTGTCTTGCCCCAATGGAACCAGCCTGCCCCACTCCTTCTGGCAGAAGGGGGCCTATTTCAGACCCCATCAGTCAAGGAATTTTGGCTGGCAGTGTCTATGAAAACAATCTTTTCTACCATGTTCCCCATTCTTTGGAACATCTTGCCTCCAGAGATGAGATCCACTGCCACCTTCTGACCTTTAGGAAGGGCCTTAAAATCTGCCTCTGCCAGCTGGCCTGGGTGATGGAGAAGCCATAGGCTGGAGGTGGTTGGTATAGCGACAGAGAAGGCAACTCTTCCACTCCACTCTGAGCCTTGCTTAGTTTACATTTAATCCTTTGCAATCTATTTGGTTTTATATTTAGAATTGTTTGTATATTTCTATTTGTACTATATTGTAAACTGCCCAGAGTCAGACCATATACATTTGATAAATAAATTAATAACACATTTTATTAAAAGGAATATATTTTCCTGAACCGTAGCTCACTGCATCAGATACGTGGTATGATTAAACCATGGATTTGAAAAGAAGAAGGAGTGGGTAGAGAAGAAAAGTTATTCAGATGCAGTTACATATGTAAGGCAGATTACAAGTGCATCATTAAATAGCAATTATAATATATTAAAACTTATCTTTTTAAGACCTTCTGAGACAGTCTAAAATCTTTTGAAATATGCACTTTAGGCTGTTTCTCCCTCTATGATTAAGGTATAATTTTGTTATTGTAATGTGAATGAGAGTTTATGGCCTGGTTTGTGAGAGACAATATATTATGCTCTATAGTGCAGGGTTCTCATTGAGAACCCCTGCTATAGTGCCTTTGTTTTTTTTGTTTTTTTCGTTTACAGTAGACATAAAGTAGACAGTAGTTATGATACATATTATGATAATAGCTTTGAACTCACATTTCATGTGTATGTATAAAAACATAATGACTGTTTTCCGGTATTTGGAATCTTAGAAGTCAAAATTCTGAATCTAATTTAGTTTAGTTTAATTTAATTTAGCCCTATTTAAGATTACGGACTTGAACGTTTTGTATCCAGGGTGAAAAGATGCATTTACAAATTGGTTTATGAAAAATGATCATAATTCCTAAAGAAATTAGGACTGGCCATATTAGTTGAAAAATACATAAGACGTCTTCCACTTTAGGGTTATTTCTCAGCATAGCCTTCTTTAATTTATTGCTCACTAAACATATTGGCTTTTAGTTCCCCAAATCCTCAGTCAAAGTGCCATTTGAAAACCAACATATCTTGGAGGTTCCTAGCATAAACTGAGGTTGAAGCAAACTTAATGTTTTAATAAAACTGAGCATGAGAAATACTAATTGCAAAAGATATTTCTTGAAATGATGGATAGTTTTTATAGCTGCCACCTATTTCTATCACATTTGTCCAGTATTAACTCAACAGAAATATTTCCATGTGACCAAATGGAAATTGGCTAGGCGTCTCTCTTTACTGCTGTAGTCTTCAGAATACAGAAAGTAAGTAAAGTAGTATAAAGCCGAAATTTGTTTTTTCTCCCAGCTGATCAATAACAGAGTGCAAAAAATACAATTCAATCACAGTCTGTCTCACGCTCATTTCCCAAATATATTGTACACTGGTTTGGCTGTTGCCTTTATCCCAACCAGCTGAATAGTTGTTATAAAATGATAATTGTGAAGCTGTCATTGTTCTGCTGCATTTTTTTTAAAAAAAATGGGATTGTGGCAAGAAGGTGAAATACTTGCAGCCAGACATTTTTCTCAATAGCTGTAACTGGGAAAATAAAGTTACCTACTGCTATAGTGGCTTCAATAGAGGAATGGGGTATTTATTCTAAAATAGCAAACTTTGCCTTCAGACAGGCACCTGAACATTTGTGGGGACGGCAAGAAACTTTAGACTTTAAGCAATTATGACCACAATGTTTAATCAACAGAACAATGGAAAGTGGAGTAATGCAGGATCTCTTGTCAATGGAGAAAATCACAATTTCTGTTAGCCTTTATCAGAGCAATGGTGGTGCAAGGGGTAGAATGCAGTATTGCAGGCTGACTCTGTCCACAGCCAGGAGTTTAATCCTGACTGTGTCAAGGTCGACTCAGCCTTCCATCCTTTCAAGGTCAGTAAAATGAGGAGCCAGGTTGTTGAGGGCAATATGCTGACATTGTAAACTGCTCAGAGAGTGCTATGAAACATTAGGCAGCATATATAAGTCTAAGTGTTATTGCTATTGCTATCATGGGAAATGGAAAGATCAGATATACTACAGTTGTGTTGAAAATAAAACAACCCATCCATAGGCACCTGCAGGGATCAAAAGCCATGGAAGATAATTTCAATGTATGATTACTGTGGCAAGATTATTGTATGCCCAGAGATAGAAATAGTCGACACTCTTCACTATGGAGGAACAGTTGGTGAAATTGGCACATCTGGCTGAGATGGCTAAATTAACTTCTTTGATTAGAAAAAAGACATTATATTTATTGGTGACTGGAAGCCTCTTATAGACTTGTTGTGTAAAAAAATGAAAAAAATGAACTTGTGATTTATGGTTTGTTGATTAGACAGGACAGATTATAGAAAGAGAAGTGATGTGGTGAGGATTTAGAGAAAGATTAAAATATATTGTAATTATAACTGCTGTGAAGAGTATCAGAAGCCATATATTTATATCTTTTCTTTTGTATTTTTCTTCACTGTTTTTCTTTTCGTGCATTTTTACTTCTTTGATTTCTTTCCTTTTTTCTTCTTTATTTTATATTCTTTTGTATTCTTGTTTAAAAATTTCAATAACAATTACATAGGCATCTGCAGGGATGGTGAAAAATATCAAGGTGGTGGCTTAATTATGCAGTTGTGACTACTATCATGACATTTTTAAAATCTGCCATGCCCTGGAGATGCCTCTGATCCCACATACTAAATGTAGGTGTTAGTGTGGGAATATAGAGATCTGGTACAGATTCAGAAATAATTAAGGACTTTTAGGGTTCCCGTGCTTCTTAAAGAATGAAAATAAATGCACAAAACAGGACAGAAGGTGGTAGATTAAGATACATAAAAAACCATGCTAAGACACAAACCTGTTGGCTCTATTTGCCAAGCCACAGTCATGGAGAACTGGTAATTAAATATGTAGCTGATCAATTAACTTCCATACTTATTCTCATGTGATATGGTTATGAGGTAGTGATGAGGCTGACTTGAAGTCAAATATCTATTCTTAACCAGCCAAGGCAAAAGGCTTTAGAAACAGAAATGAAGCAAATGAAGGTATAGAGTCAGGCTTGGAAATAAGAAAGTACATAGAATAAACAGCAATGTTTTTTTGTTTTGGGTTTTTTTTAATGTACAGGATACATAGAATAAAGTTTTTAGATTCTGTAAAATCTTCTTTGGAGATTCATTTCCGCAGCTACATCATAAAATACATAAGATATGATCTGAAGTAGCTTGTCAAATCTATCAGAAGCATTATGTTTATGTAATCTTAGACTATTTACAAATTCTATATTGTAATCTGGTTCCCAAGTTTCTGAGCTTCTTACTCATCTGATATGCATTATGGAACTACAGTACCAAAAGATACAAGGTGGAAACGCAGCAAAAGGTGGTTAAAATAATTTTTTTGTCCCCCTGCGATGCTTTTAGTATACAGTATGCAATTCTACTGAAGTTATTTTTTATTTGTGCGTCACATTTCTGTACTCTCTACCTCAGAAGGTATGCCACTGAAGTGAAATTATTTATTTCTTTATTTTGAGTAAATAAGTGAAACCATGTTCTGTCCTCAAACTTTTTAACCATGCAGTCTAAGTACTATGTTGTTTGTTTGCATGGAAAGGTTTAATTAGCAAGCCACTTACCTGCTTCAAGGAGGGCACTAACTCCCTGGGGGGCAGAGCATAGGTAATATTTAACTTTATCTCTCTCCTGTTTCTGGTACTTTAGCCTGGCAATAAGCAATGTAAAACAACTCTGTGTGTGTGGTGTGTTTACACAAGTTGTTCTTCTGATCTAAGCAAAACTGGAGGTCATATAATCTACCTACCTTTATGCTGCCTATTCATAAAGTAGTGCAGTTTGCTGCTGAGTCCTCCAGAGCAAAAACAACAAAAAGTACCAAGTTTTGCGACCCTAAGGCACAATGGGGACATATGGGAATGATTGCTTCTTAATATATCATTGTTTTGCTTTCTCCCAGATCGCCTCTATCTTTACAGATCTCAAGATAGCAATTGATAAAAGAGCATTCAGAAATAGACCTGATATTACAAAATATGTTACAGAGTACAGCTGTGCTTAACGATATTTCCCAGCCTCTCCTGTACTGCCTAAAAATTCTTGGCGTTTCACTTCCAACACATCTCAAGGCTGCCAGCTTGTGGAAGGCTGTCTCAACTGCAATTCTGGAGACAGATACCATCCACCATGCCGGTTCTCAGAACAGCATTCTATTCAGTGACTCCCCTTCCTCAGGTCATTTGTCTCTGCTCAGTGTTCATCATCCAAGGTCCGAGGATTTTCTCAAGCTTCCAGGATCATCTGAAATAAGGTGGCTGAGAGGGCTCCTTAAATCAACAGAACCCTATGGGTGGAATCCTCTCCACAGGGGATATCCTTCCAGGGACAAACATTGTTGGAGTACTAGATGGGACCCAATTACCTTCTGATAATGGCTTATTTGTGCTTGGCCAAGCCATGGACCCCAAAGGTTTGCCTTTCTTTGCATTAGTCATACTGAACACAGTTCAAAGTCCTTCTAATCGTAACTTCTCTGGAAGAAATGTGCTGTTGAGCATACCTGAAACAATTATCCAAATTAATTTAAAAAGTAAAGGGAACCTGGAAAGAAAAGGGGAGTAGGGACATTCTGCAGCAATAGTAGGGAGGAGAAAAATAGAGGGAGATGAAAAAGCATGCTGGGGTGAGGGAGAAGCTCCTGGATGAGGAAATGTTGGAGGTAAGACGGGTATGTGTGACAAAAATAATAGAGTGGACTCCAGCAATTGGAGAGGAAGATTCCCAAAGGGCATCTTGCCTACAGCTGCTTTAACTCTGGCAACATAGCTGGGCCTCACCCCCTCTACCACTTTTTTGACATCTGTCATGTGCTGGAAAGAATCCTAGCTGTTCTTCTCAGGAAGATTTTTTTTTATCTCAGTTTAGAAGATAATCTTCCATGATTTTATACCATGCTCTAGATCTGCATGGGAAGCAGATATCCAACTCTGCTCCGAGACATGAAAAAGGACCACCGTGAAGTTAGAGATTGTGCATTGGTCTTCCTTGTTGTTCTGTATCTTGATGGGTCACTATAAAGCAGTGTTTTTCAAGCTTAGCAACTTTAAAGCTAGCTGGGAATTCTGGGATATGAAATCCAGACATCTTAAGTTGCTGAGTTTGTAAAATGCTGCTATAAAGTCTCTGATAGTATCTCTTGTTCTCCATGTCTTAAGTACATGTATTTGCAATAAATGCACGTTCTTTCCAAAATTATTTGTACCGCCATTTTATTTTCTTGCATCTCACATTTGGAATTAACAACTTGCTGGCTTGGCTAAAATGGAAGTATGAATAGTAGTAAATTTTCTAACATTATTAGTTAGAAATACAGTGCAAACAGAAGAGAATAATATGCCTTGTAAACCAGAGTAACTACTGGCACATGTTACACTGGCATTCCTGCTGAATGAGGTACAAGCAATTTTTTTTTCCCACAAGGTACAAAGAATTCTGTGAACTTAGTTACTGGTAAACTTCAACCCAATAGGCAAAAGCTGATCTACTGTGGTTTGTGGCAAAGTGCCCAGATGAAGTAAAAGCTGCGTAGGACCAATTAAGAGCAAAGTTTCCTTAAACCTAGTCCTCAAAATGATCCACTCTGAGACTAGAAACCTTTGTTTACTAAACAAGATATGCAACATTAGAAGGCGGAAATTAGCACAGGACTTAAAGAGCTTCTTCACCCAGATATAATAAATTGAAAACTACAAGTAGCCCAGCCTCGAACACCCCAGAATTCATCATGTTATACGGGTGCTATGTGAGCAGTGCTGGCTCCAGTTTTTGCCAGGTGCAATTCAAGATGCTGATTATCATCTTTAAAGGCATGGGACCAGGTTATTTGTGGAACCACCTCTCCCTGTGGAAATCTGCCTATTCTATAAATCAAATAACGTGGGCGCACTCCAAGTCGTTCCCTGAAATACTTCTAGCAGACCTTGGAAATTAATCTCTGTAGCTGCTCCAGCCCACTGGAATACACTACCCTCAATATCTGGCAAGCCCCCATCCTCCTTACCCTCCTTAGCCCTGAGAGGCTGGCTCTTCCAACAAGCTTTGGGCTAAGATGAATGTTCATGTATGGGAATTTTTGTTTTGGGCACCATAAATTGTTTCAGATCTGGGTTTCCTGCTATTTTATGTTTTATTATGTCCTTGTAAACCACCTTAAGATGTACATAAGATGAGTTGCCATATACATTTTTAGACTAAAAATATGTCTAAACGTTGAAACACTGATAAATCATATTTTGTTATTTTATTGATTCATTTGAGAGCTATAAAAAGTCATTTTTTAAAAATGGAATGGTATGTCCAGTGCTATTTTTGTTTTAAAAAAAAGGTGCCAGAACTCACACACGTCATACAACCCGCCTTACCTATCCTACAAGGTTTCATCCAGAAAAGGTGCCGGAACTCCATTCTGGGCGTTCTATGACAAAAAAAGCCCTGGGTATGTCATTTTAGCAAAAAAGATCCTTGTATTCACCTGGCTAAACCTAAAAATAGTCAATATGATTTGATTTTTTTTATATTTTTCTCTCCCTTTCTCTCTACTTGTAGTTGGAGGAGAACAAAATTATTGCATACTGTGTTTCCCCCAAATAAGACCCGCTCTTACAATTTTTTTGCATCCAAAAGAGGCACCAGGGGGATATTTTCTTACTATCTTATTTTTGGGGATGACTTACCCGCTTACCTAAGGACTGCCACAGCCAGGCCTCCCACACCCCAACACTTGTTGCGCCACTGTCCACTGTTCTGTTTCTAATAGAAGATGATACCATCATCATTTTAAGATCTGCTGACGCTGCATTGATTTTGCAATGAGCAAAATGTTACAGGAATTTTGTCTGAGCAACTATAATAGTTCTGTATACAGAACCTATGTGGTGGTGCCATCAGCTGGTAACATCTGGAATTACATTTACTTCATTATTTACATTGTATATAAGTTCAAAATGAACTTTTAGAAAGAGACCAGACTTGGGATTTGAATGTTTTTTAGGATGATAGACCCATTCTGGTATTTTGAGAAATTGCTATAGGTGCTCTTGCAAACTGGCTGCAGAGGAAGCCTTGCCCAATCACAAGCTGGTTGCCACAGGGATATAACCAGTTGCTAGACTACAACTTTTCAGTACACTATTTGCCATCTCTTCTAGTTTCTCTCCAGAAAAAAATATTTCCTAATGTACCTGCTTACTTTGTCTTTTTTCAGGGCAGATAGCACACTTATAAAAGGCCACTGAGCTATAGCCAGAGTTTACGTACATATCAAGGACCCTGCTGAGAGATAATGGCTGTACCAAGGTCACTAAATCAAATTTCGTGGTTGAGGGAAGACTAGGACCTAGTCTTCCTACTCCTATTGCAACACATTAACTACTGCACCACACTGGCACTTTGAATTTATAAGGTCCCTGCAGGACCTTAGGGGGGAAAAGATGGTTTTGGAAAAACAATATTGAATTTCAGGATTTAATGACCATGGTCTAACTAGCAATTTCCAGGCATTTCATCAGCAACTATTGCTGGCATCTTCAAAGGCAATTATAGACAAAGGCAACTGAATAGGGACTGACTGGGCTGCTGTCTTTAAAGTCAAATGACCTGACCTGGTTGGTTTTAGCCAAACTGATTTGTTTTTGGTGCAGGCTGGTGAAGGCTAGTCTCACATTGGTTCTTTGTTTGTGCCAATCCTAATTGGTGGTTTTAGTGCTGTTTGATCCTGTTTGTTCATGCTGGCTTCTGATTGGTCATAATCTGCAATGCCTCTTGTAGCAGACCACCTTGCCTCTGAAGATGCCAGCCACAGATGCCAGCAAAACATCAGGAAATTCTATTGTCAATACCATGGTCATTATTGTTCTGTCCACATAACTAAAAGCTTTGCAGTTCAATAGTCAATATAGTCAAATGTAGTCAAATGTCTATAGTGAAAATCAATGTCCGAAAAAGGTGTTCAGACTAGCTACAATATAGAAGCAGGATAACTATGTATTTTATTTGATAGCTCTATCTACTTGATAGGTCTGACCACTTGAAATACATTTTGGGCAAATAATTCAGGTGGGAAAAATCTTAATGGGCCAGACAACATTGTGTATGATTTGGTAGAAATATTATTTTTTATATGTCTAAAGAAATACCAACTCTAGCATGAACTGTAGAGCTAAACTCAACTAATTATATAAAACTACTATGAGAACTGGCAATGTGGAAATAACAATGGCTTACATACAGGTTGTGAACCTCCACCACAGTTAAACTTCATGAAGGTGAAGGTTTGTTCCTCAAGCTTGTGGGCTGGTTTCCAAATGTTTCATTACTAGACTAGGTAACATCTTCAGTGGAGTTTAAGGGGTGTCAGTGTCAGTGTTCTTCTGTTTATAAGGACTTCCGGTGTGGGTGTATCACATGAAGATGTTGTCTGACCCACCTACATCTGAAGCCCTTATAAACACAAAAACACTGACACTGACTTCCCCTAAACTCCACTGAAGATGTTAGTTAGCTTGGTAACAAAATGTTCGGAAACCAACCCACGAGCTTGGAGAATGAACCTTCGTCCTCATCCTACACCCAAGCTACAGATATCTGCCATTAAATTTCATATTACAGGCAATAATAGAGTTCATCCACCATTATTTGGAAAATCCAAAAGAAACACAGAATCTGAATATTTGTTCTTGATGCTACTCATTTTTTTTCTTTAATGGAATACAGAGAAAGTATAGTTGCATATCTCAAATTATATACCATGGAACAGGTTGAAAGATTTTCTTGCTGAATAAAGCAAGCATCAAAGCCTCTGTAGTTACAGTCTGGGCTGCATTTCAATCAGTAGGTGATGGCATCTCTTGAGCAAAGGTCTGATCTGAGATGATGTCAGATAAAGAACCAGCTTTCTTTCTGCATTTCAAATGCCATCAACTCAGAATTCCCATGTTTTCTGTATGGCAGAGATGGTACTGTACTGACAGATTGTGGCAATAATCATTGTGTGGACATGTGCTAGCAAGAAAACAAACGTTCCTGTTGGCCTGATGGCATGAATTGCAGTACAGGTAGTCCTTGATTTATGACCACAATTCAGCCCAAAATTTCTGTTGCTAAGCAAGACAGTTGTTGAATTGAGTTTTGCCCTATTTTACATTTTTTTGCTATAGTTGTTAAATGAATCACTGCAGCTGTTAAGTTAGTAACACAGTTGCTAAGTGAATCTGACTTCCCCATTGACTTTGCTTGTCAAACATTTGCAAAAGGTGAAACACATGACATTGCAACTGTCATAAACTGTCATTGCAACATGCTATTTCCCAAGAGTCCAAATTTTGATCACACTATCACCGGGATGCTGCAACAATTATAAGTGTAAAAAATGTTCATAAGTCACTTTTTCCAGTGCCATTGTAACTTCAAATGGTCACTAAATTAATGATTGTAAGTCAAGAACTACCTGTAATAAAACTTCCCTAATGTCCAAAAGTGCTGTGGGACAATAGATAATGCAGAAAAACAATGAGACAAAGGAAGCACCAAGAAGAAGAAGAAAGTGATGCACGTAGGCTTTATGGAAGGGCTCTTATGTTTCTATGAAAGAAATATGACCTGAAATAAATAGAAAAAAGCAGAATAATAGTTAATTACATTATATAACTCTAGGAAAAACACCTACAGTATGTGCTGAAAAAAACGCATCTGTCATAGTCAAACTGTGACTTGTAAGGACCAAAGTTAAATAACAAAAACAAAATGATTTCCATGGTTGAAATGAAGAGTTAGGAACCATGAGGAATAGTCATAATATAGGGCACTAGTTTCTGCAGTGGGTAACACACAATTTTCTACAAACATCTGTTATTGCTCATTTTGTTGTGCTATACCATAGCTGTTACACCATCAAATACATGAATGCATATTAAGAAATCAGAATAAATAACTGCAACCAAATTGTATAGCAATACAGAAAGCAATGAACATGTAAAATGCACACAATCTTTATCATATGAAACCAGCAAGGACCAGACAGAAGGGGAGCAGTAAGAAATTAAGAAAAGGTATTTTTTTTAATTACCCCATACATTATGCTTCACTAAGAAAAACTGTATCTTCTTAAGAACAAACTGACTTATATGTTTATTAAACCATCCCACAAATTTGCGTTTAAGTCTTTGGATAAATGAGAAAAGGTCAGCACTACAATCAGGCTTAAGTTTGTAAAGTTACAACTTTCCCTTGCCCAAACCAATAGTCAATTATTTAGCCTTGCAATGGACACTAAGGAGCATGCCAATAGATAGTTTTACTCTGCAAAAAAGAAAGAGAAGATTTACAGTACAAGATTTGTACACCTCCATTTTGTATATTTCTAAGGAAAGTGCATAGCAGTGAACTGCATTTCTTGTTTTGTGATTAGAAATTGGATTATTTGGGAAACTGGCTAGGGTTAGGACTAGAAATCAAAAAAATATTATTTTGCTCTAATAGACATGGTTGAGATTTGTTTCTAAAACTGCATAGAAAGCAAAGCACAAACAAGAGTGTAGATTTTTGCCCAAGACAAAGTACATGTTTCAGAAAAGTTTTATTTATGACTATTTTCTCTTGATATTCAGCCATTATGCCATAATTGGAATGTCCATAACTGAGCCAGCAAGTCCAAATTCTAATGGGTTATTCATGCTCAGATGGCATGACGGTATACCTCTTATTTCTAAAGATCTGCCACTATCATTCTTTTAAAACAGTGGTTCTCAACCTTTTTAATGCCGCGACCCCCAACCAGTCATAAGTCGAGGACTACTCAACCCGTTGTAAGTCGAGGACTACTCAACTGATGCAGCACCGTTTGCAGAATGGGACTTTTGGTGGGCTAAGCAGGGCAGAGACAGCCTGGACAATTCCTATTGGCTTTTGAAAGCCAATAGAATTAGACTCTATTCAAGAGAGTCTATTCTACTGGCTTTCAAAAGCCAATAGAATAAAAGGGAGTAGCACAGCTAAGGAAAAGGGGGAAAAAATGGCGGACTGCATTGTTTAGCGACCCCTGTGAAATGGTCGTTCGACCCCAAATGGGGTCCCGACCCACAGGTTGAGAACCACTGTTTTAAAATTAAGATAAGGTGCAAAACCACAATGCATCTTATAGAAAATCCAATTTGAGATAAATAAATTAAAGTTTTCTTCAAGTAACCCTGATTCATGATGACTTCAGGGAAATATTTCTGTTGAATTCTTGGCATCAACAAAGAAGTAATTTGCCACTGCTTTTGAGAATATTTGTTTTTTTTTTTTTATTTTCAAGCCTGGCCTGTGCTGGTTTTTCTTGGTGATCTCTCAGGTATGACTCTGCTTAGATTTTGAGGCCAACCAATCTCACTCAGTTGCTGCCTGGGCTGAAAATATGTTATTTCCTCCAAAGAACTATTTCAGGTAAGTAGATAGGGCTGACTAGTGCTAAGATAAAGGCCTGATGTTTTTATACTGAATTGGCCATTAAATCAGTTGTATCCAAGATCTTAGCATTGGAAATGTTAATCAGGCACCGTAATCCCTTTGAGTTTGGGACCTTTAGCAATGCTGCACAAAACTGATAAAATATTTTAAAAGGATGCCATTGGGGGAAAGGCATACTTCTCATTGTCCTGTTGGTGATTTGGCAGCATCAAACATCTTCTTCCTGCCTTCCATTCCTGACATGGCCTCCACATTCTTACGCCAGTCACTCACTTCCACTGGACGTTCCTGTGAAAGAAACCAAGACGTTAGTCCTTACTTGAAGAGGAACTTAAGCAAAGGACTAACTTATACAAGTAGCGATGAAGATATACACTCTGTATATGCCATAGGAACAGAAAGGTGAGGAATACAATGTAAGGTCACATGACTAAACTTTTATAAATATAGTTAATATAGGAAGAGTTCCATAAGGGTATATTGTACTGGCAGGTTTCCAGGCATACATTATTATATGCAGAAAATAGAATCTAGACAGGCTGAGCACCAATAAACTCTTCAAAAAGAGTTATTTTAAAAAAGCAGTCTTTGGCGTTCAGGGAGTAAAGATAAATATACGAACCAAGATGTAAAGGACAGAATCAAAGCATCTTCTAATTTAAATCGAAACTGTACTGTTTAAGCACTGGAATATATGCCTGTATCCAGGCTAGCTCTGTCTGGAATTTACCATATGCTAACATTTTTCATATCTGTTTTCAGATTTATTACTATGTGTAATAAAGAAAAAGGCCTGAATCATTAAACCTTTTATTTCCTTCATCAATATCCTTGCAATTTTGATCGCATAACTGTGGGGATGCTGCGATGGCCATAAGTGCAAGGATTGATCATAGGTCACTCTGTTCAGTGCTGGTGTAAGTTTGAGTAGTCATTAAACCAATGGTTGCAAGCTGAGGATTACCTGTAGACCAAGAAAATTCCAGTCTAGAATATGCAATAAAATGCAGTGGTTTTCTTCCATGATAAAATCCTGGTTCTTATTGGCAGTGCATAGAGAATTGCAAATCATATGGATGAACTTACTAATTTTACTTTAATGAGTGGGCTCTCCAACAATTTTCACAATTCTCATCCTTCATGGGAGAAGCTGTCTTAATTTTAGTTCCTGTTCCATAATACCTTTTACAATCCTCAATCTATTTAATAATGTTCATTTACGAACTGTTAAAGGTAAGGAATATCTATCTATCTATTATTAAATTTATATGCCACCCATCTGGCCATCATGTGGCTCTATGGAAGAATATTAATCAAGAGAAAACATAAGAACATATTTCTTCATGATGACATAAAAAAATATGCAAGTACATGGGACACTGAGCAAACATGATATACAGGGCAATAGGTGAGATTTCCAGTCCCCGACCTTTTCTGTGTCCTCCTTCTTGACAGACTTGAGGTTGGCTCTGAGGTCCATAGATACTTTGTGCTTTGAGCCAAGCAGAGCTCTAAGCATGGCATCTGCAGACACCCGGACACGGCGCAAGGGAGGACGCTTGAATTTTCCCCTAAGGTCAAGCACCTTCAGTTTCAAGTCTTTAATCTGAAGAATAGACAATATACATGGTCATGTATCATAAGAGATCTAAGGACACACACACAAAAAGACTTACTCTTTCCCAGGAAAATGGTAGTAGGAGTCCAGCCCACTTGCTAGGTTACAAGAAGGAATGCTTTGGAAAGCTTCTTTTGCTGAAAGATATTCTGCATTCTGTACTAGGTATGTTAGCTGCCTTGAGTTATTTATAAAAATAATAAAGGTGGGAATATAAATAATATAAACAAATATTCAGTAGCCTCTGAAAAACTGTCACAGGAGCCATGGTTTATAATCTCAGTTTCCTTGCTTTCAGTCTGCACACATTTTATTCATTCCACTGATAAGGGGGAAATTAGCATCTCTACTAAAGCAAGAAAGCAATATAAGGTTATATATAGAACATTAGCCTGGAATCCATATTTAAAAATAATAATCCAGAGCTCTTATGGAAGATTCTGAAGATGTTCCTATTTACAATTTAAGACAAGGAATTGCTCCATTCTGGTTACCTTATGCCAGTAGGCAAAAGGGTCTAAGACAACTTGCTGCAGCCAACTCACCACAGCGAACTTGTTGTAAGGAGTTACAAGAGTTACACGAATATCGAAGAAATGGTAGAATAGAATCATTAAAGAAAGGATGCAAAGAAGAAACAAAATGAAATGTGAATGGTGAAAATTAAAATTATTTTAAAATAATTTTAAATAATTAAATTGAATTATTCAATTGTCCTGTGGCGAGTTATCCTGTGGCAAGTTGGCCATGGCAAGTTGTCCTGCAGTGAGTTGGCTGTGGTAAGTAGTCCCATTCTGCAGTCAGAAACATAGGCCAGAATTCATTTTAGAACAAAATGGGTAAAATAGTTAAAACTGCCTCATAAAGCTATTATCTAATCTGTATTAGATATTTTCTTACAGACAATGATGCTTTCTTATTTTTTGTATTAATGTGTTATTTTTATCTCAGAATTTAAATTAAGAACAATTCTCTGTCTTCTTACCTCCCGTGTGTTATGGTTACACTTTGCTTCAATATCATATCTCTCTTCATCCACAATGTCTACTTTCTCATGAAGCTCCCGGCATAGATCCTGTGCAATTAAAAGGGGGAAATGTCAAGGGATATCTTTTCCAGGCCTTGGATTGGGTTATTTCTTACTAATATTTCATTGGGGGAATATATAGGATCAGATATTTTGGTTAGGCATTGTTTCAATGCTAGACGTTGTCGATTCTGTTATTCTTTTGATCAGAACTTCAGAACTGTAAAGATCTTAAATCAGCAGCATTTGATATCAGTATTTGTGGTAGCCATCCTGTTCAGTGATCCCAAAAGACTCCACAGCCAGATATATGACATTCTTCATGAATGATCAAGGTCTAAAAATAACTTTACTTTTTTGTGGCAATTTAGGACACATTTAATAAATATACAGTATACACATAACAGTATTGCAAAGCTGTGCAGAACGTACAGATTATATACAGAAAGAAAAATGTAATGTTGAAGTATTAAGCACCATTGTTTCTTACAACCTAAAAATAATGAAATGGTGGAAAAGCATGACATTTGGAAAAATCACCAGAGCGAATCTGGTGGAAGCTACCCATAATTATCGGGGGGGGGGGTGGAGGAAGGGTGTTACTTTAAATAAGACAACAACAGTCTGTATGACTCAAGTTTAAATATTTCTGTTTCAGTTGTAGTATGTAAATATTTTAATAAATCAATCTAAATGTGGAAATAATGCAGATGACACAATAATATATGTCCTCTTTTGACTCTTGTTTTAGCGACAGCACTGCTATTGCATGACAGCACAGAAGTGGCGACCGTATTTTGCCCTACTAATATGAGAATCTTGAGATTGTGGTGACAATAAATCTGTCAAATATCAGTCAAACATTCTCATTTTATCTAAACTTCAAAAGTGACATTTTTAGATAATTTTCTTCCCAAACAGTTTCTTGAAGCATCTCTTACATCTAGTTTAGACAATAAGTCATCTGGACCCATCACTCTCTCTCTCAGTCCAGCTCTCCTCACAAAGTTGTCGTTATGGGGAAAATTGGAGAAATAAAGAACATTATGTATGTTTGCCACCTTGAGCTATTTATAAAAAAATGATAAAGGTAGAATTTTAAGAAATCTTTAAAAACCCCAATGATATATGTATTATTCCATCTTTTGGGAAGGGAAAAGATGGCATGAACTGGAGTTCTGAATTAAATTTCCTAATACAGCTCCTCAGAGTCCTGTGTAATTCAACATGTTCACCTAGACATCCACTCCATTGCCTAAACCAAGAACCTACCTGGAGTTGGGAATAGGAAAGCCCACTGATATGTATAGGTGTTATCCTTTCTGCCAAATATCTCTCCTTTTCTCCTTGTTTGTCCACTTGTTCTTGTTCCCATTCTTCTTTGGCTTTAGCCAGCATCAAACTCTAGGGAAAAAAAATAGGGAAACATTTGAAAGGTAACCTTAAAATACCTTTTTCACCATGGATCTGAAATATCAGCCACAACAAAGGTTTATGAAGAATTCCTATATATAATGCACAAGGCCGAAGCCTTCATCCAGTTCTCCAACCTTCTGCCTCCAAATGAGCAGCAGATAAAATTGGGAAAGCTATCCCAAATTTACATAGAAGAATTTGTTCTGTATCGTTACATGCAAGAGTATCTCGCTTTAATTAATGCATGATAGCTTGCATCATGACTTACCTTTAGAAGGAGTTTGCGTGAAGCTGAGATCTTGGGCTTCCTCTAAAGAGCAAAAATAAAAGAAATCAAGGGCACCATTTCAACAACACAGTGATAATCACATATTCATACTGGCAAATGTTAAGAAAAATAAATCATGGAACTGTACTTACCTCCCTACAGAAATTCATTTAAGAGAAGGAAGAAAGAGGGGGAAAAAGTGGAAAGAATAGAATGAATACATGAAATGTAATATTCTACTCAAGATACTGAAAATATGAGTGAGTGAAAACATGTTATCAGGCTGGACTCCTTAGTGATTCTGTCTGCCTTTTGAGGTAGGCCATATTTGAATACCAAAATTGTGAATACTAAAACTACTTTTATTATAGGCTTAAGTAAGAAATATGAATGTGCCTTCCCCCTCCCTTACTGTGACAAATAAATATGATTCATAAACAAACAAACAAATAAAATGTTAAGCAGAACTGGGGAGGCTCAAGTCTAGCACACTTTCTCAAATTCCATTCCTGTTTTGGGCTGAGATTTCTGTTTTCTGATCACAGCTTTGGCTGTGGCTTTTCCTCCTTTTCTTTGGGATTATTCTCCCATCCTATTGCAGATCTGCATTGATCAGGATGGATTTTCCTATCTGCTGTTGTCTTATTAGCTGTATTATTAGTCTTGTTAAAACCTCTTCTTAAAAATCATAAGCCTCTGTTAATCATAATAATCACAATGATGTCATTCTACTATGGTTCTTTAACCTAGTCTTCCTGAAACATGTGCTGTCCTCATGCCTTGAACTACAGTTTTCAGAATTGCCAGGCAAGATAGTCAATAATTCTGTAGACCCAAAACATCTGGAAAGCACTAGGATAACAAAGTGTATCCTAATCTTCTAACCCAGGGGTGTCAAACTGCCGGCCCACAGGCCAGTTGCATCATGCAGAGGCTGCATCACCTCAGCTCCGGCAATGCGAAAAATGTTGTGATACGTCATGACACATCACATGATGCGCCAAGTTTGACACCCATGTTCCAACCTTAACCATGTGATCCAATCACATGGGCTAAGAATAGAGGTTCCATTCAGACAATATCCTTTCTCTATTTACTAAAGAAAGACATTTTCTAGGTCTACACAATGTAGTCAAAACACACAAAATGCTAATTTAAAACTAAGCAAGCTCAGTATTTTAGGGAAATGAGGCTGCTAGTTTGGTAACATACTTATTATGAACGGTGGGTGAACACAACCAGAATCTGACTAAAAATGTTGTTAAAGATTTCATTACAGTTTTGTGTATTTGTCACTGCTACATGTTTTTAGAGGACTTTCCGTAAAATGGAAACATTTATATATTAAATACTGGAGCCTAGACTCAGACAATAAGAATTATTTTCACACTTGATCACATCTGCAAATGTACTCACATTTGAATAATCGACTGGTGAATTGCCAGATTTTGAGTATGAGGTAATTACATTCCTTAAACAAAAGGATAGCAATCCCCAGTAAAAGCTACTCTTATCAACTCCTCATCCTGATCATTTATGGAACACATTGCTGCATTGGAAAATCTTTGCATTTTTTTCTGCTGTGCAAAACTAGTTTATATGTTTGACCTCAAAATGATCTCTAAATGCTCTGTAACTATTGGTAATCAATTGGGTTCTGCATCTATTCTCAGCCAGTGATATTTATCGGAATGTTGGTGGATGATTTGTAATATATCACCAATATTCAGTGTTGAATCAAAACTGTTTGGCAAATCTCTACTTTCCACTTTAGCTTTTCTATAATAAAACCTTTGTGCATTGCTGAGAAATATGTAGGAATCCTTCATTTACATTTTGTATTGCACTTCTTTGCCTAATAGAGGGGAAAGAAATACTACAGGTAGAACTGACATTGAAAAACTCATAATCCAAATGATTGCCACCTTGATATATCTCAGTGATAGGCACCTGACTGTCAAGATGTCAGAGGAGGGGTTATAGAGTGAATGAAGGAGAGCAAGTTTGCCTTTGGCAAGGGAGTAATTTGTAAGTGGCCAAACCCAGCAGTTCATATGGTAAATAGGGAAGGCCTGCCTGAAACTCATTTTATAATAGTAACTATAATATTAATTTTCCAAAATGTCTGCCCCCCCATAAAAGGTTAAATATCTGGTAGTAATTTATTTACGGATTTGAAAATTCAGTGCTTGTAGCCTTCATTTGTAAAGCTTGCTGAAAAGAAAACCAAGAGACCAAAAATGAATGGGTTTCTAATTTAGAGATTTTTTTCTTTTAAAAGTTAAAACCTGAATATCAAATTTCTCATATCAAAACTAAACCTAAAAGTGTGATTTGATTAGCTTAATTTGAGAGCTATTGTCCTGTAATCACCAGTTTGGAAGAAAATCCCATTTAACTTAATGAAACTAACCTTTGAGTAGACATACACGCTTGGTATAAAATTTAAATTGTATCCAAGACATGACTTGAATCTTGGAAAACAGCAGCTCTTTATCAAGTTTTGTTCTCAACAAGCAGAGAGTGAAATGAAGGAGAGGTGGAGAAATCTATAGTGCAATATTAAGTGCATTTATCTACTTAACATAGAAGGTAAATGGAAGAACAACTCATTTTGAGATTTTTAAGCAACAAGCCTAGTTCTATTTGAAGTATCGCATCTCAAATTGCAATCATTCTGAGGTCAAAGTCAGATGATTAATCTAGACCACATGTGAATGTAGGATATCTCAGCCAATGGGGAAAATAAAATATTTACTCACACTTCAGGCATTGTGGAAACAAATGTTGTGCCTACAAATCAAAATAAAGCAATGAATTACAAGAAATGAAACAATTCCATCATTAAAAAACGAATGCAAACAATGATGCATAATATAAGCAACTTCCATTTATTCTGTATTATATTCATTTTATATTTCTTTATTCCAAGATTCCAGGTGGTTAGAAAAAGTGAGAATGAATAAAAGAATTTCCCAGCTACGATGCACTTGATATATTTTGTCCCCAAGGGGAGAGTGACAGCTCTAATGGAGTGGTAAATCCCATTGAACAAATAGCTAAAAATAATTGTTATGACAATGAACAACAAAGAATTGTTTTATTGTTATTACTGGATAAAATCAAATATATTTAAAATCAAAAAGATGATCCATAATAAATTGCATTTATGTGAAGCATTCTGTGTACGTATTTGCAATATAAGAGCTTTGCCAATATTATCAGTTCCACTTTCAGCTTATGGATATTCTCTGCATAGGTTCTTTTAAAAGTAAAGACACTGAATCCTAAATACAGACCTGGATGTTTAACTTCAGGCGATAACTCTGGACATAAAGTATAGAAAGCACAAAGTGAAATCCATGGTTTTTACTTCTGAGGAACAAGCATAGAATCGAACACAGGTTCATAAATAGAGCTTAACTCTCAGATGGATCCCCCAATGTTGAGAGAACTCAGAAGCCAAGTCCCAGCCCTGTGATGAGAATTGACAGAAGAATGGAAGGAGAAGAATCTGATAGCCACTTATTCCCACTGCTGTCTTACAGCAGCAAGCATGAGCAGGCAAGAGTTGCTTCTCCTCAATCCTCAAAGTATTTCTCCTTCTCTATCAACTTCTTGCATTCAAACCCTGCCCTCAAGACTCTTCTGAACATCTTTTTTTGGGGGGGAGGGGGTGGGCTTAACATCTTTGAACTGCAAAAATGTCCTTGCTACCATCCAACAAGAATGAGCATTTCCCACATCTCTGCTGCCATCTTTAGCTAATTAGCTTTTTGTCACCTGGCCATGATCACTGTCAAAGGGATGGGGCAGGGGATGGGCAGCAAGGGGACCCTAAGTGTCTGCCTTCTCTGCCTGCCTTATCCTTATTGTACTACTTTCTCTGTTGCCAGTCTTGTATTATGTCTGCAGAAAGTACTGGGCAATATTAAGCCCTCAAACATAGATGCCCTGGACACTTGCGCCCCTTGCCTGTAGACTCTTGGGTCCTGAATCTTTGAAGACTCCAAAGTAACAATTGGAATATTTATTAAGAGATTTAAAAATAATACTTGTCTGAAATACATTAAGATACTAAAAAAAGATTAGACTGTAAAGTGCCTAGGTGGCTTTTTTAAAGCTCTATACAGACATTTGAATAATTTGATAAATAGACCTTATCCTATGGTTTCTGTATTCAAATCCTATCTCCAGCAAAGAGGCTTAAATCAAAGTTAAATAGCGTAATCATCATTTTTTTTCAATACAATTCATCCATATTAGCTTCAAATTTTGAGCATTTTCCCATAACAAATGTAAAAGCTGGAAACTCCATATCTATAATTCAAAATAGAAGTTTTTAATTCTAACAGATGCAAATTTCTCACTTTTATATATATGATTATTCTGCAGGTCATCATTGGAAATTTCTACAATACTTATATAGAGTATACAAAATCTAAAAATATGATTCTAAGCAGAGTATTCTTATTCTTTAAAAGTAGAGTTTTTAATATTGTGTGAGTGCTACTGAAAATATTCAGAAATAAATTCATCAAATACTATAGTATTTCTACTTAGATAAATTACCTTGGAGTTTAGTTTTTCTTAAGCTGTTTGTTTGACTTCATCATTATGAAGTTAAGAAAATGCAAGATACCTACAAAACACTGAGAAGACAGTTCAGCAAAAATGGGCTCCCGGTAATCTGATACAGAAAATAAGTCTTTGCAGTTTTTCCACAGCTGAACAGGAGCTGGAATTTTGTGTGGGAGAAAATGGATGTTTAGGCATGCCAATTTTCAGTGGGCTTGCTTCACATATTTGTATTGTAATCATGTATGATATAATTATTCACATCTGCTCCCAAGGCTTTTCATAAACACTTCTCTTGAGATCTAATGATTCATAGCTGAAACTGCCCTTAAGCATCTCACTAATCTGTCTATTTTATGTATATAAGATATTAAATAATAATTAGAAAAAAACATCTCAGTTTCCCCGTGGCTGGCCTAGCAAACTTAATTGTTTTATCATGCAAAAAGAAATTGTATGAGGTCCTGTTCAGCCAGCTGATCTTCTCATCTGGCCTGATCAAAATAAAGTAATGAAGTTATAATTATTTTGCCCTACTTGAACCTAAATCATCACAGTTCCTTTGGTACATGATTACCTCAAGGCTAAGTCTTTGATCAAGCATCTTACCCTAGTGCAGTCCAGGCAGGAGAGAGATGGTGGCTGGAGAATGGAAAGGCTCAGACTGTGAACGACAGAGAAAAGGATGGGAGTAATAAATTGAAGCTTGACTACAACTGGTCAGTAAAAATAGAACGGAGACAAATACCCTTCTGGTACGCCTGCTTCCACACTGTGAATAGTCTACCCACAGACCACACATCCTTACTGTCTAGTCCTTGTGAATTGCACACATATGCACCTTGTCCATTACTTTTCCAATACTCTTGGAAGAATATAGCACCCGAGACATTCAGTTGTACCCTGTTCAATTTCAGTGAAGCTATTGTTCTTGTTCTTTTTGTTGAATTGGGAAGGGCTGGAGAGTAAAGCCAAAAATAGCGAAACTAAGCATCTAGCAAGCCAAGAACAGAATCTGTTGGCGCTGGCATGGATTCAGGCTGAAGTTTGGTGGATTGTAACAAAGCCAAAATCTGGTGATTCATTAGCATTTCAGACCTTAGAAAACAGTACTGGATAATACTATGATTCAGTGATTGAGTACATGATTTTAGAAGTTCAAGTTCTCAAATCCAGATTGTTTCCAGCATCATCAAAGAAGAAGGGCCAAGCAGAGGATAATGCAGAAAAAAACAAGCCATGGTGGCTAATGCAAGATTTAAAAGTCAGAGAGTTGTGGCTGTGATATTGCAGCTTCTTTTGTTCTAGTACAGGGGTCTTCAATCTTAGTCCTTTTATGACTTGTAGACTTCAACTCCCAGAATTCCTGTTCTAGTACAATATCAGCTGGTGCAGAAGCTGATCCTTGACCTGCTTTTTCTTGACCCAGTTTTTGCTCTTTGAGCCATAACAGTAGATAGATCTTCAAATTACTTGTGAGACTATTATAGAGAATGGAAGCAGGCTACACACTTCCTCATATTCAGTTGAATTAAACAGAGAGTGGGGCCAGCACAATTGTGTGTGTGATTGTAGTCAAGGCCTAATAATGTTTTTTTTAATTAGGTAATGCGGCCAGAGCAATACGTGTGTGGTTGAATTTAAGGCCTAATAATGTTTTTGAAATTAGGCAATAGGCAGCTTTGATGGTAATTTATCAGTCAGCTCCTGTTTTCTCTCACCCTTATCATCTTCAGGCACAGAAAATAACTATGATTAAATATACAGTATATACACATACATAGCCATTCCTTCACCTATTCCACGTTTAACTGTGAGGGAACTAAAAGATCTTTTGCAACTTAATAAAAGCATAATTACTCCAAAGTATAGGGTGCAGGCGTCCTCCTCATACAAGATGTATGTGTGCATGCATGTGTGTGTGTGTGTATTTGATCAAGTACTTGAGGCACAGGCTGCCAAGAATAGATACAAAGCTCAGTGCAACAGCCTAGCATGATGTCCCTCAAGAAGAGCCACAAATATTTAACATGCATTCACACTAACCAGACTGAACTGGCATATAAACTGCTCATAACCCTACCAATTCATCTCCATCTAATAGCCTCACACATGGATATTGTATGATTTAGGAAGACTCCCTGAAAACAATAAGGCCATACAGCATTGCTTAGGTAGGACATTTGGAAGAGTTGAAAATTAAGAAGGATTTTTTTCCCCCCTGTGGACTGCCTTTCCTACATTTCAGCTAATGTAGCAGCTGAAATAAGGTCTTTGAAGGGGATAAAGTTAAACCCAAAAAAGTAGAGTACAATGGCCAATTAGACTTAGCTCCCCCAAAGGAAATGCCATGCAAGGACAGGGAAACAGAGAACAACAACTTGCCTAATATTTGCATACATAATTAGGATAATTTAAATGGAAATGAAGGAACTTCTAAATAGTGGGGAACAATTTGGCCAGCTTTGAAACAGAGAATATCTTCAAAGAAAGGGCTATAAAGGAGGACCTATGGCCATCATAGAGGAAATATCTTACCATCTGAGAATGCTATTGTTGTCATTGCAAAATTACCTTTGGTTGGACATTTCACTAAGTGTCAGATTTGGACAAAATATAGGAGCACACATTGTGGCTGATCAGACAGATCATATGTATGACAAATCTATAGCCAGGATTGATAAAAATGGATGAGAACTATGATTAAAGAATTGCATTGAAACTAGGTTGATCAGAAATGGAGTGACCCATAATTTTATCTCAGATCCATACAAAAACCAAGGAAAATCCCAGTATTTACTGGGGGTGGTGGCCTTTGTTAACTGTCCCCTATCTCATTTCTGATTTCACCTCCCTTTCTGACACCCATGAGCTTTTCTTGCACCTGTTCAGCCATATATTTTTAGAGAAGAAGTTATGAGAACACAATTCTATAGTCGGGCAAGGACAATGCCTGGCATTTTAATCCTTGCTGCTATTATGGTTCAGGCAGAGAATATAAGCAGGAGCTTCAACTTTAATGACTGACAGAAGGAACAGGCATAGGGTTTCTTCTGCCCTACTGCCAGGGTGTGCATCCAAAAGATCAACAAGGCAAACCCATCTGTATTTATAACAATTTTAAAAGTCATCTGTCCTGAAGAGCTCAGGGCAGTAAACATGTTCTGCCTTCAACTGTATGTTTGTGTCTGCACACAAAGATTCAGTTATTTGAGCTAGGACTCCTAGTCTAGACAGGGGTAGCTCCTATCTCCAAAACTGATCTGGGCAGATCTTCAAGACATGCTTTATTTTAACAAGGATTTAAACAAAGCATCCTCTTGAGGCTGATTTACAAACCAACTGGATCCTCTTATGTCAAAAGCATAGAACAGCCATGTTGCGTTACTTTGCTCTTCTTTGCTTCATTCCTTTCTCCAAAAGCAAGTATCAGAGAAGGCTAAAATGAGACAGTGAAGTGATATAAAGTACTTTTTCAAGACAAATCAAATTATCTCTTCACTTGATAAGTTTGATAACATCATCTTCACAGCATAAATGCAAATTATACATTATCATTGAGTAATCATAATTGTGCCGTATACCGAATCGAGGTTAAGAAAATTTGCCTTCGATTCTGAACTGAAATCAATGGGACTTCAGTTTATCCAATAACACAATTTAGTTCAATACAATAGTTAACATAATAGCAATAGCACTTAGACATGTATCTTTTCATAGTGCTTTAAAGCACTCTCTAAGTGGTTTACAGAGTCAACAATGGATCCTCATTTTACCAACTTTGGAAGGATGGAAGGCTGAGTCAATCTTGAGCCAGTTAGGATCAAACTCCTGGCAATGAGCAAAGTCAGCCTGCAATACTGCATTCTAATCACTGTGTCCCCACAGCTTAACATAACTCTTAATCTGAGAAAAATATATTTGATTTGAAGAACTGCAGCCAGGAGATCTTGGCTGGGTTTCCATTTGTGCCCTTTCTTGGTACAAGAGAACATAGTTATATTGATTCATGCCCTCATTGTTACCTGTGGGGATTACAGCCATACACTATATGGGCTCTTGAAGAATATTCAGACACTATAACTGGTCTTTCTTTCTTACAGACTCCTGATTGAGGATCATAAAAAAAACCCTCTTATTCAGTTACCAAATAAATTCCAAGTATCATTTAAAGAGCATGTATTGATCCATAAAGCCCTTCTGGCTTGACTCCTCACAGGATTGCCTTCTTCTATCTACATTCCACCTCTTGGAAATGTGGAATCATTAATGGCTATCTGATATATTGACCAACATATCAGATAGCCATTAATGATTCCACATTTCCAAGAGGTGAGGCAAAACCTGATGGCACAGCTTCTCTATAGCAGAGTTATTGCTCTGAAATGGCATCCTGTTGGAAAGCAAACCCAGCCATCATTACTGCCCTTTATTCCAGAAAGTATTTTCATGATTTGACTAAATCAATGGCTTGCCAACTTTATATTATTTCATTCTGTGTGTCACTTATGTTGGTACTCTGTGTAGTTGTTCAAACTGTCACTTCACTGTATTCTTTTAAGCTACCGAGAATATGGTAGGATATGAATCTAATAAATACATATTTACCTGGAATTCCAACATTTCTTTAAATCCAATATAATAAGTAAGAGAGGTTTCTCAAAGAAAAGTATGTCCTACTTACACTCTACCCTTTCCCAACCTGATGAAGCTCTTTGGAGACTGATAGTTAGAGTGGAACACATTGGGAGATCTTCATGCTGGAGTTGTCACATTGTATTCCATAAGATACTCTCTTCCTGAGATTTTAGCTTCAGAAAGAAAGCATATTTCATATGATGAAAAGAGCTTGGATATTTTAAAAATTATTCTTCTATTGAACTAGGAACCACTTATTGAATATTTGTTTTGTTCTGTGCTTTTCAGTCAACGTTGACCTCTGGTGACTGCCTGGACCCAGAGGTTTTCTTGGCAGGTTTCAGAACTGATTTGTTATTGCTTTCTTCCTAGAGCTCAGGGTGAGTACTTGGCTCAAGGTCACCCAGCTGGATTTGTACTTAAGGCAGGACTAGAACTCATAGTCTCCTGTTTTTTACCCTGGTGCTTTAATCATTGCACCAGATTGGCTCTTCTATCAGCCAGACACATCCTTGTCCAGGATCCTGAAAAGATTCAGAAGCCTGAAAAAAAGTTGTGCTGCTTTAATAAGGTAGTAGACTAGCATTTCTATGCACTTTGAAGCACATCTTCCAAATCATTTTTGAAGCATGCACAGTACTGTATATGTTTTCCTAAAAATGTACATAGTAATACTGGAAACAGAAAATGTTTTGATAATCATTATTGTACGGTAATATCACACAAAGCATTTGCCAAGAATCCCTACCTCACTATCTCAGTAGGAGGTCTGTCATGCTGCTATTTGTACCACAGCATCTTCAAATCATCCCAGATTTTTTTTTATTTTTTTTATTTTTTGGTATTTCTCTTACATCAGCGTCCTTGACCACCAAATCACTGATAGGGTGATACGATTTTTCCCCAGCAGAGCTGCACCCACTCTAGAGGACAAGAAACTATCCAGATTTTCTGGGAATGGAGTGAGGTCTATTTCACAACAGGAAACACAAACTGGACAGAGGGGTGTGTGGCAGACAAATATTGAAGAATATGCTTTGAGCCATGTCTAAAATGTGCAAAAATCAAACCTTTCAATTTAATCAGAATACAGCTAGAAGGGACCTTGGAGGTCTTCTAGTCTACCCCCCTGCTCAAGCAGGAGATCCTATACCCTTTCAGATAGGTGGCTGTCCAGTCTTTTCTTCAAAACCTCCAGTGATGAAGCACCGACAACTTCTGAAGGCAAGCTGTTCCACTGGTTAATTCTCTCATTCTCCCCCAGATTGTTAGGAGCTAATTTTGGGGGTGTGAATGAAGAGCACATGTTGGCAATACTTTACAAATAGACTTTTAAAAAGCTATTTATGACCCATCCTCCAAGGTACAACTGCTGTCCCCTTGGTCATGTAACCACAACTTGAAACATTTTTTGCCATTTTCCAGTAGAAAACAGCAAAATATGCCTATTGGATATGTTGGATTTAATCACATAGTTCCTTTAAGAACCACAAGGCTTGCTTAACAACTGCAGTGATTCACCTCATGACCATTATGTTTTTAAAATTGAATCTGGTGACAGTGGTGCCTTGACTTATAACTGCAAAAAACGTACAACCCAACTTCTAGGCTCCACTGTGCTCATTTATCTAGGACTATCTGAATGGCTACTTCTGGGTGACTGATAGGAATATCAAGCTGGTTTTTTTCACTTAAATATGATCAGCCTTGGAAACTAATGATAGGAGATTAGTTCAGCTTAATTAAGTCATCCACTCAACTTTGTTGAAAGGTCAAAATTAGTCACAAACCTATTTTGTTCTTTCAAAATTCTTCCCTGGGATAATCTAAAATCATCAGACTACCTAGGTGAAGCAGTTAATTAAATAGAGCAAAAAAAAAGCTGTCATGTGGACTCGTTGATCTCTAACTTTATTAAATAATTTTAAAGCACACCTTGTAGGTGTAGGTAAGTGTAGGAACATCAAAACATTTGGATATTTCCTTAATTGCTGAGTTACTACTTTAGCAAGCTATTCAAGGTGTACTTCAAACTGACCGATTCTGAATTTTGATGTGAAGAGACCATGTTTAATTAACCTTAAATCTGAATAATATATTTCTACATTTATGTATTTAATTAACATATACAACTTTTTAGCTTTATGCAAATTACCTTTCTCTTTGTCTCCTTTTGCTGACGCATTTCTTTTCTAGAGAAAGCAGAAAGAAGTATTGCATGGCATCCATAACAACAATTAGGACTCAAATAAAATACTGATATAAATTATCAGTGGGCATTCTCTAACTGAAACATTTAATGGAAATCTCTACATGGTTTGTTGGTCTCACCATTCAACCCAATATAGCACAACTAACAAAAGGATAACATTGCCATATATCAGAAATATCTCAGAAACCACCAACAGACTATTATAACCACATGGAATTAGGTTAGCACACAAACCAACTCAAATACTCCAAAACATCTTAAGAAAATGAAAAGACACAGCAGCCGCAGAAGAAAAAACAGGAATCATCCAGAACATACAGTGTAAAGACTACAACAACCACTATATACAATAGGACAAATGGGAGAAGACTAACAGAACACATCCATGAACACCAACTATTAATCAGAAGACAGGATGAAGAAGCTTTAATTTCATAACATGGATAGATTTAACCATAATTTCAACTGACTCACTGTGACCATCCTAGACCAAGCCAAGTCCAAAAATGCTAGACAATTCCTGGAAACCTGTGACTCTAACAAATCAGACATCAATAGACACACAAACGTAAACAACATTTACATACAGTGCAAAAGAGACAATCCACAAACCAAAAAAGGGAACAAAAAGACCTTTCCACCATCAATCAATACCCAGATGAGCATAGAGTAACATCAGGATTAATATCAGACCAATAACTGAGAATTAAATAATACTCCAATCAAGGAACTGCTAAACAAGCTAGCAATAAACAGCCCAACCAAAGAACTTTCAAGACCACTTCCATCAATGCTGACAAGCCACTAAAATATAAATTGAGACCAAATCCCACTCCTTACTAGCATTAATAATTTGGATAATGGGAATGTCTGCAAGAAAAAGACCAGGCTCAGAGAGAAACAAGGACTCATGTTTTACATATATATATATATATGAATGTAACAATATTGCTACAATTGTGAGGTAGGAAAACTGGATCTGAGTGGCCAAATTTAACCAGTGAAAATTATTGGTGACCTTCTGGCGTGCATGTTCTTTCACTGGTAACTAACTTTGTAATGCTTGCCCCTTCTGCTCTTATTTCTTACATTATTAGGAAATAATGCAGGGAATGGAGACTAATTTTTAAAGCAGCCGTAAAACCTCATTCTATCACTTGAGTAACCCAAAATATCAGGCTCCAAGTTATTTCCCACTTTACTTCTGATAAAATTATGCCATCTAAAGGTCTACAGAGAGGAAACACAAAACAATTTTCATGCCAAAGGGGATTTGGTCAGTTCCTGGAATGTGGCTGCTTGAGTCCATGCATTGAATCAGAGAAGAGAATACACGTCCTGCTTGTGTGCTTTTGAGAGCCATGTCCAAATTATCTCTACATCCAGGAAAATGCTCCTGTCATTTCCCTCCAGACAAAAAGCTTCTTTAGCTATCTCTCCTCATCCATTTCTCTCCCTCTGACCTTTAAAAAAGCAATAGCTACCAACAGGAGTACTACGTGGTACATCTTTAGAAACAACAGCTGAGCTTTTGTTTTCTTTAAAGATAATTCCTCCAATCACCCCTCCCCAACACACAGAGGCTGCTGCTCTTTGCCAGCTATGAAATGTCAAAAGAGAGTGGAATTTAGGCCAGTCCTCAGCAGCAGCTGCCAGAAGACTCTATTCATGAAGAAAATCATGAATACTGGGGGGGGGGGGAACGGAAGGGAGGAGTGCCTTGCTTGTTCCGGGCAGCTGAGAGTTTCAGAAAGCAGGGCAGTAATGAAATGAACTTGCCTGAGAAAGAAAGGAAAGCAGTGGTAGGGAGGGGCAAAAAAGTTAAAATGGTGGCTGCAATCACATAATCAAAGTCACTACCTTGACTTTTTGGATCCTCTGTTGTAGGAAGTGTAATTTCAGGCGTGGAGGGGGGGGGGAAATCCCCAAACAGTTTAACATGCCTATTTTTCATTTCTTTCTTGTGGCAGGAAATTGAAGGGAAGACTACCAGCAATTGTTGGTGATTTGTTGATAGAAATTTGCTATACAGTACCATCTTGCAGGGGATGGGAGTATACTGGAGAACTGTTCCCCACACAGAAACTATAGACTGAAACACCTATTCCTGTTCCAAGCAAAAGAAAAACATTGTTAAGCTTCTCTTCAGAACAAATCCCATTTCATCTACCTCCAAACTTAATTTGTGAGTATGCCAGGTCTCTACTTTCTACCATAGCCAGGTGCAAAAAAGGACAACACATCTATTGCTTTCATATGGAAACCTGTCAACATTTCCTGTGAAGACCATCTCATCAAGAATGTGGTTCTCTTTTGCAGATTTTGGACGTTGGAAGGAAGATGTCCAAGGAAGGTTGCAAGACCTCAGAAAAAAAAGGGTTGGAGTCAGACGAAGAGAAGGATGAGGGGGGACATGATAGCAGTGTTCCAACATCTCAGGGGCTGCCACAAAGAAGAGGGAGTCAAGCTATTCTCCAAGGCACCTGAAGGCAGGACAAGAAGCAATGGATGGAAACTGATCAAGGAGAGAAGCAACCTAGAACTAAGGACAGTTAGAACAATTAACCAATGGAACAACCTGCCTCCAGAAGCAGTGAATGCTCCAACACTGGAAGTTTTTAAGAAGAGACTGGACAGCCATTTGTCTGAAATGGTGTAGGGTTCCTGCCTGAGCAGAGGGTTGGACTCGATGACCTCCAAGGTCCCTTCCAACTTTATTGTTGTTGTTGTTGTTGTTATTATTATTATTATTATCATTATCTCCATATTGATGAACATCCTATCACAAATTTCCAGATTTGATTCTTTTCAGTAGTTTCATTGTTAAATAAATAATGTGGGATAACATTAAAAGATACACCCATGTGTCACCTATCCTCCGCGAGCTGCACTGGCTTCCTGTGGGTCTCCAGACGCAATTCAAGGTGTTGGTTATCACCTTTAAGGCCCTTCATGGCTTAGGACCAGGTTACTTACAGGACCGCATACTGCCGCATAGTTCCCAGAGAGCGGTAAGGTCCCACAGATTGGGCCTCCTTCAGGTCCCGTCGGCCAGACAATGTTGGCTGGTGGGCCCTCAGGGAAGGGCCTTTTCTGTGGTGGCTCCGACATGGTGGAATCAACTTCCCCCCGAGATTCGAACTACTCCCACCTTGCCGGCCTTCAAGAAAGCCATTAAAACTTTCCTGTTCCGGCAGGCCTGGGGTTGATGTCCCCCGGGGGGCCGGGACACGACTGGGACATGTTGTATGAATGCACTCATTTTTATTGTTATATTTATTGTTTTAATTTTGTACGCCACCCTGAGTCCCTAGGGATTGGGCGGCATATAAATTTTATTAATAAATAAATAAATAAAAGATGTGACATCCTGAAGCATAAAAGTCAAGGCAGCCTACACTTTCATCACCATGCAAGCAAACCATTGCCAACACCTTGAACATCCTAACGAGAAAAGAGGGAGGATTTCTACAGAATCACATTCAATATAACTTTCATAACTTACAACTTTTTAAGTCCATTTAACTCTGAATTTCTTAAATCCTCTTTTATGGTTATTTATGCAGGTCAGTAAAGCATCTTTCTGCATCACTTGAAACCATGTCATAAAAGCTCAGTGATCAGTGGTTATCTCCAAATGCTTTTATCAACCAATTGTTATTGTCCCAATAATTCTGTTTCCAAAACTGAACTATTGTCTTCAGGATGGTTTGTAGCTCAGTGATAAATCATGTGCTTTTCAGACAAAGATCCCAGTTTTACTCCTTTGGTATCTGTTGGCATTTGCTTTTATTCAATGCAGAACTGACATTATTGAGTTAGATGGATGCCTGATCTGATATCACTAATTCCATCCTGTTTTGGGTTTCTGTTACTGTGGGTTGTTTTTAGGCATATTCCATATTAGTAATAAACTAGAAATTTTGAACTCTTAAATTTTTCCCATATGTAATCATTTGACCTTAGATACTACTAAACATAAACAATCCACACAGGCTTCAGTTTTGCATGGTTTTGCAAAACTGAGGACAGTTTTTCCGTCCTCTAGTAAAGAACAGCAAAAATACCAGCAGGATATACACTGTGTAAAAATAGAAAATCTCTCATTCCTAAATGTCATATAGGAGGTCATGACATATATGACATCTACCTCTCTCTTGTTTGAGAGCTTAAGAAAAGGAAGGTAGACTGGTATCAACTCTTCTAAAGACAAAGAGCAGCTAAGGGAGCATCTGCCAATTGGGATGCAGCCCAAAGGAATGTCTCTCCTTGGGGCACGGAGTGTTCTCATCCCAGAAGAACAGAAGCAGCTGCAGCATTCTTGATCAGAAGCCAAGGAAAGTAAAATGGCTTTGTCTTGCTCAGCAACCTTTCTCTCCATTTTCATTCCTGCAGCATGGTAACATAGGCTACTTCTGGAGGTATGATTGCCTTCCAGCCCATAAAGGATCCTCTGCCCTTTACCTTTTTGTTTAGCACTGCTCTTCTGTGAAAATCTCTGGAGAATATCAACAGCTCTGGAAGTTAAGAAAAAGTTATATGCTCTGATACATAGTGTAGTATAGAGAACACTAGTTCATTTTTTATAAAATCTGTATTCCTCCTTTCCACCAATGAACGATATTATTTTCTTTATATATTTTTATTTGCTTTTATGTTAATTTTTATACCTCAAGGAAAATTGGAAAGCATGAATGGTTCTTTTCTTTCGCTGTATGCAGCATCCCTGTGAGGCAGAAAAGACAGAGAAAATTTATGAGTTGAACCTGGCTTTTCTCACCCTTTGCCAGAACCACTAGAAATATTAATCTTCATGCACAAAGTGCCAATATTGTCAACTTCAACTACATTTATCAGGTACAACAGTGGTTCTCAACCTGTGGGTCGGGAACCCATTTGGGGTCGAACGACCATTTCACGGGGGTCGCCAAGCAAGGCTGTCTGCCATTTTTCCCCCTTTTCTTTGGCCACGCCCCTGGCACCCGGTGATGTATAAGTGGTTGGGGTTCACCACAACATGGGTCGTGGCATTAGAAAGGTTGAGAACCACTGAGGTACAAGCTGTGTTAAGTTCGAATCTATGCTCAAATCATTGAGATTCATTGAGTTATGCAGAGCTAGTTATGTTCACTCAGTTCAGCCTATCCTTACATTTGTCACTGTAAGGATTAAAAAAGAAGACAAAATATGACTAAAATTAACTAAACAAGTAGAATGTAAACAATAGAACAAGAAAGTCCTCTGGAGATAGCAAGACACATTTGCTCAAGAGCTGGTTAGAGAAGGAATTAAAGTAATTGCCCTTCAAGCATGTTAGGTAGAAATTCAGGGACTGCAGTGGCAGAAATCTGGGTGAGGCCAATTTAGAAAAAGCCACCTTAAAAGAGGTGTGTTGAAAAGATACTGGTTAAAAAGGACCAATGTGTATAAGTTAATGGCCAGGTCAGTGCTTTTCAACCTTGGCAACTTTACCATTTGTCTGAAATGGTATAGGGTTTCCTGCTTGAGCAGAGGGTTGGACTAGAAGACCTCCAAGGTCCCTTCCAACTCTGTTATTCTGTATTCTAAGATGTATACTCCCAGAATTCCCAAGTCAGCATACTGGGAGTTGAAGTCCACATACCTTAAAGTTACCAAGGGTTAGGAAACACTTGGCCAGATAGATGCCATTCTGAATGGATCCCTTCTAGCAGCTTTCTCTCTAAAGTGACCTGTTCACATGCAGCAGGATGCTACCACCTTCATCCATTTAATTTGTGTCATTTATTATTATTCTAATCTGTTTTTGATAAGCTAGTGAAACTGCCTGAAAAGCGTGTCATAGGGTGGCAGCTGCTTTTTGTTCAGAAAACTCTGGTTGGAAGATAAAGAGGCAGCCCCTCAAAACTCTATTCAAAGCAGAGTTTGGCCATTTGAAACAAATCCAATGCTGCAACTTACTGGTCTGGTTCATAATTCAGTTTTCATTGTTGATTGGTTGGCTGTTTGATTAAACAGTCATAAATGGTAATAAACCAGACCAAACAAGACAAATCCCAAGTGAATGTGATGCACGATCCTAGCTAGTAAGTACAGGGTAAGAATGTAAGATGGTGATAATTATTATTATACCGCATTACTGTAGTCTACTCTATCTCAACTCAAAGAAGTCATTTGGTCTGTATACATTTCTGTAGCATTCAGATTGGCCACAAGGGGTCACCCTTGACTTGGAAGCAGTTTCTTAATATGAAAGAGAAGGTAACAAATGTCCCTAAACTTCCAGTTACATTTTGAGATGTCAAAAATGCCACAGTAGAGACTAATATATCGTGACAACAGTCCGATGTTACAGCAGAAATCTATAATCAAAGAGTTTTATCTTTCATGTAACTTGGGGCAGAATTTCCCAGTAGATTACATCTTTTCAGCTTCTTCTGTCATTTATTATTTATTTATTTTCTTCCTTTACTATTTTTTTATAAATAACTTATGGCAACAAACATACCTAACAGTCCTTCCTCCTCCTATTTTCTCCACAACAACAACATTGTGCAGTAGGTTGAACTGAGAAAGAGTTACTGGCCCAAGTCACCCATCTAGCTTGCGTGCCTAAGGTGAAACTAGAACTCCCAGTCACTTGGATTCTAGCCTGGTGCCTTAAACACTAGACCAAACTTTAACTTTGCCTTTCTGATCTTATGATATCAGTCTGGAGTATCCCAAAAGAACAATACAGATGTGCTTTAATCATTTTCTCTGCTTGCCCTATAGCCAATTCTTTTTAATTAATTCTGGAAATTCATCACTACCACTATTCAAAAATGGGTGCTCAGTGAGTAATTCATATTACTAGCAAATTTGGCCCACACATTAGCACTGTGCATATCTGTTTGCTGCCAGCTAGTAGTTGCCTGTATTTTTGCAGCCCAATTCCAATTATCTCATTGCAAATAGAAAGCACAATATTCCCGTATCAGTCCTTTAAGCCTTGCATATGTTAGAATTTTCCATAAAAACCACATTGACTCACCAAAACATAATTGCAACTATAATGTGCCTATGAACAGTTGTGAATAATTTTAAATTGGTGGCACAATAATATGGTTAAATAGGAAAAAATATTTATTTTTAGACAATTGGTAACTCAGGGCATTGATTATAGACTCATTCTGGAGATAAGTAGTGCCAAAATTGAATTAATGAATTGTATAAAATATATTAACAAGTAAATTTCTTTATGCAATGTTAAAGAGGTAAAAGACTTCTATGAATGTAATTATAGAATTATTGAAATGAATCAGGCAGTTTCCAATCCAGGATCCCTGGCCTTGGATATAAGAACCCCAACTAATCAAGCAGAATACATGCCCTTTAGCAAAAAGACAGAAAAAATAAACAAGGAAATTTGCCCTATTACAAGAAAACCTCAACTTTTTTGAGAGCGATACCAGTTTGCGTGTTCTAGCAAGTTTCTAGAAGAATCAAAACCAAACAAGTTCTGCAGCCAAGATATCCTCTGATTCTTTTCCCAGAACAGACTGTGCCAGACCCAGGGATGTTTCAGTACTTTTTTGCTCTTATATCTTTTCCAAAGTTTCTCCCCACATCTGAAGAGCAACAACTTCTCCTTGTTTCTCTTCCTGTTCTGACATCTGCTCTGAAGGATCCATCAATCCTCAAACAGAGTTCAGTGAGGTAATAATTAAGAAGGGACATTCATTTCCTTACTCCTGTAATTGTATTTCTTCTCCTGGAGGAAAGCCTGTAAAATTGTTCAGGAGTGGTTATATTGCAAATTGGTGGTCTTTAAGGATGGCAAGCCATGGATCATGTAACCTTTCAGGAGTAAACCAAATTTGGTTTGCTATTTGTTCTCTCCTGTCATAACAATGAAATGAGTTGCTTGCCAAAATAAATATACAGCAGGATATTCTTTGATATTCTCACTTGACCCATCACAAGACCCTCATCCGACATGACCCTCCCATCACAAGATCTACTGACACACAAGCAGAACACTGACACTGATATCCCCTAAACTCTGCTGAAGATGTTACCTAGCCTGGGTACAAAATGTTCGGAAATCAACCCACAAGCTCAGAGAACGAACCTCCACCCTCGATAGTCACTTAATTTATTGATGGTTTCATAATCTCATATATGTTTTTAACACATTCTTGGCAACAGAAAAGCAATACTGTAATACGGAAGGGTGGAGTAATCACCAAGGAAACTAGCTGAAAACAGTTACAGGCAAAAACTAGCAGGTTTCAGCTTCATGCTGTACAGAGGTAATCAGTGGCATTGTCCTCTCCTGATTGCAATGTGAGAGGGGGGTCAGAGGCACAAGGTAAATGAATGGGGAGTGATAGCTGAGACAAATTTAAAGAAGTCAACACCAGGCCTCTGATCAAGGAATTTATCTTCCAAGTAACATCCAAACTATGGACGAGACTTCTTAGCTGCTCATCCTTCATTTTCTAATGCATTGATTGCCTCTTAAATGCTCCTTGATGCAAAAGGCAATGCAGTAGAAAACTATACAGTATCCTCCCACAATGCGTGTCATCTCCATAGAAATACCTGGTACCAGAAAAGATCTGTTTTTAGGAACAGCCTGGAAAAAATATTCAAAGCATTCAGACATCTTAACATAGCAGACAATTCATCTGAAAAAGATCTTGCAGTTGCCATCTGAAGTTAACTTGAAGAAACCATCAGATGTTGGATTACTTTATACAGGCTGTTTATTAGAGGTTATACATACATTTTAAGCCTCCATGAGCTGTACATATGATGCCTGTTTCCATGTTGTGCTGGTCCTGCCACTCTTTATCCCTAAAATACTGAGGATAGCAGCAGAATCACTTTCTTAGCTTATCTCTTGATTTACATAATTTGCAAATAATTTGCAACTTATTTGCCTTCCCAGATTTGGAGAATTGGAACATGACTCTAAATGCTAGATTCATGCATCATCTAAGGCCCACCATTTTAAAATCACAGTTTTTAAAATAATATATATGTATAAAATTAGTTTTGCAGGACATGCTAATTTATAAATTATATTTATTTATATTGGCTGGGATTATACAATATGCTAAACCACATTATCTCTTAGCAGAATGTGTGGACCCAGGCAAGTATGAAGATTTGGTGGACATATGCCATGTTATTCTTCCATGTCACCGGAGATCTTATATTTCATATCAACCAATTCTCTGGTTGAATTAAAGAAAATTTCTTTGCAGGCTAATAAATATACTGAAGAAATGTTCGTTTCTGTAAGTGCAAAACATCTAACCAAGAGCAGCCTATCACTGCATAATTCTATGTCTTGTTCCTGTGTATTTTCATATTCCTGTGTATTAAGCTGAAGATCTGTAATACTGTTGCATTATAGACACATACAGCAAAAGTATTCAATAAGCAAATCCTTTCAGTTTAAGGTAAGAATATAACATTTTCATTTTCACTCATACTTCAAAACCTTGGGAAAACTGAATATAAAATCAGGATTATCTACAGTAGATAACTGCAAAGACTATATTCAGTCTCATATGTCATTATGGATTTTCAAATCAAAATTTTACAACAGCCAGGGTTTGTTTTTGGACTTTCAGGTCAACCTTGGGAAGGAGTTAAGATGTGCAGCTTCCCTAATTATTTAACAGAATTTAGGGTTCTCCTGATGATGCTTGAAGAGTAGCACTTCCTTCGAAAGTACAGGTAGTCCTCATAATGGAGCCTGCCTATTATTGTTGTAAGACATAAAATGGGTTGGTCACATGACTAACCTGATTTTTATGACCTTTTTTGCCTTAAGTGAATGCTGCAGTCATTAAGTGAACCAATGGTTTGCTATGGGCATTTTGCCAAAAACTGGAAGTAAATGCTAGCCAATTTGCTTCCAGGTCCAATTCATGGTGTTGGTTATAATCTTAAAATCCTATATGGCTTGGGGCCAGATTATCTGAAGGAGCATTTTTTCCCAGTTATATCTACTGACTCACAATAGCAGTGAGGCAGGGTATGGTATGGGTCCCTTCTCTTAAGGAGTTTTATCTAATGGAACCAAGGAAAAGTGACTTCTCTGTGGAACATCATCCTATCAGAGATCAAATTGGCCCCAACCTTGGTACTTTTTCAAAAGGTCTAAAGTTATGGTTTTGCCATAGGGTCTAGGGAGTCCAAAGTGATATGGTTTGTTTGATTGTTGTCACCAGGGGGTTGGGAGTTTATTGGGTTTTATATTTATTTAGAGTTTTATTTCTGTAAGCCACCTGGAGTCACAGTGAGTTGGGTGGCCATATAATTTTTCTAGATGGATGGATGATAGGTAGGTAGGTAGGTAGGTAGGTAGGCAGGGAGGCACGCAGGCAGATAAACTGATTCTTTTATCATTCAGTGCACTGGCATATACATATGAAATGGGTATGACAATGAAATACTGCTTTTCTCATTTGGGTGAAAGCAGTAAGAACTCTGGACATTCATGGTTCAGTGTGGTGTGTAATACAGCCCAAAAAATTTATAAAGAGTTCTTGTTATTTATCTAGATTTCCTTGCACCCTGATGCAACAGCACAATAATTTCTTCTTCTCTTTTACCATCTCCAAACATAGGGGTACCGGTAGTAAGAGGATATTGGCAGAGACAAGTGCTAGTGGCCAGCCTCACCCAGTCTTCTGAAAAACCTATGCTCTGTGACCAACCATGTCTACTGAGACATATATTCTGTGAGAGTAACAAGAACAACGACGACGACAACGATGACGACGACGATGATGATGATGATATAGTGTCAAAATGCCCCATGTTCTTCCTATCTCAAAAAAGTTTGGGATATTAGCCTAAAGCTTGCTAAAGCTTGATTTCTGATTACACCCGAGTCAGACCGTGAATGGAAACATGGCATACAGTATTTAAGACAGAAGGGTGAATCCTAGTAAAAAAAGTGAGAGAAGTGGAAGAGAAGAAGTGCTTCAACAAAGAGCCTTCAGAACGTTGCCTTACTGGGACAATATTTCCTCTAGCTGGTCAAGTCAGTGCTACAGTATGCCACATGTGGTTATTCTCATACAATTCCTCCCAGACATTTTTAGGCAGCTGATGCAAGTTTTAAAGGTCAGCAGAGAGGATTTATTCTTCACAGTTCAAGAGCAAATGACTCAGATTTTTCTGGCAAAACAGAACAGCTTTTCTTTCCCAAACAACTTGTAGTTTCCAAGCTCCATCTCTTTCTTGCTATGTTGCATGTTGGAAATATAAGATCTTCCTATTCCAAACAGATTACTTGTTCTTGGGGGGGGGGAACTCTGACCTTAGGTCAGACCTCATCTTGGACAGCCTCTAACACAGAGATAATTCCTTTCCATGCATTCTAGAAGGTCCTTATGTAACATGCATGCAAGTATAGGAGAGTAACTCTGTTCCAATAAAAGAGAGCAGATGGTCCATGTTTGCTTCTATACCAATGCTTGGCAGCATGACACCATGAGTTGTGGGTGAAAAATGCACAACACCATGAGTTGTGGGTGAAAAATTTATAAATCAATAGCAAAGTTTCTTCTAGTAAGAGAAAGGGAAATGTATTTGAGTACTGTGGAATATCAGGGAGATAAGCATTTGTTCTTGCTTTTCTTTGGCAAGAAGCAAACACACACTTAAGTAAAACCAGTTCAAGACATTTTGATGGCTGAAGGGCAACTGAAACCAAGTGAATAGCAGGTTAGTTAGGTGAAGTAGGCAAGTTGTGTGATACAGTATACATAGATTTGGTCTCAGAGGAAAAGATTGGGAATTCATAGAATCATTGCATTGAAAGAGACCTTAGAGGTCTTCTAGTCCAACCCGTTTTTCTGAGCAGAAATCCATATACTATCCTGGACAAATATCCTTTACCACACTTTTCTTAACAACTTCATTTCTCAGGATCTTTTGTACTGTGGTGACCAAAACTGGACACACTATTTCAGGTGTGGTCTGATCCATGGTGCATAGAGCAGTATTAAGACCTTCCATGTTCTTAACCTTATATATCTGTTGATGTGCCCAAAGCTGCATTGGCTCTTATAATAGCTGTGGCACAATGCTTAATCTGTGGTCTACCAGGACATCCAGATCCTTCTGGCAAATATTTCTGCTGAGTTACCTGTACCTTTGCATTTAGCTTTTCCTACGTAAGTGCAAAATCCTACATTTCTCACAACTGAAAATATTTTGTTGAATAAATTCTGATCTCAAGTCTATTAAGATCCTTTTGAACCTTAAGCTAATCTTTTGAAGTTTAGAAACCTTCCCTAGCTTGCTGTCATCCACAAAATTTATGAGCATCTGTTCTATTAATAGAGAATATTTGTAGCTCAGGGTTGAAATGAGGGGTCCTTGGTGCTCTCTGAGCTTGGTTATTTTCTTGCAGATACTACATTACCCAAACTAGCTAAAATCAGCAGTGCACTAATGATGTTACCTAGTTTGGGTAATGAAATGTCTGCAAGAAAACAACCAAGCTCAGAAAACACTAAGGATCCCTCATTCCTTCTATTTCCACATCTACATGTTTATGAAGATATTAAAAAGTACTGGGCCAGGACAGAACCCTGAGGTATCCCACTGCGTATCTCCTTCCATGTTGACATAAATCCATTGGGGATCACATAGTGATAATCAGACATTGTTGCAGTTTATCGAAAAGGGAGCAATGGTCTGTTTTGTTAAATGCCTCTCTGAAGTCTTAAGGGCGCTACATCCACAGCATTCTCCTGGTCCACTAATCTAGTCATACTATAAAGAAAGCAACAAAATTTGTTTGGCATCCTGTTTTTAACAAATCCATGCTGGATTCTGCTAATCAATTTGTTCAGTTTTTTTTTTTACTATGTTTTTCAAAATACAAATTCCAAAAAAAAAAAAAAAAAGACATGGACGGAACATTTACACACACACACAAAGTCCACACAAAATTTAATGAAACATCGCAGGAGATCCAGTGACTTTGCCCTTTCTTGTTTCAATAATAACAGCTCATAGATGCAGAGAGAAAAAATGATTTCCATCCCTGCAGTTTTTTTTTCATCTCAGATAGTATTTTGGAAATACTTAGTACCATGATCTGCACAAGTTTCAGTGAAGAAAAACATGACCTGATAGAGAGAACGAGGGGTGAATAAGCCTCACAGGCCACGGAACAGAAATGTGCAAAGTATGATTTCCACCCCCTTCAAGAATTATTATAGGAGAGGGAAGAAAATAAATCTTATGGCATTCAAAACTATTTGATAAGACTTAGCAGAACAGTATGTTTTTTTCTTGATGCATTTTGGAGGATTTTGCAGTAGACGAAGAAATGCAGTTGAACTGATTTTAACATGCAGAGACCAAAAAAAGCAAGAATGGGTTGAAAGAGAGAGAGAAAAGATTGAGATTCTAATTCTTCTGCCACTGGGATCCTGTTGATTTAATTTTCACTTCCATATCGGATCATCTTGACTTCTGGCATAAAGTCTGCCAGAGTTGGCTCAGTTTTAATAAAAGTAGTGTGGGACATGGAGGTCTGAAGATGTGGCAACTGCCAACACAATGAGCCTGTATAAAAGCATGGGTCAATAATATCCCCTTGACAAGATATTTGAATGTATAATATGGAAAGAGTTTTACCTACCTTATCTTATATACCAATGGAACTGATTTCTCTTTACTTTACAAAAGTTGCAATAACAATGTATTAAAAGTACATAATGTGTTAACCATTGAAAAGGTAGCATGTGGATTGAGATGTCCACTAGGTAGATCAGAAGTGGAGCTCAGAAGCCCAAACACTGGGTGCAAAAGCACTGTAACATAGCACTCTAACCATTCTATGAAATGTTAGAATACAGAAGTTCTTCTAGAGAACCGAAATGAGGGCCAGGTTTTCCTGGGAAAAAAGTGTATCTATTGTTCCAATCCTCCTCAGCAGCACAGTCCACAGGAGAGTTATCTCTATGCAAAAGGATATACAGTACAATACCAGAGATGTCTACCTGTACTTTATGAAAACTAAGCATGTGTATTAGGACTTCCTCCAGAACATTTTTTGCAATGCAAAATGATGGTGACATATAAGAGAAATCCCACTGCAGTTTGGGAAGGCTTTCCTACAAGTAATTTTAAAATCAGTCTTCATAACATTTTATAACATTAAAACCAGAGCCATGTTAGTTATTTTTTAATAAATTTATTCAGATTATTTATAATGAAAGGATAAATGAAAAAATCCTTGATCTTTATAGCACCATAAAGTTTAAGATATTAATACTCAAAACTGTTGTAATGATATTTATTTAATTTATTTAATCACAGAATTTAATCTAAAACTCCTAATGCAATTAACAGGGTACCCACTTTCATATTACTTCTTATTTTGAAGAGTTACAGTATCCTTAATAATTTTATCAAAGTTTGGGAGCTTGTCAGATTTATCATTGCTCATTATAATTGGTCAACATTAGCTAAATGAGGGCAATGATGCCCAGAGAAGGAAGTAGCAGTGGAGACTGATAACATGGAATGCCATCAATAGTCATGGACCAAAGAAAAGCAAAGGAGATTGAGTGATTGGCACAGCAGAACATATTTTCATCATCTACAGGAAATGATGCTACTGATGGTCACAAGCATTACACAAGGCAGCAGACAATGTACAGATCCAGATTTTAAGGCTGTGAAGTTGCATGTCATGACCAACACATACCAAACTCAATATAGGAAATGTCTTCACATTCATATTAATGACCAAACTATCTCTAACAGACTTTCCATAATCTTCCTTTGGCTTTCATGAAGCTAAGGTCATGGTTATTTTTTTATAACTAATTGCTCCTAATCGGTATAAATCTGCATAATTACAAAATAATGAGCATACAGTAGCTAGGAAAGAATGATCTAAAAAACATGTTTTAAAAGCAAGGCAACTGTGTGCGTTGAGTTTCTTGAAATGTTATGAATAATGTTACTAAAATTTTTCCTGTGTCAGATCTCTTCCAATTCTATAGTGCATAAGCTCTGTTTAAGTATTTGGTCTGAAGAGATCAAGACAAGCAGGGGCAGACCTATTCCAGGTCCTTCTCTGTTGTGGTTAGGAAAAACTGAAGGGGTCATTTGAACATTAGGAAGTTAGTATTCTCCTTCACAAGAACAAGGAGTTTCCACAAAGATGAAAAAGTGGGAATTAGAAAGTAGGAATAGTAATATTGGGAACAGTGCATACTCCTATTTGACACTGTTTTATTTGTTAGGCATCACTCCTGAATAAGGGTAAAATGCCCTCTCTAATGGATGAATAGGCACCCACTCTCTATCTTTGTACCATAAGGCATAAGGACAGTCCTAGTTCCATTTTGGGTTCATAATTATGCTTCAAAAGGAAGTGCAAGCGCTTACCTATTTCTTCCCATGCCCCCAAATAAGTAAATAAGTCTTAGGACAGTGGAAGAAAAAGATGGTGGCATGCTTCAGTCTTCAAAGGACTGAAATAAACAGCCCTTCAGTCTTGCACATGAATTCCTATCTTGAGGCTTCCACCCTACTATCTAGAAGTCTAACATAAAGAATCTTACTTAATAAAGCAATGTTACTTAATACCAGATGTTGATATGATTCACTAAGCTGAAATTATGGATTGTCAGGACACTGGCCCAGCGAGTGCTAACTTTTTGGCAGAAAACAGCGGGACACACAATCAATATATATTAATTCTCTGCATCTACTCCAGCAGCATCTTCCTGATAACCTGTGACTTTTTAGGTCAGAGTGGCAGGCTCACAATTGCACCTTCCATATGAGCCACTTGATTAACTGAAGGCAGATGTTCTCTGCTTTTTTAACCATGAAATTACTGCTATAGCATATCTAACATGCTCAGATTCAATAGCAAATATGTTCCTCACTTGCAAGTTCAATCTATTCCGGCACTGTTCACTCTGCATCAGGCTGGGTCACACACTAAGTGATGGAATGATTCCTTTTTGTCATAGTTGCTGCAACTTTCTCCTGAATCACAGTAGTTGTCCATCACTGGAGGTAAGACTAATGACAGTAGAAAGCAAACTGTCAGTCCAATAGGAAACTTTCTCAATGCCTTATCTGCAGACCAAGTTCTTAAGTATCATAGAAAAAACAGAGGAGAAAAACAAAAACTGTTTCTAACCATTGTTGTGATCCATATTCAGCTGGCTTAACCAGGCATTTTCTCATTTTGTAGCAGAGATGCCGCATCAAAGTAAGTAGTGGTCTTCATTCAGTTGCAGCTAGAAATTGCCTTTTGTCCACTAGCAGGTGAAGTCACAGCTATAAATTCCTCCACCCTCTCCATGTTTAGCTGAGAGTCAGATTTCTTAGACCCATTCACCAGAATCTGGCTGGTTGAAGTTGACCCTTGTTGAAATGCTGGAAAGGGGAAGGATGGAAAATCAACAGTTAGACTGGAGTTAAGCCATAGAAGAAACCATGCAGACTCCCTAACTGTACTGCAAGAAAGATATCATGCTGGCCTAAAATGTGCCATTCTCACAGATTTGTGGCAACAGAAAGTACTGTAAATCACTTCATACACAGAAAAATACTATAGAAATGAACATAAACATTCTTAACATAAAAATAATGATTTTAAAACAATACTTTTCCCTAATAGTATACTGTATTTCCCCAACTGCAATTCTACCCGACCACACCACACTCTATCTAGAATGATAAAATACCCCATATTAAAAAAATCATATTGCTGAATTGGTTCTGCATAACTCCAGAAAAAATATTATTTCATGTGGCAGACAGCTAGGCCAAGGCATACAAATTACTGATTTACCCCTTTAAATTCTTCCCTCCTGATTCTGGCGAGGTTCATATAGAACAGGGGTGTCAAACTCACAATGTCATGTGACGTATCACGACTTTTTTTCCATTGCCAGCAATGGGTGGACATGGTTTTGGCATGACGCATCTGGCCCGCAGGCCGGCAGTTTGACACCCCTGATACAGAAAGAAGGGAAGACCTTGCAAAGTGCTACCTCTTTTAATCAGAAAGAGGCGAGGGGATAAGATTGTTCTGAACTCTTTATCTTTCTCCCTTTTATAAGAAAGCACATCTATTAATTGCAGTCGAAAAACAAAATGGCAGAAGTGGATCATATCCAGTTCAATCCTCCTGATCAGTCAGACTATCGAATTATATCTGAGTAGAAAGAGACTATGAGGAAACAAAGTAGCCATCCTGTGCTGGAGAATATTTGCTGTTCCAGGTAAAATAATCCAAGCACAGGGAGATGTAATTGCCAAGTCAACCTTTGTTCTTAAATATTTAAACAAAGGTGAACTTAAACATTGCTACAAGCACAAAATGGGTACAGCTGACTTATTAATGGAAAGCTCTCTGTAAGAAGTGTGTAGCCTCACTGAACATTATCTTCCCTACTGGGAAGGAGTGGATGCAAACAATGCTGTGTGGTTTATTTACTTCCTTTCTAGTCCCGGACTCCTACTGTTTTCCATTTTATTTTATCCTGAACCTCTGACCTCCCAGCTTAAAAAAGAATGTAGTGTTTCAGCCATGTTTGTTCATTTGTTTTTAGTTGGACTGAGAATAGAGGAGGGCACAGCTCAATTACTCAGAACCTTCCTGCATGCAAACCACTCTAAATTCAACTCCTGTCCTTTTCAAGGAGGCTAGGAGAAAGTGGAAGGCTGTTGTCAACAATGTTGGGCGAGATCAGGGGTCTTCAAACTTGGCCCTTTTATGACTTGTGGACTTCAACTCCCAGAATCCCTCAGCGTGTCTGGCTGAGGAATTCTGGGAGTTGAAGTCCACAAGTCATAAAAGGGCCAAGTTTGAAGACCCCTGGGCTAGATGCGTTAGTGATCTGTCTCTAAACAAACTCATCTGCAAGCCTTCTTCTGTTGGGTGTCAGGTTTTCTTCTCTTGTCTATGGGAGAAGCTTTCTTTCCACTTTCTTTTTTTTCAACCCCAGATTTTACTTCTGTAATTCAGCTGCCCAATGTCCAAAGCAGTAAATAATTACCTCAAGGACGCACAATTCTTTGGGGGCTGAGCTGGCTTTTGGGTGGCTTAACATTGTCCAATAAATTAATGGCACTAGGATAAAAACTTTAAAAAAATCACTGAATCGAAATGTAATTATACAGTAGACCAGTGGTTCTCAACCTTTTTAATGCCGCGACCCCAACCGGTCGTAAGTCGAGGACTACTCAACCGGTCGTAAGTCGAGGACTACTCAACTGGTGCAGCACCGTTTGCAGAATGGGACTTTTGGCGGGCTCAGCAGGGCAGAGACAGCCTGGACAATTCCTATTGGCTTTTGAAAGCCAATAGAATTAGACTCTATTCAAGAGAGTCTATTCTATTGGCTTTCAAAAGCCAATAGAATAAAAGGGAGTAGCACAGCTAAGGAAAAGGGGAAAAAAATGGCAGACTGCGTTGTTTGGCAACCCCCATGAAATGGTCGTTCGACCCCAAATGGGGTCCCGACCCACAGGTTGAGAACCACTGCAGTAGACCATGACATACGATTATTATGATCTTCATGATTATAATAAACCTGCCCAGCACCTTAACAGTTAGAAACGAATGTAACTTTCAGAGGAGCTCTGGGGGACATTGCAAAATTTTCAATGGCCGCATCATGTTGTGCATCTCTGATAAAAATTAGACATTCATACAATTAATTCTAGTATATAGGAGTGCCCCATATATCAACAACTGCAGCTATCAAGATTGGCTATCATTCAATACATCTTACTTTGCCTGCCTCACTTTACTTATCTCAGGTAGAAATCCTACCCATCCTCTAGGGTTGAAGGATTAATAATCCTATTCTTTGCATGGAATTTTAAATGTAAACACATAGCCAGAAAGATGAAGTATACACATTATTTAGTTTTTGATCTAACATGCTGTGAGAATTCAATCACTGATTGTTTTTATCTTTGATTTATAGTTTAATATAATCTATTAATTCAGCCAACTGTGGCTTATTCAATAAACCATGATAAAGGAAATCATGATGGCCCTTGAGCGTCTTGTCCTGAGCCACAACATGAGCTATTCCAGACCAGTGTTTCTCAACCATGGCAACTTCCAGATGTGTGGACTTCAACACCCAGAGTTCCCCAGCCAGCATGGCCTCTGCAGAGAATCCTAGCTTTAACCTGGCGGCGGTAGCGGCCACCGGGCCCTTCTGGAAGGCAGCCATCTTTCTTAATTTTGCCATTGGAGACGTATGTCCAACTGGAGGTACCGGGGAATGAATTGCGACCCGCTTCCATGCAAAGTCCGCATTTTCCCTAGAGATCGTACCTCCGGGTCGGTTAATTCAGGCAGACCCGACGGGCGCGACCTTCTTAAACGTCCCCTGGGCCATCCCCTGCCCTCCCCCGGCCTCTCACCTGCCCTGCAGCTGTGCCTGGCGCGCACGATCTGCACCGCTTGCTGGTTCTGGAAGCGCACCAGCGCCAGAGTGATGTCGGCGTTCCAGCTGGGGTCTTCCTGGGGGCAGCGAAAGTCGATCTCGGCGCCGTCGTCCGTCACCACTGTGAAGTAGATGTGCCGCTGCTTCCACTCCACGCACTCGACGGCTTTGACGTGCGCGAAGGTGAACTCCTTGCAGCGCGTGGAGCCCCGGCTGCCGGCCTCAAAGAGCCGCAGCCCCTTCTCGCTGAGCAGGCAGCGCTTTTTCTTCCAGAGCTGCAGCAGCCCTCCGCTGCGCTTCTCCAGCACCCCCTCCCGCAGGACCTTCTCCGACGCCGCCATAGGAGCTGCGAGAGACCCTCCGGCCGGGAGGCGCTGCCAGTGAAACGGCCGCGTCGTCCGCCAATCGAAGCCGCGTTTTCCTCTTCCTCTGGCTTCCCCGGGAGAACGCGAAAGCCCGCCCTCTGCCGCGTGAGCCCCGGGCCGGCTCCCCGCGCCTCTCTGCTAGCGGGATCTGTCGCTACATGCCCGCTGCAGCTTGCGCCTCGCTCTTTCTGCTTCCCACTCGCATTCCTTTCCTGCTCCGCCACAGCCTCGCCCCAGTCTTGCCTGCCAGACGGGGCTCACGCCCAAACGCGGGACTGCTCCACTGGAAGCCTTGAGGGGTCGGGCCCGGCGTGGAAGCCTACCTGCTGCGGAGGCTGGAAGACCCGTTCGCCCGCCGACGGGCGTACGCGGCAGCTCGGGCAAGCAGCTAGGAGGGGCACGGAAGTCGCCCGGCTGGAGGGATGCTTTATTTTCTCAAAAAGCAGCAAACGCACACGGGTTTGAAAGGCACCGTTGGCATGTGGCCAGAGTTTAACGCGGAAGTATTGCCCGTGTACTTAGGTAGGGGCATGCCCTGTGGTCCTGCTCCTAGAGGTCCAGACTATGGTCCAGACTATAGTCTCACATGCGCATGTGAGAGGGGAAGATTCGTAGTAGAAAAGTGGTGTTGGTGGTGCTTAGCACATGTTTAGAAGAGGCAGGTTGAATTATGCAGAGAGGATTTGTGGAGGAGGGACACATGGATAAAAATATGTTTCACCTGATTGTTTAACCCATGCACAGTAGGGTGAGAACAGTTACTTAGGAGCAGAATGGAAGTTTCCCTATCCAAAGGATAAGTAATGTGAAAATTGACTCCAGCTGCATATCCTAGAAATTAAGTTGTACACCCCTGTGTACTAGTCCAGCTCATACCACACAACTTTGCTTTCCTGTGCAACTCCTCAGATGTTCTGTTAATAGTTTGCAGTGGCTGATACCAAGAGTAAATAAATGGTAGAAGACAAGGACAGAGGTTCATAATCCTCTCTTTGTGAGGCACAACACCTGGCTTCTCTTTCCCCTTTTCAAAGGAGTTGCATCTTTCCCAACTATTCATTTTCTGCTTCAAATTATAGTCTCAAATAATTCTTTTAATAGGGGAATAGTAGTCATATGTACTCCCCGCAAGCCACATACACCCAGATGCAATTATAAGCGCAAACTCAGCGGACTATTTAATCATGCCTTTAATTGTGCAGGTGTTTCATAATATTGAACTGAAACAACGCTGAGAATCTTCTGATAGGTTATTAGATAATAAATGAAATAAAGTGTTGTCTCCAAGTTTATGTAGATTAGAAACATGATATGCAAAATATTTCAAAGCAACTTGGAACATGAATGCTCTTAACAGAGGAATAGAAACTGGAACATAAATTTGGAAACATGAGTCACGTTTATTATCTCAGTGCTATATTTGCAATAAGTATCAAACCATTATCAAATCTGTCCAGATATTTTTAGCACAACTGAAGCATGCAATTGTTTGTATGTTTACTTGAAAGAAAATTGCATAGATTGCTATGGACATCTATTTAACCATATTCTTTAGGATTTTGCACATTTCAAAAATGATTAATGAGAAATTCTGAGCATTTCCCTGTTAATCCTTAGAACAGCCCAATTTTTTAGGCCATGTCTCTCTGTGTGGTCCACTGTGTGTCTTCTGAATCATTTATGAAGTGTGTGTAGTTCCAATATCACACTTTTAGAAGTAGCATTGCGTAAATTGTTAATTCTGTTACTGCTGTTATTGCTTTAGGTTTTAAGTATTGCTGTTTAATCTTCTACACTGAGTGATGTTTTAATAAACATGTACTTCACAGTAGCAGCATACTGCAATTATTCTAGTGGTGAAGCTATTAAACTACTGCTTTGAATCACCAGTCCAAAATCTGTAGGAGAAGAACCATGTTAAGTCTATGGTATCAAAAAAATCTATCTGGTAATCCACTTTTCTAACACATTTTATTAAAAGGTACATGTCTCTGTAAATCGCCACTCACTTCTTCAGAAATGGCGGCTCAGGAAAAATCATGTCTTTTAATAAAATGTATCCATCTAAAACTGGACTGTAACCCTGAAATCGAAGCTTACAGGAACAATATTCTAGATTCATACAAATCATTTTTTTCTATCTTCCTTGAAAATAGGTTCACTTATGAGAAATGTATCTGACAAACACAAAGACAGAATTTGAGAGATTATTGTGGTAAGTAGGTATTGATATCCTGATACTTTATGTACTAAGTAGGGATGTAGGAAGTTCTTGAAGACAGAAACTTTAGCCGACGAATATAGGATGGAAGGAGGAAATCAATATTACTCTAACTACCCTAATTTTATCACTGCAGTCCTAAATGGATTCAGAGCGGAACATATAGAAATCACATAGTATCTCTGCATGAGGAGAGAGAACATTTTTGTGAAAGGAAGCTAAAAGGAATATGTTATAAAAGAGGGTCATGGAGGGAGGGACCTGTCTGAAATAAAGATTGACAAACAACAAAAACCTCAGCTCACTATTCTTTGCTATTTTCTGACCCTGCAATCAAGTGAAGCAGAGCTGTTGCATCTAAAGGTAAAGATACCTCTCAAAATAATAATCAGTGGAAGAATGAAATATCACTTTCCCCTTAAATAGGACAGATTTAAGGTCAGATTGGACTGCAAGGCGTTCAAACCGGTCAGTCCTAGAAGAGATCAACCCCAACTGCTCTTTAGAAGGCCAGATCCTGAAGTTGAAACTCAAGTACTTTGGCCACCTAATGAGAAGGAAGGATTCACTGGAGAAGAGCCTAATGTTGGGAAAGATTGAGGGCAATAGAAGAGGGGACGACAGAGAATGAGATGGCTGGATGGAGTCACTGAAGCAGTAGGTGTGAATTTAAATGGACTCCAGAAGATGGTAGAGGACAGGAAGACCTGGAGGAACATTGTCCATGGGGTCGCGACGGGTCGGACACGACTTCGCAATTAACAACAACAACAAGGTCAGATTACATCAGAAGCTATTAAAGAGGAATAGTGTCCATAAACTTTATTTGCTTCTCCAAACAAATTAATGGAGCTCTGCTCTTATCTCTTCTACCTTGTTGAAAACCCGGAGAAAAGGTTTTAAAATCAGAAGTGGTGCAGCGAGAGGATATGGAAGGAATTTGGGAAATAAAGTGCTAAGGGAGAGAACAAAGACTATTAGGAGACCAGAGCGGGAGGAGAATACCCCTCAACACTCCTCCAAACACACTATCAATCATTTCCCCAAATGTCAGATGAACTTCAACCTACCCCCAAAACGAAAACATGGCAAAGCATTATACATTTTACACAGATTTTGAAGCTGTGGTGGGAGTATGTCAGGAGGTAAAATACCATTTAAAGGTATTTGGCAAAATAGGTGCACTTAATGTTTTAAGATAGATTTACTCAAAGGCAGTGTTGTAGGTCAAAGGGGAAGACTAGTGTAGAAATCCAAATAGTAAGCAAAACTCGCACTCCTTAACTTGGAAGCCCAGACATGAAGCAGGGGAATGTTTGCTTTAGAAAAGGAAAATACAGTTATCAGCCTAGCCATGAATTTGCCTTCAATTTCTTTTTCCTGTGTGGTGCTAAATCAAGGACTTTTATTTCTCTATTATTTCCTATTTCAATAATTATTATTATAATTATTTCTTATTATAATGAAAAATCACTATTATACAAGTTAGGGAATGGTGTGTACTTCAACTATTCCATATTTTATATTGTATTTTGATTTTATCTTTAGAATATTTAGTTAACAATTTGGCTTAGAACATTGTCTCCATGATTTTTCTGAGTTTGCAGCTTTTATTTGTTCAAACCATACGTTTTTACACTCTTCTAAGAATATTGTATTTTATTCTGAAATTTTCTCTTAAATTGCTATCTGTAATTTGAAAAGTTCTACATTTTATTGCCTTTATCATTAAAAGTGTTTTACTTTTTTTCTTCTAACAAAGTTTGGTCTTATTTAACTCTTGTAAGATTTATTTATCTCAAGAAAATAGGGCTGAATTTTCAAAAAACAAGGATGTTGTAAGGATGTTGCACTAGTGAAATAATAATATGCATTTTGACTTTATAATCGGTGAGAGCCCCATCAATAGCTCTCACAAATTGGGGCAGTGGTGGGATAGAGCCTGTTTAGTTCACACCTGTTTGGTAGAACCAGTAGCTATTTTTTTGTTGACTTCTACGAACCAGCTGATGCCCTAGTCCTTTTTCACAAGGCTCAGAACGGACCACCGGAAGTGTGTGGATGCCACTTCCGGAAGTCCATTCTGGGCCTGGGAGGCCTCCCCGGCTCAGAACAGACTTCCAGAAGTGGCATCCAAGCAAAGAACTGGTTGTTGAGGTATTTGAATCCCACCACTGAATTGGGGTCAGGGAAAAGATGTGAGTTGCCTGTTGGAAGGTAGGGGATCCCAGGGACTACCAAGCTACTATCCGAAAGCAGAGCAGGTTCAGGATCTGAAGACCAGAAGGCTTCTGTGACTACAGACAGCCATCCACTACAAAATTCAATAAATAGATGTAGAAATGTCAATATAATTGAATAGGTAGTTTTATAAATCACATTAAGGATACCGTTCTTTTGTTTGTATTTTCTTCTTTTGCATTGGCTTGTTTTGCTATATTTAGTAAATTAAGCATATTTTGTTATGTTAATCATGATTTCTTTGTTTTCATTCAATATTTTTAATCCATATGGTTAGCTTCCTGTTTTCTCTCCACAGAGAATATTTTTCTCTATATTTTCATATAGCTCTTTCTTAATTTCCTTTTTTCTTTTTCTACTACTGGTGGTCTTGCCTTACAATTAGTTGCTTAACCATCATTCAAAGTTCTGAGGGATTTTGAAAAAGCTACTTGCAACTCAAAGTTACGACTGCTACAATCCCTCCCATTCCCATGGTCACATGATTGCATTTCAGGCACTAGGCAACTGGCTCACATTTACGACCAGTTGCAGCATCCCGTGGTCATGTGACTGTGACTAGCATTTTTTGGTCATGTTCTAGCACAAAATGACAAAAACGGCTGTTAAATATGTTGGATTTGCTTAATGACCACATGATTCTTAAGTGGACCATGTGGCTCGCATTTATAACCAGTTGCTGTAAAACGGGGTTTATTTGGTCTGCTATGACAGAAAAAGCCAATGTAGTGGTTAAGGTGTTAAATAAGATTGAGAGGCCCAGATTCTGGTCTATCCTCAGCCACAGAAGCTCACTGGGTTGTTTTGGGAGAGTGATGTCTCTCAGTTCAGCTTGCCTTATCCGATAGCTATTATGGTGGAAAAGTAGGAAATGTTGACTTGAGCTGGTAAATAAAAGTCAGAACACGAACAGAACAAAAATACTTTTCTACTATATTTTTTGTATTAATAGTTAAAGGTTAACATATCACTGCTACACATCCAAATAAATATACTTTGTTATTTTCTTTATTATCAGTTCTTTTCCTGATAACATTGTATGGGAGGAGGGTATTCTTTCATTTCTTCAGAGGACTTTCTGATTATGGACAATTAAAACTTTTTATTTAGTAACTTTGTATGAACAGCTGATGTACTCAATAAGTTATTTCTCTCTTTTTTAGGTGGGCCTTCTTAGAGAAGATGAAAATTTCATTAAGCAAGTGAAGGATCAAAGACAAGCCCACATTAAGAGAATTTATGGGGTTTTAGTTGAATTGGACTCAGAAACGGAACTGATTAAAGATTGTATGATTAGATGGGCGCAGAATTTTTGGTGAGCCAGTTCCACTGGACACCTGGGAAACTATTTGGGTGAGAAATGTCAAATTTACACAAGCACAGAATTTAAGGGAGAATTTCTATAAAATGTTTTATAGATGGCACCTTGATCCACAAAAAATGTCTTTTATGTACCCTGACCTACAACCTAAATGTTGGAGATGTGGGTGTATGGATGCTACTTATTATCATATTTGGTGGTCGTGTAGAGAGATAAAAGCATTTTGGATTAAGATATGGTGGAATATCCAGAGAATTTTTAAAAGGAGGGTAAAATTTACTCCGCAATTATTTCTGTTGGGTATAGTTACTGATTGTGATACAAAGGAGGTTATATTGATGTTAAATTTGATTACAGCCGCGAGGCTGTTAGTTGGACAATATTGGAAGAAGGAATCTTTGCCTACATTGCAGGAATGGTTTCTTAAAGTGTCTTATTTGGCGGAAATGGCAAAGATTTCGGCTTTCTTAAAGCAACAAACGGAAGAGAAATTTCTTGCTGTTTGGGATAAATGGATAAAATTTATACAGTTTAAAATGGATATTAAAAAATATTATATAGCTTTTTCTTAATTTTTATTTTTATATATATACATATATATTTTAAAGTATAATTTTTTTGATTGTTTTTTAACTAAGCCTATATTCTGCTCTGGGAAGCTCGGGGGGGGGAGAAGGGGGGGTGTTTGGGGGAGGTTGGGGAAGGGAGGGTTTGTTGTGTAATGTTTAGTTTTTTTCTTTGTATATGTTTTTTGTCTTTGTATTGTTTTGTTTTTTTTCTTTTTCTTTTGTAAAACTTATAAAACTTTTAATTAAAAAAAAAGTTATTTCTCTCTTTTTTAAAAAAAAAAGTAATAAAACTCTCTGAATGTTTTATTATAGAATGACTATCACATGGAATACTAGTAGTTCTTTTTTTCTTTTAACAGTGATTGTCTTTTTATCCTGTTCGGCTGCCTCCTTTAATCCTTCTTCCCTCGTTCAACTTCATTCTTTCTGCCTGCCTGCCTTATTTATTTATTTATTTATTTATTTATTTATTTATTTATTTATTTATGAGACTCATATACCGCTTTAAGTGCAAGCACTCTCTAAGCAATGTACACCAGTAAGCAATGTATATATATATTTTATAAGCAAGTATTGTTATCCATTTAAGCAAACATAGCAATGGTTTTCCAGTTGTTCTCATTTTAACTAGACTTGATTTTAAAAAGCAAACACCCTTATTTGTCTGCTCCCAAGACTGGTATACCATTTGAACTAAATATAGACCCCAGCCTGAAATATCCAAGACATTAAATTTGGCCAACTTAATTAAAAACAAAATTTCTTTTTAGCATTCATTTCTCTTCCATCCATGGATAGGAAATCAGGTATTTTTATTTGAGAATACAGTATTGGGAATGCGTAGTGTCTACCTAGAAAACAGATATTATATGTAATGTCCAGAACACGGCCAGTAGAGGTCAGCAGTCCTTTTGAGAACAGGAACAGCACAAAAACAACAGGACAACACAATTGTGTTGCTACAAATTTGCATGTAAAATGCTTATATTCAGAAGATAATGTTCTGGCATCAAGTGATTTCAAGTGACTCTAAATCATTCTAAACCAAAGGGGGAAAAGTCACAATGTAATTTCAGCGAGAGAGTGGTTGCACTTATAAATGCAGGGAAGAATATCCAAAGCCACTTCTTTGTCTTTCTTTAAATCTTTCTATTTATTTTTCTGCTTGTTCTATTTTCATATCTCATTGCATTTTTAGATTTTTATATATATATTTCACTTTTTTGGTTTAGTTTGTTGCCCTTATTGTTCTTACGTGTATGTGTGTGTCTCTCTGTGTGTATGTAGGTATGTAAATATTCTAAATCATTAGGATCATTCTGGGAGGTTGGCCTGCCTTGAAAGAATGAGAGGTGAGATGTTCTTAGTCCATAGGAACAATGGTGAAAGTTAATTTAAGAACAGATTCTAAGAAATGAAAAAAAACCCCAGTTATAAATGAATAAAATCAGAGCAGAAAAAAATACCAATAGATTCTCCTTTGACATGAGGAAGAAAAAAAAAGAAGTGGCTTTGCAAAACTATAAAACTAAAATGGAAATTAATATAGCACAAAACAATGTGTTTAAATTACACTGCTGAAGGAGCACACTACCTCCACTTGGACTAAATAAACAAAGGGACAGGTTTTAATGCATGAATGTCATCTGAAAAGTCCACCTTTCATTGTGTCTCATTCAGACGTAGAAGTTGTGAGCATAATGCTCAAGCATTCTGATTGGCCTTTTCTCTTGTTGAAATCTGTCAGAGGTCATCTGAAAAAAATCCCCAACACCCCAGAAGTTTTTTTTTCATATTAGAATTTGCCTCCTGAGATCAGACTGGAGGGTCACATGATTTCCAGCAGTGACTCTTGGAATGAGTTTCTCTCTACTCTGGGTCTCTTAGGCAGGTATGTGAAGGGACGGGGCAGGGAGGGGGGTGAACACAAAAGGCAAGAAAAAACCCCACATCCTTTTAGCTCTGGTTTCTGTAAAATATGACTACAAATCTTTAGGCATTCCCCTATGGATTAAAACAAGCGGGTTTCTTTACGTTTATTAAAAGAAAGCATACAAAATTCAGTTCCGTTTATGCTTCCGTTTCCATAACGGTAGACCCAACACATCATGTGAGTGGGTTTGGTTATGTGATCAGAAGGGAAGCATTAGAAAAGGCAGAACCTTTGCAATGGAAACAGCAGCAGAATCAGGAGGCTCTGCCTCCCTCTGCATTAATTGTTCTGGGTGATTTTTTTTTTTTTCCCTGTCCCAGTGCTAACTAGATCTGACCCATTTTGGAACTTGAGCCTTTTTTGTCAGCTTCTTCTGCCATACTAGCTTTGGCCTGACTGTTCTGTTTTCAGAGAATCATCCTGCTGATGGAGAGACATGGAACCCTGAGCCCCTTCTCATAAATTCTTTCCAACATTCCATCAAATTTGAAAAAATAAAATTTTGTAACACACACGAGATTCATTTTGACTGCTTTATTAAAGGCAGAGAAATTTCTCTGAACATAGTTTATGTTTGTAATAAGAATATGCCACACTCTGGATTCCATTTCAAAAGGAAACTTCAAAGCACAGGGATGCATGAAGGTAGGACCTGTTTAGTGCATTTTAAAGTAACCATATATTTTCTCAGGATCATATGGTTGTCCCTGCCACCATAGAAAAATCTTGGGAAAGTCATATTTGGACAATTGTAATTACTACTATTGCAGTAATTACGACTATTGTACATGCACTTTGAAGTTTCTTTTCTAAATTATTTTTAAAGCACTGGTATAGTTTCTTTGTTGTGTCTACAGAATTACTGCATTTTAATTTAACCCCATATTAAGTACTGAACGGGGATTAAATCATTAAATAGGCTGCATTATAAATGAAAAATATGTGCATTAGGCTCATACTAAAACTATTTAGCATGATATGGGTCCATGAACTAGGTTTTTCAGTTTAAGAAACTAAAAAAACAGTGAAACTTAAGACTGTGAAAGCAGGAGTCTTCTATGTTTAACAAAAGGAGGAACTAGAACTGTCAACTCTGGTCCAAAGATGAAGATATCTACAATTCTTACTTTTCATAGTTTAAAAAAGGAATTCCAATCCATCTTAATCTTTTTTTAATTTTACCAATAGGGATTCACATATCATTCTAAGGCACTGAATCTAAGGTATGATTTGTTTTTAAGTGAAGAAGCTGTTTTGCTTGGTTTAAACATCACACTACGCTACAAACCATGTTTTCTAAATTATAATGGTTGGGTTCATACATCATACAAAGCCAAATTCAACCAAATCACATTTTAACTTAGTACAATATGTGAATTCAGTAATTATTCAGCTAAGTGGAAAAATGCAAAAATGAAGCAGCAACAAAATGGATATTAATAGTCCCAGTTTTCTAAAAAATGGAATCCGGAAAAATGGTGGATTCTGATTGTCTCTAAAGTCAAACATTTTAGGAATGTTAAAAAAACCCAGATCCATACTGATCTTCAAAAATTGGAAATTTGGTCTTTGAAATTTTGAAAATCAAACTGAATTCTACCAAACCAATGTACAAAAGCATCTTAATTAGCGGCCACTGATTAATACATATTTTTTTGTTGAAAATGCAGTATTTACTTCAGCTTGAGAGCTAAGGTGTTTTTTATTTATATTTTCTCTAAAATTTGAAGAATGTGCTTTACTTGGGCATTTCTTAATTCGCAGCTTTGCATCCTAGCACATAATGATCACTGATACTTTCCACAGTACTTATTTATGAGACTGTTAATGTGTAACTTAGTATCATAAAATATATTCTAATAAAAATTATTTATGCTGGCCCAGGTTGAGAAAAGATTTTGAAAGACAACTGTTGCAGTATTTGTTATTCAAAAGCAGCTATGTGCTCTGTAGCCATCTGAAACGTCAGTGAAGACTGAATGCATGGATGTATGTTAAAGGAGGCCATTATTCTAATATGAGCCATGGTGAGTTTGAGGCTACTGTATGGCTTCAAAGGACCTGTGGAATAAGGCCCTTTGAAAGACTTCCCATCTAGCAAAAAGGAGTAGCAGATTGTTACTGTATTACTAATACATACAAACTAGCAAGATAGCCTTATTCTTGCTAAGGATTGGATTGGATAAACTCAGCTGTGGCGAAGCATTCAGTGCTGGAAAGGATGCTTCAAAGCTGCTGGGATCTAGTTCTTCACTGAGAATGGACAAGTGCCCCTGCTCCCTGGCCAAAGCCAAAGCCTTTAGGTCCAAAGTTCTTGGCATAGCAACCTGTTGAAGAGAAGCAGCAGAAGAAACAATCAGCGATTAAACAGGTTCTGAGCTCAGGAAGAATCATAAACAGTAAACATATTTACAGGCTTATCAGTGAAGATGTGCTTAGAAAACAAGAGCTTTCTGTTTTCTGGTTATCAGCTTTAAGACTTTTTTTCCACCTGGCCTGTCATGCTCTTTTTAGAATACAATAGAGGTTTGGTCAATGGGGCTTCTACCCACTATTAATCTAGTTTGCTTAGCCCAGTGGTGGCGAACCTATGGCACGGGTGCCAGAGGTGGCACTCGGAGCCCTCTCTGTGGGCACATGTGCCATTGCCCCAGCCTCGCCTTTCCCCATGACCCCCTCCTTACCAGCAGCCCCCTGGAGGAGTCACCCCTGAGTGTGGCCCATGTGGAGCAGTGCAGCTAAGGACATGACAGCCAGGTAGTGTAGACAAGACTCTGCCCTCACGCCCCATCATGCACAGTTGATGCTGCAGGATGCGGGTAGAGGGCGTGGCCACCATGGCGCTGCTGGGCTGCCTAGGCGATCTGTGGTGGGCCCTGGAGGTGGTGAATGGCCGTGCGGGCAGGCGGGGTGGGGGATGGTGTAGGGGCGGAGCAGGGGCACAGCAGAAGGTGGAGCGGGGGGCAGGGCCAGTTTTTGGGCACTCGGTCTCTAAAAGGTTCGCCATCACTGGCTTAGCCATTCCCACTGGCAAGTGCAGCTAAATGGAGTAATTGAAAGAACTGTGACTTGGTATAGTATCTTATATACCCAAATGCAATCAAGCATTAGAAAGCATCTCTCGAGTAGATAACCTGAGGCATGCTGCTCCATAATCAAATTGCAAATCAAACGAGTAAATAAGTGTTACAAGAAACATGTAAGGCATCTGCTTGGCACTCTCCTGAACTTCTAAATCATAACCCATTGCATAAACAGTATTTGTAGATTTTGCAACAATTTTACATAAGAGAACATCTGTGTTAGCATCCGATACTGACTAGCAAGTAATCATTACATGCCATTAAGTATGAACATACGTGATACATCCTGAAGTAGAAGCTCTTACCCTTGCAATAGATTTCTCCATCTTTATCAGCCAAAGTTGTAGACTCCAGGCCTTTGCCACATTTTGCACATCGGAAGCAGGCCTTGTGCCATGACTGCGCATAATACAGAAGACATATTGTTAGTATGGAAGTGAATAATTTCACTTTGATATCCTACATGAGCTTGACTAGGAAAGCACTGCCCTCCATAAAATTGATGTACAAGGCCAGAAGTCCTTCTATCAGCTTCCTGTTTCTTATACTGGCCTGTATGAAAATATTCTACTTTGAAAGATAATTGTAACATTTTCACAAAAAGAAGGTAGATTTTGCATGTTTTTTCTGAATTCGCAGAACTTATAACATTAAATTTGCAGATAATGCACAACCGTATCTGTATGTAACAAGTGATTATTTCTTGATTTTAATATTTTTATTTTCAGATGCATGCCCCAACTATCTTTCTTAGTAATAATTATAGTCTTGGATAATTGCTTAGTTTCAGTTGTACTGCTAACCTTTATCATAGATAGAAAACTGAGTTGTCCTTGGTATTAATGAATAAAATGCCCAGCAGCCAGTGATCAAGAGTGCTGGGAGTTGTACATTAGAAGCAAGAGGAGAGGCACCACATTCTCCATGTTTTAGACATCCTGAAGCATAGAATTTCAAAGAAGAGTATTGTATTTTTTCCTACAAACATATTCACTTATGAATTTATTACACAAATAAAGCTAGTAAAATTAGTGTAAAATGTAATATGTAGATTTTTATAAACACACAAAGAGAAAGCCCAATTTAGCCTAAATTAATATATTCATATTTACTATTTACTAATAATAGTTCTTACCTTTCCAGCTCCAACCACCTTCTCAGCAGCATAGACAGCTTGTCCACAGCGAGGGCAGCCATCAGCACCACCCACCTTTTGGGCAATCCTGGATGCATTAGGATTGTTGGTTGGGTAGTGGGGATGAGATCTGTGAGGACGAGAAAACAGTCATTTCATGTTTCCAGGTATGTATATAGAGACAATATCAGAGAGGAAAATATTTGGGATTCCCAATTTAGTGTGTGGAAAAGCGGTGGTGATATAAAGAAAGAAGTCATCAGTATTCTAGGCATAGATACATAAAAAATAAGACTGGTTTTGATTTTTGATTTTATTTTAGCTGATGAGTGTAAGATATATGAGAAAGCAGTAAGAATTCATAATTTTGAAATTACAATATTAAACACTATAAAACCATTGAATTTGTTTATATTCCCAATATTTCTTATCACTGTAATAATGGATACTCAAGTTAAAAAAGATTGACAATGACTTACAAAAACAGACTGGTTTTTTTTCTTTTTCATTTTTTTCCTGCACCTTTTATGCTTTCCATTCTCTCCTCTTTCTCTAAATTTAGTTTGAATTAGTTTTTAACCATTGTAATTAAAATTCTTAATAAAATGATATAAATAGGCTGGCTTATAGGTGTTCTGCAACAAATTCATAATTTTATACCTTACAGCAGACATGTCAAACTCATGAGGTCACGTGACGTCGTGCAACGTATCGGGACAATTTTGCTCTTGCCAGCAATGGAGTGGGTGCGGTTTCCACATGACATGTCTGGCTCGCGGCTGGCAGTTTGATAGCCCTGCCTTATAGCCTTCAAATTAATTTGCTATAGGTATTTTTCTGTGCTAAATTACTGGTCAAAGTAATTTTAATCAAACTTCTAAGCTTTTGCTCTGAACATATAGTTGGCTCTGTAACCTGCTATCTAGTAAGCTACACTCCTTTTCACTCCAAAATCTCAGTGAATAAAAACCACTATTGGCCAAACACTTTCTGGCATCCACAGTTCTTCTAGCTATGCTTACTTTCCAGAAGTAAAAGAATATACATTTGAACAGAGAACAAGACTTGTAGGGATCTAGAGAATGCTGGGTATACAAATTTACCAATCTTATTTTACCCATTTAAAAATCAACCTTCACTCCATAGTTCAATAATAATCTAGCATTTCATATAAATAGGTCACAATTATATCTAAGTAGGTTTACAGTGAATTGCATTTGGGACCTAGGATTATGTTTCAGAACAGAAATTTAAATGCCTATTTTGCTGCAAATTGGATTTTTACCAAGGCAACATCTGCTTTCTTCATAATCAAAGTATTTGAATAATGATATAAATTCAAATCAATATATTAAGCAATCAGACTTTGCAGATTTTTTTATTAGTACAACTCACTCTTCAGATTTGATCCCCAATGCTTCACCCTTGTCCATGCTTAAAGTCCCAGCTCCTTGTCCATATCCATAGCCTTTTGGTCCATATTTCTTCCCATAGCATGACTTGCAGTAGATCTCTTCTCCATGCACAGCCACTGTAGTGCTATCCAGATTCTTCTTGCAAACCACTACAGCCATTTGGGAAGGACAAAGATATCAGATGTCATCTTTATAAGCTTATATATTAGACCTAATTTGTAATATAGGCAATTAGGATATTTGTGGAACCATTAAATACCACTAAATAGTATATTATCTAGGGTGAACAACATATAGCATGGAAGATTATTACCATCTTTTCCAATCTAATGCCTTCAATAATGTTGTACAACACAGGGAACCAATTTGGATAAAAGGCTGATCTATCAGGATGTTCTATAGCTCAATTTTCTTTTCTTTTTTCTTTTTTAAATGTATCTCTATCTTCTTTTAGAGGGCAAAGTCTGGAGATATTAAATCAGTATTTTTCTCTTACACATTTTCTTTAACAAAGCAAAGATAAAAGGATCTAATTGCAGAAATGGCACAGAGAAAAAAGCAACAAGTAAGGATTTGTACAGAACAATTTAACTTGAGCAATTTTCTCAGCCATAAACTGTATTATTTTATTTCTGAACTTCCATTCACAAATAGAAATACAGGAAAAGCAGAAAATCAGGAATTTTACAAAAGCTTATGCCTCTTAATAAAATTTATTAGTTAAAAAAATGCTACTGGACATGACCTTTTTTTCCTAACAGAGATTGTCCCACAGAATGTCTAGAAAAAAGTACACAGAGAGAGGTAAAGCATCACATTAATAGGGATAATTTTGATCACAAACATAGACTGTACAGTTAAGTTTTTAAAAAATCAGATAGCAAACAGGGAATTGGGGCCAGCAGGCAAGATACTCAGAAGAAAAGAATGGTAGATATCAAAAAATGGCACATTATTTAAATCACCAAACTACCAATCTGATATCCATCAAAGGAAATAGTCTCAAGTATGAGAGTAGCCAATCCACATTAGGATTTTTCTGTTTTTTATGCAAAATCTGGATTACTCATAAAGCATTTGTTGTATTTATTACTCTATTGCATTCATAGTAAAGTTTTCTGTATATTGCAGTATTTTGCAGGCCAATTCCATGGCATTCTATTTGCAGTATATTTAGATTTCTACAATTAGCATTAGTAGTATATTGCTTGATGTGTCTTAAAAAATTGTTAAATCAGCCTTGGAGTGGCCAACATGAGCTTTGTCTTTTCTTTGTTTTTTTCTTCTTGGGGTACTTTAAGTGGGCCCAAGCATCACCTGGACATACCAATTATCCAAGTATAAACGGAAGCTACTGCTAGCATCTGTGGATGGGTTTGCATTGGGAAAACTTCTTACGTGGCAGAAGCAGAAAAGAAGTGGAGCAGCTATCAGAATAAAGTGCAGCTTAGCAGATGACTAAGGGTGGAAAGAGGAGAAGGCATGGACTCTAGTAAACTAACAATAGACAAATTTAAAGGAGAAATTGAACCCATCAGCTTCCCCATTCCAGCAGAGATGCTGAGAGCCATCAGCCAGCTACTAAAGCACCTTTTCCCCCCATCAACACAAATCGAGATACTCTAAAAAGTCAACACTAAAGCCATGAATATAACTGACATCATCTGACAATAACAACATTCAAGATAGCTACATAGTGACTAAGGAATTTGCTTTACTGTAATTCAGGCGATAGAAGACCAAACTGTTTGTAAGGCTGTTTTAGAATTAGACCATAGGCATAGATATTAGTATAGACAAAATACAGCTTTAGTGTTTGTGTGTGTGTGTGTGTGTGTGTGTGTGTGTGTGTGTTGTCCAGAGAGGCTGGATTCTGTCATTTATTAACATATGATTGTCTGCGAGAACATATGATTGTCTGCGAGAACATAGCAATTGTCTGCGAGAAAAAAAATTAACTTGGCTCCAGGGTAGGCTGCAACCAAAGTTCTCTTCTTGTTATGATGGATTATAGCAGCTAGCCTTTAACAGCCAGAGCTTTTTGAACCACAATAAGTTGTCTTACTCTTAAGGAATGCAAATAGAAAATCAAATATCCTCTCAGGAATGCAGTAGAGGGAACAGTAGGAGCAGTCTCTATATATGGAAAACACAAAGACTGAATTTCCCGTCCTGATGACCAAATATGGTGTTTGTCTCCCTGGGCTGGCAAAGGGTTGGCTGAGAAAACCACCAGCAGGAACAGTAATAAAATATTGCCATGAAAGGAGGATCTTTAGAAGAACTTCCCCCCCTCCCCCATAAAGAAACAGCTAATTTTTCTTTTATTGTCCTGGAATGAAGTTTGTACTTGCCTGCCCCTAAGATCCTATAAATTGCTGTGGCTTGAATATTGGAATTTTAAGAAAAACTTTGCCTTGCATTAGCAGAGCTATATTTAAGGCATCAGCTTTTACCAATGGTATTTTATTTTTCCAAACCTTTTATTTTTCCAAACAGTCTTGTTCCCATCTTAGAAAAGTAATCATTTACCTAGCCCTTTGTGCAAATTTTGATGAATTATTGCAAAACTCCTCACCTAAATATTAATCCTCTTGTCATCAAATCTTCAATGTGTGTGTGTGTATTGAGAACAAGCACACAAAGAAAGAAAAGAATGATGCCTTCCCTTTGATAATTCTGTAGCACACCAACATATATAGAGAAATATAGTGCCTATTTTGATATAGCAGGAGCCCATGATTCATTTACATTTCTAATTTGTTATTAAGTCATGTTGAACTATAAACCTCTCTGCTATATTCAATGCAATAATAATTGATTCATTACTATTATACTCATTCTTCTAGAGAAATTATCACCCATTCTTAATTTTTGTCCAAGAAATTTAATACAGTCGGTGTGCAAAGCTCATTCTGAGCAACTAAACCCTAACCCTAAAGTTTAATCAGAACCTATCAGGACTAACAAACTTTTTTTTTAAAAAAAAGATTTAATTAAGAACTTCCTGTTTTCCAAAACCTTTGGATAGTTTACTGATGAAAGCTATAATTTAATTTTTGGAGATTTAAAGTATTTATTTGCTACTGTCTGATATATCTTAGGTGTTTTAAAATAAGAGGTGTAAAAGTTTCATAATAAGTGACACAATGATGATTTTACTCTATCTCATCTAAGTTCACTCTTGTAACACATTTGGTAATGCAGCTTCTTGTTTGTGAGCTGACAGTCTTTAATCCTAAATACGTGATTTTTAGGAATATACTAATATAATATCTGCAGTCATAAATCAATGGGGAAGCTTGCAGGGAGAAAGTTAATGGGGATCATGTGATTGCAGATGATGGCAGGAGCATGGTGGCAGCTTTGGACTGGCAACTCTCTTTCTTGGGAAGTTTGAAGGAAGAAAGTCAATGGGGAACCTTGCCGGAAAGGTCCCAAATTGCTTGGGTAATTCTATGCAGCCTCTGCAATAGTGAATATATCTGAAAGGATGACCCAGTGTTTAGTATAATCTAGATCAGGGGTCCTCATCCTTGGCAACTTTAAGATTTGTGGGCTTCAACTCCCAGAATTCCTCAGCCACCTTTGTGGAGTTGAAGTCCACAAGTCTTAAAGTTGCCAAGGTTGAGGACCCCGATATAGATTATAGTTTAGATAGTTTATTAATTAATTAGTCTTATGACCATATCCAAAATATGAAACAAAAATAAAATATAGGATCTAATTCCTGGGTAAAATAGATAAGTGAAAATACAGAAGTAAAATACATATGTAGTAAATAAAAAGACTCAATATTCAAATAAATACATCAACTGTATAGGATACTTCAATCTGTTTGATGTAACGGGTTTTTAGTTCAACTGCCTTAACTATAAATTTAGCAGATTTGCACTGTATACAGTAGAGCCCAGGAGGCGATAGGACAGTATGCAATTCAGATCTCAGTGGGCTGTTCTTTTGAGTAGAAATGTTAACCCTAAGAGGGGCATATAGTTGACAATCAAACAAAATATGAGCAATATCCTTGATGATTGGAGTACCACATATACCAGGCATGTCAAACTCACGACATCACGTGACGTCATGCAATGTATTGGGCTGGTTTTGCCATTGCCAGCAATGGAGTGGGTGCGGCTTCCATGTGATGTGTCCGGCCCGCACACCGGCAATGTAACACCCCTGACATATACAGTACATGTCCTCTCATGAGATAGCAGGTGGTGGAAGCATCCATCTTTGGCCATTGAATCCAACAACTCAAATTTACCTCTAGAATATGCCTTTCTGGAGAATTATACCAAACTCATTAACAGGTATTTTTCAAATTGAAAAATGGTTTTTAACCAACCAACTGAAAGATCTATTTTTTGCCAGTAACTCCACATCAGTTTGAAGATTCTCTATTTAAAAACTCCCCTTGCCATGTAGTAGTAAAATAATAATATAATACAACTGCATGCATCATATTTCATAAAATTATTTACTCTGATACTCAGGCATTTTTTAGTCTCATTAATTTGATAAGAAATATAATTTTGACTGTAACATTTGTTTTTTTTAAACTTAATTTGTTAACTATTTCCATCACTGAAGCAATTCTATTATATATGGCAGAAATACAAAAAAAGCAATTAAGTTGCGCCGAACTGTATAGTCTATTTTTTTCTTAGCAATTTACAGTGTTCTGTAGATAGGTACAAAGGCTAGGCAGCTCAAAAGCTTGATTTATAACAAAAAGATTTGTTTTATACACCACAAACACACCAGAAGGTATGAAGTTTTAGTACGAACAGGCATACTGGCAAAACACTTGGTTACAGCATTTCTAAATGCTGTGGGCTGGATGAAGCTTTTGCCTGGAAAGATGATTCAAAGAGAATTTGGTCAAATCACTGAATCAATTTTCTGAACTGGCCTGATTTTTGGGACTTCAGGGGAAGAAATGAACAACTGCAGCAGACTGAAGAGCCAGCAAATAGAAAGCTATTATCTCTGTAATCCTTAATGGACTTTTGCTGGTCAAGACTGAAAGGAGATGAGGCTTTAAGGATTTGTTTAGAGATAAGAGATGGGACAAGAGTTGAGGGTTTGGTATAATGGTTAAGACATCAGTCCAGAAACCAGGAGACTATGGGTTCTAGTCCAACCTTATCACAAACCCAGCTGGGTGATCTTGGGGTAGTTACTTTCAGCCCTAGAGAGGAGGCAATGACAAATAATTTCTGAAAAACTCTGCTATGAAAACCCTAGGGATTAGGCAATCTCTGAGAATCAGTCATGATTGAATGTAGGGGAAAAAAGAGAGAAGGTGACTTCCGGTTTCATCATGCAGCCACCATGGACGGCTGGGAGATCTCTCTCTCCCCCGTTCAGTTTCGCATCGCTGGGGGGCCCTGAAAAGGGCCGAAAATCGCCCTGGGGGATTTTAGCCCTCCTCCAGAAACAGCAGCGATCAATCACTTGGGAGTTGGAAAAATACTGGGATCCTAATTGGAATTCTATTTTCTAAAACTGGTGGATTATAAGACTTGTAACTTTCTACTCTCTCTATTTTTTTTCTTCTCTGATTTTTACTCTAATTATTATTGAAGATTTGGGTTCTTTTTGTCCCCCTTAAAATAGAGCGGGGGAAAAACCTGAAAAGATCTAACTAACTCTGAGATGATATTTGCTGGCTAAATTTGAGACTGTAACCTGCTATTCTTTAAGAGAGACTTGTTGAAAGCCTTGAAAACAGATAAGATATAAAGCAACCTTGAAGCACCAGCTCAGCTCTTTACTTGGTGGACTTTCTGATTGTAAGTTTTTTATTTAGTTTAATACACTACAATCATAGAACAGGAATGGATTTCTCCCACAGAGCAACAAATTCTTTATATGTTAAAATGCTCCCACAGGAACAAATTCTTTATATGTTAAAAGCAATTATCCAAACTCTTTGTATGCAAGCTCAAACTATGACTTCAACTAAAGAATCATCTATACAGAATTTTATAGAGAAAGAGAAACAACCAAATGCTGTGACAGAAGACTTAGATACTCAACAAATACAAACAGTGGAAAACACAAAAAGGAAACTGATAATAGAGAACAAGGAAAGGACTTTTCTTATAAACCAGAAGGAATTTGAAGATAAAAAAGAAAAACAGATGAAAGAGAAGATAAATACTTTGGGACAACTGCATCGAACAGGAAAAATAAAGAGACGACCTGCTAAATCAGCTAGCCCTCTTAAGAAAACAGCAACTGAACGCCCTTATCAATATCAAACAATAGTCACAACAATACAAGGAGATCTTTTTGATGATTTAAAAGCGAAGATACGAAAGATGATTTGGCAGAGGAAAAAAGCTAGAATAAGACTGAAAGGGATTGGGGTTTTGATCTATACATGAGATCTAAATAGAATATATCTAAATGGATAGAATATGTATTTTGAACATAAGATATTGTAATGATTTGAGATAAAAAATTGGTCTTATAAAATCTAGAAATATAAATATCGAAATAAGAATGTTATATTGTCTTATTATTTGTTAAGATATATGGTAGAAATTACATATAAGGCTTGTATTTTAAATATTAGATTATATGAGGAATTGTGATAAAGGAATTGTGCTTAATTAAAATTTGGAAAAAAATATTAAACGTTAAATTAAAATATTAAGGGAAAATTAATCGCCAGGTTACTGATTTGCTAAAAGTTTGAATATTTATAGATAACTAAGACTTGAATTTAAGATATTGTCATGAGTTGAGACACAGGTTAATAAAACTTAGAAGTATAAATACTAATAATTAAATTCGTATATTGGCTTGTGGTATAAATGCTGGTTTATTTTTTTTTCTCTTTTTCTGGAAAGGAAGAAAGGAAGGAAGTAGAAAGAGGAAAAGAAAAAAAATTATTAGCCCTAATTATGAGATAGGAGACTGAGAAATTGGGATCATTTAAAATCCAGAAATGATAAAAATTAAACATTAAATTTAAATATCAATGCAAAATTAAAGTTAAGAAAAACTTATTAGGTTATTGTCTAAAAATGGGGTTCTCAACCTTGGCAACTTTAAGACTTGTGGACTTCAGCTCCCAGAATTCCTCAGCAAAGCTGGCTGAGGAATTCTGGGAGTTGAAGTCCACAAGTCTTAAAGTTGCCAAGGTTGAGAACCCCTGGTCTAAAAGATGGCTGTCAAATTAATTAAGATATGTATAGACTGAAGATTATTGATGAATACTAGAAAGATATTTTGTTTGATTGATAGAATAAGAACTGTATTGATCTGAATATGACAGTACATTTTATGGGGGAAAGAGAGGGAATTAGTTGTTGTAATACTTCGAGATTTGTACTGATGATATTCAAATGTAATGGAATTACGGTGCTCAACCGCCACGCTACTTTTCAAATATGTAAATGTAATATTGGAAAATTAATAAAAAAACTTGGGAAAAAAACATTGTTTATACTTGTAATGGGGGGAAGTCATTTCTTTATACATTTCTTTTTTTCTTTACTATATTCTTATTTTTTCTTTTCTGCACTATTTATTTTTTTAGTTTGTGTTAGTCTTTCTTTGTAATAACATAATAAAACTATTATTTAAAAACATGAACCGGCCTGATAATTCATACAAATGTTGAATCAAATTAGATACTTACAAACTGATTTTCTGAACTGAGTTAACCATTTAGATTAAAATAATGATTCCCCCCCCCCGAATTAGTACTGTGAATTGTATTGTAACAATGATCTGAATGGAATCAACAATTACATCATATTGGAGCCAATTTGCACACATCTTAGGAATAAGGTTTCTTTAAAAAATCAAGCAGGCTCCAAGAGCAGTATTGTTGCTACGGTGTATTTATGATTATCCACTTGTGGGGAAAAACATGGCTTCCAGCTACTGTAGCAGGTCAACCTTAAGGAGACCAATCCCTTTAGTGTTTTGAGGGAACTCCAGGTCATGCGTACTATTAGTTATATTTCCTCCTACCAGCTACCATTTACCTTATGCAACAAGCAAAACAAGTATTAGAATACATGAGATTCCTAAGGCAAAAACAAAAGGTCAGCTGACTGGCATGAATATAAAACAACCCTGGATGCAATAATGGGGCTGTGAGTAAGAACAAAAAGCTTTCTATTAAAATCTAAATATCAGCTGGCTGCAGAGGCTGTTTGTCAGATTCCCAGCTTCACTGGGGGAGGGAGGTGGCTCTGAAGATATAAAATCTACAAATTCACTGTTGAATAGATCAGAACCACAATAATATCTAGAGTAGAGAGATCAGATGTTAATATTAAATAATTTTTCACAAATCCATGGAAAAAATCTATATGTAACAATCAAAATATATTTGCTAGCAGTAAATAAGATGCAAAATTATTTAGGCTGTGATTCTACACAAGACTAAGGAGCGATTCTATTTAGCCCACTGAGTCCTACTTATGATTGCTGTGATGTATCTTTCAATAATTCAAGCTTTTGCGTTATACAAACTTCTAACTGAGCAAGAGTATGTCAACAAAATTGAAAATATGTTACTGTAACTAGTGAATGAAGCTGAAAAATAATATAATCAACCTTCCCCATTATCCTCCTTGTGTGAATTGTTGGAATTTTTGTTTTGTTGTTTAAAATAACTAATGTACCTTTAGCCGGGAAACAGACTTGGATATCTAAAATTAGTTGTAAAACTCTTCATTTGAAACCTGGGCATTCCTTAGGACAGGGGTCTCCAACCTTGGCAATTTAAGACTTGTCGACTTCAAAGCTGTCTGAGGAATTCTGGGAGTTGAAGTCCACAAGTCTTAAAGTTGCCAAGGTTGAGGACCCCTGCCGTAGGAAGTGCAGCTTTCTAATTTGCTTTTCCCGTGGAAAGGAAAGTAGGGATCAACATTTGACCTAAGTAGGTGATTTTCTGGTGTGTTTCTTTTTTTTAGTCAGAAACTTCCTGACCAAAAACATGCAACCTACAGTATACGTTGGTATAATACAATATACAATCTAATGCAGACATGTCAAACTTGCGACGTCATGTGACATCACGTGACGTATCGGAACTTTTTCCCCATTGCCGGCAATGGGGTGGGCGCAGTTTCTTTGTGATGCGTCCAGCCCGCGGGCCGGCAGTTTGATACCCCTGATCTAATGTAATATACAACTTCAGCTGATTGTTATATAATCTTTCGTTAATTCCAAAAGCCCTCTGCAACTGATCAGTTTGATCTTCTAATAAGAATCATCTGTTTCTGGTTGCAATAGAAAGTCAAAGAACAAGAGCAATAAAACTTATTTATTTATAAAGGGGAAGGGGCCAGAGAAAGGGGATATGTGTGACCACTTGGCATGTGGCTCTGGCTACTTGTATTCCCTCAGCTTCATTATACATTCACATCTCCCAAAGTTCTCTACTTGCTTCATCAGGTGCAGCAGAGGGACATGGTCTTGGTCCCAACTATTAAAAATCTTATCTAGTGGAACACAGGAATTTTGGTTTTTCTGTTGCTACCCTTACTCATTGGAACCCCATCCCCACTTGAAGATTAGACCATGTGTTTCAATGTACATGCACACAGAAGTAGGATTTATACATCATGGTAAGTTATAATGTAACTTAACTAATGTTGGTTTAGAGTGATGAGTAAACCTATTGTAGCTGTAGTACACACGAAGTTTGAACTGTCTTCAGAACTGAACTAAACAGATCTATAGGTTTTCTCTATTTAAATTATAACAAAGAGGTTAATTTTCCAAATTTTTAACTTTGCCAGGAGCTTATATTTTGACTTATTTTGTGGAATACGAGTGATTTTATTTAAAAGGGAAAAGGCAATATGTGCACAAATAGAAAGTTATTATATGACCCCTCTAATAACTTCACTGGGGATTGGCTTTTCTTTAGCCAAAATGAAGGTCAAATTAATGTTTTTCCACCATTAATCCCAGCAGGACAAAGGCTTGGTTTTGGAAAATACATTTTTTTCCAAACACGTTAATGCTAAATTGCATTTTATTGACTTAGGAAGAAGTTTGGAATAATAGAGCTTGGAGTAGAGCCAAAAACTTTTTTTTTTAATAGTTAGAAATGATTTCTCTGGATTTTTAAAATACTATATTGAAGAAACATATTCATTCTTAGCCTTTGACCTAGCTTTTTATTAACACAATGGAAAAAGTGATTAAGTAATTCCGTGCTGAAAAATTGAGTTACTTTTATGTATCTATTATAACATATATAGAACATGGGGTTTTTTTTCCTAGCTGGGGGAGGTGGATTCTTATAGTTTTAACTGTTTTTTTCTTTCTCTCTTCTTCCTTTGTTGGTATACTATTTAAGATTCATATTATATCCTACTAGATCAGCTTGTTCTATTTCATCCCATCCATGTCCAAGGAATCTAACAAGCCTTAAATCCAGGAGCTAAGAATTTTAAGGTAAAACAATGAATTAGATAAGAAGAGAGCTACGTAACTATAAATACTTTTGGTGAAAATATGCTTTTCTTTCAAATGATTTTGCAACAAATCAAAACAAAGATTGCTCTGTGATGGCACAGGGCAAAACCCATTGTCAACTTATTCCTCACTGGCAGCTGAAGGAAACTGTTGATATTCAGTTCTGGTAACAGTAAGTTAGGTAAGCGTATTGGTGTGGTAAAAAACAAAACCTCTACATAAAATCTTGGACTTGAATACTCACTGCACAAAAAACAGGATTTGTGGAAACTGTTGCCTTCACATTGTACCTCCTCTGCAAAATACACTGTTTTCTGGCATACGCCACACTTCTTGCCTCCACCCCAGTTTGGCATCCTGTAAAGAAAATAAATGAGATAAATGTAACTATTCAAAAATAAACGAAGAAGGATGTACGTATTACTTAACTATTGATGAAGCTGCTTTAGAGTCAACGAGTTAAAATCTCTACTGAGAAATTACCCAAATGTCCTTTTAGCAAAATCACATAGAATTCAGGTATTTACTACAGCTCTGTGTAGCTAACAATCATCATAAAAATGAATAACCCCACTGGAAAAATACGAAAATTTCAACAGCATGATAATGGATAAAAAAAACAACAAAAACAAAGCTTTATGTCTACCACTGTATTCCAACATTCAGAACATGCCTTCTCCTGGGCTAGAGACCAAAGCCAAGATTCTCCTGAAACCAGGAGGTAATAAACAATGGATCTATCTAGAGCAGGGGTTCTCAACCTTGGCAACTTTAAGACTTGTGGACTTCAATTGGAGTTGAAGTCGACAAGTCTTAAAGTTGCCAAGGTTGAGAACCCCTGATCTAGAGAGATGAGGTCTGGGGGAAACTGAGTTTTTTTATCTGATCAGATAGTTAATCTGAATATAGGAGGAGGCAGTCCCATAGATAAACACATTCAGAGCCATGTAAGGTCACAAAGGTGACAACCTGGAAGCCAACTGGCAATCAATATAGCTTCTACAATAGTGGGGTCAACTGAGTAAACGGAAGACATACATTGCTGTCTGGGCATTCATACAAATTTAATACCAGGTGTAGCTTCTGAGTGCTTTTCAAGGGCAGTTCCATGTAGAGTGTATACAGTAATTCAAACAGGAGGTGATTATGGTACGACTGACTGCAAACAAGGCTTCCTGATCCAGGAATGGTGGCAATTAATGGAGCAGAGGTAGTTATGCAAAAGCCCTGTTAACCACAGTTTCTATCTGCTCCTTAAGCAGAAGCTTCAAGTCCAGGAAGATTTCCAAGTTGTGGACAAACTTTTAAGTGGGAGAGTATAACCCTGTTCAGGGCCAAATAATGTACTACTCCAGAAACATCTGGCCCATGGACCCAAAGCTATACAGATCTGGATGCAATCAATCCAAATCTATTCTTTTCTACCTTAACAGCCTTCAAGCATTGGGTCAGCACTTCTACTCCATCTCCAGTTTGGCAGAGAGCTGAGATATATAACCAGATATAATCAGCCCCTTGATGCTACCTCACCCCTTGTTGGAAGAGGTGAGGTAGCATATAAGGAAGGAACCTATAAGGAAGGAACCTATTGTTCATTCTGTATCTTTTAATAGCTGTTTAAGACAGGAAACTTAAACAAAGCTTTTCCTATCATTAAAATATCCTACCAAAAAAAAAAAAAGACATGTAGAGAAGCTTTTTGAAGAGCAGTGCTATTGTAATCAAATAGACCAAAAAAAAAAAAAAAAACAACACATAGCATCTCTAGGCATATGTGGCAAGTTTACAAGGGGGTTGAGTGAGGAAAAGACTAGGCATACAAGAAGGAAAGGTCCTCTGTATCTTGAAATAACAAATTTTAGCAAAGCCTGCATTCCTATCTCAGAAAAACAAGGCAGATCTGCTGCAATTCTCTGCAAGTTCAATTAGTCTATTCACCCTGTAATTTAAAACCGGGTGACCTTCAAGTTTCTTTGTAAAACCTTCTCCAAACAGAGTTGTCCAATGGGCCTGCCTGTGAAGCACAAAACAGTGTCTGAGGTACAAGGAAGTGAAATCTGAGGTCCATCCTTTTCAAAAGATTTTCCTTTTGATATAAATACCTTGAACTGCATTAAAAATAAGAAACAAATGTTGTAATATTAGAGGAAAATATAGGTATTTTGTGAATATCAGGACCATCTACTCCCAAATTACTACCGTATATGCCGGCGTATAAGATGACTTCCGGAAGTGCTAAACTCGGCGCCAAAGACGGGGGTTGTCTTATATGCCGAGTCGTCTTATACGCCGGAAATACTGGTAGTTTCCGGCGTATAAGACGACGTTCTAGGAATGCGGCTCGGCGATAAAGACGGGGGTCGTCTTATACGCCGGGTCGCCTAATACGCCGGCATATACGGTAGATAATATATTTTGTCCAAAGAAAAAGATGTATGTAAAATGAAAACTAAAAACAAAACCTGCTATCTTGCCACAACTGCCTTTCCTCATCCTGCAAATTACCTGTGTTTTGTGTTCCTCTCAGCCAAATCATTAGATTACCTTGGATACCTACAGATTGCCTTAAAAGGAAATAGAACAGACAGGCTCCAGTGGGTTTTTTTTTCCCACTAGGGCAGCAGGCTAGGAAAGAAACTAGCCCTGCCTTTCAACAGACAGGAGTGTCCCTAAAGAACTGTTTCAATGTTTTATATGCATGACAAGCAATGCATATAAAACAAATCCCTTGTGGGTACCCTTGGCAAAGAAAGCTCCATGTGATCTTGACATAGAATCACTAGAGGTCAGAAAGACAAGGTCAAGAATAATTTTCAGTGGCTTCTCATGAGAAATGCATTTCTCAACATGTCGTCTTCTGGATTTGAAACTAATTGAACTACTTCCTGCTAACCTGGAATGCCTGCTAATACTTTCAGGTTTTGTGCAAAAGATGTCTGGATTGTGATAAAACCGTGATGAGTGAATAATTAAGCGAACATACTTGGTTTTTACACTAGAATTAAAGTTTATTTCATTTACCTGCCATCATCTTCACAAAAGTGAATTGTAATTTTTATGCTACCCAAAAATAGCATATTACAAATTACAATAGGATTCAAAAAATTTTGTTATCCCAGACTATGATTAGAATATATTTTATATTGTAATCTTAAATTCTATTTTTCTGGAGAGAAAGAGGGAGGGAGGGAGGGAGGGAGGGAGGGAGGGAGGGAGGGAGGGAGGGAGAGAGAGAGAGAGAGAGAGAGAGAGAGAGAGAGAGGAGTGGTTGAGGAAGCCACCAAGGGACAAGACCGACTGCCTTGAATGTCCGATCGAATATTTGTTACAACTTGAAAGTTACCAATACAATCTGAATCAATAGAGTACTGCCATGAAATATGAAGAGAATATGAAGCATGAGAGAATGCATGAAATTAAAATACATCAGCAGAAAGCTTTCAAACTGCAAAAGTCTGTCAGCCTGAAAAGGAAATTCACTGGCAAAAATGCACTGGATGTGTCTAATGCCAGTTTCTAATCTACCCATGACTTTTATTTCTAATGAGGCCATTGTTAGATAAAAGCCAAAGTTCTGATTAATGCCAATTCAGATTATTTTAATGCAGATAGAATGATAAAAGGAAACTAATAAGCTAACATAATTTAATTTTCCAGTAATCCACCAGAGAATCAGGGAATCAAATAAAATACTCTGGAGGTTACAATCTAATTATACTTAAAGTTATATATACTTATAAATTATTAATTTAAAAGACTCACAGGAAATTGCCTTAGTCTATTCACCTATTTAGCTTACTGTTACCTGGTTTAATTTGGTCTCAAACCCATTCCAGCAGCGCTATGCAAAATCGTTTAAATAGAAATGACAAAGATTAGATTTCAAACTACTATTATTTCAGCCTCTCCCAGAAGAAAAATTAAAGTATTGACATGGATAAGCCATGCTGAGAGCAGGATTAATGTGATGACCTGAAAGTGAAACATTTTCAACAAGTATTTCAGAATCAAGCAAGTTTAAGTATGTGTTTCATCCATGGAAGAGAAACTGTTGATTGTGCAAGCTAAGTGAGTCCAAAATGAATACAACCACTTTCTCCTCTGTAGCTTTGGGGTTAATACATCTTTAAATATGCTATTAAAGAAGCTGAGTCATTTGGATCAATACTTCTACTTAACAGATTCAATCAGGGTTGCTAAGATAAAGCTTTAGATTTAACCAAAAATATTCTTTGGAATGTAATAAGATTAGTGACTCCAATGTTCTTTAGAAAAACATCCATTTCATTTTATTGGCAACAAAATGTAATGCTTTGCCTTTGCTTTGTTTGGGATTTTTTTCCAATTTCCTTGTTAAGTCTGCAGTTCTGATATTCTCTAACGATTTATCATCCAAGTCTTAATAACAAGGCTCAAATTTGTTTAGCTTTTAAATCCAGACAAGGTTGTATAGATAGCTATCTGCTGAAACAGCATAATCTCCATTTCAGAAAGTGATGGACAGCACCCACTCAGTTCTTATTTCTGGCGTTAATGATAAATGATTTCATCTAGTCAGTTCTCATTTATACTGATAGGTTCACTTTAACCAGTTTAATCTATTTATAAGAAAATTGATCCAATACAATATTCTTCAAAAATGCAATGAACATGAAAAATACTAGACATAAGTGAAGTCGCAGTTTACCTAAGATATTAAATACAAATCAAAATTCTTTATTTTCAGCAATGAAGTTGTATACTATATTCATAATGCTATATTATACCAAGTGCATGAAAGGATTAAACAAAAAACAGTAAACCCAAGCAACTAAGAAATGAAATGAAATTTCTTTCACTACCCCTGTCCATATATTCCAATTCCTGTAAATCATCCTCGCTTCCATGTCCACACCAGGTCTTCTCTTTAAACCTCACTTCTCTTTGTGAGAAACTCATTAACCTTACTCAACCACTACTTTCCTTATCTTTTTTTTTCTTCTCAATCCATTCACTTATACCTTACATGTGTTTTGATATTTGATCTCATTCAGTGTTTAAGAGCAAACTACCTTAACATGCTTTAGTTGTATTCTTACAAGAAAGTACAGCAAGGAGATTTAGATGGAAATGTAGTTGATAATTATGTTAGATATAAAGAAAATACAGGAAAAATTGCCAAAAACAGATGTTAAAGAGATACTAGCATTTATCAAATGGTGTATAATTGGAACAATTTTCCTCCAGAGATTAGAATTACCTCAATCCTATTAGCCTCTTGTAAGGCCCTAAATACTTGGTTATGTGCTGGGCCTGAATGTATGAAGGTCCTATCTCCTAGTTGTGTTAACAAACATTGATTGTGACAAACTCTTTAGCTATTATTTATTTTAACTTTTCTATTTATAATGGCAAATTGTTTTTCTTTTCTTTTTTAAGATTGTCCACCGCCAAGAATCACTTCCTGAAATGGTTGGCCATACAAATTGGAGAATTGGATGAGAAACACATCGTAGCAGTTCTGGGGCATACAAAGTGAGATAGATCAGAAGATTAGTAAGATATCCTGATTAAATGCACAGTAGTCTGTTCGCTTGAATTTGGATATCATCTGTTGTATTTCAGGAAATAAAAAGTTAACCAATACAGTTCCATATGGAATGGAAACTTACACATAATTCTCAGCATTTAATAAACTGAGAGTAGAAGTGCAGGAAATATCTGCAAAGCACACAATCTAAATCCTTTCCTAAAACTAATGGGAAGCATCTGGAAATATTTTCTCTATGCAACAAAAAGTGTACTTACATAATAACAACTACAGAAACCCCAATGAAATTTTGAAGTCATTAATCAAATCAGATGTTTTACTATAAACAATAATCAGCATAATCAAACAGAAATAGCTTTAGTTTTCTAAATATTTATTCTGAAAGCACAGATGTTTAGTGAATACTTTCCTCTGAAATTATTATAAACATGAAATTTATATGGTCACCATCTTAAAAATAAAAACAGCACAAATACAATTGTTCTTTTATACACTCACCATGGCATCTTATACATAATCCCAGTCAACAATATATGATCAAACACTTCTTATTTATTTGTTAAATTTATTTGCCACCTAGCTTGCTATGAGGCTACTCTAGGTGGCTTTGTTTTATACATTTTAATTATTAAATATATTTGGTTTTATACTTTTTAAATATTCAGAATACTTCCTCTCCTAGTTAAGTGACTGTTTTCAGATTGTAATTATCCTGCCTAATGACTCAGATAACTGAAGCAATAGAAAGGTGAAAGCATTCTTTGGGATAAAAGGCAACTACCATTTTTGTCATTTTTCTAGTCAGATTGATAGAAGTTTAGAGATTTATTTATTGATCTTTTTCAGATTGTAGATCTGAACCAAAATTCAAATATATTTCCATTCATGTTCTTTTGTAACTTTTAGGTAAAGCTTTTTTAAACACTTAAGTTTATACAGTTATCCATAGTGTTAGTACCCATTTCTTATTCAGATTTTTAATTAGTAATTACTGGGCAAAAAATAAAACAAAAAAAATTCCAACTTTGTAGGAAACCAAAGAGTACCAGGCAATAGTCCCTGGAGCAGTGGTTCTCAACCTGTGGGTTGGGACCCCATTTAGGGTCGAATGACCATTTCATGGGGGTCGCCAAACAACGCAGTCCGCCATTTTTTTCCCTTTTCTTTAGCTGTGCTACTCCCTTTTATTCTATTGGCTTTTGAAAGCCAATAGAATAGACTCTCTTGAATAGAGTCTAATTCTATTGGCTTTCCAAAGCCAATAGGAATTGTCCAGGCTGTCTCTGCCCTGCTGAGCCCGCGAAAAATCCCATTCTGCAAACAGTGCTGTACCAGTTGAGTAGTCCTCGACTTACGACCGGTTGAGTAGTCCTCGACTTACGACCGGTTGGGGGGTCACGGCATTATAAAGGTTGAGAACCACTGCCCTGGAGGGTATATGAACTGGAAGCCAAGGGACTTTGCCATTACTTGCTCCAGCTGCAATCGGAACTTCCAAAGGATACTAAGTTCATACTTCCTTTGCTAACCACTTTTGGAAATTAATTACAGGTAGTCCTCAACGTACGACCACAACTGAGCCCAACATTTATGTTGTTAAGTGAAACATTTGTTAAGTGAATTTTGCTCCATTTTAGGGCATTTGCCACAGTTGTTAAAAGTGAATCACTGCAATTGATAAGTTAGTAACCTGTTTGTTAAGTGAATCTGGCTTCCCCATTGACTTTGCTTGTGAGAAGATTGCAAATGAGATCACATGATATTGGGTCGCTGCAACGGTCATAAGTATGAACCAGTTGCCAAGCATCTAAATTTTGATCAAATGATCATGGGGATGCTGCAAAGGTTGTAACTGTGAAAACGGTCATAAGTCACTTTTTTCAGTGCTGCTGTAACTCTGAAAGGTCACTAAGTGAACTGTTGTAAGTTAAGAACTATTTGCATTAGCTGCTTTAAGAAAGTTGGACATCTTCAAAGTGACAAGGCTGGAGACACTGGGTGAGTGCCTTCAATCCTTACAAGGTTTTGGCTAAACAGATTATAAACATTGGAATATTGATTTTGAGTATTAAGGCTTGGAAATTAATCCTAAAGAATGTATTTTTGTGGGGAAAAATATTTTCGATATTGGAAACATAACAAAAGACTTAACAAGATAAGCAACTTATAATGGCATTCAGAGACATTATTGAGGAATTGCATCAGGACCTTGAATCATTGTTTGTTCTTAGGAATAGTCAGTTCCCAGATGAAGCACTTATAAAAAAGGATTTGCAATAAAATCTAAGAACATGAATAAAAATTTATTAGACATACAAAAAATAATTAGATGAGGTTGTAAAAATTAAGAAATAAAAATATCAATTGTGGAGAGTAATTAGAATAATTTCTTCATTTTAGATTGACAAAAAAGGCTTTTTAAAGTTTTGAAGACACTTGAGGCAAGACATTTGGATGGATTAAGGAGCAAGTTTGTTTATGCCAAAAAAAGCAAGTTTGTTTACACAATAGAAAGGAACAAAGTCAATCATATTAATTATTATACCAGGGTGACTACTTACCCACTGACCTATTGTATATTCCACCTTTCCATTTTGGGAAGCTCAAGGTGGCTTAGAGGCAAGGCAAAATGATATAACATGTTATGATGAGACAAGTTTGTTATTCTACTAGACTGCAAGAGTTAATAATCCAATTTTTTTATACTAACAGACAGCCTGTAAGCTAAAAGCAAGCCAGGAGGAAACAGTTGACAGTTGGATAGAGTACAAATTGGGGAAACAAAAATGATCAGAATGAGATTATGATAAAATTGGTTGCCTTGTGATAATCATTCTGTTTAAGCACTCAGAAACAGTTGTTTGTTGTATCTCTAAAGATATACTAGCCTATAGATCAGTGGTTCTCAACCTTCCTAATGCCGCGACCCTTTAATACAGTTCCTCATGTTGTGGTGACCCCCAACCATAAAATTATTTTTGTTGCTACTTCATAACTAATTTTGCTACTGTTATGAATTGTAATGTAAATATCTGATATGCAGGATGTATTTTCATTGTTACAAATTGAACATAATTAAAGCATTATATGTAATTATATATTGTGAAATATTTATTTCTAATTACAAATAAATGAAATTTTGTCTTGAAGCATGGTGTAGCATGGGTAACAGTCTTAATATAACAACAGTAAACTACATTGCTACATTTTGCGACAGTATGCGTAAAAAGCCAACGTCAGTGCGAAGGTTGAGATTGCTTCTTTCTCACCAGATCAGAAATTCTTGGGGCAGTCTTTGCAAGAGCACAAAGAAGATCATCTTCCACAACAAGTCTACTTCTGTATTTAGACTTGATAACCAACAAGCTGGAAAATCCTGTTTCACAAAGATATGTTGTTGGAAATGGAATGTTCCTTGCTTTGAAAAATAAATTGACCCTCTCTTTTATGGCAGCCCATCAAATACTGGAATACTGCTATTATGTCTCCCACAAGTCCTTCTTTTCTCTAGACTAGTCAAACCCAAATTCTGCAACTAAGTCTCATCATCCTTTTTGTAGTGTGATGACCAAAATTGGATGCAGTATTTTCAGGTGTGGTCCCGACTCAGAAAATTCAGACATCAGTCTTGCCAGCCCCCCCCCCTTCCCCTATTTCTCTCTCCCTCTCTCCCTTTCTTTCTCTCTCCCCCTTTCTCTCTCCCTCTATTTCTCTCCCTCTCTCCCTCCCTCTCCCTTTCTCTCTCCCTCTTTCTCCCTTTTTCTCTCCCCCTCTCTCTCCCTCTATTTCTCTCTCTCCCTCCCTCTCTCCCTTTCTCTCTCCCTTTCTCTCCCTTTCTTTCTCTCTCTCTCCCTCTTTTTCTCTCCCTCTGTCTCCCTTTCTCCCTCTCCTCTTTCTCTCTCCCTCTTTCTTTCTCTCTCTCCCTGTCACTCTCTTTCTCTCTCTCTATCTTTCTCTCTCTCCCTCTCTCTATTTCTCATTCCCTCTTTCTCTCCCTCTCTCTATTTCTCTTCCCTCTCTTCCTCTCAAAGATCCTTAAAATCCTTAAAACTTATGCTTGGGTGGAAGACTTTTTCTTTTATAGGTGGGGTGGGTTGGCAGACAAGTACTCCAAAAAAAAAGAAAAGAAAAGAAAAGAAAAAAAGTGCAAACAGGCATCCAGCAGCTAGCTTGAAGTTTGAACGACTTCTTTTTCTTGCCACCGACTTCTAGGAGGAGCAAAAAACATCCAGCACTGCAACCAGGAGCCCTGGACTGGCCATTCCAGGGCTTCCTGCACCGGCTGACTTAGTTGTCTGCAACCTCCTGTTGTCGCTTGAGGGGGGGAAGGGACATGGGTGGGAGAGATTCCTTCTTTCTCATCCGAGGAAGGAAGTTATGTTGGACTGTCGACTCTGTGTCGAGCCCCGTGGGCCCGACATTCGCGGGCAGGCAGGAACCCGCCTACTGAGCCACCACCTCCCCATCGCTTTCCACGCCGGCCAGCTCCGTCGCCAGACCTCCCAGCTGACAAGCACACATTAAGGGGGTCATCAGCTGACAGGTGCAGAAGATCGGCACCGCGGCAGCCTCCCGCTTCTTCAGCTGGAGCAATTGCCAGGGCTTGCATGGTCGCTGGCGGCAGGGAGCACGTCAGCGGCCATTGGGGACCACACCAGCAGTTCTGTGCCACAGAGGCTTAAGGCGCGGGATGCGGAGCGGCACGGTGGGAGGTGGCAGGATAGGGGGGAGGGGTTACCTGCATTCTGCTGGCTGAACTCTGGAAGTCTGCCTGAATGAAGAATTTTAGGGGGAGTTTAAAGCGAGACAGGTTCCTAAGACCATCAGAAATATGTGTTTTCCGATGGTCTTAGGCGACCCCTGTGAAAGGGTCGTTCAACCCCGAAAGGGGTCACAACCCACAGGTTGAGAACCGCTGCTATAGATGATCCTTTCCATCTTTCCCCCAATCTTTTAAAAAAACAATTTAAAGTTTTAACTGTTTATAATCAAGTTGTTTTCTGAGAACATCAGAATCAGAATATGAATCCTTCTAGTAACTGTAGATATTGTAATACCAGAAAAGTATGAATAAGAAGACAACCTCAATACAAGAAAATTAATATTGGGAAATTCAGTACTTATTTGAAAACTTTGGTTTCAGACGGCTAGAGAGTAGATTAGACTAAAAAAAGAAAGGGGGAAAATACCCTTCACACATTATTACTAAGAAAAGTACATGGGCGTGGTTCATGTAATCACCAGAGATTGACTCATGGTATATTCTACTTTTCCTTATTTAAGATTATAGATACATGCTAATTCACATATAAGGGAAGTCTGGGTCTGGACTAAATAATCCATGTTCTCCACTGTATAGGAAACAGTTGCTTTACCCTATTGTTTTCTTTTGTTTTGCTGTAGGCAGATGCAAATTTTTATCCTGCTGCAATTGTAGAGAAAGATGATTAGAAGCTCACCTTACACTTTTTGAGAATAAATAGGAATTGCTACATCGTGTTCCATTTAAATTGCTAATAAAAACCAATTTCTTTGGAATCCAATTCTGATCCTTCAAACACATTCATATAGGGGTTTTTTTGGCAGCAATACAAAAATGCTTTGTCACTGCCTTATTCTGGGTTATATTCAAGTTTTAAGTCTAACCTATAGCCCCTCCAGTATCATATGGGTTAATTTCTGAACTCCAAAAATCAACCAGATACTGCCGTATGTTGATTATTTAATACTTCTCATTTAAGAAGCATCTAAATTTGCTTCCTCACAATCCTATTCTGGTCTCCTTCACACACAAACATACAAAATACATATAACTGATGTTTTCATTATAGATGAGAAACAGATATTGAAAGAATACTATAACAGGAAACCAAGTTTGGTTTTGACTTAATGTCTTGTGTTACTCTAATAATTGTACATTGAAACCATAGTTAACAACTTAGCCTACTGCGTGAAACCAGCCAGTTCAACAAAACTCAAATAAGCACAGGAGAGCACATGTTAATCCAGTCAGAGATTTGCCATCTAATTTCAGGTAGCCTCTTCATTCTGTCAGACAAAGCTGTGCAGAGACACAGCTATCATTCAAATATTAAAAAAATAAAAAAAATCCATATAAAAACACAACCAGAAGCAAAACTGTTTTCTTTGGTTATTATGTCAACATGTTAAAAGTTTACAGTCTGTTGCTCTTAGCAAGTTTCAAAGCTTAGTCTATTGCGGTAGAAATAGTCACTGATCAGACTATTGAGTAACAGAATTTTTACCATAAATGGACATCCTTTAGCATTATGGATGAGTCAAATTCTTAAGAAGAACTGTACTACACCAAGTAAGATGACATTATTCCTATATAGCACTATTGTACCACAAGCATGATAGATGCTGGTCCCTTTTATGGAGTATTCAATGAACTGTGGTTAAAACAATCCATGGTTTACCAAGATGTGTGAACCCACTGACAAAGTTTATATAGCAGGCTATATTATATTGTTGTTTGCTTAGCTATTGTGATTTGTAAGCCAAGCTCAGCACAATATATAAAACCAGATATTAGCACTTACTCTCATTTCTGTACAAAAATGTGAGCCTCATGATATTAGACTTAGTATTATTTATGCATCTTAAAACAAAGTGGAGGGTTAGATAAACTATAAAATGCAAACGATCCCAGTGCATTATGAATATAGGGGCTGGAGTTAAGTGTAAAGTACAATTTACACTGGCATTTTCCTTTATTTATTTATTTATTTAAAATAGCATGGCACATTACTATGTATGGGAGCTATTTTCACTTTTCCCCAGTCCATAATATTCTCTTCTTTCTCACATAAAAATATAGTTCCATTTCAGTAAAAGTGTTTATCATATCTTTAATGAGATACAGACTCTACCCATATGGTGTATTCACCTTGAAAATCAGAGAAAAGAGACATAATCACAGACTGAATATCCTCAGTGTCTAAGCTAGCAGTGGGTGTACAGCATATTCTGCAGTTCTGAAAGAATGAGTCCAAGGCTGTCTCAGCTCAGATCACCTTGTCAGTCAGACTGATAATTTATAATTAAAGTGCTAGAAATAATAACCTTAAGCATTTTGTTAAAGAATAGAAGACATTTTTTATGTTATTCAGATCAAGGATTTTATCAAGAACTCTAGAGATAAGCACCTGAGGCCATTAAAATTTCATCAGTTTTATATTTTAAAAAGTAATGTAGCAAAGGCCACTTTTTTCATGACAGTGAGAATCTCATTTAGGTTGTAGTCTACTAGAATAGTCTACAGATTTCATCTGAACATAAAAAAAAATCTCAAGTAAAAGAAGTTTGGTCATGAAATCAGGTTCTTTGGGTTATAGGGTAGATAGCTGGCTGTTTTCTCCTTTGATAGAATAATCTTCTTAATAATCTTTTTTGTTTGTAAATTACTGCATTAAACAGAAGTTCAGCAAGATAAAGTTAGCAGATGCCCATCAACTAAATAGCTAAATGTGCCTCTCACCCTATGCCAGTATTTTTAATTATGGTTTATTGATGAAACTATGGTAGGCCAGATCACACAGATTAAGCAAACTACAGTTTACTAACTACAATAACCTCTCACACTACAGGTTAGCAAAAACAAACTATGTTCTCTCTTGCAACTCATCTAATGACTTAAGACATACTCTAGTGTCATTCCACAGCCTGACATCCTCCAACTGTATCAGGAGTGCAATTCCCATAAATCTCAAACACCAGGAAGGAAGTAAAATGCACACAGACTGATCACCTCAAGAATGGAGTGCTTGTAACATTCTTCTCATTCAAGAATCCTGGTAACAGCTTTCCCAACTCTGTCGAGTTATCTATCTCTAAATATCAAGAAAGATTCGACAGTGGTAAATACAAAGGCAAACATGTGTAGGAAACGGCACCCTATTAGTACTTCACTGGACCCCGAAATGTTGCCAATATCTGGACTGAGAACTGTCATATACGGGGAGGGGGGAGGAAACAGGAAATACTGTAACTAGAGGAAGTTAGCGGTTCATGCACCCTTTAGAAGACAGAGTCATTGGGTTCATCGGGGCTTTTGCTGCAGAGGATCAATATTTTGGAATAAAGCAGCGAGTCTGATCAGGCACGTAGCAAAAATACTCTTTTCATGGGGTAGGGGAGCGAAAATCTAACGGTAACTCCCCCCCTTTTTTAAAAAAAACTTACTGGGTGGGTTTATTTGCGAGCGGCGCGCAAATCGTCTCCCATTTTCAAGTGGGGATTTCCTAAGTCAGGCAAGGAGCAAGAGGTTGGCGGCGCTCCTTTCACACGGATCGCTCGCAGCTGAGATTGATCCCGGCAAAAGCACAAGCCTTACCTGGTTAAGCTGGCGTTGGTCGCTCCGACGTCCTGTTTCTGGCACCCGAGCTGGCGTGGCACAGAAATTCGCGGAGAAGAGGGTTGTTTTGTTCTCTCCGGGAGAAGGCGGGTCCCCAAGCAGCGCCCAGCCAGCCCGAAGAGTCTCGAAAGGGAGGGCCGCGTTGGGTTGGGGTTGACCCTTTCTTTTCCTTTTTTTGCACTCAACACCACAAACGGGCTGATGTCATCACAAGGGCCTCCGGTGTTTCCTGAAGCAATCGAAGCAGGCTGGCAAGCAACGAGGCGGGACTTGCTGCCTCTCCGGGAGCCGGACAAGACGGATCTTCAGAACGCAACTCTTCAGCTAAAAGGAATTTTCCAGTGGACCTGAAAACTGATGGGGAACCTGTGACTTGCTAAACTACAACTCCCTGCTGTTCTGGGTAGCGCACTTTTGCTGAAAATCTGTCAATATCTGGAAAGCCCCCAAGTCCCCAACCGAGTTTTTAAACAACACAGGGACCTTGGCACTTTTGAAGCCAATTTTTACAAACGTGGCAACTTTAAGATGTTTGGATTTCAACTCCCAGAATTCTCCATTAGCTTTCATTAATGGGTTGTGGAAGCTGTTGGAACCGAAGTACAACATTTACAGTGACTTTCAACAAGTGCTTCACAACCAAAGTGTAGGCATCTTTAGCAGCCGTATTTCTGTAATAAGTGCAAAATGAGGGATTTGAAATCTAGTTTATTTCATTGCATCTTTCTACATTTCATTATTTTAATTTTTTAGTTATCCCCATTGCTAAAATAGTGAAATGTTATCTTTATAAATAACTACACAGTGAATTACTTATTCATTTATGAATTTTAGATACCTTAATGATTGTATTGTTTACTATTGCTGTTTTTTTAAAGGAAGCAAAGAATTGATTCACATGTTTAAAATGTTATTAGTTGATGAAGTAACATTTTCCTCCCACAGAGTAACTGATATCATAAAACACACAACCATTCTAATTTTGAATAAGAGATCAGAATGCAGATGCCTCCTGCTGTTAAATTGTAATACTACACTCGATTTTTGAAGGTCATTTAAGTACACAAAAATGTCATTTCTTCTAAAATCAGAAGTATTGTATATCATGGAGGAAACATCCAGATCAGATTTCAGATTTTAAACCTGAAACCAATTATTTTGAAGCAATTCCAAATTAAAATGGCAATACACAGCCTTATTCTAACCAAGGAATGGGGTTCCCTAGAATTAGAATAAATGAGTTATTGGCAATGGTAGGTTGATTAAAAAAAATAAGTAAAACTGAGAGACAAAATGCAAGTGAAAGTTGCTGTTGAAGGTCTCTATTCCTCAAATGGTACTTCTCAGCTTTAAGCATTTCTTCCTCACAATGACTTCTAGTTACATTTCTGTATTTTCACATGTGAAATTTATTTATTTATTTATTTATGAGACTTATATACCGCTTTAAGTGCAAGCACTCTATAAGCGGTGTACACCAGTAAGCAATGTATATATATATTTACAATGTCCCCAACAATCTGGGTCCTCATTTTACCTACCCCAGAAGGATGGAAGGCTGAGTCAACCTTGAGCCGGTGAGATTTGAACCGCTGACCTGCTGAACACAGTCAGCTAAAGTGGCCTGCAGTACTGCATTCTAAAGAGCCACCTCGGCTCTTTATTGCATGTGGTGATGCAGAAAATCTTTAATATTCCTTACTAGAAAGATCTGAATGTCTGATTTGTATTGAGTTGTAAAGTTTTATTACAAGGCAGAATAAGAAAATAACAATCACATAATCAAAATCAGCATTTAAAAGGAATATTGTTAAATATAAGTCATTACAAGATGCATAGGAAAGATGAACAAGTAAAAGAATGTATAATAAAATGGGTTAAACATTTTGGTTACAATGTACAAAGAGAACAATGGGAAACAATGTAGTTGAAAAGACTGAAATTTACATTGTTATAACCTGAAAGAGAACTTTTATAAAATGATGTATCATTGGTATATGTCACCAGCATATAGTCAGTGGTGGGATTGTGTGGCTGCCACTTCCAGAAGTCCATTCTGGGCCTGGGCAATAAAAAATTAGCTACTGGTTCTGCCAAAGTGGTATGAACCACTTGAATCCCACCACTGCATATAGTCCTATATGTCTCCTTGTGGGGATCCTTAAAACAGTCAGGTTTTGGTGTGGAGCGGTTTTCTTTTTGTGTTTTCTCTTGCAGATTTACCAGAGATGCTGTCCATTAAAAATGAGGCTGAGCAACCAAATGCTGAGTAGACAATTTGCCTGGCCAGAGATGGAGGCAGCTGTAGAAGTCACTACTGTACTGGAAGATTTCCAGCTGAGGACCCTGGAGATGTGAATGAGTCTAGACCAGTGCTTCTCAATCATGGCAACTTGAAGATGTGTGGACTTCAACTCTCAGAAGTTGTGGCCTAAGATTGGCTGGCAGAGAAACAAGCCAAGTGGGCTCTGCTGAAGGAATTGCTCTGGTACTGAGTCAGGTGAGAACTAGAGAAATTAGCCCCTATATAGGCTTTTCAATTGGAGGCCTTAAGGATACCTCATTTGGAGAGGGGGAGACCACAATATTATTGTAGGCAGGGGAGTGCATTTCTTTTTTATTTCTTTTTTCTCCCCCATCTTCAAAAGCAAGGAAATTTTTAAAAAGCTGTTCGAACATTGCAAATTCAGCAAAGGCTTGAAGGATACTTTAAGAGTTTGCCTATTCTGTGGAATTCTGAAAGGAAAAACTAAGAAAAAAAAGAGTTTTAACAGAGACAGCTTTAACATTTAAAAGAACATTTGAGGTTGCTATCTCCATGGAAACTGTATTATAGAGCAGCACTTAGGAGTGAAAGCAAATGGGAGTAATTTATAGTAGCATACAGGAAGTAACAGGTCAGAATGAATAGTGCTACAGTAGAAGAAGCCATGTGCAGAAAATGTAAATAAATGTTCAGAAAGCCTGTTACTCGGGAAAAAACCAAGTCATTTGCTAAAGCAAAACACCAACTCATTATTTTAATCATGTGTGCCATGGATGACAAAACTGATGCTGAAAGGGAAACAAGGATAGCTATTAGCTGACCTGGAAATTTATACCATAGAACAGAGGTCCCCCACCTTTTGGGCATCAGGGACTGATTCCATTGAGAGAGGTTTTCCACAGACCGGAGGGGGTATAGGTTTGCATGCTGCTTGCATCCTGCAGATGGGGCTTCACTGGTTTGCGCGGACCCGCTTTGTGGCATGTGGTGGACCGGACTGGGGGTTGGCGACCCCTGCCATAAAAAGTTAAAATGAAACCAGCAAAACAGCTCATATCAGAAGTGAATGGCAATACCCAATGGCAATAATTGGGTATTGGTTCTGCTGAAACAAGTTAAAACACCATGTGAATTTACGCAGCATTTCAGATATGCTAAACAACAGAGATCTAACTTATAGTATACTGGAAGAAAAATCATTTGTTTTAGAGTTATAATTGTAGACTAGCATAAAATATAATAAAGAAAATATGTTAGATTTATATGTTGTGAAAACAAATGAATCAATGACAAATGACCTGTGATGAGCTGAAGAGGTGATACAGGATTAGAAGGCTAATAAGGGTCTTTACCTATTAACAGATTTTATTGAAAAGCACACACTTTGTGAACTGAAGACTTCTAATTTTTTATCACCATAGATTAATGTGGCTTTCCTATAAGTAGCATTGAGGGTAAGTTGAAAAAGGTATTGATGTTGAGTCTGTGTTCACAGATAGCATCCCCACACATTAACATCCATATTTACATAAAGATAAGGCATATTACATGAAATGCTAGACCAGGGGTAGGCAACCTTGGCTCTTTTATGACTCGTGGACTTCAACTTCCAGAATTCCTCAACCAGCATGCCTGGCTGAGGAATTCTGGGAGTTGTAGTCCACGAGTCATAAAAGAGCTAAGGTTGCCTACCCCTGTGCTAGACCCAAGTTTTCATAAAGTATGTCCACCTCTGTAAGGCATACACAAAAAAGTAGAGCGTGAGTTGGTTTGGATGGAAGCCAGGGGTTTTTTTCTCTCTCCAAGAAACTAATTAGATCCCTGGCTGCTTGGTTCTAAAACAGGTCTTCAAACTTGGCTCTTTTATGACTTGTGGACTTCAACTCCCAGAATTCCTCAGCCAGGAATGCTGGTTGAGAAATTCTGAGAGTTGAAGTCCACAAGTCATAAAAGGACCAAGTTTGAAGACCCCTGTTCTAAAAGAACGAAACTGCCAGGATCAATGGCAATTTTAAAGTTATCATTAATTTACTATTACAGGCTGAGCAATAGCCTCTTGCCTAGAACTGGAGACATTTCTGCTAAGCCTAGGAAAGGCTTATACACAAATGGAAATGGAGGAAGATTTTAAGGTGTTACCATAAATATTCACAGAAGTTTGCATTGTTAAAACAGCTGCTGCTTCAATGTAGTTTTGGCATTAATTCCATGGTGCTTCCAACACAAAATAGTACTCAACACGTTGTACTGTCATGCATATGTCTGTATAGGTAAACACTCTGAAAAATGGAGATTAGATGGAGACTCCTTTGTCATGTATTATCTCATAGATTCTGAGAATCTTCTTATTGCAGCTAAAATTATTAAAGAAAAAACAGGAGAGATCAAACACTTCCTAGAATGACTGAAATACACTTTTATCAGGGCCATGATAAAATTACTATGAGCAAAGATTGTTTTGTGGGTTATTGTATCATCCAACATGAACATTACATGTTGGACATCTTGGATAAGTAAAGATGAAGGCGCTACCATTATATTTTTGTTTGGTTGGTGGTTAACAACATGTCCAAAGGATGGACATGTTGTTAACAGCATGTCCAAAGGATGACACAAATCTCCCTCCTACCTCCAGTTCATGAGCAGAAATGACATGTTTTGCCCTGGTGAAAAAATAATAAAAGTTTAACAGGATGAATTATTAAAAGCACAATATTTTTAATTGTAGTGGATACATATTCAAAACTGCATACTTTCTATTTGCATACTATAATGCATGCAACAGAAAATAAAAGGCCAGCAATGTTGTTCTTAGACATTACCTGATATAACAGCTTAATTTTAGAATAGTATTCAAAACAAGTTGAACAATAATCTCATGCAGAAAAGCTAAATTCTCCATTTGACAAACTGTATTAGCAATAGTGAACAATCAGAAAATTCAAAAAAAGAACTGCACATTTTATAGCACAAAGACTGCTCCAGATAACATTTGGAAACAACATAATAATAGCTGAAGAAAGCAAAGATATTCAAAGGAAAAAAAAGTAACACTTTCAATTCTAATTTCTGAGTTAAGAGTAATAATGTCTGCCCGAAGTCGACAAATACATAGTTGTTGCTTCACAGTGGTCAGTATATATGAAAGCCATAGCAATGCCTACATTTGTAAATATAACATAGAGCATTATAGTATACTGGCTTTCTCTGTCTTGCTGTAGGAATTTCCTAACATATTTATAAAATTAATGTTTTCTATAAATGATACCAGGTAATTCAAAGGAAGACACTTTTTAGATCAATTATTTTATTCTAACATAAAGCCTAAAATGCTAAGAGCTACCTCACCCACAAGATGGCGCTAACAAGATTAAAAGAATTTAAATAAACAAACATGTTAATTAATGTGAAAACTATACTGCTGAAGCACACATTCTCATTCTTTTAACTTTCCAGAACAGCAAGTTTTCTAAATTACTGATGAAACTCTACGGTGAGGCTTACAGTTAGTAAAGGATCATCATTTTACAAGAATATCTAAAATGCTAAAACAACTTAGATTCACAAGTTAAGCTAAAAGCAAGAAAGAGAGCTTGGGGATTATGTCAACTTTAAAACAAAGAAGAGAAGGTAGTCTTTCTCCTAGCAAAGATAGTATGATAGCAACAGGATTACAGCAGAACTCCTCAAATCATATTTTTCTCTGGTTTTCTCTCTAAAAAGAGCTTTAGATTTCTTTATATACGACTTAGAAGACAATATCAGGATTTAGGAGGATCTTGGCAAGTTGAAAAAAATAGATAAAAACCAGAAAGTTTAATTTCAACAGGAAAAATGCAACTCTATATTTGGGCAGAAAAACAACAAAATCATAAATATAGGGGAGATATACTGGGTAATGGTACATGTGAAAAGGATTCAAGTAAAATTGGTGAATCAAAAGCTGAATTTGAGCCAACACCATAATATAAGTAAGACTACTAAAGTGTAAACATCAAGAAAAGCACTTATTTCTCTCTCTTCTGGATTGGTCGAATTTTCTGAACAAGACATTTGATAAATTGGAGCATGTCAAATAGGGAGTAATCAAAATGATAAAAGGATTGGAAGGAAACTCATCAGAAAAAGTTGGAGACACTGTTAGCTATAATTATCTTCAAGTATCTGAAAGCCTGAAGAAGATGTGGCAGATATATTCTAGTTGGGAGGACAAGAAACAAGGGAGTTAAACCATAAGGAAATAGATTTTGATTGGAGATCAGAAAACATTTCCTAATCAAGAGTTCCTCACCAATGACCATCTGGGAAGATAGTAGATTCTTCTTCACTGGAATGTCTCAACAGAGGCTGCCCAGAATTATCTGTTTGAGATGGGCAGCCATATAAATGGAATGAATGAATGAATCTATTGGGAATGTTGTACTAGTGGATTCCTTCATTGAATAGGTTTTTGAACTAGGTGATCTTCCTTCTTATTTTTCCATTCTTTATTATATTTATGATCCATGTTCATTTTAAACGCTGCATAGATTAATCTATACTATTCTGAATAAAGAGCAAGTGACCTGGCTAATTCTATGTGTGTTCTAAGTCAGTGGAAACAGCCCATCAATTCAAACCTTCCTTGTTGCCATTTAATTCTGATAATTTACAGGGGCTCAATCTTGAGACTCCAAGGCTACATTTACCTCTGAAAGCTTTATATGTGGCTCCCAGAGATATTCAAAAGCTGTCACCAAATTGTGCATTTTTATCTAAAAGCAAGAAATTATTAAGTAAACATTTGGGAACCAATTGTACTAACTATACTTAAATTTAATCTAGTTAAAATGTAATTTGTATTTGGTTTGACTACTACTTTTCTTAATGTAGTACCAAAGATGCTATTAAGAGGTCAGGTGTGGTGTAACCTCAATCAAGTTATATATTATTTGCCAGATATTAAAAGTATTTACAAAAATTTAAATCAATGTCACTCTTCTCATTATTATTGCTAAAATGTGTATTTTTAAATGATCAACATATTTATGTTAATATCAAATGAGTTTACTTTAATATGCTTATTTTTGTGATTCAATAAATGCATATTCCACAAATGCATCAATTTTAATTTTTAATATGTTAAACATTAGTGATTATAATGCACACAACGCTCTTTTGGAGTTCTCAAGGTTTTTAAAAATGAGAAGGGTGCTGAGAGCAAAAACGTTTAAGAAATACTGCCTTAAGGTATGCAAGAATTACCTGCTGCTGGGAAAAATGTTCAAACGTGCTTATTGAAAGTGGGTAATAATCACAATAACTTGTTTTTCGTGTCAGCAAAACGGTTGGCTTATAACACTTCTCCCTTAATTCCGACTTCAGGGAGACAAGACATCCTTGGAAGACCAATCTTCCTCCCTGGGACACCCGCTTAATGAAGTCCTTTCGAACTACTTTTCCCATGATCCTTTAAGCTGAACTCTACGCTCGCGCCACAGTAACTCCCGGGAGGGGGCGGGGGAGTTGGGAAGATGGCGGTTGGATTGTCGCGCTCTCCAGCGGGCTGAGGCAGTCAGCGCGCTCCTAGCGCTTCTGAGACCGACGGGGAGGGTCGGCTGTCATTGCCACTATCGCCACCATGTCGGAACCGGGCCACCTGGGGATAAAGCGGGCCGAATCGGCGAGGCTGCGTAGGGCAGAGCAGCTGAAACGTTGGAAAGGCTCCTTGACCGAACTGGAGCCGGTGACTCCCGCCCGGAGCCGGCACCGCGGTGGGGGCCGTGTGCGCTTCGAGGACGGCGCCGTCTTTCTGGCCGCCTGCTCCAGCGGAGACACCGAGGAGGTGAAGCGCCTGCTGGCCCGCGGAGCCCGCCTTAACACGGCCAACGTAGACGGGCTGACAGCGCTACATCAGGTACCCCAGGGCGGAGCACCTGCACCCAACACCTCGACGCCCCAAATCTGCCGGGGATGGAGAGGGCGAGAGCGCGGCTGTATGCAAGTGGTCGCTTTTCTCCCTTCTTCGTCATCCCTGGACTCTCCGGGGATTTATCAGTCCAGAGCAAGGGATGAGAGATCGTTGCCCAGTCCTTTGCTTGTGCTTGGGGTGCCCTTCGGACGGGTTGCAAGCAAGTCCTGTACTGCTGGGGCTTAGGGTAGCTGTTGCCCAGTACATGTGGAGAGTCTGGGCTGAGATGGCTGGCGTAGGGTAATAGGCTGTAGATAAGGCTTAAGATTGTGGAGGATGGTTTCTCAGATAAGTGGAGAGGATTAATTCAGCGAATGAACCTGTTGTTTTTCCTTTAATTTGTCTTTTTACCCTGCTCCCCCCTTTCCCAGGGCTCCTTTCTGTAAGTCCTGAAATTGTTCAATCACCATTAGACTTAATACTGTTGTATTGCTTCCTTCCTTGGGAAGATTGATGGGACTCTCCATAGTCACCAGATTGTTCTCCTGCCCATCCAGTATTTCCTTTCCTTCCTAGATGACATGAAAAGTCATCTAGGTGAAATGGACAGCCCAGTTTAGGCTTATGCCTGTGAACAGTTCAACTAAGAGTAAACAAGATCTCTACCTATACATACTTAGTTGCATAGTAATGACAATGCAGCAGATATTAGACATCAGTTCTTCTGTTATTTGTTTCTTGGCTGTTTTACTTGAACTTAATCTAAAAAAACCTTTGCCATATAAACAAAAGTACTCTTCCTGTGGCTATGTAGTATGAATTAACCCCTATAATATAACCCCAACAGTCTTTTGTTTGTCAGTTATTTATGTTGCTAGGATTATTGTGGTTTTCTTATCTAGAAAACTTTTGCTACCCAAATAATAATTCTCACTCAAATACAGACTGCAATTTACTAATACACATTTTATACTCTAATCTTGAATCTGCAGGGGAAGATACATTTGACTAGTCTAAAGTTATTGTGTCTTTGCTTTCATCATCAAAAGGATGAAAAATATAGAAAAGAGGTTTTTTTCTTTTTTCTTTTGTTTGTTTTGAAATGAGCAAGGTCAGGTTAGTTTAGTAACATGCTTTAAATGGAGAAGTGTACAAGAATTTTTGATATCAAATTATCCTGATTTGTGTTTACTTCCAGTAGGAAATATTATTTCTGATGAAATATACCTCAGTAAAAAATACCTGTCACAATATACAGTATATAGAGTATTTTCTCTATTGATTCTTCCTTAATATAACTCTTAGGGTTCTAAAATAAAACATTAATTTGAAGTTAATATTGCAGAATATGAAAAATCCATAAGGAATAGTTGTCAATGACCTCAAATAATTAACATGCTGCTAAACTAATAAAATATTTTAAAATTACAGGCTGTTTGGGGTTCATTTTTTGCTTTAATGTATCCTGTACTTGACTTGCTGTGATACTTGTGACTTTCAAAATCTTTTCCCTTGGCAACCTTTAAAGAGACCACAAGGTGCCAAAGCCTAAGATAAGCAACACTGAATTCTATTAATAGAATTCCTAACATGCAGTGAGCACCAGAAGCATCCTCAAAAGTCTGCTCCCTAAATGAGGCTACCATCAAAATTTAATTCTTTTATTTAGACTTATGTTACCTTTTCTAATGCAACAGTGAAAATATTTAACACTGAGAAATACCTAGTAAGCTTGCATGTTTTGTCTATTATTTACTTAACTATTATTATGTGATGGACACAAATTGCCTAAGTAAGATTTTAGTAATATGAACACCTATATAGTATGCAAAATATTTCATTGGTATACATTTTTAGATAATTTAGACATAGGGAGGGGCAAGGAATTATGTCCCAGCCAATGGAAATCTTACCATACTTTTAGTTTTTTTTTTAATGACATACACCTTTCAAATATTCATAGACACAAAGGCTTTTAAGAAGACAGAGTTGGGTTTGGTCATAATTGTAGACTTCAAGCAATTTTTAATATATCTAATAAGCCTTCATGTGATGGTGCAGTTTTCTTCATACATTCTCAGATTTTTTTGAGGTTTTTGTTGTTGAGGGCTTTGTATGAGTCTTCATTCTGATAATATTTTGATAATCCCTCAATATGCTAGCTGTGACCTTCATAAGTATTAAACAGTAGAAAATAACCATAGTCTTGCATACTCCTGAGGAAAATGACTTGTTTTACTGCCTGATATTCCAGCTTTGAAAAAGGATATGGTATGTAAACAGTATCCATGATACTCCATATATAAAAGTAGCATCTTGCCAGTAAAACAATTTATTTTAGAGAGTTCTTGATATGACTCCTAGCTGAACATTTGGCAGATATAATAAGTATTGTGTGAAATCAGGGACAGTGACTGATGACATAGTGGCATTCATCCTCCGGCTTGGCTTTCTTCAGCATGATTCCACTGAGTTAGGCATAAAGCCTGTGCAATCTTGAGCTCACCGGAAATTGTTCCATTCTATTTAAGTGAGAGATCCCTTAATTATTTGTTGCTTTCTATTAAAATTAGTAATAACAAATGTGTTTTTAGGAGTGGCAATGAGTGACTTTATTGTTGAACCACCTCCGAGAGTCAAAAATAAAAGTTTGCATCATTATCTAAACTCATCCTCATCTTTGTTCTATTCATTCTGGCACTAAAGGCCTTGGTGACAGGCCAAGTACAAAATCTTAAGATTTACTGTTAGTTGCTCTGCCTTTAATATACTTGACAGGTCCTTGCTTCAGCTGGTGTGCTATTGAAGCTAGGTTTAGAGATCACTATCATTTGGGGGCAGGTATGAGTGATGGACATTAATACATGTTGTGTTATGACTGGTTTCCTTTTCTATCTGCTTTGATCACAAATGACTGTTAAGTGTACCTACTTTTTACATTACAATCAAATGTAAATTATTCAGGCCACTTTTGAATGGTTTGGGAAAGAACAAATAATGCATCTGTTAAAAAACATTATTTGGAGCTAAAGTCCAAATAACACTGTTTGTCATAAGTCTGCCTTCTAATAGTCTTTTAGTGGGTTCTCAGTGTCTGAGATGTGGATTTCTGCAAAGGTCAAGGGTGGAACCTGCATTTTGGAATGCTCTTCCTAGATTTGTCCAGCTGAAGATATATTTTAAGCATCATTTCAACATCAGGCAAAGTCCTTGTTTTCCCTGGCTTTTAGTTTTCTGAACATTCTTAATTCTGCTTCTGGAGAATTCTAGGTTTTTGTTTTACTTGGTTTATTGTCAATTTAAGTCCTGTTTGCTGCCCTGTGAATTTGTTAAAGGGTGAGAATATCTAAAATAACAAAATTTATGAAAAAGTAACGTTTGCAGAAATACAATTTTTGATGAAATTAGAATAACTTTATTTTAATTAGAAAATGTTAACAATGGGATACAGTTTCATATAGTCTTATAAAATTCCATAGCTTTCCAATATAATTTGCTGGTATAAGGCAAGGCTTTTCAACCAGTGGTACAGGTACCACCTGTGGTACATTGGTACCTGGCAGATGGTACGCGATCATCCTAGAAAAGTGGTAGCGGGAGAGGGGAATGAGCTGAACCAGTGGCAGTACCGTATAAACCTGAGTGAGATGGCTGGAGCTGCAGGGCTGTCAGGGCTCTGTGGAAGCACCAGGATCAGTGCTTCTTTGGGGCTGTCGGCTCAGTGGAAGTGCCAGGATCAGCGCCAGGCTCCAGCTGGAGCTCAGCGCTGATCCTGGTGCTTCTGCTGACCCCAGAAGAAGCACCGATCAGCTGGAATGTTGCAGCATCTCCAGGGTCTTGTGATTTACATTCAGATGCGTGGCAACTGATTCATATTTATGACGGTCACAGTGTCCCAGGGTCATGTGAAGTGATCAAAACCTGCTGCAACTACCCAGCAGATGGGGGGAATAAAAACCAAACATCCCCACTGCCAATCCTCAACAGAAATGCTCACAACAATGAAAACCTCGGACAGGAAGAAGAGCACAGCCGGGCGGGCAGGCAGGTGTCTTGCTCGGCTGTGGCTTGGGGGGCACTTTTTTCAGTGCCATTGTAACTTCGAACAGTCACTAAGCGAACTGTTGTAAGTCGAGACTACCTATACTTCATCACTTTTTTCCTTTTTTTTTTTTTTTTGGTCATCAAGTTTTTGACACCTTGCTAGGCGACTGGTGGTACTCGGATGTTGCCATATCCTAAAAGTGGTACAATGGGTGAAAAGGTTGAAAAGCCCTGGTATAAGGGATATTTGTTGCAATTATTTGTTTCAGCTCTCTTTGTTTTGAGTGGAACTAAGTCCTTCTGTGAACATTTGCAAAAGGAATTATGGATCAATTATAGATTTCCTGCTAGAGAAATAGCAGAATAGCACCCAACCCCCCTTTTTACATTTATTCTCCAATTCCAGTTTGCACATTTCAGGCCACAGGAACAGAATTTTGCAGGAATTGTGTGTAGAAGAAGGAGGAATTGAAGAAAACTTTAACCTTTCCGCCTTCCTGCCATAGATCTAACCCATTGGTTTTTGTGGTATTAAATCTGCATCTTTTCTTAGGAAATAAATCTATTATTAAATTTCAAATTGGTCATGATAATGTGCATATGTGTATGTGTGTGTATGTATAGATATGTGTAAATATATAATCATGATAGTCTTGAATAATTTTTATTATGATATATTTTATATTGTTCTGTTTTACAGGGTACTTGTAAGAACTATATGTAAAATCTTTTGATGTTAAATATACATCATGTTAAATATACATCAGACTTTATTAGATGTACCGGTTATTTTGATTTCTAGTATTTCACTTAAAAGATTTTCTGTCATATAATGAGAAATCTTCAGAGAATAGCCAGTAGGGGGGAAATTATTTGTATTATTTCAGTTGAAGAAGCAATGATAATAATTGTCATAATTTAAGACAAATTACAGTATAGCTTTCATAATTTTCACATTATGAAATTGTTACTTTTGATTTCACTAAGTTATTAAAGCCATATCCATATTAAAAAAAATCGGTTAAATTTATTTTGGGGACACTGAATTTTCAGCAGTTACAAATCAACTGGAAAAATAAGAATGTATTCTAGTTTCAACAGAGATTGAATGATTAATTGTGTGTCATTGTTTTCATATAGCAATGAAAACTAGGATAGATTTTTATCATCTAGAACATGGCATATGACACTATTGTTTTCAGTGATGTGTTTATACGTATTTGTAATGAAAAAAAGAAGTCTTCCTCTGACTTGTAAACAATACAATATGTACCATTCTGTTTTGGGCATAAAATCTTTATTTTATTTTTATCCCATCTCTAATCCAAGGGTGATTGTATTATTTATGACTTTTGCCATCACCAGGAAGAAATAGCTTTTCAGGTATTTATGTTTCTTCACATTAACTATGTGAAGAATTAACATTAACTATTTTGTTTTGAGTGCATGTAACATGTAGGTATGACTTTCTCAACCTGTTTTTTCCCCAGTTATGTTTGAACTGTAGTTCACATTAGGCCTAGAAAGATGACAGTAGGTACTGGGAATAGATTCAGGAAGGTACATTGTTCACTATTATGAAATCAGAAAAAAAAGAATCTTTTTGGTTGACAGATCCTATTTTTTGAGACTTGCTTTAACTTCAAGAATAAAATTACTAATGTTAGCAGACTATGTTAATTATCTTGACAGTAATTACTATTTCTTATCAGGTTGTACTCTGTAAATGATTGAGTGAATAGCAAGCAATGCTGTATCTGAAGCCTGCCTAGGAATAATTTTTGTTTAATATAGTGAAATATTTATTCATTTTTATCAAGCTTTTGAAGAAAATGAAATTTGTTATTTTTCCTCTTTTAAATGAAGGTATGTGGTTGCATCTGCTTCTATTGTTTAGACTATTGGACCTTGCTTAGTAATTGCCTTGTTTAGCAACTGTTCAAATTATAGCAGCTGAAAAACTAACTTTATGATATTTGTATCCATTGTAGTGTTCATCTAATCACACGATTTCATAAACAGCCATTTATGACTGTTGCAGAGTATCACAATCATGTGATCACCATTTGCCTACTTTACAATTGGCTCCCAACAAGCAGAGTCAATGGAGAGCCCATCTGCATAAGGACCTCTTTAAGAGGTGATATCCTGGATATAATATTTTTCCGCACTTGTAAATGGCTAAATTTCAATAACTGCAAGATAATAGTTGTCTATTAAATCACTGTTTAAATGCAGTAATACAACTTAGCCATCTTCATATATGGGCAACCTCTACTTTCTGTTAGTTTAGCATTAATCATCAGAAGTCTTCTGAATGATCACGTATTACTCTTCTATGTGTCAGTGTCCTTTCAGGACTAGCTAAACTTGGGTGATGGATATTCTAAACTTCTGATCTGACACAACAACTGCTCACCATCCATTTCCGGACCGCATGAAAAACAGGCTTCTATTTATAACTTGTTCACTTTAGTCTTCCAAGCAACTACTGTTGTTTCTTTGAAGTGCCTTTGAACTTTAGTTTGATCTATAAAGCGCTAATAAATTACTTATTGAAATCTAAAATCTGCCTGTAAAAGAAATGCTTTAAGAGTAATATAATTAAGTAAAGAGAACTGTCAACACTGTGATGTATCTTGTTACTCAAAATTTGATTATTATTATTTTTGAATGGATCAGTTATTTGAGCGAGTATTTCCCTCATGCTGTTTCTTTTGCAGGTCAGACTTTTAGTTGTTCATTTTATGGAATTATTATGGGGGGGAGTGGAAAGAGGATTAGCGTAGAAGAATCTAAAAAGGTCAAGTGTAGAAATAATAGTTGGGATCAGTCTCTGGCTTTAGATGATGTCCAGAGGACTATGTATTAAATAAATGTCTATCTTGCTGAAATATTCAACAGAACCTATTCGTTCCCATTCTCTGTTGTAGCAAAACTGACAATATATATCTGACAATAATGCATGCTGGTTTGAGAGTAACGCTGGCATAGCTATACAAAAGAACTTTATCCGAATGAGATGGTAGCAACCAGTAGATCTTCACAGGATTTCTCTCTTTCTCTCATTCATGTGTTCACTAAATGACCATTTTGCATAATGATCTAGTTGTTGGAACAGGACTCCATCTGAGTTGGAACAGAGTCACTAAACAAGGAATGGGTGTACTAAATTCTATATAAAGAGTATGCCTTCAGACATATCAATTGTCCTTTCTCTTTGAACTTTTTGGAACCGCTGGAAATTTTAACAGATCCTGGGATCTGAATGATTTTTTTCCTTGAATGTGCGTTTTGGTGATTGCATTTCATTCCTGATTCTTATATAATAATATTGATTGCAGGAAATCCTCAACTTATGACCACAGTTGGGATTAGAAATCTGATCTAGAAATCATTGTTCTTTTAAAGTTGAGGCGGGTCCACATGAGCGGACCCTGTTTTTCAACATTTTTTGTGGTCAATAAGTGAATCACTATATTAAGCAAATAGCATGGTTGTTAAGTGAAGCCATAGCATGGTTGCTTTTTGCCAGCAAATAGACAAAAATGCTGAAAACTGGCAAAAAAATTATAAATTGTTCAGGACACTGCGCCTGTCATAAAGGTGAGCCAGTTGCCAAGCACCTGAAATGCAGTCATTTGACTGCAGGGTATGTATAATTGTGATATGTTACGATGGCCAGAAGTGCTTTATTTCTCGCTTGTAAATGACCGTTCCAAGCCATCATAACTTCTAAAGATCATAAAACAACCAGTCGTAAGTCAAGGACTACTTGTATGCTTATGGTTATCTATCTGTCTATTAGTTTTTGTTTATCTTGGCTTGCAGAGTGGGAATTGCTAAGAATCTATTCTGGTTGGAGCAGCATTTAAGCCCTAAAAAATACACAGTAATTACTCTTGCTTCATGAGTAGCCAGGCTGTATCTTGCTATACAAAATAATACAAGAAAGAATGTTTTGAGCCTGAAAAACAATGCTATACATTTGGCCTTAGTTTTCCCCAATTAAATGAGATAGAAATGGTTCCTTTTGTATTTTGGGATACTTCTAAGAGGCAAAATAGTAATTTTAAGGTTTGCAGGTGCTTAAGGCAACTGCTTTACTATTTAAAATTTCTGAAATCCTCTTCCTAAGTAGGTCCTTAGTTCATTCATTTTGAAATTATCCCTAGACATGCTCAACAAACTGCAATGGTCCCTGAACTGTGAGAACTTGTACCTGTTTTAGACGAAGAAACTGCTAAAATTAGATCACAGGGAAATGAATAGTATGCCAGACCAAATCTGGGAGCATTTTACAACAATATACTGTAACAGTAGTGGCAAAGATTCTGGACATTCTAGAGCTAGAGTTACTCAAAAGGCATCAAAGTATGGTTCATAGTTTGAATAGAAACTGTGCTTTAGATTCTTGCTTTTTGAATTGAATTTGGCCTGATTAAATATTACAGAAGCCAAATTTTCAAGAGACAAACAGGTGCTGTTGCTTCAATCTGCTGGTTGATCTGATTTAATGCTGCTGTTTGTGCAGGTAGTCCCCGACTTACAACAACTCGTTTAGTGACCATTCAAAGTTACAACAGCACTGACCATTTTTCCCACTTATGACCGTTGCAGCATCTACAGGGTCACGTGATTTACATTTGGATGCTTGTCATTTAGTTCATATTTATGATGGTCGCAGTGCACATGGGTCATATGATCATCTTTTGCAACTTTCTGACCAGCAATGATACACTTAACAAATGTGGCAGAAAAATTGTAAAAGGGGGCAACATAAATTCTGGACTCAGTTGTCGAGGACTACCTATACTGCTATATAATTTTGAGCTTTCTGTGTGATATATATTAAATACATTTAATCTACAATCCTAAAATTTTAAAAGTTTTTAAAATGGGAGTATGCCTTACATTCTTTAAGACCAAAGATTATCCATAAACCTCATGGAAAGGGTGGATCTGAAAAAAAAAATGTGCCAGTTATTTCTACAGATTTTTCTAGAGTCCTCATTTGCAGTATGACAGAATTGATAGTGGCAGCTTCTCCCCTTCTCTAAATGTATAATATATCATATTATCCATTTAGAAGTGAGATTTTTAAGTTGCATTAGTCAACATGCAACATGCAAAATTTGCAAGAAAAAAGCAAATCTGAGTTTGACTGAAGAGAAAAAAACAAAATGGCCATATATAACTTTGCCTTGATTTACACACTGTGCAAAATCCAAACAAATGCACCAGGTTATTTTTCCATTACCATTTTAAAAAGAGAAAAAGAAGAAAAAAAAAACACAAAGCAGAAGTCCATAATATCGAGCCAGACTCTGTTATACCCAATCACTATCATTGCCTGCTCTCTCACCTGTTATTTCCTTTGTGTTTTTTATCTGTAATAATTCCCAAATCATGCCTATACGTAATCTCTCTTAATTTTTTAAAGTATATACATGTGTTTTATATAGCATGTTTATATGTGTGTTATGTATTTGTACACTTTTGAGAGCAAGCAACAGAATTTCATTTTTAATGTGTGCCAGTGTGCCCGCAGTAAAAAATGACAATAAAGGTTATTTTATTTTATCTTCTCTAAAGATTGTAATAATACAATTATTTTAATGTAAATCATTAATGAACTTAGAACTGACTTTCAAGTGAGAGTTACAGTTACTGGGTCATGCTTTGCTGACTCATATGTACTCAGTGCGTTTGTAACATCTCAAATATGAAAAACTGTCTTTACAATCCCCCAAAAGTTGTCTTTTTTTTGGATGAATTTGATGAGCATTTAATAAAATTAGAAACAATTTGGACTTGCTTAGAAAAAGCACACAATCACCCTTTTAAAGTACATGGTTAACTAATTTATCGTTGGTTTTATTTGTTTGATTTATTGATTTGGAGGGTTGGAAATGAGAAGTAGCAAAGGAAGACAATGTTTTGTTGTAAAATATACAGTGCATAGTATAATAGTACAATATTGCAAGCAAAATAAAGTCAGGGTGCAATTAAAAACAAATTATTCTTCGTGAAACCTAGTTCCATAAATTAACATGTAAGTAGCCAAATAAACTCAATTATAATATATATTCAAATTAATCTACATGATTGTCATTTTAGCATTTTAGTATGTACCGGTACACTATGTAGTGCACAATATGTATTTCATCATCAATTAAGATGGGGCAACAATGTATTGGCTTGCAAACCAATCTCTAGCTTAGAGATGCTAAGTCACATAGGGATTGTGGTGGGTAAACGGAGCATTGGTTGTGCATGCAGTCAACCTGGACCAAAATTGATTGATACTGATACTCAGTGGTGGGATTCAAATACCTGAACATCCGGTTCTCTGCGTGGATGCAGACCTGGGCCTCCGAGGCCTAGAATGGACTTCCAGAATGACATCAACACACTTCCAGTGGGCTGTTCGAAGCCTGGGAGGCCCCCACCAGGCCTTGAACGTACTCCCGGAAGTGACATCCCCACACTTCTGGTGGGCCGTTCTAGGCCTGGGAGACCTCCTCCAGGCCTCTGAGGCCTAGAACCTGACTTCCAGAAGCAGCATGGGTTCAGCCGGTTCTCCAAACTCAACAAAATTTAGCTACCGGTTCTACCGAACTGGTGTGAACCGGCTGAATCCCACAACTGCTGATACTGCAAATTGCATAGATATGACTAAGTTGGTAATCTAGTCTACGCTTTCTATAGTTTTCTAAAAAGTGTTATGTGATAGCATTAGTTGACTAAAACTATTATGGGTAACAGCTTTCAGTGTTTCTCAGGCTGTCTGGATTATTGTGACATGGAATATAAAAGGGATAAATATTAAAAAGCATGAATCAGAGAAAGAAAAAAAAGAAAGATTATATATCTGTAACTCCAGAAGATGGTAGAGGACAGGAAGACCTGGAGGAACGTTGTCCATGGGGTCGCGATGGGTCGGACACGACTTCGCAATTAACAACAACAACAACAACATATATCTGTAAAAGTAAGCAAAAAGGAAAAGATGTATAAAGTAAAGGTAAATAAAAAGGCTAACATTTATCTAAGAAAATATGTATTGCATTGGTTAAAGATCAAGATTAAAAAAAATAAGCAGTGATGTTTCTGATGCATTCAAAACAACAGATGTGGACAATAGTGGAAAAAAGAAAAACAGGAAAATTATTTTTACAAGGTGAGAAAAAAATAATTTCACTTTAGGTCTTTATATCTCTATTGATCCTAGTATACCTTTTCTTGTATTATAAAAATAATGGAATAAATAGGCCCATCTATATAATAGCTAGCAGTTGATATTGGGGTAGTCAGGTTGCAGTGGTGGGATTCAGCAATTTCGCATCACTTTGGCAGAACCGATAGCTAATTTTTTGTTGCCCAGGCCCAGAAAGGACTTCTGGAAGCGGCATCCGCACAGAGAACTAGTTGTTCACATATTTGAATCCCACTACTGGCAGGTTGGTTGACCGCATACAGCTTGCAAGCCACAATTTTTGTTCTATTAGGGCTTGCTATACAAAATGAAATTCAGCTGTTAGGTTTTGCTTTGCCACTCAAATAAACATAGTAGGAGATTTAAACTGCAGTTAAATAAGTGGTTCTATATGCTTCTCTCATGTACCAGTAAGAAAACTATTACTTCTGTTATTCTTGTGTACTGTATTTTATTTGTTATGGGTTTTGCATTTTAGCCAGTGGCTAAGAGAACATCCTGAAGCCATAGAATATAGGAGGTAGCATTCTGCAACTCATCAGATCATTTCCCAAAGAGTTCATATGAGTCATATAGTATTTTTATTTTATGTGTTCTGGATATGTGAGCTCACCATTGTATCTGGATTCTAATTAATGGAATAACTTGTAAATTTATTTTCCATATTATTTGCTTAGTCGTTATTTTTACACTGCAGTTTACACTTAGTAGTTCTTTTTACACAATTGTATATAATTTATTTCCAAACAAATGTGCAGCACAAGCCTGATATTTGCTTAATATTTTAGCATGTTTGCAGAACGTCCCAATTTTGTGTCTTGGTAGACATAGTTCTTTATGGCATGTAGGTAGCATTGCCAAGTACTTTTTTATTTCTTGTTTGAATAATTTGTCCGTTTAGTGGGAAGCCAGTATATTATACTTGTAAAAACAATTTATTTTATTCAATATGTATATCAGTTCTATTTTAGTATTCAGTGCACAAAATACACCTGACCTATCATAAAGTTTGCACATGTTATTTTCTTAAAGTTGTTTAGGTTCCTTGAACATTTTATGTTTGGAACCTACTTGAGAAGACAAACACTTTGTATTAGTGCAGATCTCTGATAAAGATAAAGATAGATTTATCTTTAGATTTGCCTTTGAGTCAGTGTTGACTCTGGGTGACTGCCTGGATAGATTTTGGAAGTGGTTTGCCATTGCCTCCTTCCTAAACTGAGACAGAGTTACTGGTCCAAGCTGGCTTTGTGCCTAAGGTGAGACTAGAATTGACAGTCTTGGGCCAGTCACTCTTTGTTGGCCCAGGAAGGAGGCAATGGAAAACCACTTCAAAAATTTTGCCAAAAAAACTTCAGACACCTCTCCACACTGTTGCCAGCAATAAAAAAAATTCTTCAAACCTGACTCAAACACAAAAGCAAGCAAGCAAGCAAGCAAACAAACAAACAAGACCCTACTACATTATTTTCTCTAAGTTAAGTAATGGTTCCTTTTTTCTAATTGGCTCTTAAGTATTTTGCAGAAATCTTACTTGCTTTAGTTCTCCCATATATCATTCCAGTGAATGTCCTGACATAATCTTTTTCATTGAAGCTTTCCTGGAATAACATGTTCCAACTTTTAATCTGCTTCTTGGATTTGATGCCATTCCTAAAATGAATACCAAAAGATCATTTTGCGGGGAGTTGACTCCTGGTTTGTTTGCATAGTGAAAGGAGAACCAGGCTGTATGAAGATATCAGTGGTTGCTGAAAGAAAGGCAGGCTCAGTATGGGAGTGAAGCCTCTGCTATTATTTACATCTGTTAAAACGGAAAGTGATATTTGCTCATTTTGATCTTTCTCTTTCTCTCTCTTTTCATTCCCACTTCCCTTCTTATTCCAAAGGCCTGTATAGATGAAAACCTGGACATGGTAAAATTTCTGATAGAATATGGAGCCAATGTAAATCAGCAAGATAACGAGGGATGGACCCCACTTCATGCAGTTGCATCTTGTGGCTATCTGAACATAGCAGAGTGAGTGAGTTCAGTGTGACCTGGATATTAGAAAGAGTATTTGATTTATTTCAGTTTCAGATGTTGTGAGAGGAACAATAATTTTAAATGAATTCACAAGCAAGTACCTAAGAGACTAAAACATAGGTATATTTCTGCTTGTATGGATATGCTTTACAAAGTATTAGCTGAAGCAACAGAAATTATCAGCAGTCCTCTAAATCTTCAGTGCAAATGATGGAATGCTCAAAATAAGTAGAAAGATGGGATATAAACCCAATGAATAATGGGATCAGATTAATAAAAACAATAAACTGAATGTGTCAGAATATTGCAATGGTAACTCTGATTTTAATATTATCTCTCTCTGATTTACATTTTAAGACACTTCAGCAATGCATGAAGTCTTAAATTTAGGATGATTATGTTGTGTTGGTATTATTATTTAACAGCATCAAAAACACTACATGCAATTAGTTCCTTAGAGAAATCCTATGAAAAGTAAATAGGATCTTTGATACCAAAAGACTCTATAACATCAAAGATGTCAAATAGGTTCCAAATGCATATCAGCTGTTATTTCATTTTTGTGATGCTACAAAGGAAAAATTAATAATAACAGTGGTAACACAGGTAGCCCTTATTTCTTTATTCATTAAATTGTTATGCCATCAATCTCACAGATACAGCAACTGTGGGTTGCTTACAATATAATAAAAAAAATAAAAGTAATACAAAAGAATTAAAATTATTAGGATTAGACAGGAGGCTAAAAGAGGGTGGCAATATCGGGCTGGGGATCTTCTCTCTACCCTGTCAGCCACCCTTCAATGTAGCCCCAGACCAACCAGCATAACCAGGCTTTCAGGCTTTTCCAGAAGGCCAGGAGTGTTGAGGGCAAATCTTCAACAGGAAACTATTCCAGAGGGCACGGGCCACAGCAGAAAAAGCTTTTCTTCTGAACCCCACCAGCTAAAATTCTTTGGCAGATGGGATCTAAACCAGCTTTCTTATATTGGAACTAGTGGGGTGAACTAGTCCCATTAGGATGAGATTGCTCCTCAGATATTGTGAACCATCCCATAGAAGGCTAATTAAAGCTAATGATCAACACCTTGAATTGGAACCAGAAGCAAACTGGCAGCTCATGATGTTACATCTGCCACCTGAGAGGCCTCTAGAACTATCTGGAGCATTTTGCATCAGTTGTGGCTTCCAAATACTTGGAGTACCATACTTTCCGGCATATAAGATGACTTTTGGAAGCGTGGAAATCGGCGCCGAAGTTAGGGGTCGTCTTATACGCTGAGTCGTCTTATACGCCGGAAATTATGGTAGTTTCCGGCGTATAAGACAACTTTCTAGGCATGAAACTCGGTGCCGAAGACGGGGGTCGTCTTATACGCCGGGTCGCCTTATACTGCGGAATATACGGTACTCCCATGTAGAGCACATTGCAGTAATTCAGTTGAGACACAAGTGACTGTATGCAGGGCCTCACAATCCAGGAAAGAGCGCAAATGGTGCACAACATAAAGTTTTGTAAAGGCTCTCCTAACCAAACTCTTTGAGCAGGAGTGGTAAGGCTAGGAGAAGTCTGTTGTCCCCCTTTCAGATCTCCATAGCCTCCAGACACCTTGAGAAGGCAGCTGTCACATCACTTGGTTCACCAGGGATAGAGATGAAAATTTAAGTATCATCAGCATATTGATGATACCTCATTTAATGTCCATTTATTCAGTGACTATTTGAATTTACTACGGAACTGAACGAGGAGCACTTATGATGGGTCCTCATAGTTCTGGCCATTACAGTGTTTCATAGTCATGTTATCACAATTCAGGCACTTGGCAACTGGCTTGCAATTACAATGTCATAGTCCTGAAGTCATGTGGTCACCATTTACGACTTTTACTCCTGTTTTCTAACAAGCAGAGTCAAGAAGGAAGCCACCAGAAGGTTGCAAATGGTAATCATGTGACAGCGGAACCCTGTGACCATGTGGGATTTGCCTAATGAGAGCAACTGGGACTGCTATTATAAATCAGCATAATTATGTGGTGTCATGCCTCACAGAGAAGTCCTGGTCCCAAGGGTTATTAGTAAGCAAAGACTACCTGTAATAAAGCAAAGCCTAATCTTCACTTTCTGATAAGGTAGATGAATCTCTAATAATAAACATACCTTAATTCCCCTATCCAAGCTGGAAAAATAGGTTGAAAATTCCAGCCCAGTTTCCATTGGTGATAGCATTATAGCATGTTACTGTCCTACACCTTGGGTCCTTGGTTTCTGGAAAATGGTATGGTCCTCAATTTCAGAAAGTTCTTATTCTACCCATTATTACAGTATCAATAATAGGAATATAACACTTTCAGAAGAATGCCACTGTACAAGAATGTTTCTTTGAAAACAGAATTATTGCAATGAGATGGGATGGTGAGTTCCATATTTGCCAGTCTCTATTAGCTTTCTTTGATAAATATAAGTGTATGGTGATCCAGTGCAGTGATATTAAGAGTTCCTTTTACTGTTGAAACCATTTGAGATGTAAGGAATGCAAACTTCAGAAAATTAACAAGTGGAACTGTTGTCCATATTTTCCCTGGAGGTAAGTCTCACTAAACTCAGTGGGACTTATTTCTGATAAGATATGATTGCATTATAATGTTTGATAATGATCTTTATAATACTACAGTGGCAAGATGAATTTGAGATGGGAATATATAAATTAGCCAAACCGTAAGAATCATAAGAATTGTAATCTTTTTTTGCATAGAGAGGTTTGATGAATTAGAGATGCATATTTGGAATAAATGATCCCTTTCCATTAAAAAATGAAGTAGTTTAATATTACTAACATGGGAAAAAATCCCTGGTTATTTCCAAAAGATTATAGACCTATTACAGTTTTTCAGTTAACTGAAAAATTAACTATCTCTGCTTCTTTCCTGTGATGGAAGATTTCTTATCTGATGACTTGGCTTGTTTGAGGGCCACATAAATTAAGCTTGTGTTGAAGTGGAGTCTCATTTATTTTTCATCTATATAGGTACTTGATAAGTCACGGGGCCAATGTTGCTGCTGTGAACAGTGAAGGTGAAGTCCCATCTGACCTTGCAGAGGAAGCAGCCATGAAAGATTTGCTTTTGGAACAAGTAAAGAAGCAGGGTAAGGCTATTAGGCATCTCCTTATCATTAGATTTTGTTTGATGGGTTTTTTTCTTACTCTTTCTTCAGGAACAGAGATGCATGGCATGAAATACAATCCACTTATTCTTAAATTTGGCTCCACATCTTATTATGATTTTTAAAAAGGAAGATAAACATTCTGAAAATATATTAAAATATTGCATATGTAATAGGTAATTATTGTAGAATGAATTTTGTATATTGTAAAACAAAATTTTGCACCAACATATTGGTTTCTGTGGCAGCGGTTCTCAACCTATGGGTCGTGACCCCATTTGGGGTCGATCAACCATTTCACGGGGGTTGCCAAGCAAGGCTGTCCACCATTTTTTTTCCCTTTTCCGGCGGGTGCCTTACTTCCCTTGGGCTGGGCCAGCTGGTGGCCCAGCCGGTGGTTGGCCTGCTCCGTCTCTGCCGCTTGCCAGCTACGCCTCGGCTGGCGCAGGGGTGGCACCACGCATGCGCGGCGTTCCCGGGCAGGGAAAGTCCTCAACTTACGACCGGTTGGGTAGTCCTCATGGCATTACAAAGGTTGAGAACCACTGTTCTGTGGGATGCTTACAACATTTAACTATCTCATATGATCACCATCCAGTCTTCTTGCCCGATGTATTTTTGGCATTGCAGCTTGAACTCTCAGTCACTCTTTCTGTATAGATGTTCTAAGTATCTTCTGAAGAGGAGAAACGGAGTTTGATGACTGACATATGGAAAAAATGTTGCTTTATATTTCATATGAAATTACAAAGGATAATTTTATATAGACAGCTAGTCCATAAACCCTTGAGAGTTTTTTACAGTTTGGTGATTGGCCATTTACTGTATAGGAAATATGGATGGTTGCCCAAAAGCTATAAAAAAAAGTACTGCGGAAAGTGCAGTTCTTGCCAATTACAGTATGTTATCTCGGAAATGAAGCCAATTTGTTTCTCCTCAGCTGATGAAAAGCTAAATTATCATTGATGGTCTTTTAGGTGTCTGCAAACTATTTGTTCCATTCATTTCTAAATATATTTAATTTTCTGTGGAATCTCTTTAAACTTTAGTTAAAATGTGTCATTTTAAAGTGTGACATAATATTATTTTTATATCACAATTATCAATATGTTAATTGGTTTATTCTCCTAAATAAACTTAGTATAAAAAATTGTTCCATTCTCCTATAAAGATTCATATGAAAACCTCTTGATATTTTGACTCTAGAGAAATGCTGAAATCGATAGTTTTGACTAGTATGTTTTTTTTTTCATTTTCAGTGTGTTAATAATGTATCTAAGTTTCTCAATAAGGAAATCAGTATGCTCTGAAGATGGGAATGTTAGTAGATTTATTTCACCCCATGAAATGGAAACTGGCTTTTCTATCATCGATTATAACTTTCTGCAAATATTCCATGCACAAACACCTCGATATTTTGTCGATGATGAGGAATAAACATTGGCCATACAAACTAGCAATTGTGCCAGTTCTTCTTCAGAATGACTTGAAAGCATCAGATATTATTCAAGTAGAATTATAAATAGCTATACCCCTAAGAGCAAACAAAATGTTTTTAAAAATATGTAGTCAAAAAAATCTTAATTTTGCTCCCATTGTAATAATGTGGATATTTATCTCCCCTTCTGTTTTATATCATTTTTTGTTCTACCTCGAAGTGTTTTTACACCTGCAGTCTGTTTCTCCAGGAGTGGATCTTGATCAGGCCAGAAAAGCAGAAGAACAACAAATGTTGCAAGATGCCCGACAGTGGCTAAATAGAAGGAAAATTGAAGAGAGAAAGCACCCTCGAACAGGTGCTACTGCTCTCCACGTAGCTGCAGCTAAAGACTACTGTGAGGTGATGAGGTACTGATCTCTTTTTATTGTTTGCTATACTAAACTATGGGAATAACTGCAACCAAAAAGAGTTACATGGCTGGGTTCAAATACACTGTAAGCCGTAATGTAGTTGGTTAGACTTTAGCTTATTTTGTCAGTTACTGATACGATTTATATGGTTGCCCATCTCATATCAGTGACTCTGGGTAGGATTCAAGATTTAAAATATTGACATCCAAGCCTAAGAACACAAATCATTAAAAACCACCTCACCAGCAGAGTTCATATAACCAAATCCTGGCCCAGATGCCTGGGGAAATGACCAGCTTTTCAGAGCCTTCCAAAAGGCTTACAGGAGTAGAATTCCAGAGAGATGCTGTTGTACAGAGCAGGTACAGAGAAGCTACCATAATACATTAATTGATGAAAGAAACCCAGAGCATCTCTTCCTTTCTGGGCCTAGTGAAGCAGGCAGAAACTATGGGAAATTTAGTTAAACATTAGCAAAATAGTCAAACCCAGTCATTGTGTTAGAATTTTATAAGATTGTTATGAATTAGTGGAGTGGCACCCCTAGTGCTCCTCCACCTGTTATTGTTCTGTTTTAGTTTTGCTTCTATACTTTTAAATGTTTTTAATAATTATTAGATAATGGCTTTAGATAAAGACTGTTCTATACAGTATTTCTCTTGTTCTACTGGATTGTTTTCTGCTGTGAAATGGGCGGCTATATAAATTTGATTAATAAATACAATTTATGATTGGCATTTTCCACCTCCTGCCTTGGTTTCTCCAAGGCGAGTGGAAATAATGATGTTGTTTGTGGCATGGGCTACCCTTCCCTATTTATTTAGGTGTAGACATATCCTATATAGATTGGCAATATATATTAACATTTCACCTAGATTAGTAAAGCACAATAAAATATAAATGTTAAAAGGATCTATGTTCAAATACCAATGTCTAGGCCATTTAACCACTGAAACACAGTATCTTTTATAATAAAAAAATCAGATACTGGACTGATATATGCCCTCAATTTATGCCCTGCTTTATAAGAATGAAATAGGCACCAAGTTTCACTTGTTTATTTTCCTGATTTTATGAAGTTAACTTTGACATCTTTTTTTCAGATGATATTTCTTTTTTTTATGTATTGGTCATAACCAAGGTAAAAATTTACAGTAGACAGATATTCAAATACAATACAGGAATGGTGAACAGTTGCCTGTCTCTCTTTTTAGATGGCATAAATAGCTACATCAAACTTAGTAAATACAAATTAGGGTTCTACTTTTAGGATAGAGGCTTACCCACACACTACAGTGATTTTTTGCTATGTAGGAATAAGATTTGCTTGTTTTATTAACTTCAGAGAAAATATCAGTTAACTTGCGCGTAATATCTGCCTGCTTTTTTGCTACTGTCACATACTGAAAACCAGAATTATAATATTGGAAGCATCAGCTTTTGAAAAACTTTACTGAAGAACACATTTCCTTTGTTAATTAAGTGCTCATTTTTGGGGAAGCAGAACTTTTTGATCTCAGTTTTGAAAGCTTTCTGTATTTTCCAATGCTGTGTAAACCACTTTACAGTAATACATTTTTATTCCTTATTTTTTTTATTCCTTTATTACTTCCATTCAAGAAATGTCTTACGTTTTACATTTGAACATTTCCTAGACCTAGAATGATTCCTTTGAGTTTTCAGAGATATCAGTATTAAGAGATCCTGGAATCTCTGAAATTTATTATTTTTATTTTGTCTTCTAAGAGATTTTGTAGTGATATGGAAGGGTGCTGAGTTCTAGTTTTTTACAACAATTCCTCTTAGGCTGAATTACTTAATTTTAGATTCTTAGAAACTAATGGGATAACAGTTATGACTTGATTTATGGAGTATTGATTTGGAACTGACCTCCAGTTGAAGCAATGCTATAATTGTATATGTGTCCTGCACCATATATTAAGTTCAGTAATATATGTATATAGGTTCCTTTTGTGGTATAGTAAAAAAGTAACATTAACTGTCACTTGAAACAGAATGTTGCAGTAACTTGTCTAATCCTTCCATCTGTCAGTGCTGGAGAACAACTGTCCCAGGCGGGAGGGGGTATTCAATGGGGAATTACCATTGACTTGTTACATAAACACAAGACAGCCTTTGAGCCTTATCTAGTCTTTCCCAGATATATCTGCCAATCTGGGAAGATTCCTATGAACTTGGCATAGAGTAATAAAGTAGCTAGTTTAAACTTTACATTTGTGCTAGTTTAAACTCTACAACTTCAAAACAGTGCCTCCTACTCTCCACCGCTTGCAGGCTACCTAGGATGATTTGTGGTGGAATGTAGTCTGGATTCCCAGGAGAGTGGGGCTGCTTTCAAGAGGGCAAAGGAATGGAAGAGCTTTATTTGCCATGAAGAGAGTTAAAATGACTCCTCCCTAGCTATTCCCAGGGTATATCTGTATTTATGAAAATAGTAGCTTTAGGCTGGAAAGATCCTGTCTATAGGTGAAGAACAATAAAGGAAACTACTCTTAAGTAACTCCATGTGTCATTCTTGGTTCGTGGGGTCTGACAGGATTGATAGTATTATCATTCTCTTCACACCAAAGACATTCACTACTTCAACCTAATAGTACTCCCTCCATGGCATATTAGTATATATGGACCTAGATCACTCACAAAGGATGTTGTTCATTTTATCAAGTTCCCAGTGATAAAATCTCACATGTTATCACAAGATGCCATCTCTTCAGAGTCCAGCCAGCCAGCTAGCCAGCCAGCATTGTAATTACAAAATAAGCTGTAATGATACTATTAATAAAGTGCTTAGAGAAGTCTTAGCGGCCAATACTAAGCTCCTTGGGCCCAATTGTATCCAAAAGTGACATTGTGGCTGGATGACATTCCACTTATACAATAGATGCCAAGAAGTACCAACTTTTTCTTAACACTTATCATCACAGTTTAGACTCAGATATGAACTTACTATATACAATGGCCAATTTTGTTATTTATTTTCTGCAGCACTATTTTATATGCCCTTCTTTTGACTTTTCTCCCAGATCCAATGCTCCTGGATCAGCAGACAGGAGGAGATCACTTGAGAACTATCCCATCTAGTGCCTTCATCACACCTATATTGCATTAGTTAGTTAGGTACTCAATAAAATTGTTTGTTAAATTGTCTGTTCATTTCCTAAGCACCCTCTGAAAGCCAAGTGGGCCATTTTAATGGCTCCTGAAGAATTTGGTGGGGCTAACAAATCATGATTACACGAAAATTATCTGATCATTCTGTAATACCTTCTGCTTTCAGAACCTCATTGGCTCTGAGTTCAAGAGATGCAGAATATATGAATCTGGCCTGTTATAATCTGGATTGATTTTAGACCCATGGTTGTAATGGTGGCCATGAAATCCTAAACTGCTTCTGACTCATTCCCAGGTTATGCTAAGAAAGACTCCATCCAGAAGAAACAACAACTAGAGATAAAACATTTGCAAGTCTTAGCTTTAATTTCAGACATGACTGGAGATGACTTCTGAATATGTTTGTGCTGAAGCAATTAAATTAGACCATGGTGGGCTAAATAATTTTGTCATAAGATTAATTTATGATAATTTTAAATGTCATTGTGCAGAAGTTAATCCACAAGATAATGCCTCTGCTTCAGCTTTGGCTGGTTCTGAGATTTGCTTCTGCTTGTCTAAGGCATTTCCTAAAAATCTGTTTGAACTCTCTTTTTCTCAAATTCTTCAATTCCATCTCTAAGGTCAATCATTAATTACCATCATTGTTAGGAAGAAGCTATTTTATCCTTTATCTTAAACTTGACTTCTTTTTTACCATTTAGAGCTGTCTACTTGATCACACTGATCTCTGTCATAGGATAAGCTTCATTCACAAAGCCACTGCATGCTGCTTACAGTGTTTACTAACTTACAAGACTGAATTGCTGCCATCTTTGCTATTTTTTCCTTAGACTCTTGATACAAGCTGGGTTTAATGTAAATATTCAGGACAATGATGGATGGACACCACTCCATGCTGCTGCACACTGGGGGGTGAAAGAAGCTTGCACTATTTTGGCTGAAGCACTCTGTGATATGGACATCAGGAACAAGCTGGTTAGTGAGTCTTAGACTAGCAATATACCATAAATGCTCCCAAAGAGGAAGGATATTTTTTTAAAGAAATGTTGACTATGTTTCTTTGTCAGCTAAACAAGCTTTAAAATTGATGTATGTTATTATCGGTGGTTCAGCATTACTCAACAATTAAATGGATTGCATTATATACATTTTATGCTCTGTATCAGGTAAAAATGTATTCTTTATGCTGTTTATAATACTATTTTCTTCTGTTTTGTTTATTTTTAAATTGTAAATTTAATCTGACTATGGCAATGGGTTTACTGTAATAGTTCACTTAATAGCTTCAGGGCCAACAGCATAAATAAAAACATTCATTCTTTTTTTGTCTTTTATAAAATGAGTATTATAAAATTTCTTTTTGTTATTCTTCCCATTTTGGGGAAGAAAACATGAGAAAGGATCCAAAACTATATAGGAGAAAATGATAGGTAAACTGTTAAGGTTCTTGGGGCAAAATCAATTTTGTTATAAATATAATATATAGGAAAATCAGGCATGCATATATATATATATATATGTATATGTATATGTATATGTGTGTGTGTGTGTGTGTGTGTGTATATATATATATATATATATATATATATATATATATATATATATATATATTCAATGATGCAATCTTCGATCTCCGGGAAGAGTATACTCCAGTTATTTATTGTTAAAACAACATTTAAAACAATAAAAACAGTTATATACAAGATTAAAACAACTTAGCTTTCGCTGGTCCTCTGCCAGCGTTCTCAGAGTGGGGCTTAGGGGGTGGGAAAGTTCTTTTTATCCCCTTGCTGATCCAATTGCCTACTCATTGCCCTCATTGTAGGCAATTGGATCAGCAAGGGGATAAAAAGAACTTTCCCACCCCCTAAGCCCCACTCTGAGGATGCTGGCAGAGGACCAGCGAAAGCTAAGTTGTTTTAATCTTGTATATAACTGTTTTTATTGTTTTAAATGTTGTTTTAACAATAAATAACTGGAGTATACTCTTCCCGGAGATCGAAGATTGCATCATTGAACAAATATGCCCGGGATTCGTATTTTTATAACCATTAAGGATATATATATATATATATGGAAATAGTGAAAAGGAGACAAGCAAAACTTAACCAGAAAGCATGATAACGATGATCATGTTTGAATCCAACTTTAAGTTAATTTTAGCACAACATCTAGATTTCCTGCTAATAGTCCTGAAACCAGTGATTCATAAAGATGCTGCACTTTCCTGCAAGACAACAGCTTCAGTTGGCAGTTGAAGAATGTATGGTGTATATATGCCTGGTATGGTATCAAGACCAGAATTCAATAGGTCCTTCACTAATAACTTGAAGTTCTTTCTAGAAATGCAAGATGCTGTATTTGAACGAATGAGATAGCAAAATGTTTCAACTGAAGGACAGAAAGAACTTGGTAAGGTAGATACAAATACAAGAGAATGTAGCAGGACAGCCCTATCTTAAAAAAAAAAGAATAAAGAATCCCTCCCTGAATGATCCTGAATTAAATGACAAATTGCAAGGTTTTTTTTTAAAAAAAGATCTCCAAAACACAAGACAATCACAGCACATGGATTCAAAAATAAGTAGTTGGAGGTTAAAAGGAGACCTCATGGAGACTTCTTTATAATTGCATAAGTGAATTGAAGCTAGTGTACATAGAAAACATCATGAGAAGTACCCAAACAGATTTGAAACCAACTAATTTATCTGACAATATAAATGCTTCTGGACTGGGCCCATCAGTTCTCTGAAAAGTTCTGATTTGTGTTTTTTAAACACTTGTGGGTAGTCTGGTTGACGAAGAAAATATGGAATTCAGTAATTTTCCTTTGTTACTTGGGAGCTTTATTTCCTATTCTCTAGGACATAAATGCACACAATAGGTTGTCATCTGCTTCTATATTTTATCTGTTTTCATTGTGACGAGTTGTAGCTAATGAGAATTTCAGAGTCGGTTTATACATTTTTATGAAAAGAAAAATCAGTTAGTGATATACTAATCCGTAGACTACTGAAACTTTAGTTGTGATGATCTTTACCTGGACAAAATGATGCATCATAGGGCAACAATTTTTGAACCAGGATACCTCAAATGGGGTAATTTGTGTGATTTACATTTCCAAAATTCCATGACTGTTTTCCAGCCAATCTTGCAATCCCTCCCTTCCTCACCCAGCAGCAATGAATTGACTCATTGGTTGACTCTTAAAGAAAAAAAAAACAAGTTTAAGGTGCATGAAGGGGCTGGATATTTTTAGTGCTTTATGTGCCCCTTCTCTGGCACACAAACATGCGGTGTACCACTGGTTAAAAAAAAAAAAAAAGTGGTGGTGATGTCATAGTCAAGAGATGACTCCAAATATCGAGATGCAGCAAGGAAGAGAGAGGTCAAGAAACTGAGGATGAAAAGGCTGCACATCTCCAGAATTATAAAAGTGCAGAATAAGGAAGCAAGAAAAGATGGAGGAGGAAAGGGAAGATCAACTTAGTGTGTGACAAGCACTAATTACTGCAAAAGTTTATCAACATGACAATACCTGCCTTCAACAACAAGCACCTCAACAGAGAAAGAGTGAGGCAAAATGCATGACTTGCTCAATGTAATATTTTTGTTGATATTGGCGCCGTGGCCAAAGTCTGTCACTGTCATTCCTTGGAGAAACTGCCAGTTTCAGCTGTATGTAGGGGAAGGTCAGGATAGATAATTGGTATCCTCTGCCTTACGAACTCCTCAATTAAAGTAGCAATGATAAATCGATTGTCTTGCTATTCTTTGTTCTTTAATAAAAAAATATTTTCTTCTTTAATTTTAAAACCCAAACAATAGCAATCCTCCGTGGCCATTCTGTTTCTCTGTTTAGGTAAGGAAATATCTCCAAAAGGATGACCTAATGAGTAATGGATTGTCCAGTATACTGCTAAAACTCTTATGTATTTAATGGTTTGTAACCCGCAATTGGGCAAAATGGTACATTATATGATAATAGGCATATCTCAGGTGGGCTGATTTAGAGAATGCATCCAAAATCTGGGACCCATGTCTTCAATAAGATTGAAATTTGGCAAAGTTAGTCAGTGCTACTATGCTGCTATGCTGCCTCAGTCAGCTGAAGTCACGTGATTAGGATTTCCAATGCACCCTGCCAGCTTCCTACAAGGAAAGCTGGCAGGAAGTCACTGTCTCTCCCAATGCTTTTTTGCCCACTTCATTCTGTTTCTTTGTTTAGGTAAGGAAATATCTCTGAAATAATGACGCAATGGGTCATGGGTTATCCATTTAATATTAAGATTAGCACTGGCATAATCTTTAACCATGGACTAACATGGAGAAATTTTCACAGAAAGAGGAATGACTGGAAATGGACTAGGAATATTGTATCTGCTCTAATTCATCTGATACAACATATAATTTTGATACTACTGCTATAGCATGTTTTTATTTGTGGTAACAGTATCTGATATTTTGACATCCCAATATGTCTAATAGCCATATATTTCCATATAGCTCCATACTTTTATCTGGCTATATGATGAAAAATGCTTACTAAAATACAGGTATAAGCTAATTTGGCAATGAGTACAAGTTAAAATACACGGAAAGCATTTCTAAGAAAAATAGTTACCTTGAAATTTTTTCCAATTCTTTTTTTTTTATTAAAAAGTTTTACAAAAATTACAAAACATACCCCAAACCCACCCCCCTACCTCCCCTACCCCCTCCCTCACTTCCCAAAGCTGAATACAGGGTAACAAATATAATAATCATAATCTAACTAACATTAACCAGCTATGTAAATAAACAAATATAATGCGCTTTAACTCCCTTTTAACACAGAATAAACAATTTGCAAATAAACTTAATCATATAAACAAATTAAAATCCTAATTCATAAACAATACAATATAATAAAAATTCCACTATACTAAACTATTAATAATAATAATAACAATAATAATATTCTAAAATTTATTCATAAAACAAATGGAACTTTTTAGTCCCATATTCTGAATATAATCTATCCATCTTCTCCAAACCGAAATGTATCTTTCTTGTGAATGATCCTTCAAATAAGCAGAAATCTTAGCCATTTCTGCTAAATTTGAGACTTTAAGCGTCCATTCTTCTATAGTAGGCAAACAATCCTTCTTCCAATATTGCCCTACCAACAACCTTGCTGCTGTTATTAAATTCAACATCAAATTAGTTTCCTTAACATCAAAATCTACAATAATACCCAACAAAAATAGTTGAGGAGTAAACTTTATCTTTCTTTTAAAAATATTTTGAATGTTCCACCAAATTTTAATCCAAAAAGCTTTTATATTTCTACAAGTCCACCAAATATGAAAGTAAGTTGCATCCAATCTACCACATCTCCAACATTTGGGCTGCAAGTTGGGACACATACAAGACAACTTTTGGGGATCCAAATGCCACCTATAAAACATTTTATAAAAAATTTCTCTCAAATTTTGAGGCTTGAGTAAATTTTACATTTCTAACCCAAATTGTCTCCCATGTGTCCAATAGAATCGGCTCTTGAATATTTTGTGCCCATTTTACCATACAATCTTTACTTAACTCCGTTTCAGAATCCAATTCTATTAAGACATTATAAATTCTCTTTATATGGGCTCGAGTTTGATCTTTAATCTGTTTTACCAAATTCGCATCCTCTAAAGTAATACCAACCTTTTGATCTAAACTCCACCTAACTAACAACTGATTATCTTGAAACCAAGAGTGTACAATATTTTCTTGCTTCAACTCAGCTAAAGATTTTAATTGCCAACCCTTCCCTACCAAACTAAGTAATTCCTTATAAGAAATCCTATCCAAATTCACTCCTCTAGATACCCCCTCTATCACATGTCCGGGAATCCCCCAAATTGGAATTTTATAATTTAACTTATAATAATACTTCTTCCAGACACGTAATAAAGCGTTTCTTAAAATATGAGATTTAAAAACCTGATCTACTTTTTTATTATAAATTAAATATGCATGCCATCTGTATAATAATCCCATCCCTCAAGAAGAAGTATATTTTTAGAATTTTTTTCCAATTCTTGCCAAGTAGTTTTGCATATTTTTAAATTTGTTTTTCACAAAGACATAAATAATCTTTTTCTCATGTTAAAGAAATGCTAAGTCCAGAATAAATGTTTGCTATTGTTATACATGCCTTTAGGGTCAAACACCATTCGATGTTGCTGATGAGGGATTGGTTGAACACTTAGAGATGTTGCAGAAGAAACAAAATATGGTAGGTTCTGAGTACCCCTCTTAATCAAAGAATTTTTGTGCATATTATTCTTATGATTTCTTAGATAGTGGAATGCAACGAAATGTGTGTTTTGTGATAGTTACATATGAAGCATAAGTGTTGACTGAAGTGGCTTATAAATAGTAAAATAACATAGATAAAATTACTTTTTGACTGATTATGTGCCACCAAAACATTAGTGACCAAAAAGATAGATATTTTCCAGTGCAATCTGTCCCTAACCTTCAGATCTTTCAATAGTGCACTCATCACCACCGTTACTGAGTCCATCCACTTTGCTGTTAGTCATCCTCTTTTCATTCCTTCCATCTTTCCTAGCATTAGAGCCTTCTCTCTAGGGAGCTAGCTTTCCACCTAGTATGTTACAGGTAGGATAATCTGAGCCTGGCCATTTGTTCTCAAGTGATAATTCTGACTTGATTTGTTCAATGATCCATTTGTTTGTTTTCTTGGCTGTCTATAGTATTCCCAGGAGTCTTCTCTGACACCACACTTAAAAGCCTCAGTATTTTTCCTATCCCACCTCTTTGAAGGCCACTTTTCATTTCCATGGGGAGTCATAAGGAATAGACCCATCACAGCATTTGAATATCTTTTCATGGTTGCTCTAAAAGATGATGAATGTGAATTTAAAATGGCCTGAGAGAGAGAGAGAGAGAGAAACATATGTGTGTAGTGTTCATTTTCCTTACATTGCAACTAGTTTATACCAGTTCTGAAAATGTTGCCATTTACATGTAAATATATGAATGTGTATAATATATGTGGGTGATATACATATATAACACACATACCAGATTTATACATATACGTTTGCCAAATACCATACTTCTGCAAATGGCAAGGTCAGGAGAAATATGTATTACAAATTAATATCTATTGATTAAAACTGATGTCTGTTACCTAAGATTATAAAATTGTTTCTGTTATCTGTTCATTCAGAGTCATTCACAGTCTCTCACAGAAACCATATTCATACAGAGAAATACACTATTTGCATTTCTCCTCTCAGCAAAAAAAAAGAGGGGAGAAACAGGATGGCAATGGGGCAAGAGAAAAGTATAGATTTATAGGAAAAGCTATGAAACAGAATGTGGGGGACAGTACTAGAGGGAAATGAGGGGAGAGGAAGAAGTAACTGAAGAATTGAAAGTAAAGAAAAGCCATGTTTAGCTATTTCAAAAACAATTAAAATTCCCTACATCAGTGTTTCTCAGCTTTTAGCAATTTAAGATATGTGGATATCAACTCCCAAACTTCCCAGCCAATATGTTGTGAATTCTGGGAATTCAAGTCCACATAACTTAAAGTTGTTAACTGGATAAACAGTCCATTCCATGTTGCCTAGTTTTCTGAGAGATTTTAAAAAAACTTAGCAGTGGTATCTGTATCCATTTTTTCTATTAGTTTGTTTTCCTAAGATTGTCTATTTTTCCTAGGGAATGTGGGTTATCTCCCCATTTCATAAATTATTTAAAAAAACAAAAAAACAGCCCTTTAGAGACTGGTTCAGTTCCAGTTTATGCTATACTTATATTTATGTACTTATGTTCAGATGCAAAATATTGAAAGCTAATTCTGCCTTGAGGCTTAAAGTGTAAGGTTTGTAGGTTGAAAAGAAATCAGGAGAAATCATAGAGGTGGTACAGATAGTCTATGACTTATGTAGGTTCCTCATTTGGCCAGTCAGCTTCTTTTTTCTTTCCTCAGTTCTTTCCTTTAGCTAGACCAGGAAGCCAACCCTACCATTCAAGAAACATTTAATTTTGCTTACTGATTGGTCTCCTGAATTTAATTATGTATGTGTGTAAATACATGTTAGCATATTTTAGAACCTAACAGCTTCAGTGAGTTTAAACTTTTGACTTATTCCAGTTTAACAGAATAAAAGAATAACAGAGTTAGAAACTTCGGAGGTTTTTTTCATCCAACCCCTGCTTCTTCAAGCAGGAAACTCTATACCATTTCAGACCAATACTTGTCCAATCTCTTCTTAAAAACCTCCAGTGTTGGAGCACCCACAACTTCTGGAGGCAAGTCATTCCACTGATTAATTTTTCTGTTGGGAATTTTTCCTTAGTTCTAAGTTGGTTCTCTCCTTGATTAGTTTCCATCCATTGCTTCTTGTCCTATCTTGGTGCTTTGGAGAATATTCTACCTTCAGGTGCTTTGGAGAATATTGATGCTTTGGTTTCATATTTCAAAAGCAGATTATTATGAGATAATGGGGTTGGACTAAAAATGCCTTGATGTTTTTGTTGTGAAAAATTTAGTGAGTGACTCAGTATGGTTGTTTCATATATGTATCTCAGTTTTATATATTTATCATAATAAATTCTCCTTACCTTAAACAAAATGAAGTGCTTAAAAGAGTTGCAATTCTGCCATTTGCCTATGCTGACATGCTAGACAGAACAGAAACAGCTTGTTGACATATTTTTCCAATTACATTTTTGACAGCTCCGTAGTGAAGAATCAAACAAATTAATTGAAGCTGATATGAATGGTAAAGTTCAAAGTGGACTTTTCAAAAAGTAAGATTCTTTATCCAAAATGTTTTTGTGTTTATTGTGAAATTTGATGTTAAATTAATGGAGTGGAGGAAGCAAGCACTAGAAGTTGAAATATAAGACTAGAATCCAAGAAACTTGAGTCAGTTCCCCATCCAGATGTGGATCTTACTAAGTGGGTTGGGTCAGTCATTATTTCTTAGCTCAGTCTATTATACCAAGTAGTTCTTAAGAAGAATAAAGTAAGAGGGAATTCCCATATGTGATGTCTTGACTTCCTTGAAAAGTAGTAGAATATAAAATTTATAAATTAGTATAATTTAATTTGAGTTTCTAAAGCTCAAGTGCTTAAACAGAATTTTTTTGTTTCAAGCTGTGCTTAATTTTTAATGCTGTTTTATCAAAAAGTACTCTGCTCCAGGGCTAAAACTACTCATAATCTGTGCTATTGAATTTCAGTATTATGCCGATGCGATTCTAAAGAAACTGGCCAATTTCTTTTTAAAAAAATATATTTTCCCTTCAAGTAGCTTTCTCTTTCTGTCCCATTATATTCATTAAAGCTATAAATTTGTGATACTGAAATGGGAGCATGAATTTTAATAAAGAGAATTAGTTAATCACTCTACTTTTCTGCAGAAATGATTTCATGTGTGGCAGTCTTACATTTTCAGTTTTTTAACCTGTTTAGTTACTTTGATTTTTTTTTTTGTTTGCTTCCCTAAATACTTTTCTTGGTTTTTACCTCAGCAAAGAGATTATTTATGAAGCGGATACTTTGAAAGAGACAGAAGAAGAGAGCAAGGAATCTAGTAGTTCCAGCTCTGAGGAAGAGGAAGAAGCAGAAGAAGATGAAGTTTCAGAGTCAGATACTGAAAAGGAGGCAGGTAATATATTTATTTATTTAAAAAATAAGCAAAGTAATATATTTAAAACAGATTTTTTTTCCTTCTTTTATGAACAAAAAAATTCTATGAAACTGCACTGTTGAAGTCATTTTCAGAACTTTTACATAAGCCTACAGCTTTAGACAATCAGTTCAAATACAGAGTGTTGCTAGTTAAGATTAGTGACAATATTTTGCAATGTGAAATTCCTGTTTTTAGAATTCCAGACAGTTTAATCCATCCCATCTTCCAGGTTTCTATCTCCACTTTTCTGTGCCAACCAAGTTAGCATTCCTTTACCATTAAGTAAATTTAAATCCGTTTGCTCCCCTTTGAGAGTTTTTTTTCTTATGACAGTAACCTAGTTACATTTAGTCCACTTGGTTAGTAATCTATTCTACTGTTTACTAGCAATTCTGCTTCAATACAATCACATTAATAGGTGCTGGTGGTGGTTTTTTTTTGCAAGCTTGCTGTTTAGCTTTCGAACATTTTGTTACCAGGCTAGATGTCATCCTCAGTGGGGCTTCAGTTGCAATGTCTTATTTCAGTTCTCTGCTTTTATTGATCTCATGTCATGTGGTTGGAAGGCCGTATGCCCGGCTCGATTGATATGGCTCTTTATGGGTTCATATTCAACATGTTTGTTGATAGATCTGTTGGTTGAATACCAGGCTTTGATGAATTCACTTGTGTGGCATATGGTGGCATGGCCAATGATTTTTGTTCCATCCACCACATGCCATGCATGAGAATTCATCAAAGCCTGGTATTTAACCAATTGATCTATCAACAAACATGTCAACTTGGAGCCAGCCTACGAACCCATAAGAAGCAGTGTCAATTGAGTGACCAACCAATCCCAGTATCGACCACTTTTTCACTTGGTGACCTTCACACATAATGACCAGCCAGTCACATGGCATGGCATGCAACATGACCAACCAGTCACCTGACCCACCAACCACTTGACCATATGAGGTCAATATAAAGCAGTGAAGAACTGAAACAAGAGGCTTCAACCAAAGCCCTGCTGAGTATGTCATCTTCTTGGCGACAAAATGTTTGGAAGCTAAACAGCAGGCTCAGAGAACAAACCACCACTAGCATCTACCACCCAAGCTACAAATATTTTCTATCATTTCACATTAACAGGGTCAAGAATCAGCATCTATGGAATTCAAATTATTGTGAAACTTCACAAGATTTTGCAGTTTGAATGCAGAAAAAGCTGTTCCAAGTATGAAAGAAGCTGCTTTCTGCACTTAGGAAGTGGTTTGAGTTTTCTTAAATTTAAGTGCCTGAAACAGCAATTTCATGGAGGTTCATATTTGGAATGATTTTACATATCCTTACAAAGTCCCACCCACTTTCTTCAGGAAGTACCTGGCATTTCATAATTCATTAACCAGGAGAGCATTGGTGACAGTGATTCACTACATCCCTAGCCCCTTCTCTTTTGGTAGGTAAATAGCAAGTAATGCTCAAATCTATTGAACAGTCATAATTAAACATATTTCTTCATATAGTAAATGACTGTTTACAGTAGTATTTTTTTTTGAAAAATTACTCAGCTTCCTTCACTTTTCTTAGATACATTAGTGTCTTTTGAATGCACATGGTACTGCATAAATTTAGGACACTTCTATCTACCATATATTCCGGCATATAAGACGACTTTCTAAACACTTAAAATCTTCGCAAAAGTGGGGGGTCGTCTTATACGCTGGAAAAATATTACTCAGCAAGTTTTCTCTTCCCCCCCCTCTCTCTCACTCAAAAAGAGTCCTAGGGTTATTATTAAAACCAGCCGATCAACTAAAGATATCTCTGAGAGTACGATAGGCATTATCTGGCTGTTGTGATGGTAAGATTTCCTGGAGGTTTAATCCCCATTCTATAATGCTACATTGCAAACCGTCTCCTCTCTTCTTCCCTCCCTTTTGCATCCCAATTCCTTGCCCACCCCTCCAGAACTGCGGACTGGTAGTGGCCATCCCCTGATTAATTCATTCAAAGGAAGTAGAAAGGGATGGCCCATGTAATGGGGAAGGGGGGAAAAGAATTGTAGGGTGGTTTTTTTATATAATGAAAACAAACCTAAGCATCTGCGTCCATTCGAGGCACTTCTCAGTGCTTCTTCATGCAAGCTTTTCAGCGTTTACCTCTCACTGCCGGTGAGAGTAGCTTGGGGGAGGCGGAGCTTATGGGTCTGGAAGGGGAGGGGTGTCAGCTAAATTCCTCTCGGAGTTAAGAAGCAGGAATGGAGTGGGGACAGAAAACAGCTACACAATCCTTTTGCCCGAGCTTATGCAAGCAGTTTCTCCCCCCCCCCCCCGCCTAAATAAACTTGCATGGTGCATTTGTGGTGTTATTTATGACAGATCCTGGCTGGTCAATCTGGCTCCCATCTATAAGTACTGTAGTGCACTGAGTTTTAATAACAAATTAAAAGGAAAGCATTTACTCCCCCCCCCATTACCTGAAAAGGGGGCAACTTATCACATTTATGGAAATGCAAGTTTTCGAAGGGCGAATGCCTTTCTTACTTAGTTTATTAACTGCTTCCTTTCCTTCTTCCCTAAACATTCTGGCTGTCTCCAATTTCATTCTTGGTAGTGTTGCTTTAAAAAACTGCTGAGAAGTCCTTTTGCAGGCAGGGCAATTTTCATCAAGGTGTGTGTGCGATTGACAAGGCAGAGCCTTTGACAAACAGGCAGGCTTTCTGCTCACTCAGCTTGGAGAGGCTGTGGAGGATTCGCAGGGTGGAAGACTGAGAGGAGGAGATCCCTGTGTGCAGCCTGCTTGCTCCAAGCCAAAGCTTGCTACTGGGGGGAGGGCAATGGAAGGGACCCAGGGAGTCACACGCATGCCTACATGTGCACGCACACACCCTGAGCTACTCATTTGGACTTACAGGTGGCCAATGAGAACTCAGAAACTGTGCTCCCTTTCCCCCTCCCTCATGGAATTAGCTTGTCCATTTTTTCCCTAGGGCCTATACAGGAGTAGGCAACCTTGGCTCTTTTATGACTCATGGACTTCAACTCCCAGAATTCCTGAGCCAGCATAGCTGGCTCAGGAATTCTGGAAGTTGAAGTCCATGAGTCATAAAAGAGCCAAGGTTGCCTACCCCTGGCCTATAAGATGACAGGAAGGGTTGGGCAGGCAGGGAGAGCTGACCCACCCAATCCAAGCAGGCTTTGTATACAACAACCAGCCAAGGTTCATCACTTGCTGTGATTGGCTGGTTGTTGTATACTGGGTACATACAGTACAGCACCAGTATCTGTACCAGTTCATACAGTACAGCACCAATACGTACAGTACAGTATACAAATGTCCAATAGTCAAGACCCCATCATGGCTCCACCAGCAAGAAGAAAGAAATATGAAGCCAGTTTCAAACTTAAAGTTGTAAACTTTGCCATGGAACATAATAACTGCGCTGCTGCAAGACAATATGGAGTAACAGAAAAGATGGTTCGGGACTGGAAAGCAAATGAAAAAGCATTAAAGAGTATGCCAAGGGGTAAGTGTGCATTAAGAAGAGGCACCCCACATTGGCCAGAACTTGAAAAACATGTAGCAGACATGGTGAATGAGCATCGCCAAAACGGTTATGTAGTGACACGAAATAAAATACGTTTGTTTGCACTTCAGTGGGCCAAATCTAACCCAGATCACAGCAACAGATTTAAGGCCACTGCATCCTGGTGTACTAGATTCTTGGAAAGGCATAATATGGTACTGAGGCAAAAGACGAAAATTGCACAAAAATTACCTGCAGATCTTGATAGCAAAGTAATTAGTTTCCATCAATACATAATACAACAGCGCATTAAACATGGCTATGCATTAAGTAGTATTGGAAATATGGATGAAACTCCAATGAATTTTGATATGGTTGGAAATAAAACTGTCCATCAAAAAGGTGAAAAAACAATTTTAATTAAAACAACAGGACATGAGAAGTCCAGTTTTACAGTGGTACTAGCATGCACAGCTGATGGTGCCAAACTGAGACCAATGATTATTTTTAAAAGAAAAACAATGCCAAAACTCAAGTTCCCTGTTGGTTGTTTTGTACATGTGAATGAAAAAGGCTGGATGGATGAAGAAGGGGTAAAGCTATGGCTTGATAATGTATGGAGCAGGCGACCAGGTGGACTTATTCAAAAACGTAGTCTACTGGTGTGGGATATGTTCAGGGCTCATTTAACTCCCAGCACCAAGCAAAAGCTTGCAAGACTAAACACAGATGCGGCAGTTATTCCTGCAGGATTAACATCGTTAGTACAGCCACTGGATGTATGCCTAAACAAGCCATTTAAAGATCGCATTCGAGAACAGTGGAATGAATGGATGGTTAGTGGCGAAAAGTCATTCACAAAAGGAGGAAACATGCGTGCTCCACAATTGGATGTTTTGTGCAAGTTTGTCATAAAAGCCTGGAATGATATTGATGCAGAAACAATAATCAAGTCTTTCAAGAAGTGTGGCATATCAAATTCATTAGATGGTATGGAGGACGACTACTTGTGGCAAGATGAAGAGGAAGCCGAAGCTGAGACCACACCATCTGATACGGAATTCGATCCATACGATGACTGCCTTGCAAATGTATCACAAGATGTCATTGATATTTTTATGATATCAGATGATGAACAGGATGATTTTAAAGGCTTTTAAAGGGAAAGTATCATGCCAACAAAACCTATAAAAATAGCTTGCAGTTATGATGGGCGTTGCTGACTCGCCAGGGACTTGCCTGGCACTTGCTCTCTCTATTGTTTGTTATCTTCCTCCTATCATCATCAGTTCCAGTTTGGTTGACAGCTTAGAAAACAAATAGCATGGCAGCTCCCATGGGTTTATTGTCTTATCCTTCCTTTCAGCTTTAGAGTGAATTAGGAAAAGTTTAATCACTTGCACTGTTTTATGTTTACATGTTTGATGACAAACAGCCTTATGTTTATAAGTGACAGTTTTCCTGCTAAGTACCTTTATGTCATAAGCATTTGAATTAAAATTACCATATTGAAATCAAATCTGATGTTTTTTAATTTTTATTTGGTGTGCGTTGAAAGAGGGGTAGTCTTATACGGCGAGTATAGCCCAAACTTTATATTTTAACTGGAAAAGTTGGGGGTCGTCTTATACGCCCAGTCGTCTTATACGCCGGAATATACGGTACATATTTTTCTAGATTAAAAATTGGAAGACTGCACAAGATATATTGCTTCGGTACAGCATTATATTAGGATTTTGTACAGTTGTATCAAAACAAATAATTACTCATCAAAGCAAATACAAATTGCAGAAACCTGTGGTATGGATATACATAATTTATCAGTTCCATCTCTGAACTCCTGATTTGAACATGCCTAAGCTTAGGAAATGTTGGTGCTCTTTGTCACCTTTATCTAGTAGATAAAGTGGCCAAGGAGTTATTATTTTAATAAAAGAAATGTAAGTTTCATTTAATTCTTGAAGTCCCTTTTCAACTTTGCAGCAAGTAATATCTGGCTGGCCAATGTTTATTGTTGACACCAACTTTTAGATATAGAGCATTATAAATGAATGCATGCAAGAACTTCTTGCAATTTCATATTGGCCATTACATTTCATGTGCATCTTCTGAAATAGTACTTTTAGTATAAAGACACGACTTTATACTTTGTAGGGTTTTTTGGGGGTAGGACTCTGGTATTCAGATTTAGGCATTTTTATCTTCACCTCTTATCACAGGATGATCTGAAGCCTTCTGCATTCCCAGAAATTTGTGCCTGACAATGTTCGTACCATTTATTGCCATCTTATAAAATGTACAAAAATTTGAACTTAATACTTCCTTAGTACTTGATGTTTAGTTCTTTCTGAAGGCCTGATGAAGATAGAGTTCAATCTAAAACAGACTGGGACAAAGTATAGAGCACATAAAAAATGCCATTTCATTCGTTTACAAGTTTCAGAACCAGTTTCAAATGATATTTTTATTATAAATTCAGGCACAGCAATTATTGATGAATCAATTATGACCTAGATTAAAGTAGCTTCGCATTTATTTAAATTTGGGATCAAAATCTTTAGATTGAATGAACTTATTAATTTCTTGACTTTTCTAGCCCTTTCTAAAATAATGTGTGGAAAATTAGTAGGTATTGTAGAAAATTACTGTTCCACAGTGGCAACATTTTATTCAGACCATACAGTAGAGCAATGGCTTTTTAAATATATACTGATTAACTTACAATAACTCAAATGGGCATATATGTTTAACTGCAACATTTCAAAAGAATGGGACTAGAATGTCCAGAACACATCACTCAGTTAAATCTAGAATTATTGTAGAATGTCTGCAAATCTTTCATCCTCTGTCACCCATCTTAGAGAACAAAGAAGAGTCTATTGCAAACCATTCCAATCATGAATCCAGAATTCTCATCACAGAACAAATACCACCCCCAGAACACAACACTGTTACTATGGCTCCTGCTAGAAAAGTAAGTAGACAGTGAATTAAGGTAAGGGGTTAGAGATTAAATTTAAAGTTTCAATCCTGTAAAGAATGACTTCTTAAATTCTGTTATTAAATGGAACTTACTTTGTGTAATCATTCAAAGAATGAAATTATGGTCTATTTTGAAAAAGCATAGTACTATGGTAAATAAGCTTCAAGAACTGACTTTGAGTTGATTGACATATTTGTTGGTATTTGTTTGGTTTGGAACCGAAACCGTTGTTTCCCATCTTTCTACAGTTTAATCAGCAACACAATGCCAGAAAAAGTGTAGTAAATATTATGCTTATTTTGTATACACTTAATTTTATACGGAAATACCAGACTGCAGTTTTTTGCAAAAACCCTGGTCTTAAATGGGTTCATGTCCTCAATGGTGTTAAATTCAGTATTTGTTAATCTGTTGACTCTGAAAAAAAATCATGTTTTTTTCTCAGTATAAATGTAGGTATCTTCATCATTCCTATTGAAAAATTTTATGCAATATTAAAAACAAATACAAATTTAAGAAAAAGAGAAAAGGGTAAACAAAGATAAATAATGAAAAGGAAAAAAAGAAATGAAAAAGAAAAAATTTAAAGAAGCAGCTCCCAATCTTGTTTTACAACAATTATAAATACATTTATCATCTATCCTCCCTCTTTAAAATTACATCACATTTTAGTCTTTCTAATCATGAGATCCATAACTCTCCAATTCATTTTTTCCATTTTCAGCAAAAAGTCCATAAAGAGTTTCTAGTCAGTAATAAATGTACTTGATATCTAAGTTATTTTCATCATTGTTGAGTTTCTATTGACTGTAACAGATGCCCAGCCAGATTGGGAGAATTGACCTTCTCTGCAATTATTTAAACAATTTGTGAAATGTTTTTAATATTTACCTTTTCATTATGATGTTGTTTTTGTTATAAACTATCAGGAGCTTAGATGGTCAGTGTTATAAAAAGTAAGATTGTAACTGTAATGTGTACCAGTATGCATGAAAATTTTACTGTCTGTTCTGCATGCTGAAATTCCAAGAGAGATTATTGGACAGCTGTTAGGTTGTTTGCAGTTGTTTTTGTATCATGTACAACTGAAAGCACTATAATCAAGAGTTTCTGCAAGTGTTCATATAGGAGAATGTTGATATTCCTTTGAATTGTAACTATTTTAAAGTTGGCACTGATTATGCACTGCAAAGAACATTCTGAGGGAGCTATGTTAGAACAGCTCAATTGTGGAATTGAACATGTTAATATTTAAGCATTTTCTTTTTCAGTAAAACAGAAAGCATAGATTGGAAGAAATTAGTGTCAATTTCCTGATGATAAAAGTGAGCTGTGTAGTGCTATATAAGTACATTTCATTAAATAGGTTAAATTAGTTTGAATGTAAGGTATTGAACTATTTGTTTGAATGTAAGGTTTAGTTAAAAATGTTCCTCCTTGGGAAATTATTAACTATTAGGGTGAAGAAAGAGGGGCAGTGTTTAATGTTATTGCTCTTTAGAATCTATACAGTGATAATACCTGGAATACAGTGAAAAAAATGCATAACTTTGCAGTAGGAGCAACCTGTAGGAGCAACTATCATTTGCTCTTTAGATATTTCCAAAATATGCTATAAACAGGAGATGACACCTCTGTGAGTCAAACATACAGAAGAGGGCTGTATGTTTGACTCACAGAGTCAAATAGGAATCCATCTAAAAAATGAAAAGGTTGAGTGCTATGAAAAACCAAGTAATTAAAACATCTCATTTTTCTATATTAATTAGTAATTAATAAATAGCCAATTGTAACTAAACGAGATAATTTTGGTTAGAGTGCAAAATGAAAAGGCTACAGGGATCATTTTCAAAACATCCTATGACTGTATTTTCTGCAGTTGCTGAGAATTTTGCATCTGCTGGCCAATGCTCTCTGATCAATAGGAGAATGGAAAAATCAACAGCCTATCAGTCCCCTGCCCTCAGGTTTTGCCATTACCGTATGCTTCATTTGTGTAACAGGGATCAGGGGGGAGGGGTTCCTTTCTTTTTTAAAAAGCTGCTCACAGTGGTGGAAGCTGCAGAGCTGCTGCTCTGTGAATTTGGGATGAGAACATGTTTTGCAACATTGCTGAATGGAACAAAATCAGGATTTATTTATACAGAAGTCACATGATTTGTTCCAAATATATTGTAAGTTAGATAAGTATTCCTTAAAATATCATTGAAAATCAAAAGAAAAACATTCAGAGATTGAAGTTTGATTTTATATTGATATTGCCATCTCTTATTCTTTATGTGGTAGCAAAGTGTGTTAGACATTTGGCAGCAAGTATTACTTTCAACTTTGTATTTACCCATTGATCACGAACGAATACTGGTCATGAACAAATAACATTCCATGAGCATATCATACAAAATTATTTTTAAGGATAAATGTTCCATTATTACATTATTACAGAAAGCATGTGCAGCTTGTCTCAAAATCTTAGCAGATTTTTCCTCCCCTTTTGTTTAAGATACATTAGTTGTTTTCTTACTCTTTTTTTCTCTGTCCAATTGTCAACTATATATTTTTCTTTTCTTTTTTCTTTCAAAGTTCTCTTAGTTCTTGCCTTCTGTTTAAGGAACTGGCCAATTAACTATTTACTCACATTCTAACAAAACAATTTTAGACACTCTCAAGATGCTACAGTGGTTTAACCAGTGGCTTATAATTTCAAGCATAGCCTTGAGTTAACAATTACAATAAGAGGGAAGAGTCAAGGACTAATAGGCTGACTGAAGTGGGAATACATGCTAATGGAAATGGCCTACTGCAAAGCCACAATGCTGATAAGAGTGCATCTTTTTTGCAGTAGTTTCCTATGATCTGGAACAGAGCTGCAGTTAATCATTTCTGCTGGCCAATATTAATAACAGCATGTAGCCTTGCAAACATACTATGGGAGGGTTTAAATGCTGAATGTGGAGTGGCTCATAGAAACAGAAGAGCAAAATGAAAGTTGAATCCTTCAAAAGCATTATACCAGTCTGCTGACTTTAGTATGTCAGAATTAGGATATTTCTTTATGTCCCCATCATCTGTCTCCAGTATCTACTATGCACTAATTGTTTTTATTGTAAGTTTGAATGATGATATTTCTTTCCAAATATTTTAATTAACTTTCTTACTGATTATGATTAGAGTATACATCTTCTCATGATTTGTACTCTAGATTCTAGTCTTGGAGAAACCAGAAATACTCTTATTTCTGTTTCACATGCAGACTTCTATTAAGAGATTGACAGGCATGGAAATTTAGCAATCTGCTACCATAGTATTGATTGGAGTTGGACAGTCAATACATTTAAAATAATCACAACACAACTACTAATAATAATAACATACCACATAGGATTTAGGACAGGGGTGTCAAACTGCCAGCCCGTGGGCCAGATGCATCACGTGGAAACCGTGCCCACCTCATTGCTGGCAATGGCAAAACCGGCCTGATACGTTGCGCGACGTCACGTGATGTTGCGAGTTTGACATGCCTGATTTAGGAACAGCTCAGATTTAAAATATGGCTTACCATGTGACATCTAAAACCTATTAGACAAATTAATTTAAGCACTCCAATTGGTATGTGGCTATTTAGATACTAATTGGATTACAGTACAAATTAATTTAATACCTCTGATTTATTTAGGTGATGTTGAAATGCTTAGTAGGGGTTGAACTTTTAGCTTAAATTAAATTGTTTATTGGAACCTAACTATTTTAATAATACCTCTGCTATAGATAGTATAACTTGTTTTGAATGAGTCAGACTCTCACTTCTAAAACAAAAAAAAATCATAGTAATTAATATGTTTAAACAAGATCAGTTAATGCATGATTTTAAAAAGGACTAACATAGGCAAATTGACATTTTAGAGAGGGTGTGGGTATACGTGTAGGGGAGAAATACACATATTTATAAATGTAGGTATGACATTTTCTATAAATTTAATTAGAAAAAAATGATATTTTGATACAATTGTCTTGGCATTTAATATGCAATTGTTTTATCATTCAGTAGAATGTGCTATCCTAGAGAACATATATGTCCAGTGGTGGGATTCAAATACCTGAACAACCGGTTATCTTATTGGAGCAGGCCTGGGCGCCCGAGGCCTAGAACAAACTTCCGAAAGTGGCATTCATGCACTTCCGGCGGGCCATTCTAGGCCTGGAAAGCCTCCTCCAGGCCTCCGAGGCCTAAAATGGACTTCTGGAAGCAGTGTTCATTCAGCCTGTTCTCCAAACTCAGCAAAATTTAGTTATCGGTTCTGCTGAACCGGTGCAAACCGGCTGAATCCCACCACTGTATATGTCCTTCTCAAGCTAACATGTACCCCGGAGATCCACTCTGAGTAAAATTTAAAGTATCCGTGAGGTAGAAAGGGATCATTTTAGTTGCTCAAAAGGGGACAAACTCTTAGAGCTGAAAGGGGCCATTTAAGCTATTGAATCTAAGCTGCTGTTTAGTGCAGGAATTCAAGTGAAAGATGGCTGGCTAAAGTCTGCTTAAAGACATACAGTGAAAGGAATTGCAACCTCTCTAAGTCATTGTTCCTTGTTGACACTGTCATAGTGTTGGAATTAGGTAATTGAGAGTGTTCCAGTTATGTCAAGCCACTCTCTCTACCACATTTTACAGTGTAATCCATTGCTCAACAAGACTGAAGAACAAAAAGATGAATCACCATCATCATGGAGGCTAAGCTTGCGGAAAACTAGCAGCCAAAATGCACTTAGTGAGGGCAGCATGCCCTGTGACACTCTCAAAGAGAAAGGCAGCTCCATCTATTACTCTTCTTCAACCCCTCGGATATCTGCACTATTAGATAATCAAGAGAAGGTACAGAATAATTTGGCTTCCCTGACTTTGAAATCCATGTTTTGAAAACTAAAATAATGCTAAATAATCTAATTGCTGTTTTGTTTTGTTTTTTTTTTGTGTAGTGTTATACTTGTTAACTTGAATTAGGATTTGCTTTTCCTGTTATACAGAAATTGACTTAACTCCATTTGAGGAATGGACCTTATGGTTGATTGTTATCTATCTTCTATTTTTCAAAAACTTAACACTTTTTCTTCACTTTAAATTATGAACACAGATTATATTGATGCTGATCTTGACCATGGTCAATGCTATCCAGAGTTTACTTCTAATTGTATTTTCTCTGTGGATTGATTCAGCTCTAATGCTATTGGTCTTGGAAAAGGCAATAATGTGCTCTGTTTGAAAAAAGCATTCCTGGATCCAAATGCCCAAGATAATTCTTGTAGTTGATACTTGGTCTCCAAGTAAATGGATTCTGGATAAGTTATGCCATCTATTAAGATCTGGCTATTGGTCACTTGGAGGGAGATAAAGGACCTCTCTGTATCCTTCCGAATATTATTGGGGAATAAGAGATTGAGCCCTTAGACATTCCTGTGCTGGGTGGGCCCAGGTCCTGGTCTCTCCCTATCTGATTTAATGTCTTCCTGAAGCTGCCGGTTTCATCAATATATAATAAATAAGCAAATTATGGGTTTTAAACTAGCTTTATGTCCTGAAATGTATGAGACAGAAAAATTGTACTAAATTTTTGTACAACTGTAAAAAAGTAAAACATTTTTCTAAAGTAAGAATTGAGACAACACTGTAATGGATTTATACACAATTATTAGTTAAAAGTTTCGTAAGCAATTAATTTCAAACAGTTTATTTCAAAATTGTATAATTTTTCAGCCACTATTTGAGATAATTATTTTTTGTCCAAAAATTGCTGTAATTTAAGAATTTGTTCTTATTTCAGCAGAACAAGGATAATAGAATCTATTTTGCTTCAATATCCCCTCGAAGATTAAATAATACAGGTGACATTGAAGAAAAGGAAAACCGGTAAGAGCCTTTCAATAATGGCCTCTGATTTATAGAAGTAAATATTTATGAATTGAGTCTTGGGACAATTTTTCTCCCTTCCCCCTCTCTTTCCTTATTTCTCCTACACATTGGTTACATTTTGCAATAAAAAACAAATCCATGAACAAGTTCATATAATTTCTTGGCAGTGTTTTTTTTTTCCAGTTTCCTAGTCTATCCAGTAGGCCTGTTATTTCATAGAATTTTTCCATCCAAATACCAACCAGATCCAACACTGCTTAGCATTTGGAGATCAGCCGTTTCATTTTATCATTACACTATAACTAAAGTTATATAAGTTATAGAACTAAAATACTGTTCTGATACAGTAACATATGTTCCCATTATATATTAGTTATTCCTTGTTTATTTATTTTGTTTATTTATTGATCAAATTAATGTAACTGTCCATTTGACAAATATGACATTTCCTTATGAGATGCAGGAACAGCCTTTTCCCTCAAAGAAGAATTCATGAACGCTAGAACCCAACCACGGGTCACCTCCTGGATCAGGCATCTGTAACCTTGACAACTTTAAGACTTGTGGACTTCAGTTCCCAGAATTCCTCAGCCAGCAGGAATTCTGGGAGCTGAAGTCCACAAGTCTTAAAGTTGTCAAGGTTGCAGACTCCTGTCCTAGATGGACTTAGGTAGCAGGGGGGCATGGAATGAATTAACAAATGGCCAAGCTCACAGACATAAGAATCCTGTCCATTTCCTCAGACCCAACAGGTTCAAACCATTCACCGATAACAGAGAAAGACTGTGCCCCTGGCATCTCTTCAAGACCTGCACCAAGGCTGTAGTTCTTTTATATCACCACCTTAAAAAATGATGAGAGAATTGAATATATCTGCTTTTTATTTCATGTACAGTATGTTCACATGGCATATCCATTTTAGAATGGCATATTTCAGTTAGTATAAAATAGAAAAATAATCACAGAGAACAAGACATGTTCATACGTATTTTTCACTTTCCTCAAACTATATAATATTTAAAAAAAATATCTATTAGAACTGTCCTTCAAAATTGATTCTTATTCATACTTTAATCCTTAATCTTTTCAGGGTATATTATCTATATTTGAAGCATTTAGTGACAATTCAGGAACATAGAAGATATTTATATAAAATGTTTCGTCCTAAACAGCTGGTTTTTATTTTCCAGTACTTTTTTTCTCCAGTACTAGCTTGATCTTGGCAAGCATGCATTTTGCTTGGATTTGTGTAAATAGATCAGAATGTGATCACAATTCAAATACTGCTGTTAAAGACTACCTGCGTATTTCTCAATGCTGTTGGTGCATTTTGCTGACATACTCAGTCCCAGCAAATTCTACTTGTTTTGATCTTAACAGGTTGCTGTTATCCCTTATTTATTTTTAATTTAGTGTGACAACTGAATGCAGCTTAGTAGCACTGCTAAACAGAACAATTCATCAAAGCACATTCAGTTGATTTAGCAATTTAAAAGTGAACCACAGGATGGTGATTTTTAGCTTGTATAGGTTAAGGGAGGAGGACTTTGATTATGTTTGGGCTAAAACACACATAACATAATGTTATCCTAACATAGTCTTTGTGTCTTATCATAGATTGTCAGAATTGAAGAATATAAAACACAAAATTGTAACTACCGCCTCACTTTCCCAATTTGCCATTTTAGAGAATCTGCTGTTAACTTGGTGCGGAGTGGTCCTTACTCTCGTCAACAATGGAAAGAGGATCCAAAGGGGAATGAAGCCGCTACAACTGGTGCACCTTCCACCTATGTATCTACCTATATGAAAAGGTAAGGTGTATTTAAAACTTTTGGTGGAAAAGCGTATAAGGTTTTATTATTTTTAAATAGTTTAGGAAAAAATTTGACTGCCATAAAACCAGAAAAAAGGAAAACCAAAAGATAAATGATATAGCAAGTCTACTTGCCTCTTTTGATTGCATAATTAGACCAATGATTTATCAACATTTTATTTTTTTCTACATGAAAAACTTTATCCATATAAAAATATATCTTGTGAAATATAAGAAAGTATTATTTTAATCTAAAACTGTAGTGGAGGTTGTAGGTATCATTGTGGAAAATTTTGTTTCTTGTGTGATATGCAAATTAATATGATACACTTTTGTCATTTGCTTTGAAGTAATTAAAAAACCTGGAAAATAAATATGCAGACATTATTATTTACAGAGAAAGGGTTATTTGAAAAAAGATTATGCAGATCAATAAAAGCAGTGAGATCATATTAATTTTAAAACAGTCTGACATAAATATATACTAGTGTAGCTATAAAGAATAACAATTCAAATCATTAATAGAAATAATAAATATAGTTCTTTTTTAAAAAAAAGTCTATTTCAGCCTTATTATAGTCTGGGGACAAGCCATATTTGAGAGGACAGGATGTGCAATTCAAACATTTGGAGATTTGTAGGAGTTATCCAGGATTTTTTGGATAAATCTGAATAAGACATGGCCAGTTTTTTAGCTTAGATGAATTTAGAAGTGGACTTGAAAACATTTCGGCAGCAGTAGCTTACATGCTGACAACATGGCATAGATATCAGGAATGGCACATTAGATAATGTAACTAAAATTTATATTAATCTCAAAGTTATGTTCCGATAAGGAAACTATATTATTTTTTGAATGCTCTCCATGTAAATTATTCTTACAATGAATTGTACTCAGTAATGTCAGCCCAACAGTTTAATGGCACAACAGATTATTCCTCCTCCTCATAAACTGTCTTTAAAGAGATTGAGAGTGCTTAGGTAAGCTTTGGGATAGTACAATTGGCAAATGCTTGAGAAGAACATAGAAGATAGACCTGTTGCTCAATTAGAAATAAATTCCCATGATAATAGGTATAGTCTGTTACCTGCAATGCAATTTGTTTTCATTTAAAAAAAAATTCAGTATTATAAACATAGCTTTAAATATTTTAATGATCTCTTTGTTTATGCTGTTATTAGTTAGGCCTATTACAAATACTCTTGTGAAAATAAATATTTATTTATTTATTAAATTTATATGATTCTGCATTTCTTTTAATCTGATTCCAGGATTTGTTGCAGCTTTTGTGTCCTTGGATTTTACAATCCATAGAATCCTTAGTTTGCTCAAATTATCAGGTATAGGATAAATCATGTTGTTTATTCTTGAATATCCTAAGGAAACAACATAGTAGGAATCCAAAGAAATGTAGAGCTGTAGGCTTTAGGATTTTTTTCATAATGGCATTTTATTTTACTAAACCAACTCGCTAGTTTAAGTAGAATGTTGAGTTTAAAGTATTTGATATTTATTTATGCATTGTTGCCTATTAGGTCAACAAAAAGTAGAAATTTTAATTTTAATTAGCCTGATACAATCACAGTATTTTTGATAATACAAAATTTATCTGATCACAGATAGCTTGCAAGCTATAATCTAAACTCTTGCATTATTGACTGTCTGCTTCATATTGTCTCCGGTACAAATAGTCTGTTTATTTAGGAAAGGACTAAATTTGATTTATTCTACTGTATGTTTCAGTGTGCATACATAATGTCAGATCTGTTGCTCACATTGGCATGTATCTTTCAACCTTATTTCTTTTTTTTTCTTCCATCTTGATCCTATGAGTAATCTGTAAGGAATTTTTTATTGCTGTGATTCATGTCCCAATTTAATGGAATCTGTTGATCATTAGGTATTTTCTATTTCTATTCTTGTACATCCTATAAGTGTTTAGTACTTAACAAAACAATTCACCCATATCTTTCGATAGAAATAAATCCACAAAAACACTCAATAATAAATTTGAGAATTGGTTCATTTAGTCACTTATTTTTTTTGCATATCTTTTTTTCAGATGCATTTCTAGAAAGCAATTTTCAAGTGCTAAATGAACTTGCTGCATCTTAGTGATCTTTATGAAATATTTTTATGCCTTCTAAAAAATTCTTGCATTGGCAGCAACCCAAATTATGATTTCTTTGATCATTATTAATCATTACTAATATATCCTCTATGAGGATCCATTCCTATTATGGAAATGTAGACATTCTTTCAAGCAGAATCATGGTAGCATCAAGATATGAATGTTATACCAAGTTTATTAAATATTTATTTATTTATTTATTTATGAGACTTATATACCGCTTTAAGTGCAAGCACTCTCTAAGCGGTGTACACCAGTAAGCAATGTATATATATATTTACATTGCCCCCAACAATCTGGGTCCTCATTTTACCTACCTCGGAAGGATGGAAGGCTGAGTCAACCTTGAGCCGGTGAGATTTGAACCGCTGACCTGCTGAACACAGTCAGCTAAAGTGGCCTGCAGTACTGCACTCTAACTGCTGCGCCACCTCGGCTCTTATTGTATGTAGTATTTTAAACATTTTAAACATAATTATACTATTAGTCAAATACAATATTAAATCATTTTAACTGTTAGTACCGTAAATGCCGGCGTACAAGGCGACCCGGCGTATAAGACGACCCCCGTCTTTATAGCCAGGCCGCATTCCTAGAACGTCGTCTTATACGCCGGAAACTACCAGTATTTCCGGCGTATAAGACGACTCGGCGTACAAGACGACCCCCGTCTTTGGCGCCGATTTCAGCGCTCACAGAAGTCGTCTTATACGCCGGCATTTACGGTATATATCATCAATACAACATTATTATTTTTATTTTTGAGTTGTGCCTCCCTGAATGTAGTAAAGTGGAGATTTTTATCAATTATCTTTGATAGGTTCAGTAACCTGTATTATAAAACTTAATGCAGGATTGTGAGGTTTTGTGGAATTTGTATTGATATCCATATTTTTATGTAGGCTAACTTGAAGTTAGGAATAATTTTGTTTCCTTTATCTTTGCATTTTCATATACACTTTATCATTCATCCTTAAATTCTACTTTAGCAAACTTTTTTTTAAAAAAAACTTTGATATTTCTGACCTTTTCTTTTTAGTCTAGACTCTTTCATTCCATTCTTTTATCAAACAGAATAATTTTATTTAGGTACATCATTTGCCAATGAACACATATTTTCTTTTGCTTTTTCTTTTCTTATTGCTTTTTCTCTTCAATCTTGATCCAATATCTTGCTTCTTTACTTAGGGAATTATGATAAGCACACCTGACCACACTTGATTGCAACCAAAAGAGCAATTCTTGATTTCTAATTTCTCTTTTCATTTTGCAGAATATTTCTTAAGCACTGAATAGGTCATGTGCTGGTCTTAGTATTATATCTAAAGAATTTATGAAGAAATTGATTTTTCTGCTGTCTTATAGTGCTTCATTTGGTAGAAGTAGTCCCTACATTTCAGCTAATCGCAATGCATCTTCTACTACCTCATCTACTATTCTTGATTCATCTACCTCATTGGGCACAGAGTGGCAAATTGCCCCTTGTCCAACATCTACCAGGTCTAACACTACAACATCAGTTTACCAGTCTACCAGGTAAGGGAGCATAATATGCCAAGATCATAATGAAGAGGGCTTATAAAGGAACCCAGTATTATTGCTGTCAAGACACTGGTTTTCCTGTGGCATAATATTTCATTCTGAACGTTCTTCCCAATGGTTTTTCTGCATCTAATATGTTATTTAGGCAATAAGAAGGCGAGCAGCTGTACAATCCTGGGAAAGAAGCACCTGCTGTAAAGAGATATAGACATTTGTATCCCAACACACCTCAAAGCTACTCAACTTTATCATTCTGACTGATTTGTATTAAGATATTTCTTCTTGGATTCTTTAATTACAATTCTCTAGTTAACTTTTTCTTCTGTTGTTTGTGCTCATTGCTTTGCTAGCTGAACCTGATGGTGTGCAACACTTTTAATTATATTAATTGTCATAATACACTAAGAAGAAAGCACTATTACTGTAAAAAATGTCCCAGATAATTCTTCTATTAACAATGAAATTCACTTTGTTTTTCTTCCTTCTGAGGTATTTTACAATTATTTACGAGCTCATTTTGTATGTTTCAGAGCCCCTTATCGACAACAAACTGACTCTACTGCAGAGAAGAGCACAGAGGCTGTCTCCTCTAGCATTCCATTAAGTGTCATAACAAATCTCACTGTACCTGGAAGTTCCAATGGTGTTACAACTACTAATTCTAACTCACTGACTGAAACAGAGTCATCTACTGGTGATGCCAGGGATCGAAGAAGGTTAGTGAGCCTATTATGGGGTTATGATTTGCATTTATTGCGTGGCACAGATTCACTGGTAGGTAAAACCATATTAAGTTTTCCAATTTTTTTTGTCTTATTTTAACAATCATGTCAATTTGCTTTGCTTTTTGTTAGAACATGGTCATATAATTTAGCACAGTTCAAGTTGTGCTCTCAGCCATGTTATATAGTTTTGAATATAAAAATTACTTTCACTAAAATTCATGTTATATAGTAACATATTTGAGAGAGTTTAATTCTTCACTATTATATAAAATATTTCCTAGTATTAGTGTTGTCATTCAGGAAATGTGAAGTAAATGGATCCTTGCTTCAATTTTGGCCTGGTAATTTTTCCGTGGATGTATGAGTTATGAATATTCTGTTTAAAAAGTTGAAACAATGTAAAAAGCTGTTACATTTTATCTATTAATTCTTGTTAAAGAATTTTTATTTGCATAACTGAATCTTAGAACTTCTCTCAATACATTTTTTAATTCCGCTTGTATTTTACTTCAAGTATCTGCTCATAATTTTACAGATTTATTCTTGATCTGGTCTTTGATTGTAAATTCAAGCAAATAAATTGCAGTGCTATCTGATCTAAGATTTCTGGAATATAAATTAGTTCTTCTCACACATTTTGTAATTACCATTTCTTTAAAAGGGAATGCTTCAAAATATATTTTTTTTGTTAACTAACTTAATGACCCTTGGATATTATTTTGTGGATCATGGTAGAAAATGAGAGTTACTTTTGAATTTGGAATTGCCAATTGTTTCATTTTCTTGTTGATTTTGTTGTTGTTCTGTCGCTAAGTCATATCTGACTCTTCATAACCCCATGAACCATAGCCCGCCAGCTCCCCTTTGTCCTTCACTGTCTCCCTGAATCTACCCAAACTCATGCCACTGTGTTGATTACACTATCCAACCATTTTATTTTCTGCTGTCTCCTTCTCCTTTTGCCTTCAATCTTTCCCAACATCAGGGTCTTTTCCAAGGAGTCCTCTCTTTTCATTTGGTAGCCAGAGTATTTGACTTTCAGTATCTGTCCTTCCAAAGGCGTCAGTTGATTTCCTTTAGGATCTTGTTGATTAGGCTTTGTTGAATATTCAAATTAGTTAAAAGTATATGAAACTTAAACAAGGAGCAATTTGCAGATTGAAAATAGGTGCTGAGAAAGATAGATCACTAGATTTTTTAAGAAGTTTTTAATAGAAACTTAACATGAAAAATGATATATATTTCCAGGTATTATAGTTTGGGATGTCAGCATTTAGTGGCAGCTGTCACAATAGTACATTTATCTAACTCAATGTTCCCAAAGCTACAGCTTACTCTTAGCAACAACAACATAAACTCCCAGACTAATATTAGATCATTAAGATGCCTCCACAACAGGCTGCTTGTCTATTTGAAGTCACTGGATTAAAATTTAAATGCATTGCTAACTTTATGGAGGAACAAGTAAGCACTCTGAAACATCTTTCCTTTCAAAAGTATGCTGTTCCACTGATTTAAATGCTCTAATTTCTTGATTCACTCTCATATCTTTATGGTGCTGAAAGATATCTGGAAAGTGCAATTCTTTGTTCAGTTCCCTATCTGCAGGTTTTATGTACAAGCTCCTCTACAGTTCTGATTCATACTTTGCTGATAACACGTTTGATGTAATCCAATCTTAAACTGTTCCAGTAATATATAGAAAGCAGAACCATAGGGACAGTCCTTTGTGCATAAATATCAGCAAAAATAGATTGCACTGCATAGATTTTAGTAGCTAAACAATATTGGACAGTATCAATTTGAAGTGGCTGCTATATAACTCTATTAATAGATCAGAAATGCCTGATGGAAACAGAGCTTGAGCTCCACTGTGTTGTTCCTAAGCATTTCATTCCAGATTAATATATTAATAGCAAATAAATCTTGATTGTTCCTATTATAATACTTGCCAGACTTTTGATAGGTGACATAAAGGAAAAGAATCCTCTTTAATACTGTTCTTGTTCTTCTTTAACAAAATCAGTTGAAGAGGTAACTTTATCTTTGGTAAGATAAGATTGCCACATATATCAGTAACTGGATTACTTTCTTTTTAGAATCCAATTTACTTTTCAGCTTTGTTAAGACAGAGCCTTTTCCTAACAGTTTTCTTGTGAACTGGTTTGATGCGTGATCTCTTTCCAGATAACTGTTGTAAGCTCTGGTAGACTTCCTTGAATTATTTTATCAAGCTGACTATTTTCCCAAAAGCTCGGAGACATTTAGCTGCCTAGTACAGAATACACCTTATTAATAAAAGAATGAATAACAATAGCACTTACACTTATATACTGCTCCACAGTGCTTTACACAGCATTCTCTGAGCAGTTTACAACATCAGCATATTGCCCGTAACAAACATTTTACTGACCTTGGAAGGATGGAAGGCTGAGTCAACCTTGAGCCAGTCAGGATCAAACTCCTGGCTGTGGGCAGAGTCAGCCTGCAATACTGCATTCTTCTGCGCCACCACGGCTCCTGCTAGTATGGAATTACAGTATATTCATAGGATATGTTCCGGTATATTTGATTGAAACAAACAGGATCACACAGGTTCAAGTTTTTGTTCCTTTTTGTAGAACTTACAGAAATAGTACGAAACAATTTTAGTGTCAGCCGTGCCTTGTTGGAACAGATAAGCACATCCAAGTTTCCAGTTTGGGATCTGCTAATGGGTTTACATTTTTTGTGGGGGCAGTTTGCCCCCTTTTCTAGTAAGCACAATATGGCAAAATAGTTTTTGCCATATCTTTCCTTATACAATCATAACATATTGTTTTCCTAACATATAAACACTCCTTTATATCATTAGATATTAGGACTAATCCTATTTTTCCATATATGTTTAAGGAAAGGGCTTATCAAATGAATAGGCAAAATACCATCCTTCATAGTCTGTAGACCTGACAGACAACCTCACTTTGGCTAATGATCTTCAGAGAAGCAAGCCTTTGATTTTCTGTTATTCTATCTAATTTGTGGCCCATGGCTTTTGAAAAAACTTTCCTATGGTGCTTTTTCTTTTCAATGTTCTTTTTATTTTGGATTGTACCTTCAAACATTTAACTTAGTCTTCTCCAAATCTCATTCAGCATCCCATAAATCTTCATTAGGGTCAACTGTTCACTTCATTTTAGATTCTCCAGCTAGCCTTACAATAGATAGAAACCAACAGAACAATATTCCATTTCCAATAGTCTCTCTTTCAATTCACATAAGCTATGATAGCAACTTTACTACTAGCTAGATTCCCCCTTTAGTCTTTCCCACAACCTCTTCAATGTCTACTTGCCATCTCATTTTTTTTAAAAAAATATTGTTTTTAAGATTTCTTTGTTTTTGACAACTTATATCTGTCCCTTCTCTATGAAAACTATGATAGATGAGAAGCTAAGCTACCAATGTGGCCAACTTTTGGCATCCACCATCCATTCTTCCATAGTCCATAGAGAATACTTTGTTTTTGATCTATGATTTAACATACTTTTGTAAATGGTAAGCACCAATTATAAGTAATTATTATAAGTACCAAAATTATGTCCATGCTATTTTCACTTGTTTTATTATTTACAAGAATATATTAAGGCCTATATCAAAAGTAAAGTTCCTGCTCAATGTACTATGGAATAAAGAACAGTGTTGGCCATTTACTTGTATCAGTTGCAACTTATTTTATGGCAAATAAGGATTGTTTGGGAAAAAGTGGAAGGTACAAATACTTTTGGCTCCGTCTGTATCTTCTTTCCAGAGCACAGTATCAGCAAAGCAAATGTTGAGAGAATGTTGAGAGGCTTCTTTATACTACTTGTGATGCCATTTATTTGAAGTGTGTGGTCCTTGGTGCTCCCTGAGCTTGGATGTTTTCTTGCAGATGTTTCATTATCAAACTAGGTAACATCATCAGTGCTCGTAGGCAGTGGCTTTATACTAGTGGCTTGTTTTGTCGCTCTTGGTGGGTGTGGCCTTGGTGTTTCCTTGATTGGGTTGTTGTTTACTGTTAACATGTTTGGCAGTTCCTTGATTGAGATATTGTTTGCTTATTTGAAGTATTTAAAGTTGCAAGTTTCAGGAGAAAAAAGAAAGCAGGCCAAGGAGAGGCTTCAGGAAACATTTCAGAGTGCAGAAGGATTTTATTGGTTAAATTTGGCTTGAAGGTTTGGGTTCCTACTCTGTAAGTTATAGAATCAGATATTTTTAGTTTACAAGTTTTTGTATATTGTATAGCACTCAGTAATATTTTCATTAAAATAAAGGTTTCCAGAATTGTCCTTTTAAGATGTGACTGATTCTTTAACTTGGGTCTTCTTAAATTAACTGAATCTGAAATTGCACAATAAATAAAACTATAAATTAACGAAACAGGCTATGTTTGCATAATTATGCTTAGGCCCAGAAGAACTAGCCAGATTTAAAACTATTCTAACCTTTTACTTGTGTACTCACTGCATCGTTCACCTGGTTAAATGTTCTGTATGAATTTAGTCTTTAGGGAACTAAAAGTAATCTGTCCCTTCATGCTGTATTAGGGTTGACGGCAAAGGACTAGGGCTTAAAGAAGCTTGCAGTCATCCAACACCTACTGTTGAAAGTGCTTATCAGTCCTGCTTTCATTGTTAATTGCTTTGCGATAAGTTTGTCCTCTTAGAAAGCAAGCTGCCAGTGCTGATGATAATGTAGGATAGGGAAGAATTCTGCCTGCTATTTCAGACTTCCTATTACTTCCATGTTCGGAAGAGGAAAGTTTACTGTTGCTTTATCAGACAGCAAGCTGCATTTTTTTGTTGTTGTTGAAAAGGTCAGGACTTGTATGTTATTATTGAATTCCTGATTTCCTATGCTGTGGTCCATGCAAGAATTTCAGCTCCTGGGCAGTCTGTCTGTAAAGGTTCGAGGTGGGCATTCTTGGTGATCTTTAGACTTAATTTTAAAAAGTGAAGGTGAAGGGAAATTAGGCAGATAAAATAATAGAGCAGCAAGTAACCTATTTACCTGTATTTATAACTTATAAATACAAGTATATAAACCTATATACTTGCAATCATTACAAAGGATGTGAAGAGAAATGTGGGTATGTTAATGATATCCTAAAATGTTATTCTAAAATTGCTGTTTCCTCCCAACAAAATGGCTAAAATACCTTTTATTTATTTATGTATTGTCTATTGTGCTGTTTTTAAAATTTTTAATTACATTGATTTTGCATGCTTGCTTAATTTGACCAGGATATTTAACTAACTACATTCTTTTTAGGTCTTTATGCTCAGAAAATAATAGTTAATTGTTTATCTACCTTGTGTTGGAACTATGAGCAGACTTGTGAACCGAGTAGTTTGGCTAAAGTTTTAACTATTTTCCTTCAAGCAATCATTTTAGTAGTAAAAGTTAACATTTAAATGGTTATTGGACATACATCCGGATATTTAAAGTAGAGGGAAGTATAATCTTCCAAGTATTTTATAATTAAGGCAAACAATTGCCTGTTTTTTTCCCTTGTAAAAATATTCATCTTTCTAGATTTTTTCATTCCACAAGATGGCAGTAGATTTCTTGCTGTCTTTTTAATCTCAAATGGAATACTGTCTAACTTTTAAAATTATCTGCTAATTTCTACTTAATGAATCAGATGTCTAAACCACAAATCAGCTAGATATTATTTATCACATGTCATATTTCATACAATGAGAATGAGATACTACTTTCCACTTCAGTTTTTTGAGTTTTGAATGATGCTTCTTGAATTATGTTGTTCCTTTTGTTTACTTTGAAAATGTGTCCCATCATTTCAGATAAATACAACTAAAATAATCTGCCTGACACTAAAGTACTTCACAATTTTCAAAATCATAATATAGATGACAGTGTTAATTAAATCTTATTCAGCCATTATTTGTTTGACTTCTATGCTACTTTTCCTTTAGGAACCTGGGCACAGGAGTGTTCATTATACCTTCTCCTTAAACTAGGGTTTCACTCAACCATAGATACTCACTAGAGATTTGGGACAAATGGTGCCTTTGAGTCAAGTTTACTTCACAAAATTATATTTGTGGAGGAGAGAATGCTATAAAGATAGACTTGAATTTCTTGAGGAAAAAAGCTTTTGAAGAAACATGCGATATACACTTATCAAAACAGTTGAATTAGGAAGGACATGATAAAAATAAAAATGTTTTTCTTTCTCTTTCACATTATTAGAATCTGGGATCATTCATTGTTTCAGAAGATCAAAATTGGTAATTATAGATAGGCCAAAAAAAAAATCCTACTTTACACAGGACATAGTTAAACTAAAATTTACTACAACTAAATGTAATCATGGGTACCAACATAGATAGTTTTCAAAGAGGATCAGATAAATTCAGAGCATTACTTTACACAGAAGACAATATTTATTTATTTATTTATTTAATTTTATTTATTTATTTATTTTATTTATTTAATAAAATATCACAGATAGTCTTTGACTTACAACCATTCATTTAGTGACTGTTAAGACTTACAACAATACTGAAAAGAGTGACTTACGACTGTTTTCACACTTACGACCATTGCAGCATCCCCATAGTCAGGTGATAAAAATTTGGATGCTTGGCAGCTGGTTCATATTTATGACAGTTGCAATGTCCTGGGGCCATGTGATCAACTTTTGCAACCTTCTGACAAACAAAATCAACGGAGAAACCAGATTTACTTAACAGTCAATTAACAATTGCAGTGATTCTGGAGGCAGGTTGTTCCACTGGCTAATTGTTCTAACTTAACAATTGTGGCAAGAAAGGTCATAAAATGGAACAAATATCACTTAACAACTGTCTCGCTTAGCAACAAAAAATCTTGGGCTCAATTGTGGTCGTATATTGAGGACTACCTATATACTTTTTCCATGAGCTTCTGTCAGCATGACTGATCTGAGCAACTATTACATTTTTTTTCAATATCTCAGATTCTGTGTCATGACTAACCTTTATTTTGGTGGGTGCACTGAAAAAGAAGGTGTTAGTCTTTTTGAAAACTTGGATGTAGATATTTATTAAAAAAAATAAAGTGCAAGACACTGTGGAAATAGAATACAATAATTTCTACACTATTTTTCTAGTAGTAGTGAAAAGATATAATTATGTTTAAAAAACAGGAAAGAAACTTGAACAAGAAGAATTTAGACCTAGGATTCAAGCCCTTGTCACACGTGATCTTTACATAGTCAAATATCCCAAAATATGCCATTACAGGAATACTGCACCCTGTATTCAAATTCAAATGTATTGTACCTACCATAAAAGGAAGCAAAACACAAATGGGAGGAAATGCCAATATATAGTTTCCAATTTATGTTTTTGCTAAATAACACTTGAAATTCACATTAGAGTTGCCCAAGTGGTTTTTATTGAACTTTCCCCCCATCTATAGCTAAAACGTAGCCTATTTATAACATTACAATTTAATATAATTCAAGGTGAATCAAAATTATATATTGCCAATGTATTCTTAAATGTATCCATTTCAAGGAAGCTGTAGTGGTTAAGGCTAACCTCAACCCTAACCCCAACTCAATAATTTAATTGCTTTCATGTTTTATTTTTAATGTAAGGTCCCTTTTCATACCCTGCAGCAGATGAAAACCTCGACTGTTTGAATAAGCAGAAATTTTTATTGGCATAAGCTATTTTTCTGTTTAAAGAATTGTTCTTTTTTATTATAATATAGGTCATATCTGACACCTGTAAGAGATGAAGAAGCAGAATCTCTAAGGAAAGCTCGATCTAGGCAAGCTCGTCAGACTCGCAGATCTACCCAGGTGAGAAATATTAATTTCTATAGAAGAAGGTAATGTGATCTCTAAATTATTTAATTTGTCTTGTGTAGTTTTTTTCTTAATCCACTTCAGAATGGAAAAAATTCTTACACATCTTTGGTCATTCAAAGGCCTGCTTTAAATAAATTTATATTATTTTTCAAAGTTTATATCTATTTTCAAGGAAGAATATTATTAACAAGTTATAAATGATAGTTAAATTGTTATTTTTAAAAAGCTAATTATTTTTCATCAGAGAAGAAATGTTTATTGCCTTTACTTCATACTGAATATTTGGAAATGCTATATTTAATAGATAATTACGTTAGCATACTCTGAAGTAGCAATTCCCAACTTTACTTGATCTGACTGACTATGCCCTGATTAGAAATTTACCAAGCTTATTCACTGTGGGAAAGATAATTTATGATGGGATTTTTATTGACTGTAAAGCAGTGATCCCCAAACCTTTTGGCTCCAGGGATGGTTTCATGGGAAAAAAATTCCTTGGACCTGGTTTCGGTTTTGTTCATTCGCCTGTCATTCACCTTCAGTGTGGCCCAGGGAATGGGGACCCCTGCTGTAAAGAGACAGCGCATTAAAAAAGACTGTCTTATTTCTCAGGGTATAACACTTACAGACCTGCAAGAGGCAGAGAAAACTTTTAGCCGGTCTCGAGCAGAGCGGTTTACTCAGGAACAGCCAAGTGAAAGATCAGACAGGCTCAGAGCTAGTGACGGAAGCTGTGGAAAACAAGAAGATATTGCCAGAACAGAATCCAGGGAGTTCAACTCACCATGGACTAGAAACATAGATGAAGAGGTAAGTGAAGCCATACATAAATCCTTTTTTTCTTCAAAATTATTGAGTAACAGATTTGAATTATGTTTGAAGGAAAAAGTATTATTTAATTTATATCCCATTTTTTTACAAGATGGTTATTAAAAGAAATAGCTTTTCATTTCTGTAATGTTTTTCTTTATTTTTATACCATAGCAATGGATCTTTGTGAAGAAATATACCACTTAATCAGCAGATTTGATTATACTGGTACCATGTTTCACCGAAATTAAGACCTGGTTTAATATTTTTTTTTGCCTCCAAAAGAGGCACTAGGTCGGAGAATGTCTTACCTTAGGTCCACCACAGCCAGACCTCCCACATTCTGACACTGGTCGTGCCACTGCTTGACTTCTTCTGCAGCTGCTTGCCGCCATTTGTGGCTGGATGCCATGTGGCGCATTGCGCTGTTGCTGCTTCTCCTGGCAGGACACCACATGGTACTTTGCGCCATTTCTGCTACTTGCGCCAGGATGATGCATGGCTCTTTGGGCCGTTTCTGTAGCAGAAATCACCTGAAGCGCCACATGGCCTCTTGCCACAAGCAACAGAATTGGCCCAAAGTGCCATGCAGCGTCCTGCCAGGAGGAGCAGCAATGGCGCATTGTGCCACATGGCTGGCCACAAGTGGCGGCAAGTGGCCACAGAAGAAGTCAAGCAGCGGCACGACAGGTATTGGGGTGTGGGAGGCCTGACTGTGGTGGTCCTACCAGTAAGGTAAGTGGGTATGGGGTGCGTGGGACAGCTTCACCCCTCTACCCCTGCCTTAGCTTGATCTTTAGGGACTCACCTTCCCCCAAAACTAGGGCTTAGTTTTGGAGTAGGGCTTCTATTAGCCCACCCCCAAAAATCAAGCTAGGGCTTGCTATCAGGCTGGGTCTAACTTTTGGGGAAACACGGTATTCAGAATGACTGTCATGGTTCCGATAGATGAAACCAGTAAAAGAACTTCAAGGTAATAATTCTTCTTTAAAGAACATTTTATTAGGAAACAAAATATCGGCACTTACATAGTTGAACCCAAAACTGAGATTCCTTCCCCCAGATACAAAGTAACAAGTTGCAACCTAGAGCTAAGGAGAAACTTCCTGACAGTTAGAACAATTAACCAGTGGAACAACCTGCCTCCAGAAGCGGTAAATGCTCCAACACTGGAAGTTTTTAAGGAGACACTGGACAGCCGTTTGTCCGAAATGGTATAGGGTTTCCTGCCTGAGGAGGGGGTTGGACTAGATGACCTCCAAGGTCCCTTCCAACTTTATTATTATTATTATTATTATTATTATTAATTCCCACCCCACAAAAGCTGGCATAAATCACATTCCCCAATTAGCGCAAAACACTGGCTTTTCTCTTCAGCTCCTCAGCCCACCAAAAGCTTATCAGACAATGTCCTTGAGTTCCCACACTTCTGCATTGTTATGGCTAGCTAAACCCTCAAGCATTTACCCCATCCCCCATCTACATCTGAACTCTAAAAGAACAGAAGAGGCACATTAAAAACAAAAGTAAAATGGCTGCTGATTCTCAGTTGTCAGAGCGTGGATATCCATTGTCACAACGATGACAATGACTCTATGATCTCTCCAAATATAACTTGTTGGAACAAATCTTTGTTAGTAGTGTTGACATTTTATTTCAAGGGCAGGGCCAGATGTCATAACTTGATAAATGCCTTTTAAATGTCATTAAATAGTTTTTGCGGAAAATGTGAACAATAATAATTATAATTTAAGAGTTCTGCCAGATCAGAGAAAAGTCAGCCAGGTGCTTATGGGAAACCCAGAAGTAGAGAATGGGTATAATAGTACCCTCTTACTTGTATTATATCAAATCAGCTCTGATACTAGAACTGATATATAACCATCAAAACTATGAGTATTTGCTTCCATGAATATATCTAATCCCCCTTTAAAGTCAGTTTAGGCCTATTATTGCTTTTTGAGTTTAAAAATCTTATAGTTAACAATTTTATTTATATAACAAGTAATTTTATACATTTCTGCCTTCAGTTTTTCATTTTTACTCAGAGGAGGAATTATTTTCATGTATGCACATAAGCATTTTGAGATTGGGAAACCTGAACTGTGAAGAGTAGATACAAGCGACCAGCTGCTGTCTAGTTGCTTGGGACTACTGTTCCCCAATTCCTTGTTACTGGCCATGCTGGCCTGGGCTCAGAGAAGCTAAAGTCTGAATTAGTTAGATAATGTATCCTTCATATACAACATTTATTCCATGTTTAACCATAGCATCATAAATAAAATTATAATACTGTAACTTTATTTTCAATTCTTATTAAATAGAAAGTACAGCAGAGAATCTGCCTTTTTCACCTATATACTGGGTTAATGTACTTCATTATACTTCCAGAATACCATTCCTGATCAGCTGCCAACAGCAAAGATATTCATATCAACATCTATTTGATGATTATATGCCCCCAACAAAAAAAGATCTAGATATTTGAAAATAATTGCTAATATTTATTTTTCTAATATATATAAAATGAAGCTTTCTTTTATTTGAAATATATTCTGTTCAGAGTCCTGAGAAAAATTAAGATTGGTTAGTTGCCTTATTTGCAATCTAAATCATTTTGAAATCATCAATAGGACTGGGATGCAGGTACATGTTGATCATAACTATAAAAATATAATGTTTATAGTGGGTAGAAGTGATCAATCTTGATCCAAAAAGTTCTGGGTTTTGTTTTTGTTATTTCATTAATCAAATTTCTAGGTCACCTAAACTCCAATGATGCTAAGCTGCTTAATATATACAAACAATAAAATAAAAAGATAGTACTCAAAATTAGTATCATTAAGAGGGAACACCAATCAATTCTGAAAGATAAAGTCAGCAGAGATTAAAACAGAAAAAAAGCTCTGCGTACCTTAACCCAAGACCTGGGGGAAGAGCCATGTTTTCAGTGCTCTTTGAAAGGCCAGTTGGGTGGGGATCATGGAAATTTGGGGAGGGATGTTATTTCAGAGGGAAGATGCCATGGCAGTGAAGCCCTGCTTCCTTGGCTCCTATTAATGGGATCCAGAAAGAACCAGCTGTCAAATCTTACAGGACAGTCAGAAACCAGAGCAGTCAAATAACTAGGCCCACATAAGGGCTTTAGAAGTGAGAGCCCCATTACACATTACATTTGTTCAATCATCCGTTGACCCAAACATGAGTGACTATATATATATTCTCTTTTTTCACGTAGTTATAGCTCACACTGGCTCTTACACTTGGTTTTTATATATATAATGGTAAGAATATAATGAGTACTATTTTGTATACATATATATTCAACTCTGCTAAAGGGATATGATCTGAGTGTGTAGCCTTTGTTCATTACCTTAGTACCAATTGCTATTGCCTGTGTTTTTCTTCCAGTCTTCCAGTCGTCGATTGAGATACCTGGCACAACAAGACAAACCTACAACTGCTGTCTCTCCTTCCTTAACTTCCAATCTTTATTCAAGTTCTCACATGCCCAAAACAAATCGATGTGCATCTTCTGATTCATTGAGCTCAGCAGATTACCAAAGCACATCAGCTGGCAACATGGAGAAAAATGGTATTTACTTATTATGTTGCTATACTTTATAACTATTTGAATCTGTGTCTATATGAAAGACATATTAAATATATCAGCCCGTCAGCATCACATACACATACACACTCACACACAAACACATACACTCAGAGAGAAAGGGGGGGGAGGGAGGGAGGATACCTTTCTTCAAGTAGTTTTATTACAATTATTTGGGGCCAATCTTGTACCTTTTCTTTGGGAAGAATAGTAATTCTCCCTTTCTCTTTTTGAATCAGTAATCACTTGCAATATTTGAATCCATTATAGGTTTTGAGTTATGATGGCAACTTGGCCGAAATTTCTATTGCTAAGCCATGCGGTCATAAAGCTTAATGTCATGTGATCACATTGCTTAGCAACCCCTTCAGTACACATTGCTATTGGTCACTCATCAAGTATATCCTTGCAACTACCTGCTGCCTTCCAACAACCAAGGTCGGTGGGGGAGCCAGCAGGAAGTTGCATGTCCCGAGAGGCTTGCAAGCAGGCCAGCAGGCAGGTAAGTGACAGTCAGGTGGGGCAGGGAACAAAGAGTGCATAGGTGGTGGAGAGATGCGGCACTAGTACGTTAGGGCTTGGAGTGGCTGTTGCCAGATGGGAGAAAGTATGCAAGTGTGCATAAATGATCAAGGGAGTGTGGCACAAGCACGGTGAGATGTGCGTGGGTGGGAGAACTGACCCAAGCCACTGGCAATCTTCCTGTCAGCATCCTCATTGACTTTGCTTCTGGGAAGCCAGCAGGAAAAGATGCAAATCACACTTGCAGAACAAATGGTTATTAACTGAGGACTACCTCTACTAGATAGACTCACTGGTTTGGTGTTAAACATTTAGATATATTTTGGTATAGATTGGTAGATGATAAGGCTGAAAAAAATCCCTCTGTATGAATACTATCTTGCCTTATTTTGAAAATGGTGGCACGGTTGAATAAATTACTATTTTTAGCTAAAGCTATGTTTCTTTTAAAAGAATACGAAGGTCAGGACCTGGATGACAGAACTTCAAACAAGCAGTCAGTAAGAGAGAGAAGGCGACCAAAAGAAAGACGGAGAGGCACTGGAATCTCTTTCTTTACAAAGGATGTAGGTATTGTCATTCATAAGTGAAACCAAAGAATGAAAGATTAAATTCTAATCCACTGGTATGGATAGAGCAGGGGTAGGCAACCTCGGCTGTTTTATGACTCGTGGACTTCAATTCCCAGAATTCCTGAGTCAGCATAGCTGAAGTCCATGAGTCATAAAAGAGCCGAGGTTGCCTACCCCTGGATTAGAGGAATAGACCTATACCCCTACCTAATTGTTAAGGACATAGGGCATTATGTAATTCTAAAATGAAAACAAAAGACCTTCAGTGTATTTAAGCGAAACTATAATTGTCATACTGTTTATAAAGTTAAATTATTCTAAAGGTGGGAATAACATTGATTAAAAAACAATAACATGTAAACAATAGCTTACTGTATACAACCCTAATTAAAATAATAATGTAGTACTGTTGAATGCATGCTTAAGTAATTAATTGATTCACAATAGCTTCAATAGTATTTCGCTGCAAATTAGTCTGTCAAACTTTTAAATGTTGCAGTCAGGTATGTGCACCGTTTTGCCCATCATCTTATCTAGAATATAGCTAAATCATAGTTCCTTAGCTGAACTACTGGATGTAATGCTCAGATTCTTTGCAATCTCCAGCACACTTTTGGAAAGTTACTGAAACTCAAGATCAATTTTGAAATTTATCCAGCTGGTTTAGAAGCCCATGAACTTCTTAACATGCTGTTGCACATCAATAACCACTAACAAGTCTCAGAAATCACAGTCATACAACTCACAGTGTGGAGAAATAGAAACATGTTAGAATGAAACTTATAGTGTTCCAAATGGGTAATGAAACACCCTGTTCAAATGGGTAATCTAACAAGACCTTGCATATTGATAGCATGCTTCTACTAAATTATGGTAAGAGATACAGAGATAAGGTATATCTAGCCACTTTGTTTCTAATATTCTTAGGAGAGCTTTTTCCAAAAATAGTTTTCATTATGTTTTAAACACATTTTGCAGTCAGCTAATTTGCAATTTAGTTGGAGATTCATGTTCAAACATTCAAATAATTTCAGGGCTTTAATTAATATTACTTACCAGAAGTTTTTCTGGTATTCTCTGGTATAGTATTCTCTAAATACTATAAAAATGAGTATTGTCTGCCTTGGTAGGTTTCTCTAAGTATGTTTTTCAGTTGGCTTATGAAGAAAACTGTCATTTATTTCAAACGTTTGTATGTTTATTTTGTAGGATGAAGAAATAGATGGTACTGAAGAAATAATGGAGGACAAGGTAAGCAAAGAGACATAGATAGATATTTGTTCATGAGCTGTTTCATGTCAAATTTTGGTTCCAAATCTGTTTTTTCAACTCATTTACATTTTAAAAGAAACAATTTGATTTTAAATCATTTCCAGTACATTTTGGACTATTTTTCTCTCCCTTGTAATAGGTATTCTCTTCTTACCCTTCTATAATAATGATGATAATCAGTGTTTTTATTTGTATTTCTCTAAACTATAGCTTACTAGCTAGATATATAATAATAAAAGGCAGGCTATAGGCGGAGTTGCTGAGATCATAAAAGCAAGGCAGAATATTTCGAACAAGACTTCACTGCTTATGAAAACAAATACAACATGTTTTATATTTTGCTCAGCCACTTATGGATGAATTGATTTATGATATAATTGGAATGGCCAAGCCATAAATCAGATTTATGCTTTTGCCAAAACCAGAAGTGGCAAAACAACAACAGTAGAATATAAAAAACATTTTATATATAAATTATTAAGAAATCCAATGTATAGAAAATAAGGTAGTTTTTCCTTTTTCATCCTGTGAAGTGATAGTTGAACTAAGAAAAATATCTAATAATCTTGACCAATAATCTCTAGACCAATATGTGATAGGTTTTTGGATGCTTTCTACAACATAAAGTGAGAAAACAATTTACAACAGATTTTTTATTTCTATAAAATTTTATCTAAGTTGATTAACAATGTGGAACAGTTAGACCACTCAGAAATTAGGCAAAACTTTGGTTCTTTTTTTCAGTTGGCTTTTTCAGCCTTTTTTTAGTCAAATCTGATTTACTGCATGACAGTGTAATATCTTTATATGTAATGACACATAGGCCAATTTGAAGAGTCTGCTTAAAAGATATATAATACCAATGATCAATATAGTAAAGGGAAAAACTGAAAACAGGCTACTGTTAACACACAAAACATTTGAGTAATAGGATAGTAAAATAATTTTTTTTTTGGACCATGGGAAAAAAACTGACAATATTAAGGATCGAAACTAATCAAAGAAAGACACACCTAGAACTAAGGAGAAATTTCCTGCCAGTTAGAACAATTGATCAGTGGAATTACTTGCCTCCAGAGGTTGTGAGTGCTCCAACATCGCAGGTTTTTAAGAAGAGGTTGGACAATCATTTGTCTAAAATGGTATAGGGTTTCCTGCTTGAGGCAGGGGTTTGGACTAGATGACCTCCAAGGTCCCTTCCAACTCTGTTATTCTGTTATAGATTGTTTTAAGACTATACAGTAACTTGAACTTTTTATTCAGTTCTTTTGTATTTTTATATTAGACATAAACTCTGAGAGAATTCAGAATAATTTTAATCAAATATGAGATTTTGAAAATTTATATTAAATATAGAAATATTTCAAACTCATACTATAAATGCAGAAGAAGCACACTTTACTGTTAGTTTTCTTAATGTGATTTATCTGTAAGTTGCAATGGTCTTTATTGTTTTTAATAATGCTTTATTCTATTCCAGTTTTTTTTCTCCCTACTGTAATTGTCTGTAAAGAAAATCATTTAGTCATGGCTAGCATATCTAATTTTTTAAATACTGAGCATAAATCCAGTAGTGTTTGAGACATTGAATTACTACCTGAAACTACTAATATCCAGAGCACTAAAACTATGGAAAATGTGTTTGATTCAGGAGCATAGAAAAACATATCTATGAGTATTATACAGTAGAACATTCATTCACAGTAGGCAGGCTTATTGCAATGAGCATGAGGTTAGGTTACACAATGTTGGAAACTAGTTATATGAAATAGTCTTTATCAGTGAGTATGTGAAAGTGGGAATCTTCTATCGCATTTGTTATTTATTTCTGAGGGAGTTTTGATTTAAGGAGGAATGTCCATTGTAATCGTTTTGCATCCTGAGTGAATGTTGGTATGCTGCATATATTTGTGTTCTGAGTTGTAGGTAACAATATATTAACTTGCAAGTTTGTATCTAATTTAGAGATCATAGTTTGCATAGAGTATCATGATTAGGTATAGGGCAAAACCAGACCTTTATTGCACTTTTGGCTTACCAAAACTGTATGTCCTTAACTATTAACAGAAAATTCTGCATGTGTAGGAGTACAATGGACTTGAAATCGAGTTACCAAATGTTATAAAGTAAGCAGTATTTGACTGAATTAAACATGTATAAGAATAAATGGAATATGCAGAGTGGTTTAGAATGGAAAACCAGTGTATGCAGTGATATGTAGACATTGTGAAGAAAGATGGAAAGCAAAGCAAAGTTTGCAAAGTAGAATATTTGCTGTTTGTATAAACTAGTTTTAGCTGTGTATGGTTGTCTTTTTCTTATTTGATACTTTTAATTTATTTAACTTACTATTTCTTATTCTTTTTCCACATTCTGCATACATAACTTACGTCAAAAGGGAATTGCGTAAATGGTATGCAGTGTTGTTCTTTCCTTGGAGAAAGAAAATTACACTTCCATTTTTGCTAAAGAGCCCTGCTTAAATCCTTCTAATTCTCAATCATAGGGCTATTTCTGCTGATCTGTGTGGTATCTGTTTCTCATTTCTTTGCTTTATTATCAGAAACTTCGTTGCTCTTAAGAGCAATGACTTTATTAGGCTTATGTTCTCCTTTCTATTTTCTGGGATATTGACTACCTAATATGGTGAGGTATGCCCCTGTCAGAAGCTATTGCATGTTTACTTAGTAGTTGCATTTAGATGAATTTCTTGTAGCTGATTGGGAAGAAGGGCTATTTAAATAGTAATGTATTATACTTTTAACTGCTTCAGTGAATGTGTGGATTCTGATGCCTGCCTTCCTTCCTTCCTTCCTTCCTTCCTTCCTTCCTTCCTTCCTTCCTTCCTTCCTTCCTTCCTTCCTTCCTTCCTTCTTTCTTTCTTTCTTTCTTTCTTTCTTTTCTCATGCATGTTTTATTTCCTAGAACAATGCAGTGATACTGGGTAACTTTCACATCCCTAGAAGGTAGAGTGAAGATAATTTTAGGTAGCTAAGATAAAACAATTATTGAATTATGAATGGTCATGGGAAGAGGTTTCTAATATATCAGCTTTATAATCAGAAATTATCTGTGGCATTAACATGTTATTGAAAGTTTTTTTTGCAAATATTTTTTTCTGTAATATACACTATTTGCAGGATATCAGAATAAAGTCACCAACTGATTGTCAAAGCCTACTTTGCACTTTACTCCCTACAACCAAACTACAGGCTTGCCTAGGAAAATCTGCTGCAATTTTTATAAAGTTCCCATAGTCTACTCTTGAGCTTTGTTACTTGTTTTGCTACGCAAGCCTACAGTGAGCATTTCTAGTACTGCAAATCCATGTGATATTAGAAGTAAAAAAATAAGTATTAGAAGTAAGTAGTATATTTATTTTTATTACTTGAAGACAGCAAAGTCCATATTCTGGACAGAGAGGACCACTGGTTTGAAAGAGGGGTCAAAGAGGCCATTTACATTAAAATTGAACAGCCCTACGTCAACAGAGAGGGAGGGATATAACACCACCTATCTCCTGTCTACAACACAGTCCTTTCGCAGTCCCATTTCACTGTGATTCAGGTGACCTAAGGGTAGAGATAAACCCCCAAGTGGGCTCAACAAATCTCAGAGTTAATGACTGACCTTCAAAGTGCTAATAACCAGATAACTGCTAAGGAATATAAATCCTTCCATAGCCCTTCCCCCCCCCCATTCAACCAGAACTTGAAGAAGCTTCTTGAATGAGAAACGAAATGTTTTCAAGGAACAAAAACGAAGAAAGTTCAGTTGCCTTTTGAAAAGCACTTAGGGGATTTCTATCACTTGTTCAATGGGAGGCGGGGGGGGGGGAATGAGATTGTAATCCTGCAGTTTGAGAACCCTGTATTAACAGCACTCATCAGAGCTATATGAGAGCAATTTTATGCATGGCCATTCAGGATGTTGGGGACATTCTTATTTAATTAAACATTAAACATATTTAATGTTAAAATATTATGTCAGCTAACATTTAATTTTGAAAGATAATTATAAAGAAAATGATATTTGATTAATTGTGCTTGAAGTTTCTATAATTTCAAAAGGTATAATACAATAGTAAAAATTGCTTATACAAAATAAAATTCTTCTATATATTTATATAACCAAATCTTTGTTCGTGATGGTTTTATAGGATTTAAAAAACAAATGAATGGGAAGAGGGGAAAAGGTAATAATAGAAAAAGATAATTCCCGAAAGTAATTTTATTTTTCTTTTTTCTCAAATGATCAAGCTAATATTTCAGCCAAGTTTAATCCTTCTGTATTTGTTCCAGAGAAGTACTGACCACTTCAGAACATTTAATTATCTGAATCTCTGTGGTATGTTGTCTTCTTTGAAATGCTTCCCAAGCAAATCACCATCTTAAGAAACTGAGCTATGCTACCAATCTTTTGAAGAGTGATGTCAAAGATCTATTGCTTTGACTCTGTTATGGTTGTTATTATGTCAGAATCAAGTAAGATAAGTAAAGTCCACAGAAACTTCCATCTAATTCAGTACCCTTGTTTCAGAATGATGAAACTTTTATCCGAAGAGGGAGTTGAGAATAATTATTTAAAAAAAAAAAGTTTTTATCCTAAAGTTCTATTAAAATTTCTAAATAAAGTAGACCATCTTAATTTGCACTAGAAACTTATAAAATGAAATCAATGCATATGGATTTGATGACAAGCATTATTTATGAATTATAAAAAAGAATATTATGTTGTAATTGTATAACAAGAGCTGAAGTTAAGTTTTATTTATATCTGCTGTAGAAGTCAGAAGTCATTTTTCTGTGTATTTTTTCTATAATATTTTTATTGCATCTCTGCTATTTCTTTATTCTATCTAGTATTCCTCTGTCTTGACTTATTTCATGTTAGTTTTTTAATTTTTTTTACTTTTATTTTTTAAAATTAATAAAGTTATACAATGTTGCAGTAAAGTATATTGCATTTTATGATATTTGGGCCATGAAAATGTTACTTTTCTAAAGAGGAGATGGTCTGAATGAAGAATGCTAACCTGGTCTTTCAGATCTCCCAAGAGTGGATTCATTGCCACTCTAACTGCATCCATCCACTTCGCTATTGGTCATCCTTTCCTTTCCTTTCCTTTCCTTTCCCTTCCTTCCTTCCTTCCTTCCTTCCTTCCTTCCTTCCTTCCTTCCTTCCTTCCTTCCTTCCTTCCTTCCTTCCTTCTTCCTCGTGTCCCAGCATTAGAGCTTCTCTAAAGACCTAGGTCAGGGGTAGGCAACCCAAAACACTCAAAGAGCCACTTGGACCCGTTTCCCATCAAAAACAAAACACTGGGAGCCGCAAAACCCTTTTGATATCTAAAATGAAGATAACACTGCATATATCCTTTTTTACCTTTATTATAGGTGTGTGTATGTGTATGTGTATATGTGTATACACACACACACACACACACACACACACACACACACATATACACATTAAAAATAAAAGTAAAAATATGACTCTTGGGAATATCCATACTATTAAAACAATGATCACCAAGAGAATGCTTTAAGAGAATAAAATTAAATACACACACAGGTAAAAAAAGGATATATGCAGTGTTATCTTCATTTTAGATGTCAAAAGGGTCTCTCTCTCCCTCCCTCTCTATCTGCCCTTGGTCTGCCACTCCTCTTCCCCCCCCACTCTCTCTCTCCCTCTCTCTCTCTTTCTCTCTCTCTTTTTCTCCCCCCCCTCCTATCTGCTGCTCACCTGGCAAGCTTCAAGCTGTTGTCCAACAACCTCCGGGGTAGGCAACCTCGTCTCTTTTATGACTCATGGACTTCAACTCCCAGAATTCCTGAGTCAGCCTAGCTGGGCTAGCTAGCTCTCTCCTGCCCTTCCTGCTTCCTTTAGAGACGCAGCAAAGAGAGGAGCTCCACCCAGAAAGCTTTTCAGCTCCTCGGAGAACATTGTGAGTGCACTCTCTTTTACACACACACACACACACACACACACACACACACAGAGAGAGAGAGAGAGAGAGAGAGAGAGAGAGAGAGAGAGAGAGAGAGAGAAGCAGGGAAGTGCAATTGCCTCTCTCTGTCTCTGTCTCTCTCTGCAAAGGCAGAGGAGGCTGGGAGCCACAGGGGAAGGCTCAAAGAGCCGCATGCGGCTCCGGAGCCGCAGGTTGCCGACCTGTGACTAGGTCTTCACATACTGTAATGTGTCCAAAGAAGAGTAAATGTGTTTGTTTTCTTGATTGTCTATTATATTCTCAAGAGTTTTCTGCAACACCACGTTTAATGCTGTTTTTTGGCCTCGATAATTGACCTGCACGCTAAGTGCCTTTATAGAAAGGTATATTTAACTTTGACCAGCACCATTTTTCTAACAAATATAGCATAAAATGGAGTTTGGCAATGTCACCTAATTCTTGACTTGTTAAACAGCATCTGTTTTCTGTTTCAGATGTTACTGTGTCTCAAGTGACAAAAAAACCTACAAAAATTACTTTTGAATTTTAAATACTTTCAGTATACTATAGTTTTAAACTTATGGATTTTGCTATAAATGATAAAATGCTAATATACTAAATTATATAATAGTGTTTGAAGGAAAAGTGGGCTCTCTAGCATGCATATCTTGGCTTGAAGCCTAGAAAATGGCCTTCAAGTGGGAATGGATCTTCTTTCCTCATTTTTTTAGCCTATAGCTATTTTTGTTGCATGTACATACTGTTCTCTTTAGCCACTTATACAGTTTTTAAATGAAATTGTTTGTTTCTAAAATTTGCCTAAATGTGATTAAACTCCCAATGTGCCAAGGTTATGGCCTGTGGGGGATGAAAGAAAATTGTTCTTCCTGTGAATTTCTGCCTTTCTGTTTGTCTTCCTAACCAGAGTTATGGATAAACTAAATAAGACTTGAAACCTGTGGCTAACTTTGAAAAAAATGTTTTACAGTACTAATTAATACAGAAGGAATTTATGTGACCCTTATTTTGTGCAACAAACAGAAAAAAAGCTTGACTGCCAGTCAGTATATCAGTCTGGGAAGGCAAATGTCTGAATGGACATGTAAATTTCTGTGTTTAATTGCTGAAAGGGAGTTTTTGTGTCAGTCCCGTTAGGAGAACTTGAAGCTTGGTGTTAGAGCAGTTCATTGCAGTCAAACAATTTTGCTTATTTTCTTTTACAGGAAGTAGGTGCATTGTTTTTGCATCAGTTTAGCTCAGACTAGAGCCAATTTCTCTGTGCCTGACAACATAAAACCTTTTCACAGTATACAGTTTTTAGTATAAGGTAGAGAGTGCTTTTCAGTAGTAATTCCCATGCAGTGGAATACCATCCTCCCAGAATTGCATGCAATCCCTTTTGCAAGTCTCTGAAGAACTTCTGTTCTAATGAGTATTTAAAGAATTAACTACCAGCCGGTTCTGGGAGTTTCTTTTGTTTCTACTTTACAACACCCAGAATAGATTGGGGTGGTTCATAAGTACTGCAAAAAACAAACAAAAAAACCCACATTCATTTGTTAGGTATGAACTTGTGAGTCATATGAAAGTTTTTCAAAAGCAGTAGTTCTCTGAAGTGATAAGATTCTGGAGGTTAGAGAAGATTAAACAGTAAGACTGAAAGTGGAGGTTGAAATGAAAAGTTGTAGTATGGAATGTTCCTATTCAAAATGCAAAAACAAGCAATACACTTTATTCGGATACTACATTCCTTCTTCTATTTTCTGGATAGGTTTTTTTTTTTAGCTATTCTCCCTCCCTTCAATAATCATACATCATGTCATGATCACAGACATAGTAACTCTTCCTTGAACTGTTGCACTTCCCTTCTCCTAACTTTGTTTCTAAAGACTTGTCAAATTTTGCAAACTGTAAACAGAGTTTACCTATATCTCATGCTTTGTTCAGACTGTGTCACTTTGACTATTAATGACTCTTCAGTTGAAATACCAAGTGGTTTTTTATTGGAAATTATTGCATAATTTCTTAAGATCATTTTTGATTATTTATCTCCTCTCACCTCCTAATGACTTTGACTTGCTATAACCTCCCCATTACAAGACCCATCACAAGCCTCTTATTTGACACCCACACCCACACCTGAAGCCCTTATAAACAGTAGAACACTGACACTGACAATCTCCTAAACTCCACTGAAGATGTTATCTAGCCTGATAATGAAATGTTTGGAAACCAACCCACAAGCTCGGAAATAAACCTTCACCCTCATTTATTTATCTGTCTACAGTATCTTATATCTCTCCTTTTATTCAGGAGCTCAAGGTGGCTACACAATAATTCTCCCCTCTCATTTCCCCCCTGATAGTTCTTTCAGTTAGGCTGATCTGAGAAAAGGGGACTGTCCCCAAGTTACCCAGTGAGCATTCACTGCTATGGGAGACAAAATTAAAGGAATCAAAGGCCAGTATGGACTTTGTGTATTGGAAATATAGTAGGAAATAGAGATAATGTTTTTTAGTGTAATGGTGCATTTTAAGCTGGGTGGATGGGATTCATTTTGGTAGAGATAGCTAAAGTGATTTGTTTGTGTTCATGGATGAAACTATTTAGCTTGGCAATGGGAAAACCCAGATTCAGTATCTTAAGTATACATGAGCTCTATTTAGGTATTATGAAATCCACAGTGCTCACTAGGTGAAAGTTTGAGGCTGCTCTTTGCTGCCTCCCAAATAACAGCATTTTGTATAAATATCTGCAGAATAATTTCATGCAAGACAGCTCCCAAAGGTTTTGTACTATCTGCATATTGTGGAAGTAGAATTGTAAAGCTACCCTAAACTGCTTTCTGTTGATTTTCCTTCCATCACACATACTAGCCACATAAAAGAAAAGGGAGCAATCACTGTCTCATGCTTGCTTCTGTTGTGCTTCTTAATGTTGTAAGCACTGATACTCTTAATTTTTCTGAAACTCAGAAAGCATTCCTCAAAAGACTATATATTGAATATTGTGAGTTCTGACGCTGACTACATTCTCAATATTGAGGTTTTTAAAAACTCTTCTTTATTGAGAAGTAAATGGTTAAATTTTTTGTTTCATATTAAAATCTAAGCAGCAGAATACCCAGTTTTCTTTAGTAACTTACCATTTTTTTTTCTTTTCAACATTGCTGCTTAATTCTTAATCAGCGACAGAGATGAGCAATAGGTAAGAGAAAACAGTTTTAGACTCCTTGATCTTCCCTCTAGTCCAGACATGTCAAACACAAGGCGCGCGGGCCGGATCCAGCCTGGGGAAGGCCCAGATTTGGCCCCCTGGGGCTGTCTCAGAAATAGCAAGGGACCGGCCCCCGCTGCCCCAGCCCTGGCCCACCCCAACCAACTGGGTGCCCTGATGCACAGGAGACGGCAAGTGCTCAGCAGCAGCTGCAGCTCATTTGCCGCAGCCCACCTCGCACCTCCCAGCCTAGCTGCATCATGCCCAGCCATGCCCCACTTTGCTGGGCTTCTCCTCATGTGGCTCTGCTTTGTCACATTGCGCCACACCTTTCCACGCTTGGGCCATGGCATTCTGTAAGCCTAGCACCCTAGGGCAGGCCCAGCCTGTGGGATGAAAGGCGCGGAGATATGATTACACGGTGGCAAAAGCTGCGCATTGGCCGGCTCCCAGTCACCCTCTCCGCCGGAGAGAGGAATGCAGCATTCGTGCAGAGCCACAGCCTGGAACTGCCTGCGGCTGGCAACGTGAAACTCTGTGGTGGCTAGAGAGAAAGGGTGAGAAGAAGGAGAAAACAGGAAGGGTTTCCTCTCTCTCTCTCTCTCTCTCTCTCTCTCTCTCTCTCTCTCTCTCTCTCTCTCTCTGTGTGTGTGTGTGTGTGTGTGTGTGTGTGTGTGTGTATGAGAGAGAGAGAGAGCGCCAGGAGGGGAAGAGGAGGAGGAGAAAGCCGAGGTGTTACAATAAATGGCTGGCTAGAAATGCAATGCCTTATTGTCTCTGTAGTATGTGCCTAGGAGGCAATAGGTCTGTGGGATTTAGATGTATGTAAACATTTGTTTCTTCTGCCTAATTTATTAAATCAACATCTAATTTGAAATTAAAAGTTTCTGAGAAATCCAGAGTGGTTTACAAGAAATCTTTCAAAGACAACTATTGTAAAGCATCACTAGCACTGCTTAAAACAATACTAAAAGTGTGTATTTTAAGAAAGAAAAATATTAGTAGTAATTTATTTAGTGCTGTTTGACCATAAAATGTGTTGTTATTCTACATATGCCTGGCTGAACAGTGTGTTTAGAATTACCTCTAAAAGGGTGAGGGATGCACTGTTCATATTTTCCTTGGGAGAAAGTTCTATAATTGGGGTTCTGTCTCTGAGAAGGCTCTGCTCATGGCCACTGTTTTATAAACCAAACCAGGGGGACCATCTGGTCTAAATGGATGGTAAACATAGATAATTAGGGGGCTGGAGGCTAAAACATATGACAAATATTTGTGGGTATGTCTAGCTTAGTGAAAAGGACTGGGGGTGGTGACATAATAGCAGTGTTCCAATATTTGATGGGCTGTCACAGAGAAGAAGGGGTCAACCTATTTTCCAAAGCATCAGAAGGCAATAATAGATGGAAACTAATCAAGAAGAAAACCAGCCTAGAACTAAGGACTTGTGGAAGCAACTAACCAGTGAAAAGGCTTGCCTTCAGAAGTTGTGGATGCTCCATCACTGGAGGCTTTTAAGTAGAGATTGGATATTCCATTGTCTGCAATGGTATAGGGGCTTGGACTAAAGACCTCAAAGGTCTCTTCCAATTCTTTTTCTTTGAGAGAAGTGCTGCCAACCTCTCCCCCTCCTCTCATCCCTTCCTGGGCACAGAGAGAAGGAGGGAGGGAGGGAGGGAGGGAGGGAAGGAAGGAAGGAAGGAGGGGAGGGAAACAGGAAGAAAGAAAGGGAAGGAAGGAGATGGGAATGAAAAGGAGGGAGGCAGGAAAGGAGGGGAGGGAGGAAAGAAGAGAAGGAAGGAAGGAAGGAAGGAAGGAAGGAAGGAAGGAAGGAAGGAAGGAAGGAAGGAAGGAAGGAAGGAAGGAGATTGGAATAATAGGGAGGGATGGAGGGTCTGAGGAAAGTCCTGCCTTAGCACTTGGCCACCAGAAGCCCTGTTGCCCTTTTGCCATCCCCTGGTGGTCTCCCATCCTATTTCTGAGGATGCTTTGGTTACAAAGTCAGGTCTCCTCGCAGGGAGAGGGAGTGGGCCTCCCTTTGACCCATGCACTTTGTCCTCCTGCAGCCACCATGAGCAATCTCCCAAGGAGAGGGAGCACAGCAGCAGCTTTGAGGAGGAGGTAAGCACAGGTGGGCGCCTCCTTGGGGAAGTGCGGCTAGGCTAGGCAGGGCTGTGGGATCCTGGTGCGGTGGGAACTCAAGGGCCGGGCTGGGTGCTTGACGTCCACTGCCCAGGGCTCCGGGCAGTCCGTGCCACTGTCCAGGGGCCCCGTGCACAGCCTGAGGCTCAGTGAGCTCCTCCAATGGACCATGCCCTGGCGCTCGCCCTAGTCTCACCCCATCTTCCGCTGGAGACCCTTGGATCTGCTCCAGTCCTGCCCAGGCCTGCACAGGTGCCCCTGATGTGAGTTACGTCAAGTTGGCCATTCCCCATCCAGTAGGCCATGCCTACCCGGTCCCCCAATGGCAACCACAATGCTGATGCAGCCCTCAATGAAATTAAGTTTGACACCCCTGCTCTAGTATGATGCACTGGGATATATAATTTAACTAACTGGAAGATAATTCTTTCCATGATTAAATCTTGGATAATTTCTGAATTAATTCGAGGCAAGCAAAGCATATAGACTATCTGTTATGGAATAGACTGCCGTATAAGATATTTGAAAACTAGCAAAATATAAGTTTCTTGAAGAAATTCTGCAGTTACTATAGCTAATATATTGAAATAAATTGTTAAGTATATTGTACCAGTATACAGTATTACATTTCTGGTTCCATTAATTTCTAATTACTAAACTAAACTAAAGGAATGATTCATCCTACTACAAACATTATCTTCAAAAGGTGGCTAATAAATGCTGGAAATGTAAAAATTAAATTTCATTTCTAATGAGAATGTTTTGAGAATGAAGAAAGGTCCTTATTAATGAGCAATGTATCTTACTGACAGCTCTCCTCTCCCTGCAGTGCTCTTGTTGAACTGAAGTATTGTTATTTGGTTTGAAGAAAATACCATTTTAGGGACTTGAATAACTGGAGCTGAAATATAAACCATAACTTTTTAAAAATGTTCTATTAATAGCCATTTTTAGAACAATGCTAAGATTGATCTTTTAGTGTGGCACTCCCATGGAAATTATTAAAATGGGAGGTTTATGAATGCTACTTACTGAGGCAGAATCAGTTGAACTAATTCTGAATTTGTAGCCAAGTGTCCTTTTTAATTCTTTTCTAAAGTTTTAAATTGGAATGTTTGTTTATCATTGGTAAGTTCAGGATCTTAAAACTGGCTCAACAAAACCTGAATTGTGTGATTTGTTTTCCCTTTAAATGCAAAGTTCTGCTTTCCCTTCCCACTCTGCTAAGTACCTCCTAGAAGAAGCTAAACTGCTGCTGATTATGAATAACTCTATTGTTCTGGGTATATTGACATAATATTTAAAAAGATTGTGCGTGTTTATAATTAGGAGATTATTAACCGGAGGGCTAAACTAGATTTCCTTCAAAATGGTGTTTCATACTCTCTTCATTGGCATCATAGGCTGCTTTTATTTGCTATCATTTGCCAAGCAAGTATGAAGGAAAAAGAAAAAAATCAGCAAATGTGCATTTAGATTTTTTTTTTTTTTGAGATATGGGACAATTACATGGATCCATAGAAATCAACCTTCACTAGCAAGTTTAGTGTAAACAGAAAATTGCATACTACGTTTCCTAAGAAAATGTCCTTCTTTATCTTTATTGTTGTCATTGGTCAGCATTATTTACATTTTTGTAACAAGTTTACAAGATTCAAATACATAGACAGTTTAACCGATTAACAAAAACAAAATGATTCTTACTACAAAACACTATAAATACAAGATGCAGAATACAAAAAAAAATATTTAAAATGGATTAATAAAATTATCAACCTACCTCATGAATAAAATATTACATTAATTTTACTAAGCTATTAAATGTGTTTGTGTGTGTGTGTGTGTGTGTGTGTGTGTGTGTGTGTGTATAATCTCCACACATAGGGAGAACCTTATTGTGGTTGATTAATGGTGGAATATAACAAAGGCCTTTAAAAAATGTAAAACAGTATAGAAAGCATAATAAAATTTTGTATAGTCACAAGACCTTAACATTAGAAATGGATTAAGCAGCATAAAGCAACAGCAGCCAAAATAAATTTTGTAATGTTTCTAGAGATGTTAACCTTCTAGTCTGGCAGTAAAAAATGAATAAACTCCTCATCAGAACAGGTGGTACTTCTGTTAGTAAGCAGAGTTATGAGGGAAGGGACATTGAAAAACATGTGAGGTAGAGTCTCAGTTTCTCCCACTGTCCTAGGGCAAGTTTGTACTGCCAAAAGGATATTGTTACTCCTCGTGTCCTGTCCAACAAAGCAGGAATAACAACCTCTTGTTCCTTATATCTTTGACTTATTCCTGAATAGCAGAAAATGTGACAATGGTGGTAATTGTTCTAATTTCTAACAGGCAAAAGTAAGATTTACTTGATTGTCATATACTTATTTTACATGCAATTTAATGATAATAAAGTCTTTTAAAATACTTGTGAAAATTTTAATTTGACATTTGTAATCTACTCGATTGACTCCAAACATGGTTAAATAAGAACCATAGAAAGCAGTAGGATGGAAATAAGTAATAGCTATCAAGTCTTATTATTTCATCAATCTTACTTTTAAATAATACTAAATCTGGATGTATCATGCAGAATTTGCTTGCTGCCACTGTGTTCTTAATTCTGGAAAACCAAGCTTATTGGGTTCACAAAGTGGGAGATTTCAAAATGTTTTCTTTTTAAAATAAGTGTGATGTTTATATGCATCTCTTAGTAAAGTGATGACATCCAAACTAATTTAGCAAATATATAACTGCTACTTAATTTAACAATACTTGTTCCTTACAGAGATAGAATTTAATATTGCCTATGTAAATCTGGTAATCTCTTTCAGTTAATAAATTTAAGACACTTTAATTCTCCACTCCTTGTACCTGACCTACCTAATGTTGATTCTAAACTGTTAAAAATCTTGTAAAAGCAGCAAGCTCTTCTTACAATTATATTAAACAATGGTTAGATTTTTAGACTGTACAAACTTGCTGAATTCTGCTGAGATGTCTACCTTGAAGCTTTCTGGGCTTCTGGAATGGATAGCTTACTTTCTCATACAAGTAGCAGTCCAAATCCCAAGTTGAAAGTGAATCTATGCCTTTGGCTTTCCTCCAGCATTCCTCACTGAGCAAGTAAGAATTTGGAATGTCAGAAAATAGCAAAAGGGGAGGGAAGACACAAGTGTGTGAAGGCGTTCCTGATTTGGAGGACGGAACAAAACACAGCTTCATCTGGATTGCCCTTTTCTGAAGCAGCATTCCTTCCTTATTTGTACTTTCTCACTGATGATGCAGCTCATTTCCAGCAATGAAGATCTGTCTCATACATGCTGTGGATTAAAAATGCTTTTCTTGGAACTCTCTTCCTAGCTGGACAAATTACCAGTCTTTAGGGTTTGTCATTTTTGTGATCAGATTTCTTTTGTTTGGTTATCTGAAAACATCCTGTCTTTGCTATATGGAAACTGTTCTTTAGCAAGAAATATTTTAGAAGATCTGAAGACTGATTTAGTTTTGAGGCTGACTCTGTATGATTACAGAAACTCTCTGGTTCTATCTTGCCATGATTAAAGAATTAATTTATGAAATACTGCTGACTGTAATATGTTTTTACAAACATTATCTGGATGCTTAGAAACTTAAAACTTTGAAGAATGGATAAAACACTGTAATTGTCAAACCAGTTTCTTCTTACTTTAGACATCACTAAACATCTTCAGCCAGAGACAGAGGAGTACTATCTTATTGCTACTGAACGTTGCCTTGCTACCACCCTGAATGGACCATGTCTTCCTTGTATACCAGGAATAAGGAGTATACTCGAAGCAAAAAGTCTCAATCTGATTCTCCCCCATCATCTCCTTCCCCGATTGCAAAGACATTCAGAGTAAGCAGTCACTTAATTTCTATATATTTATTTCAACTTCCTAAGGGCTTGTCTTAATTACACATTACATATCCTAAATGTAGTCTCGGTGCACAGTTCATTTCTGATCTTAATGTCTTGGAGTACAGTAAAGCCCTAACAAGGCTTTATAATAGAAGGAAACTTTAATGACTTGAAACCACTTAATTTTATCTGTAGTTACTGCTTCCTATTTCTTCATAAAGATCAGGAATTGCATTAGCTACATATTTTGTACCAGCACATACTTTTTTTACATAGAAATGAGACAAAACCTGAACAGCTTGTTAAACTGCTGTGTTTCTCAAGTCCAACATACTTAAATATTTCATTTTAAAGTTTGGTGTAATATTGATGGAATGATATGTATAAAATAGTCTGGATCTCTCACATAGCAATTGTCATTGTTCTGTTTCATATTATTTTTTCAAATGACAAACTTCAAATTTGCAAGTAGGCATTACAAAGAAACTTGACTCAGATTCTTCAGCCATTTTCTTTAATTGCTCCCTTTCTGTCTCAGAAGCTTAAAAAGAGAGAAGGTAATATTAGTTGATCAAAACAGTACTCCTACTTTTTATCACTAGGGAGTACTGAACTATTTGAAATGTTTCTCTATAGCAATGGTCATTGCAAACTTCCCACAGATATGTAGTGTCCACATTGTCTTATTTGTAAAAGAAAAAAGTAGGAATTGGTGTATCAGATTAAAGAAATTTGCTGCGCCAAAAATGGGTCAAAGACTGCACTCCTTTAATCTTGGAATGTTATGAACTTTGTTCTTCACTAGGAGTGAATCAAGGGAGTTCTTGGATATGCTGAATCCCAGATCTTCTCATTTTCCCGAATGTGCCCTACAAATCTACTTTAGTGCTAAAGATGATGTGGGGATTTTTCTTTTCATACAGTACAATCACATTATGAAAATTTAAAAACAGTTTGAAAGAATCTAATAAAGGCAAACTAACACCTTATACTTATTTTATAATGCTGTGGCATATGTTTACATCTGTTTCTTTTGCAAATTTGATGGAAAATATGAATTACTTCCTTTAACTTCAAGTCATGAAGAATGTTTCTCTTGGCTGAGAATTTATCTCTGTAAAAAATATTACAATTATTGTTAATATTTTTTTTTAAGTTGTAAGATCACATGTTATTTTTGCTGTTGGTTACTGTTCTCAGGAATTCCTATCCCACTATTTCTATTACCGTATATTTATTACAGCTCCGCATTGCTTCTTTGTGCCTCATTAGTAATTTTCATTACCTGCATCCAGCTTTCTGAACTGACCTTGTATTTGTTTTCTCCTGCCTTCTTGTGTCTTATCCCTTTGCACTCAGTTCTCTTGCTATTGTTGTGATCTCTCTTCTCCTCTTCAGTAGCAATACTGAGAGTATTAATATCTTCCAGTTTGAAAAGCATTGAAGCCATGTAAAATGACCATATCTATACTCTCTATTCAGTTGATTGCTTAATGAGGCATTTTTCTTCTTTCAGTTAAGAGGCTCATCAACATTCATTGTTAAGGAAATAAATCAATCCTTTGTTACACCAAATGGTAAACAAGTTAAAAAGACACCCTTCATCTACATGCTTACCCTCTTTTGTTTTGTAGCTTTCTTGCTTCTCTTCTGTATAATTACAACATAGAATTGCTATGCCAATCCTATTTAGACATTTTAATTTTAAAATTAAATTGATTTGCATAATTGCAGAATAAAATAAATAAATACATAATAAATAAAATAAATAAACATAAAACAATCATAGTTTGGAAAATTGTGTAAAATAAACAGTACAGGTAGTACTGGCAAGAAACTAAAAATGAATGGCTTTGGTTTGGGGTTTTGGCCCCATGCTCTTTTTTACTCTTTTTGACTCCCCCAACACACAAATCAATTGACTATTTACCCTGCTGTTATTAATTATGTGTCATTATGTATCGACCCTTAGCAACTTTATAGATAGATTTCCTCCATAATGATCTATCCCTAATCTGGTCTTTCAGATCGTTTTAATGCTATTGTAACTGAATCCATCCAGCTTATTGCTTTTTGTCCTGTTCTTCTGTGTCCTTTCATTTTTCCCACCACTAGAGCCTTTTCCAGAGAGTTAAGTCTTTGAATAATGTATTCAAAGTAGAATAATTGGAGCCTGGTCATTTGTGCCTTCATGACATTTAACTTGATTTTATCTTTAGTTTTCCTTATGGATCTGTTTGTTTGCTTGAGTCATCTGAAGCTAATTGCTCTAAGACTATATTTTTGCAATGTATCTCCTCTTTTAAATGTTATGGGGTTGGTAGATGGGAAGACATTTATTTCAGCATTTTTGTTAGATTAGGGCCAGTGTAGATAGCAGCACCTAACTGAGTTTGGCTAATTATGAAAGCTGATTAATTATTCTGATTAATATTTAGATGTGGTACTACATGATAATTTTAGGAATATTAGTAAAACTAGAGTGTTGAAAAGAAACCTCTCAGAAAGCAATAGTAAGCCACTTCCATATTTTTGTCAAGCTCTGGAGCCTACAGCGGCACCAGACTAATAAAACAGGCTGATGCATTCTGGCAATCCAAAAATGGAACTATAAAAACTATAATGGCCATTCAAAACTATAGAATATTACTGTTTAAGATTTAGGCATAAGGGCAAACAAATAATGAGCAAATGACAGTATGGGAAGACGGCAGTTTGTGACAATTTAGCAGATTATTCAATTCAATGAGAGGCAAGGAATTAGGGAGCAATGTATTTGTTTCAGTAAGATGAAAGAGAAAAAGGTTCAAACAGAAGTTCAGAGAGTGGCAGTGGAATTTATTAATTTTACAGTGTTCAGGAAAAAAAGCAGACAACAAACTTACAGAGACATTTCACAACAAAAAACCCCAGAATTTTAGAGTTTTCATACCATAGAAAAATCCATAAAGAAACAAAGCCTAAAGTTTTACTGATACACATGAAATAAAGCAGTAAATCAAAATCTGTAACTCTGAGATCTAGGATTCAATTTAGTAGGTCTAAAGTGAAATAGCCTATCCCAGGTATCTAGTGAAGTCTTTTATGTTACAGAGAGAATTTAGATTTTTTTTTTCTTCAGATTTTTTATATAGAGTTCAATTGAGGCCTTTGTCATCACCTGGAAGGAATCTATGGCATCAGATTGTCCTGGTGATTGTCTCAGATCCTGGTAGGTATCCTGGTTTTCAGAGGGCCTATAGAGAATTAATCAAGAATGCCCTAACCCTAACCCAGACCAAAACAAGGACAATTAGTCCTTTCTTAACCATTTGTTCAGTGACCATTCAAAGCACTGAACAAATGGTATTTATGATTGGTCTTTGAAGTTATGCCTGTTGAATCATCTCTGTGTTCATATGATTAAAATTTGGGCGCTTGCAGGTGGATGTAAACTCCCTATACTGCCCCGCTCCCCCATCTCTGGCCTTTTAGCCACCCTATATTTTGACCTGCACCCTACACCTTGCATTCCACCATCTCTGCCTCCCTAACTGACCTTTGCCATCTTTATCTCACTGCTGACAAAGTGCACCCAGCAGCTGCTGAAAACATGTCCACCACATGGCCAACTGGTGCTTCAGCCTAGTGAGCCTTGTCAGCAAAGGGAGGAAAAAGATGGTGAAGGGCAGCTGGGGAAACAGCAATGGTCAAGTACAGGGTGGCTGGACTGGTAGAGAACAAGGGTGGCCAAACGAGCAGAGATGGGGAAAGAGATGGATGGTGGGAACCGAAACACTATAGGGCAGCACACAGTAGGGCAGAGCAGGAGAAACATGAAGTTCTCATCTAACAACCACAACCAGGAAATGACTACTGGAAATGCTGTTGCTAAATATAGTCACATTATGTTTTATTTAATGACTGCTTCACTTAGCAACAAATATTATAGTCCCAATTAAAGTTGTTAAGTGAGGACTGCCTGTAAGAACTTTTGTTGGAATCTTGCTTGTGGGAAAATGGGCAATGAAAAATGCTTATTATCCACTTTACTATGTCTTTAAGTGTCAGCCAGCAGACCCTTCTGTCTCAGAGAGAATTGGTAAGCAATTACAGATTCACTGTGAAGCTTTTCTCAACACTTGGTGAATAAAGTTGCTCTGTTTCACTCTTAAGTTTGAGTCCTATGGAGGTGACTGTAGCACCTATCTAGAATGAGTTCAAGCCTGTTAGTCTTGAAGAGGTGGACAGGGACTTTGAAGATATAGGTGCTCCCATATATATTAGATCCATGTCCCACATGGTTGATTGAGGCCTCCAAGAATCCACATGTGAGTGGGTCCAAGTGGTGGTAAATGCCTCTTGGAGGGGAGGAATGGTTCTTCTAGCTTTGGTGATATGCCCCTTCTTCAAGAGACCATTCTTGGATTCAGTTAATCTGGACAATTTTCATCCAATTTCCAACAATGTCTTCGTTTGGCCTCTTAACTTCAGAGAGCCTTGAAGGAAGCAGATTATCTTTTCAGTTGAGATTCAGACCAGGGCATAGTACTGAAAAAGCGCTTGTTGATTGCAAATTTAGAATGGGAGTGATCCATTAAACAATGGGCCTTCTTGATTTTAGGTGATCTTCATACCATCAACCTAACCCATGTTATACCTCTGGATCAGGGACTGGGAGTGGTGAACAATATTTTGCAATGATTCTCCTTTCTTTTTTTATTTTTTTAAAACAGGTTTTATTGATTTTTTTTTATTTTTACAACAAGGTGCTTGAGAAACGTGGTGATGGGGTAATCAATCATCCAAAAACAAAATCATACATTTATAACTCAGATTAAATCATTAGAAACTCCCTCTCTATTTCCCTCAAATAATATAATATATTAAAATTAATGTATTTTTCAATAAAATTCAATCAATCAGAACAATCATCAATAACATTTCATCTGTATAAATCCAAATCCTGTTTGTAAGCTTTACTATTTACAATTACCATATTCCAATTTGGCTTTTAGATAAACATATTTATTAACACTTCAGGTGTCCCTCCTTTCCCTTTATCCTTAACATAATCCTTATCTCTAAAATACACATATTATTTCAACCATAATATTCTTATATTTTCTACAAGTATTCTATTTTTTAATCTAGTAATTCATTTATTAATACCATTTCTTCTTTTATCAGAAATCCCTCTTATTCTCCTTCCATTACAAAATAGCTATCCTTCCTAAGAATAAGAATATTACTCCAAAAAATATATTTCTACTCTATTTTAAATCTGTAATCTATCAATCAATCTATATCTATGAAAAACTCTTTTAACCCACTCAATAAAGTTTAAATCTGATCCAAATAATTGTTATATCTACAACAAGCATATTAATACAGAAAAAAAACATCTTCTTACTAAGTTCACATATTTGATTAATCTTTATTCAATCAAGATCTCTAAAGCCTTATTTACCCGTCAAGTAAAGTTTTAAATCACATTTTTAAATCTCTGGCTTTCTTTCTGTGCCAGTCCAGTTTCAATAATAGAGCTTCTATATCGTCGAGTCTCAATATTTGAGTGAGGGTACTTATCAATAAGTATTGATAAGTATCCTCACTCTGGGCCAAGTTCTCTTTCCCTTCTCTCAATATCTTCTGTATAGTGTTGACGGTTTGTTTCCGATGTCACTATTCTCAGTAATTCGTATCTGAGAGTCAGTACCTGCTACTTTTAACACTGCAAGTGTCTCATTAGAGTCGTTCTTTGATCTTCAAAATTCTCCATAAATTGTAGATAAACGTCCATTTGCTCAGTAACTTGTTCCTCTGTCTCTTTAAGTTGTGTATATTGCTGCATACAGAACTCTCTAGAGCTAGTTCCTTGGCCTGTAGATTGATCCATTAGGATTTGAGATTCAATTTGTGGTTCAGAGATGTCATCTTTAATGTTTCTCCAGGATTTCATATATACTGTTGCTTTCAAAATTGCTTCTAATATAAGTTGATAATCAAGCTGTGGATGAAATTCCTCTATTTCAGTGGTGAGATAGTCTTTTACTTTTTTAGAGGAGGCTATATTCACTAACAGTTAACACATACAAATAGTCAGTACTTATCCATCTCCACAATTACTAGTAAGCAACTGCACAACCCAGCTGTTTCAAATCCTTTATCTTTTTGCTTTTATCATCATTTGAAGGTCAAACCCAACCTCAAAAAACAAAGAGGAAATGTAGTTGCAGTAATAGTTTTCACCACAAGATGCCCTCAGTAAGCTGTGAAATTTCTTTTCTGGCTTCCAGTAAAGTTTTTTTTTCAAACAATAAAGATTTATCCCTTTAAAAAAGTAAATCCAAGAAATAGGAAAACAATATTCTGCAGATTAGAAAATAGATATAATAATAAAGTTCTATGATAGAGGTTAGTCAAATAAAAAGTTAACTTTTTTTTTCTTTTGTTAAAGCTCTTTTTCCCAGATAGACAAAGGCAGCTCTTTCAAAGCAGGGAAATAATTCCAGAAGGCTTTTAACAGGAGAGTAGTTAGGGCAAAGAAAGAGAGGGAAAGGTCTCACCCAGTTTCTTAATGCTTAGATGTTCTTTTGACTTTCGGCTGGTGCAGCTAAATGATCGGCCATGTTACTGGCCAATCTTTTGTCTGTCGGCCCTGAGGAGCTGCCTCGGACTGCAGAAGGAGCTGCCGCCTCCCCCCGTGATCAACGAGAGTCCTCCTCATTGGTAGTCACCTCTCCAGGGTGACTTTTTGACCCGATTAAGGGTCTACCGGCAGAGGGAAAGCAGCCAGCAAAGAGAGGGGTCTGCACACGCCACGACCCAGAACCAGAAGTCTGATTCTTCTTCCTTTGAGGCACAATCTGTGTTGGTGGTAAAGGAATGATCAAACTTTAGCGTCCTCCGCCCGCGCACTTTGTGGGCTGTCACAGGACTCTTAACTTCTCCCCCTCCTTTTCATATTTACATGTAACCACCGGTTGAAGTCATCCATCACTGCGGGGTGAAATAATACCAATAAACTGATAACAGCCAGTTATACATCTCTTTTGCCAGCTATCCAAGTGAAGCTGAAGAGATTCTGTCCTAGTATCTGATAGGTATGATAATTAGAAATGATAGAAGAGGTTGTGGCTTAACCCTGTCAAGACTGAGTGGCTATGGATTCTGAATTCCCTGCATCTGGGAACTAGAGGATTTTGATCTTTAATTCTGGACAGAATGACACTGCTCTTTTCAGACTTGGAGTATATCTCGGGGTCCTCCTGGATACGAAGCTTCTACTTGAAGAATAGGTGAGCAACTATGGCCAAAGGCTATAGACCAATCTGGCTCTCAAAACGTTCATGAATATTTAAGAAACATTAATGAGAACTTGAGAGAGAGAGAGAGAGAGAGAGAGCCTTAGTAATATTTGTCTCATTCCTATTGTCTTAGTCTTATAATCTACTTTGTGTAAAGTATTTACTTTCTATGATCACTGTTCCAATTAGTGTAAGACAGTAAATAGCTTCCATACATAATAGTCATACTACTAATGTTGGAAGAGGTAACTGAAGAACGTAGATTCTTCTAGGTTTCAGAATTGATTATGATTTTTAATAGCCACTTTATGCTATGATGAACTGTATTCCAGTTTTACTCTTGAAATGAAAGAACAATGCTAGAACTTGTTTCCTATATTAAAATTGGTATATTATTGATGTTAAAAACATTTCATATTACTCCCATAAAGATCATATTAGAATTACAGTGATATTTTTATATGAACAGCTGTTCCGTGTGAGATGAAAGACCTGTCTGTTCCAGTGCCTAATCATTTGCCCAAGGGAAGGTCAGATGTAAGACACAATAGCAACCATACCAATAATGTTACTTGAAGGCATATATTGAATGCAGTTTCTTATAAAATGGTTCATTTCTAGAAGATGCTGACTACAAAAATCAAGAAGAAAGAGAAGATCTTTAAGGCTTCCTTCCTTTAATCTGTTTAAGAAAACAGATTCTAGTCACTCAGAATTTCAAAAATACTAATATGTCAGGCCTATGTCATCAGAGTTCAACAGAGAACAGAAAAATAATCTTCAAGTCAGGTACATGTTTTCCATATAATGCATAGCTTTTTGCTTGAAAGCAAATATGAAACAACATAATGAAGAGTTGCTAATTGTAATATCTGACCACGTTTTTCAGCTTTTTCAATAAAAATATGCATCAGATTTCATTTTTTCTTGTTCTTTTTGGCTTCAGAAGAGAGAATAAAGACTAAATAAACTAGAACTAATTAAGGAAGGAAACAAGGCTCCATTAATTGAGATTTCTTTTGCTATATATTTTTATATACTTATCCTGTCCTCAGGGAACAATTTCCAGGTGTGGGCTGCAATTTGGCTATTGTCTGTTTTGCATTTCTTAGATATTAACACTAAATAGCATTTAAGGGAGAAGGCTCGGTTTTCATGGCATGTATGCCTATTGAATTCATGACCCCTAGAAGAACAAAATGGGAAAAATAAGCACAGCTACAATATTGTAATATAAATTTTGATGATCTTATTCATCATATTTGAATCTGATTACCTAGTTATTAAATGTTGAACCCATGTTTTTGATGTAATACACCATAGGCTTAACTACTATCACCATCATAATCATTTGTAGTAAAAAGTGAACCTTAGCAGGAAAATATGAGTTGGAAAACCTCAAGGAAGGAACAGTTATGCATAATTATGTTAACAATCATGTACATAATTGTTCTTTTCTTGACATTTTCCAATTCATATTTTCCTGCTAAGGTTCACTTTTTATTACTAATAACAGAATATTATAGAAAAGCTGTTTAAACCATTTTCAGAGCATGATGCTTTCTTTAGCAGGAGAACTGGAGCTATGATAGAATTACAAATATATTTGAGCAGTTAAACTACTTTCATTTAGAATCAATATATCACTGTGTACATTGGGCAGACTTTAGTATTTTTTTCTAATAGCTTTCTAATCAACCAGGGAGGAGACAATATCTTCACTGATGAAAGACAAGTTCACAGCTGGGTGTTTATTTTAATTTTTGTCATTCTGGGAACCAATTCTTGCAGTGATTATCATGCATGTTATTGTCTTGTCAAGAACATGTAAGTAAATTAACCTTCTTCTGGAATCTTTGATTTACATCCTAACTTAGCTTATTCCTGGACTTTTTTTGGTATCAACCTCCCAAATACTTCTCAGGTATTAAAATGTTACTCACTATGTTTCAAGGTCAACTAGGTGTTCTTTCTTCCTTAGGTGGAAAGGTCCAATACTAGTAAATAAGTTATAAGCATGCACTCAATAAAATAAACTGCTAATACCACCACCACCACCACCGCTACTATTAAATGCAAAAATGTATCCCACACATTAACATTCTGGGATTATAAATTTGGATATACATTCCATGTAAGGATACTGGATTGCATCTCTTCTGGACTGATATATCAAAGCAGCTGTTCCCTGTTCATGAAATTTGAAAGTTTCTGTCTCCTTTGCATATCAGTGCAGTGGAGCAAGATGTGAATGAAGGACAGACTCAGTTCTATCATCCAAGGGGTAACATGTTTTTGTTTCCCCTTCTTTTTAGATTAAGGGTTTCATATCTCACATAGCTTGATCTAATTATGTATTGTGTTATTACTATTTGCACTATATATTGTACATGATTTCTCAGTGGCTGAAATTATGTAACCAACAATAAAGAAAATACAAAATAATTTTGTAAAATATTGCAAAGGGAGAGTCGACTGGCATTTCACAATTCCCCTTCGATGTAGTATATTAACATTGGGCACAATAGTTGGGCACAAATTTGGAATGTTACGATGCAAAAGAAATTCTGCTACAGAGTTTAAAATATTTTTGTAATCTTTGAACACAGCTGTTGGAAATTATAGTAGAATCTGTTTTGTTTGCAGAAATATAAATATTAGAGTCTTCTCTTTTCTCTGTTCCCTTTTTTATTAAGTACTGGTAACAAAAGTAAATAATTGAAGCCAATTTAATGAGTTTTTTCTTTTTTCTTTTGGTAAAGAGTAAGTGGCTATTTATGCCCTCTTTCCCCATTTCAAAATTGCATTCTTGTAAAAATTTCAAGAGCATGCTTTTAATTACACTTATACCATCTGTGAATGCTTTTGAATTTTAAAAGTAAGTTTGTAATGTTCCATAATCCTACACATATCTACAATCAAAACGATATGTTTTTCCTGGCTCTTTACAATCCCTTTGTTGTCAACATTGCAGAATAATTTCCAGTACTTAGCCCTGTTCCTTTTTATTAAAAACAGAAATAAAGGAAGCACAATGAAACTAAAAAATACATAGCAATGCAGTTTCATTTGTTCATTTTTCTTTATTTCACTACTGCCACAGGCTCACAGTTGTGTCAGCCAAAAACAGTTTGGGAAAATTCTCTCAGGCGCTCTTTTTAGTGTTCTGTAGGTTGGCTGAGTTACTGCTTTTAAACTGTTGCTTCTCTTTTGGTTTTGCTGCAGCTTTCTGTTCAGGAAACAAAATATAAACTCTCAGTTATTAGCTAAGTGTTTGACACTTTCCCTCGTTTTGTTTCCTGCATCTACTCTGATAGAGGGATGTGGAAGACACTAATGTACAAAGAAACATATATTGGTTCTCTTATGGTATGCTCTGATTTGCAAGGTTCCCTTTCAACTCTATTAATAGCCTAAATACAGAGAGAACAGTCACATTCCATACCGATTACAGTTGTGGCTCATCATCAATGGTAGACTTCTGTAGTTATCTATCCTAGAGATTAAAGGTCTCAGGCTAAAAACTGGGAGAATGTGATTTCTAGTTCCACCTTAGGCATGAAGCCAGCTGGGCTCAGGGGCTGCCATAAAGAAGAGGGAATTAAGCTATTCTCCAAAGCACCTGAAGGCAGGACAAGAAGCAATGGGTGGAAACTAATCAAGGAGAGAAGCAACCTAGAACTAAGGAGAAACTTCCTGACAGTTAGAACAATTAATCAGTGGAACAGCTTGCCTCCAGAAGCAGTAAATGCTCCAACACTGGAAGTTTTTAAGAAGAGACTGGACAGCCATTTGTCCGAAATGTGTGTAGGTTTTCCTGCCCGAGCAGGGGGTTGGACTAGATGACCTCCAAGGTCCCTTCCCAACTTTACTATTAATTATTATTATTATTATTATCGATCATCGCACAGTCAGCCAGATGTTCCAGACTGGATTTGGCATTTTGTCTACCTATCGAGTCCTTACCCAGACCTGGGATAGGCAGATGTGGATGTTTGATGGTATTACAGATATCGTCGCAGGATGGAAGCAGTTCCTAGTAAGGCCGCCTTTTGCAATTGACTAATAGCGAATTTGTCAATGCCAATGGTGTTCAAGTGGTGCTCCAGTTGTTTTGGGATTGCACCCAAGGAGCCTATGACTATTGGTACTACCCTTGCTTGCTTTTGCCACAGTCTTTCTATTTCTATTTGTAGGTCTTTGTATTTTGTTATCTTCTCCAGTTCTTTCTCTTCTATTCTGCTATCTCCAGGCACTGCCACGTCCACTATCCAGACTTTTTTGTCTTTCTTATCGACAATTGTTAAGTCTGGGGTGTTATGTTGCAGGTGCTTGTCTGTTTGAATTCTGAAGTCCCAGAGCAGTTTAATTTTATCATTTTCTATGACTTTCTCTATTTTATGATCCCACCAGTTTTTGCTTACAGGCAAATGATATTTTTTGCAGATCTTCCAATGCACCATTGTTGCTACTTTGTCATGCCGCTGCTTGTAATCAGTTTGTGCAATCTTCTTGCAACAGCTTACCAAGTGGTCCACTGTTTCTTCAGCTTCTTTGCATAGGCGGCACTTACTGTCTGTTGCTGTCTTCTCAATTTTGACTTTGTATGCATTTGTCCTTAAGGCTTGGTCTTGTGCAGCCAGAATTAGTCCCTCGGTCTCTTTCTTCAATTTTCCTGCTCTTAGCCATTGCCAGGTTTTATTATTATCTGCTTTCCCAGCTATTTTTTTCATGTATTGGCCATGTAGTGCTTTGTCTTCCCATGCCTCTATTCTGTTCTTCATTTGGTCTTTCTTGAAGGCCAGTTTGGTCTCTCCAGTAGTTAGTAAGCCTTCCTGATATACTAATTTCAGTGCATCTTCATCATTGTTCTTCAGATATTCTTCCAAAGCCATTTTTTCTTCTTCAACCATCTGATGTACTTGTAGCATTCCACGCCCACCTATTTGCCTTGGTAGATAAAGTCTATCAATGTCACTGCGTGGATGAAGGGCATGATTCATTGTCATTATTTTTCTGGTCTGCCTATCCATTGCTTTTAGTTCTGCTTGAGTCCAGTCCACTATTCCAGCTGTGTACCTAATGACTGGGATTGCCCAGGTGTTGATTGCCTTTATGGTATTTCCTCCATTGAGTTTGGATTTTAAGATCTTCTTCACTCTCTTGATGTATTCACCTCTAATCTTTTTCTTGACTTCAGTGTGCTTGATGTTGTCAGCTTGAAGGATACCCAAGTATTTGTAGTACTCTTCCTCATCCAGACTCTTAATGTTATTTTCGTGGGGCATCTTGATTCCTTCAGTTTTCATTATTTTTCCTTGTTTGATAGTAAGTGTGGCACATTTGTCCAAGCCAAACTCCATTACAATATCTTGGCTATATATACGGACAGTGTTGAGCAGCGATTCTATTTCAGATGATGTTTTTCCATACAGCTTCAGATCATCCATATAAAGGAGGTGGGATAGTCTGGCAGATGTTTTTGATGTTTGATAGCCATGTCCTGAGTTATTCAGTATTGTTGACAGAGGAAACAGTGCAATAACAAATAGTAATGGTGATAATGAATCTCCTTGAAATATTCCTCTCTTGATATTAACCTCTCCCAGCCTCTCACCATTGATCTGCAACTGTGTCTTCCATTGTGCCATCGATCTTTGCACAAATTTTCTGATGTTTCTACTGACTCCTGTTATTTCTAGGCACTTTATTATCCAATCATGTGGCAGAGAGTCAAATGCCTTTTTGTAGTCAATCCATGCCACATTCAGGTTGGTCTTCCTTCTCTTGCAGTTTTCCAAGATCATTTTGTCTATTAGGAGTTGATCTTTTGTTCCTCTGCTATTGGGGCGGTTTCCTTTCTGCTCAGGTGGAAAGAGATTGTTTTCAACTAGATGCTGTTGTACTGCATCAGCTACCACACCAGTTAGTAATTTGAAAGTTGTTGGTAAGCAGGTAATTGGCCTGTAGTTACCTGGTGTTGCCCCTTTTGCTGGATTTTTCATTATTAGGTAGGTTTTCCCAGTTGTTAGCCACTTTTCAATTTCTCCTCCTTGTAGTATATTGTTGAACTGTTTGGCAATGAGTGGGTGTATAACAGTTAGATGTTTCAACCAAAACCCATGCAGTTCATCTTCACCTGGTGCTGACCAATTTTTGATTTTCTTTGCTCTTTTTTCTACCATTTTTGTTGTTATTACTAGTTCTTTCATTTCAACTTCTGTTTTATTTGCATCCACCTCTTTTAACCAAGCCGCATCCTTGTTGTATTTCTTTGGGTTATCCCATATCTGCTTCCAGAACTGCACTGTTTCTTCCTTGTCAGGTACTGACTGATTCCTTGCAGTTTCTCCATTGATGGATTGGTAGAAACGTTTCTGATTGGATTGAAATTGGAGGTTCTGCCTATAGTTTGCAATTCGAGCTTCATATCTACTGATTTTCCTGGCTATAGCTGTTATTTGTTGCTTTATTATTTCCAGTGCTTCCTTGATCTTCCTTGTTTCTAAGTGGTATTTCTTGATTAGGTATTCTTTGGTCTTCTTGTTCTTCAGCTTCTTTTCTTACATCTGTTCTAGCTTGCTTGCATGTGATCTTAACTTGCTGATCTTATTTTCTAGTCTAACCTTCCATTTTTCTGGTGCACTGTTTGTTTGTTTTTCTTTTTTGTTGATTGTGCATCCCAGGTATTCTGTTATAACTGCAGCGGTGCTGTACATTAGTTGGTTTGTTTCTTGCAATGAATTGGTGCTTATACTTGATATTGCAATATTTGCATCTTTTAATGATTGTGCTAGCTGTTTCTTTGGAACAAGCTTCAATGCAGGTAGCCTTATTCTGTTGTTTTTGTGCTGTTCTAGATGCTCAGTTATTCTTTGTTTCAATTCTTTTATTTCTTTAGTTAGAGGGTTTTGTTCTTCCTGAGGTAGAGGTGCCTGGTTTTCAAATGAGAACAGTTGTATATCTCTGCTAGATTCCTTCACTGCCAACTCCCCCTAATAATAATTATTATTATTATTATTATTATTATTATTATTATTATTATTATTATTATTATTATTATCTTTCAGTCCTAGGAAGGAAGCAATGGGAAACCACTTCTGAAACTTTGCCAAGAAAACTTGTACACACATTTGTCAGAAATTAACACTGATTTGAAAGCACCAAAACAAATAAGAAAAGGTCCATTTTCTTTACATAATGTTCTCATTGCCATACCAAATTAATATTTGCCTTTTTTCTTTGAGAAAACCTGTAAGCAATTTTGCTGGATATATCATGCAAGCTGCTTTGCAGTTTTCATTAAAATGCATCCATTAACAATGCTGCGTTAAGTAAAGACTTGGCTTTTTTTTTTTAAAAAAAAAGCAGTCTATGACACAGAAATTCACTCTTGTCTCAGCTTTAGATTTAATAAACTTTATTATGCAATCGTGATTTATGTGGGATGCAACAAACCAAATATTGGTAAGGATTACAAGTACAGAAGAGACCGGAACTTTCCAATAGGTACTATAGAAAAGTTTTTTATTCACTTGACTAGCTTGGCAAAAGCTGAGTTACAACTCCTTCTGCTTCAGTGAACCTAATTCCTGAAAAGTGTGGTCAATATGATACCCCTTGCTTTAATAAATTATTTCATTCTGTTTGCTATAACTGTACCATTCCCTGATACTGATTTCTCTTTGTACCACATCTAAGCTGTATTGTCATGTAATGCTCAAAAAGTATTTCATTAAAATGTAAAACTGGACATAAGTTTTCAGTAAGGCATTGCTAGGGAAAGATGGCATATCTACTGTTCCTCAATCATGGAAATTATACATTATACACACACACACACACACACACACACACACACACACACACATACATTCAAACCCACTTTTTTACTTTTATATTTGAATACAGTACATGATAAGCCTGAGAATGATATACCAACTTTGTCTGCTAGAAAGATTATATTTTTTCCTCAATTTGTCTTTAAAATAGGAGGGCTTCTTGAATGTACTGAGAATAGAATAAAAAGGAAAACTTGGAAATGCAGGGTTGTCTTCCTTTCAAGTAAATACAGTCCTTGCCGTGTACCTCTCTTAAATAGACGAATGCTATATATTCACATAGAGAAGATACTTCCTCCATAGTAATGTTATTAGAGAAAACTAGCCCGCCTCAGTACTTCAATTGGAATTGTGTTTCCTCTTTTGACAAATTTTCTGTTTGAAAGTATTCTAAGTAAAATCTCCCTAGTAGTGCTTGATTGGTGACTACATGATCATATCCATACAGTTTTCTGCATAACAGAAATCATTTCCTGCTACATTCCTCCAGAAGATATATTTTTTTACCTCCCAGTGTAGTTTACAGCTAGAAAGGAATTCTATGGTGGTTTCCCAACCAAGTCCTAACCAGCCTCAATCCTGCTTAGCTTGCAAGGATGGCTAGATGCTGTTCTTTTGCTTTGTAGAATATAAGTATTTACAGTACGTTGCAATACTTTAAGTGGATTACCTTCATATGTTTGACATATTATGGAAAGCTTCCATTAAAGCTAATTTTATTTATTTATTTTGTTAAGCATGGGCATTAATGTTCATATACCTCTGTATTTCTTTATTTTTGGCAAAAGAAACTTTGCCCTAATGTATGTACAAAATAATGATGTATTAAGTTATTCTAGGCAGCAAAACCTGTTAGAGCCATTGTCAGAAAAATATCCAAATGTTGGATAGTGAAATGTTGATGGTTAGAAAACAATTTGCTTAGTAAAATAAACATGACTTTTATAAGTGTCAGAAAATGAGGTTTTACTTCTAAATAATTTACTTCATAAATTTAAGTTATAAGTATGAAATTTAGAAAGTTAACGTGGCCTTAAATCTTAAGTCTAAATTATCTAGTTTAAATATAAGTAAATTATAAGTTGTTCAGTTTATAAAAAAAAAATTGGGAGCAAATTTTTCTATAGTGTTAATTTTGTATTCTGTAAAGAATTTTTAAAAGTTCCATTTCAGAATTGAGAACAAATATCTAAGAAATAACAGCAGCTGCACATCAGAATGCGATAAACATTACTTAGATTAATTAATATAACTGTAGTACAATTTCCATATGAAACAGAGAGCATGTGATTTTTTTAAAGATCGATACTGAAAAAATGCAGTCAAAATAAATTCGGATTTAAAAAGTTACATCAAGACTTGATAAATATAAAAACAGAATCTCAGAATTAAGTAGTAAAGAGAAATGCCTATTGTCAGATGTATATAGTTTAATATCTCTGCATGTGCTTAAAGATTTTTCCTGTACATAAATGCTCACAGATTTTTTTGTAATTTATGTAATTAATGTGAAAACAAACCACTTAGTTTGACAAATACTCTTTTCATAGATTTTTTTAAGGAAAAATCTTTGGCATTAGACATTAGATCTCCTGAAAGAATATTGTGCTTGAATGTAACAAATAACAAATGCCTAAATATAGGACTGTCTATGCTAGTTAGTCATATAAGAATGAGAATTCAACATTATAAAAAGAGCTTCAGATAATACTACACTTCTGCATTTATTTAATATAAATATGTTCCATATAAACACTTTCTTTAAAGTTCGTGTTGATACTTTAGTCTAACCAGGGTCATCCTGATGTTATTGGTATGTTTAAGAAAGATGTTTAACTCCTAGGCTGCAGTTATTTTGCAATATTTTAAAATAGTTCAAAGAGTTTCTCGATAAGTTCCAGAGCTACTGCCCTGCTGGATTTATGGTATAGTTATTTGTCATTTACTTTCATAATCGTCATATTTCCAGCTTTCCAGCTATAATGTTAAAACTATTATTGCTATTGCTAATCTGAGCTTCTTTTATCTCTATTTACAGCATGAAAGGCTCTCCAGGTAAGATTTTCAGAATTTATGCTTTTGTTAGAGCATGCATCTCTCTCTCTCTCTCTCTCTCTCTCTCTCTCTCTCTCTCTCTCTCTCTCTCTCTCTCTATCTCTATCTTCGAACTCCGGGATAAATATAAATCAGCTGTTTATTGTTAAAAAATTTAAAACAATAAAAACAACTATTTACAATATTAAAACAAACTTAGCTTTCACTGGTCCACTGCCAGCGTCTTCAGAGTAAAGCATTGGGGTGGAGAAAGATCTCTTATAAGCCTTGCTAACCTAGTTTTTTACACATTGACCGCATGATAGGGCCATTCATCCTAACTGATCGTAATTGCCTTAAATGTCCCACCTCCCCTTATTTGCACTCCAGTTCTACAACTTCTCTCTCTCCCCTCCTTATCCTTTCTCTCCTTCCTGGTGCTGTTACTGTTGGTATGCCTACTAACCACTCTTCCGCACTCACTTTGGACCATGGATCCGAGTCCAGTATCCCAAGTGCCCTTACACTGCTGTTCCCCTCTCCTCCATTCCATTTGTCTGTCTGTTGTCCTTGTCCTCCACTATTTGTCATCATGAGTCCTCTTTTCTCCCGTTTCCCTTCATGTCTGGGTGGGCGTGCTTTCAGCTCTACCCCGTCCTTTCGTCCCATCTCTGTGAGATCAGCTGGGCTGCCTGCCAGCTCACTCCTGAATTCACTCCCTCTCATCTCTGCCAGTCCTATCCTTGCATCCACCGGTTGTCTCCTTGCAATCATTCTGGGCTGGGCGCTCAAAGTTGGCACTGCTGGTGCTCCTCCACTGCTACCCCTCCTCTCTTTCTTACCCACTGATCCATCCGCTGTTCTTGCCTTCCCCTCACTATCCTTATGGGCCCTATTTCTTCCGATCCTTCTCCATGCTTGCATGTGCAAGCATACTGCCAACCCCTATTCTCTTCCCTCCTTCACCTATGCCCCCCCTCCGCTTCACTCCCTCTCCTTCCTGATGCCGTTGTCGTTAATGTGCCCCCCCGTCCCTCCCCCTCCTCCTCATGATGACAGATAGTGGAGGATAAGAACAACAGACAGACAAATGGAATGGAGGAGATGGGAACAGCAGTGTAAGGGCACTTGGGATACTGGACTCGGATCCACGGCCCAAAGTGAGTGCGGGGGAGTGGTTAGTAGGCATACCAACAGTAACAGCACCAGGAAGGAGAGGAAGGATAAGGAGGGGAGAGAGAGAAGTTGTAGAACTGGAGTGCAAACAAGGGGAGGTGGGACATTTAAGGCAATTACGGTCAGTTAGGACGACGTGGTCAATGTGTAAAAAACTAGGTTAGCAAGGCTTATAAGAGATCTTTCTCCACCCCAGTGCTTTACTCTGAAGATGCTGGAAGTGGACCAGCGAAAGCTAAGTTTGTTTTAACATTGTAAATAGTTGTTTTTATTGTTTTAAATTTTTTAACAATAAACAGCTGATTTATATTTATCCCGGAGTTCAAAGATTGTGTAGTATTGAATAGAGATGCCTGGGATTCAGATTTTTACAGTTATTAAGTGTGTATGTGTATACACACACACACATACACACATAGAAACATACAAACATACATATCAGTATTCCAAATGAATTGCCTCTTCTTAACTGCTTATGGAACTATACCCATGAGGCCTTATATTTGTTTTCAAGACTACCATCTTTTATCTGACCAGTATGGTCACCTCTCATCTGAATTCCTTTGCCTTTCAAATATAATATTCTCCTGTCAGTTTTGAATGAACTTTCTTTATTTCACTTTTACACATATTAGGCTAAAGGTAAATATTTTTAGTAGTTTGTTATTATTCTGTCATTGCGTTGGGTATCTCTTCTATAAAAACTTTTTTTTTCTAAAGTTGTAAATGGTTTTGAAAGTGAATGAACCTGCTTTAAACTATATTTAACTTCAGGCTGGATTCAGCAAGTTCAAACACTGGCACTATTGATACCTCTAGTGATCGACCCTCAGGCCGCAGTAGTGCCTATACCAGAAGAGCCGCTCTGAGCAACAGAACAGAAGATGATAGTATCAAGGATTACAAAAAGGTGGGCCATTCTTTTCTTTTTCTTTCTTTTCATTTGATGCCTGCACTAGGCTTCTCTCATTATCTCAATAGCCACATACCAAGGGAATCAGGTGTCACGGGAGGCAAGTGGTTAAGCCTATTTTGCTCTTAAGCTTTCCCAAAGCAAAATACAAAATATTTAGCTTACCCACTTGGAGGTCTTTGGGAATTGCAAAAAAGATGTTTCCAGGCCATATCCAGTTCCTACACTGCCCTTTTTGTATCACTAGATAAAATTATATCAAGCCCTTCTTTTCTTCCCCACTGTTTTTTTCTTATCAGTTAATACAAGCAGTTTCAAATGTAGCTGGAAAGCAATGAAGAAGCCAATGAAATAATACAGATTCAAAGCCCCAACAAAAGACAGAAATGATGTTAAAGTCCAGCTTCAAATAGATTTAATGACATGTCTGGACAATATTACAAATAACTGTATTTGCGTTCCTAAGTTTGCCTTTTCCATGGAGTTGTTGACTTTGATTCCTTTCCCTTTGTATGGAATAAGAAAATGTTGGTGTAAAATTTGAATATAATGTCTAATTTTTTAAAGAATTTTCCAAGCTGCATTTGAACATATATTTAATTTACTTGGAAGATCAATAGCTATAATAATAATAGTAGTGGTAGTAGTAATAATAATAGTAATAGTAATAATAATAATAATAATAATAATAATAATAATAATAATAATAATAATAATAATAATATAAAGTCAAAATAGAGAAGACAGCAACAGACAGTAAGTGCCACCTATGCAAAGAAGCTGAAGAAACAGTGGACCACCTGGTAAGCTGTTGCAAGAAGATTGCACAGACTGACTACAAGCAGCGGCATGACAAAGTAGCAACAATGGTGCATTGGAAGATCTGCAAAAAATATCATTTGCCTGTAAGCAAAAACTGGTGGGATCAGAAAATAGAGAAAGTCATAGAAAATGATAAAATTAAACTGCTCTGGGACTTCAGAATTCAAACAGACAAGCACCTGCAACATAACACCCCAGACTTAACAATTGTCGATAACAAAGACAAAAAAGTCTGGATAGTGGACGTGGCAGTGCCTGGAGACAGCAGAATAGACGAGAAAGAGCTGGAGAAGATAACAAAATACAAAGACCTACAAATAGAAATAGAAAGACTGTGCCAAAAGCAAGCAAGGGTAGTACCAATAGTCATAGGCGCCTTGGGTGCAATCCCAAAACAACTGGAGCACCACTTGAACACCATTGGCATTGACAAATTCACTATTAGTCAATTGCAAAAGGCGGCCTTACTAGGAACTGCTTCCATCTGCGACGATATCTGTAATACCATCAAACATCCACATCTGCCTATCCCAGGTCCTGGGTAAGGACTCGATAGGTAGACAAAATGCCAAATCCAGTCTGAACATCTGGCTGACTGTGCGATGATCCATAATAATAATAATAGTGGACTGGACTCAAGCAGAACTAAAAGCAATGGATAGGAAGACCAGAAAAATAATGACAATGAATCATGCCCTTCATCTACGCAGTGACATTGACAGACTTTATCTACCAAAGCAAATAGGTGGGTGTGGAATGGTATCCATAGGTAGACAAAATGCCAAATCCAGTCTGAACATCTGGCTGACTGTGCGATGATGATTATTATTATTAATAATAATAATAGTTGGAAGGGACCTTGGAGGTTATCAAGTCCAACCCCCTTCTCAGGCAGGAAACCCTATACCATTTCGAACAAATGGCTGTCCAGTTTCTTCTTTAAAAACTTCCAGTGTTAGAGCATTCACCGCTTCTGGAGGCAGGTTGTTCCATTGGTTAATTATTCTAACTGTCAGGAAGTTTCTCCTTAGTTCTAGGTTGCTTCTCTCTTTGGTTAGTTTTCACCCGTTGCTTCTTGTCCTGCCTTCAGGCGCTTTGGAAAATAGCTTGACTCCCTCTTCTTTGGGGCAGCCCCTGAGATATTGGAACATTGCTATCATGTCTCCCCTCGTCCTTCTCTTCATTAAACTAGACATACCCAATTCCAATAACCCTTCCTTATATGTTTTAACCTCCAGTCCCCTAATCATCTTTGTTGCTCCTCTGTGTACTCTTTCTAGAGTCTCAACATGTTATATGAAATATTGCAAATTGCAAATAATTTACAAACAATCATTTTAAACTGAATTTTATCTGGTAAAATTCAAAGTATTGCTATGAGAAGTACTTCCAGACTGTACTTTCATTCCACATGAACTAAAAGGATATGCCTGGAGTGATGCAGGACTGTCATGAAATTCTGCAGTTACCTGAAGATGTTGGCTGAAAATTAAATGAGCTGCAATAAAACTTGCTTTGCTAGAGGATCTGAAATAGCAAGTCTTGCAAACCATCATTGTCCAGTATGTCACCATCGATTGTTCAGTAGATGGAATATTATCTAATACTGAGGTATAATTCCATTTTTGTTTTTTTCTGTTTAGATGTATGAGAGTGCCCTGTCTGAAAATCAGAAACTGAAATCTAAACTGCAAGATGCCCAGGTGGAACTCACAGATATTAAGTCAAAAATGGACAAACTAAATCAGGTGAAGAAATTCTAGGAAATCAGGGATGTACTGAAAAAAACAACTAGGAAAATAAAAAGTGTTTATTATTGTTGATAAGAGAATTAATAGTACTTGAAAAAACACTAAGTGCAATAATATATGTATAGTCTGGATTTCTGATAAATACTTGATTATTGTTTTAAACAATACTGCAAAAATATTTCTTTGCAACAAAGTTTTTTATTTGTTTTCAATAGCAGAAACTGGAGAAAAGCTCAGATCGTTCAAGCATGCTTGAGATGGAAAAAAGGGTAAGTCTTTATGGGTTTTCAGAATCTACTTGGATTGCATAAACACTCTGAAAAACAAAGCAAAACAGAAATATTATTCTTTTCCTAGCAAAAGATTCCAAAAGCATCCAATTATTTCTGGATAATACCTGGCTCCTGAAGTTACTTATTTGAATTCTCAGAATTTTTCTGTACTCCATCCTACGATATTTGGCTCCTCTCTGTAAACTGCAAATGAAGGCAGCTTAAGAAATTGCTTTCTGGATTTCATTCCTTTGTTTTATGTTGACAGCATGGTGTTCTATCAGAATCAGCTTACCATGGCTGCCCATTGGTGGATTCCCCTCCTTCTTTATACCTTCCATCCAGACTAGAAAAGAAAATACCAATCACTTTCTTTTTCACTGTTTCTTCTGATATTTCGTGGGAGCACCTTCTACCAACTCACCCTTCTATTCTCCCTTCTTATATAGTGTGACTAATGGTGAATAAGGAAAGAAGGAAGAGCCATTTTTGCATTCTTGTCACTTTGCTAGAAGGGGAAACTGGTAGAGGCCCAGTAAATTTCACCTGGTTCAAAAAAGATGATGGAGGGGAAAATCTACCATTTCTTTGGCTAATTGGTGAACTTATATAAAAAAAGATTCAACTTTTCACTGATACACCACTTAAATTGTTCAATAAAGCATCCAAAGTATCACTAGTCCAGAAATCTGACTCGTTCTCTTCTTTGGCTCCTTTTCTACCCTTATTCATAATTTGTAATGTAATGCATGGAAGGAAGGCTAGAAATCGCTTTCCTAATTGTTTTGGGGTGGTGGAGAATATGGCCCTGCCCTCAAGAAATGGTACCTGATACTTATGCTTAGACAACAAGCTCTCAGACTAGCTTACCCATATGTTTATTAACTTTAAAGCACTTTATTTTTTAAAGAATTCATTATAACTGCCTGGATTTTGCAGTATGATAAATCTAATAATATATATGACTAGACATTGCTCTCATTGTATGGCAGTTAATGCTATATAATAAATAGAGTATTTATTGATTTCATTTTGATTTTGAAAATTTGAAGTAAGAATAATTTGTTGTTTCAGAATTGTTAAAAATATGTTGAAAAAAATATCAACATTAATATCTGATATTCTAATTACTTGAAAGAGTTACTTTTGAGGATAATAGTTTTTTTTAAAAAAAAACTTTTTCAGCATACAGGTAGTCCTCGATTAACAACTATTTAACGATCGCTCTAAAAATGTCAGTTATCACCTAAATTGAAACTTACAATCATCACTTCATCCCTAGTCACATGATCACAATTTGACTGGCAACAAGTGCACATTTACAACCAATTGCAGTGTCCCACCTACATCTGATCACATTTTCAGACTTTTTTTGCCAATTTTTGTTGGTTAAGCTGGATTTATACCATGGTGACTCGACTTATGACCAAAATTACTTGTCCTAATTGTGTTCGTAAGTCAAGGACTACCTGTGGTTCAGATCTTCAGGCGAAACACATATATGTTATATAATCGTTATCAAGCCTAATCAGTAACAAAGTTCTGTTTCTTCCAAGCCCTATCAATACATAAGACTTTTAATAGTCTTGTAGAGTGCCTAACAGCCAATCTTACCAAAATGAAATTAAAACTCTATTGGCCGTAAATTAATTATAACCATCCCCTTTCTTTTTTGCTGCTATTCTCTGGAAAAAAAAAAAGATGGATGTTGGTTGTTGGGAGTCAGTGGTATCGGCATTGTTTGCTATGGAATGGTATGTCCAGTGCATAGCTCCCATTATTTAAATAAAATATCTTAATTGTTTGGGGCAAGATTTTGGCCCTTTGCCATGTCATTTTTGTTATCTAAGTACAGAAAAATGATCTGTTAGTGATGTATGGAAATTTGATTTCATCCTAATGTGCTCTTATGTGACGAAATAAATAGAATCAAAAATTGAAAGAATACAGCTACTGTTTCTATTCGAAGTTGGGGTTGAAAGAAACAAGAAAGGATAATGAAAAAGAGTTGAGAAACGGGAAGTATTATATGGCACAGAGGGGATTTTTGCCTTGGAGTAAGACTATATTGTGTTTGAAAACCCTTAAGCCTATGAGATTTATTGTACTTTCTCAAATCTCATGAAAGATGATCACTGTGAAAATATTTCCTGAACAGGAAAAACGAGCCCTTGAACGGAAGCTTTCTGAAATGGAAGAAGAGATGAAGGTATGAAAATGTATCATTTGTTTGCCATCTTCTAAATCCAAATTGCCATGTAGGAATAGAATTAATCATAATTAAAATCTTGTTTAAATCTTCTAACTAAATTCACTCATTCAAAACAGCAGTGCTGGCTAACAGGTATCCTCATACTTTTCCGGTTGAGTTGGAAGCATTTTCTAATATTTTTCTTCCAAGTTTTGATGCAATCTATTCTGCAGCATTTTTGCCAAAATGTTGTTATCTATGCCTGCATTGTGTTCAAATCTGGCTACTAAGGATTCCTTCCAAGCCTTTCTAATATTGGCCTACTTTCTTATTATATTCCTTTCTCAAATGCCTTGCCTTTGGATATACCTGAATTCTTATGATTTATAAAAATGAAAGCTTTTATTCCTATTTGATTGATTCTTTTAATATGAAACACTGGGAAGATCAGTTCATATTATCAAAAATGTTTTCTATATTTTTAGTGAAAAAGTGTTCCCTTGGAATACAATAGTTTTTCTACTTGTAGAGCTATAAATATGTATAAATTTAAGAAATAAACAGCTAATAAACAAGAAGCTGTTTCCAAAAACCAACAGTAGATGAAAGATTAAAATAAGTCTTAAATATTACTGTTTTAAGCATATGTATTCAAAAGAGTCATAAGAATTGCAACTTTAAGGCAAGATTGTAGTGCTATTACATGGTAAAGGAAAACTTTTTATCAATAATTTTAAATCCATTAAATATGAATAATCATTTTGTGTATTTTGAAAGATAGAGAAGTTACTAAATAATGTAGGTGGTTTCTTCACCTCGATTAATGTTTCCCAATCCTGGTAATTTTCAGATGTATGGCTTTCAACTCCCAGTAACAATGGCTGTGCTTACAGGCAAATTCTGGGTACTAAAGGCCACACATCGGAAAATTGCTACTACACTTGGGAAACATTGAAAGTGATTGTTATGTGATCTTACATATACACATACATGTGTGTGTATATGTATTAACATTTATTATTACTATGACTCTACAGATATCCAGGATTAGTATCTGCAATTATTCATATGTAAATTTGGTACATATTACAATATATGAGAATAATGTAGTTTGAACTTTTTAACCTAGTATCAATATATTAAAACTTAAAGTCTCAAAGGTTTTGACACTTAACAGAGCCAATATCTAACATTTCCTTGCAAGAAGTTTATTGTATCTTCTGAAATTATTACTGATGATGTTTAGTTGAATTTCTTTTGCTACGTGTATTTCTCTATCCTTAATTACTGCGTAAATTAAATGCACAATTGGTAATTATGTAAGAAAGTCATGAACACTTATTTTGGATGAAGCATGATTCCAGAATAAGGATCCCTACCTCAGATTTTATGTGGAATAGAATATCTCTGAGAATTCAGAGAGTTGGGAGGCTTCAAAGTGTGTTTCTTAGAATCACATTTTTAAATTCCATGTCAACCAACCTCACCATAATTATAAAATGCTAATGTATACATTTATATATTTGATAAGTACATAATCCACCTTTCAAAATAAATTTTCCCAGGGCAGTTTACAAAACTTTAAAAACAAATCTAAAATTTAAACTGAAAATATACAAACTGAAACTAAAAGCATAATTAAAAGTGGAACTATAAAATAGTAGAAAGAATATAATTTATAAAGTTCTGTTACAGCAAAAATGTTAAAATGTTATAATAAAGTAGCAGCTGCTTATAATAAAGAGACCACCATGACAAAGTTCTATTCCAAGATTGCTCATTTAGTATATATCTCAGCAAGGATGGTATCTTAAGCAAAGTCTCAGATTTAATCATGTGAATAGGAACATGTAAAAACAGGCTTCTTTCCAATATATCATCTCACATTTTATTCCACCTTTTCTTCAGTTCAAGGCACTTTATGTACGAATCTTCTTTATTTGCCCTTACAATAACCTATTAGGTGGACTGAATTAAGAAACAGCAACTGGCCATATGTCATAATGGAAATTTAATCTTCCCAGTCATAGGGCTGCACTTTAGTAAGTACCTCCCACAGATTCTCTACAGTTAAAATCTGCATCTTTGAATTGGGACCAGAGACAAACTGAGATGTTGAAAATGTTTTAGTAATATTGTGATAAATAATGTCCATGATTTGTACAAAATGAAACTACCAGAACTACCAAACAGAAGTCATGATGACAAAGGTTATATGTTGTCCCTTTGCTGTCTTTAGAAATGTCTGCCTACCTTTCCACCTGTTTTCCAGCCAGTAGCTTTTGACAGAGGTACACTTGATCTGTAACCCTCTCTCTTGTGAATGGGAAAAGTATCAAGGGCTTTCATGTCACTACTGGAGATGCCAGTCCACTCTTCTCAAAGTATATCTACTTCTGAGACTTTGGCATAAATTGAGGATTTTTTTCTTTAATTAGCCATGAAAATTCCCTGAAGGTTTCTATAAATAATCTTAAGAATTCCAACCTTCATGAACCCTAGCCTTTGGAAATGTAGGAATCTTACACAGAATATCCTTACATAGCAACTTTTATCAACCTTTATACTCTCTAAGTTATCTGACCAAAATGGCCATGTTAAAACATGTTGTTTTATGATGGAACCAGCTGCTCACAAAACCATAGAAGCGCATCAATATTTTTTTCAAAGATCACTCAAACTTTTAGGTCCACCAAAACAAAACAATCCTTTATCCATTGCCTCTTCCAAAGGGACTATTAAAAAGGTAAAGGTAAATATTTCCCCATGGATTTTACCTCACTAGTTGTGACTGACTTTAGGGGACAGTGCTTATCTCTGCTAAAGAGCCAGTGTTGTCAAGAGACATTTCCACAATCATTTGGCCATCATGACATCATGCTGTTGCAAAAAGCATATGGCTAAACATAAAATACTGTTATATGCAGCATTACCACATGCTTATATGCAGTACCTATTCATCTACTCGCATTTACATGCTTTCAAACTGCTAGGTTCAACAAGTAACAGGAGCTCACTCTGTCTCACAGCACTCAAGTCTCGAACTACCAAGTTGTAGATCTGATCCCAAAGGAACAAGTTATTCCTGCATAATTCATTGACTTCTTGAAAATTAGTTTCTCTCACTCATCTTCAGCCCTAGTCTTGAAATATGCCTATTCCATGTCACAATTTGGGAAAAAGTCTCTTGATATTAGTGGATTCATTGATAGGTCAGCTATTGTCAGGCTTCTGGTTTTCTTGTTTCTTTATTGGGCTTTCAGTTCTTTTCAGACTTAACAAAAAGCTAGGTAGTGCTTGAGTGGTTGGAGCAGAAATTGCCCTCTAAAGTAGCTCCTCTTGCTTGATACCCCTCTCTCCAAACACCTGCTCTGAAAAACTGTCATTCTCCTGTTATAGCAATTTCTGATTGCTGAAGTCAGATGATATGTTTGTTATGCTGTCCTTAGTGGCCTGATAATGTAAAACTGATTTTACAGGATAACACTGCTTGTCTGCACAATAGACATTTCTGTGCCTTTGTTTTGTTTGTCTGTCTCCTGGTGCTTATTTTCCTATTATATAAGAAGGAATTACAGATTTGCTTGGCTTCTGAAATATTTCTGTTTCAAGAATAAGAATTCCTGAACCTCTAAAAACATGATAGTGGGGAAAGCAAATTCCTGACCTATTGGGGATAGTTCCAGTTTCAGAATAACCTTTCATGGAAACACTTAAACTGATTTTACTGTGTGATTATTTTTTGAAGCTGAGCTCCATTTAAATTGTACTCTGTCTCTTTAAAAGAAAACATTTCAGTAGTTCACATTGCAGTCCAGCTTCAAGAGAAGGGCTGCATCACCTAGCTAGGTATGATCATTCCACATGACTGAATGTATTTATAGATGAACTATTAAAAGAACAGAAATGGGAATGCATTTGATCTATTGTTGATAATGTGCAATATTAGAAGAAATATTAGAATGCAGTTATTGTTACATTGTGCCTTCCTACTGTGTTGGTATAACTAACAAATTCTTTTTTTTTTCTAAAAAAAAGATTTAAAATAACCTACTGTAAATGTGGACATTTCACCTCTTACTAATGAGAGATGAAGTATATAGCTGTGAAACTGACTCTGTTGGAGTGTTTTAACGCACACAATGTGTATGTGTGGAGTTATGAAAGCCGCCGATGGCCTTATTCATGAGTTATTTATTGAGGCAACTTTTTAAACAAATACAGTCTCCATTGGTGGTCTGCCACTTGTGTGTGTGTGTGTGTGTGTGTGTGTGTGTGTGTGTGTGTGAGAGAGAGAGAGAGAGAGAGAGACAGAGAGAGAGACAGAGAGAAAGAGAGAGACAGACAGAAAGAGACAGAGAATGAATAATAGAGATCATTTTCATTATGTCTACGTTTTTTGAATGACATGCATTCTTGTATCATATGCTGTATTTGTCTGCACTTCTTTTTATACTACAGTCACCTTGACTTAATATAGCAAATATACCTACATTGTACCTCAGTCTTGCCAATGCTGCTGTTTTATTTAGGCTTATCAAGCTTTCAAAAAGCTCACTTTTGAATCACATTCCAACTTTTTTTTCTTAGTGTCTGCAGCTCACTTACAAAGAGACATAAAAATGTAAACTGTGTTACAAAACACTTAAGGCTATTTGTTACACTTGTCAGCATAATAGGAACAAGATTACTGAGCTATATATATTGTGATTTTAACCATTTGTGCTTCAGTGTTTTACCTCAGAATAGAGTATGACTTTTCTAATTTGTGCAAGCCACAGTTTCAAAGGAAAATTCTGAAACATTCAGAGGTAGTGCAGGGTGCTTTTAAAACTTATTTAGAGTAGGAGAGAATTAATTTAGTTTCTCTCCTATTCAAAACCTCTCATACAGTTCCTCATTTAATACAAAGTTGGGAGATACGCATGATAAATAAAATTGGCTGCCAGTACATATAAAACAGATTTTTTAAAAAACTGCTACCTTTTAATATGTATTAACTATCTATCAAAATAAAGGTGAGCTAAAATTGTGGTGGGAAGGAGGAGGAGTTGACAAACAAAAAGCTCATGCCCTGCCCTCCTTCTCAGGGTTGCAAATTCCAGCTAAAACCAGGTTTTTTCCCTTTAATTTCAATAGATTTGAGAGCATGGCAGATTTATATACTGTCTTCACCCAACAGGAAAATGAATCTCTTTCATAAATACATTGCAGAATACATTGCAGAATGTATTCTTTCATAAATACATTGCAGAAAAGACCTTGGGAGATTAGGCTAAGATGGTGCCAAGGGAATGATCAGATAAGAGACAGCAGGTGACTCGTAGGTGGGGCAAGAGGCTCAAAAAAATTGTTCTTTCAGATCTGCAAGATTTTGGCAATGTAACTTTAAATGAAGTAGAATTAGTTAATCTGGTTGTGATTCCTATCTGATCTACTCTGCAAAGCCCAGATCTATCTTGCAAGACTGAAAGTATAATCCCCCCCATCTCCATTACAGCCTAAGAAAAGTCTCTTCTGAGCCTCTTGCCTCCCCCACCATCCAGCTGTGAGCTATGCTATCTCTTATCTGACCATATACTTGGCAAAATTTATATTCCTGGTTAGAATAGAGAGTGTTTTAAAAATATAAGAGTAAGAAACACAAATGTTCAGATGCATTTTTGCTGAACATGAGTGGCTTTGAAGATTAGCCTAAAACATGGCTGACTGAGAAATTCTAGGAGTATGAAATAAAGTGGCTATATATGGAGCGAGATTTAGTTAATGTGTTTGAAATTGCAGAAATAATAAAGAGGAGGAGCCTATAATTTAATCTAATTACAGTTATGATTTGTAATTTGGAAACTGATTGCTTCTACATGCCCTTATAAACTATTTTAATCAACTCAAAAAAAACACCAAAAGCAAAATTACTGTGTTAGATTTACTGTATAGTGATTTCTCTGGTAATTGTTATTACAAGGATATATTTATCCTGTATTTTGGGGCGTAAACATTCAGTTTTTCAACAGAATAATTTTAGCATTAATATGCTAGGGAATATAATTATAGTACCTTTTAAATTATTTTGTTCATTTCTGCATTCTGCCTCATTTACATTTTGACTTATTAGACAAATAATCTTACATTTTCTTAAGAAAACACAAATCTGTCATAGACAGGTTTAGTGGCCTAATTATATACTGCTTGAATTATTCAATTTTTTCACCTTTTATTCCAACTTCCATACTGTTTTAGAGAAAATATATTGAATATATTTGAACATATCTCCTTTTTAAAATATGGTTTCTTATATAAAGGTTATATCCTAAACTAAATTTTCTAAAATTCTAAAAAAAAGAAAAGAAATAGACTTAGAAATCTCTTTATTACAATAGATATTTTTTGAAGAAAATAAAGGTTTTAAATTTTATTTGTATTTCTTAATAAAGTTGGTAGAAATATTCACATATTTTAAAATGGAAATTTTGCGTTTTAAAAGATTCAACAAATGATGCCTAGTGTTTGAACAGTTTAACTGAAAAGGGCATTATAAAGCACAGCATAGACAAACTGATAGGTTGTATTTGTGAAAGATTTCAGAGAATCACTAACTTGTACAAATTCACTCTCCTTTTCAAATATTGCTAGATGTTCTGATACTTTTTGGCTCTTGCTCCTTTAATATACAAAGACGATTTTGATGGGAAGAGTCAGGTGAAGAGATTCATGAAGACACTTAACTTTTGTATCCAGCTCTTAGATGACAAACTTTCATTAATTGACAGTGGGAAAAATTTTATGCCTAGAATTGCCGTGATGCCTGTTACATGTATAATCAAGTTGGTGAATATGTGTATGCATGTGCACATGCCAGTTTTAACTCCTGACAACAGCCTAGGTAATCTGCAGTTTTCTTGATGAGGTTGTTTGGAAATGATTTGCCATTGCTTGTTTCCTAGGACTGAGAGAGTCACCCAGCTGGCTTTGTACCTAAGACAGGACCTGAACTCATGGTCTCTGGATTTCTAGCATGTTGTCTTAAACGCTTCCCCAAACTGTCTCTATAATTGCATTTAGAGCTACAAAATTGTTTATTTCATGATGATAAATTTACCCTTAAATTTGAAAAGTGAGCAGAAGGAACAGCCTCTTTGGCTTCTTTTCAGTGTTTCTAACACTTTAGTGTGTTGTTGAGTTTCTTTTGCAATTTCACTGCTGTCCACCTCTCATTGCTGCTCTTTTTTTTCCTCACGCTTGTCAATTAAATTCACGTTTCTGTGCTTTTTATATTCTGTTTTGTCTTTGTCTATCTCCTCCATGTCTCACTTTACAGAACCTTCATCAGCTCAAACAGATTCACACTTTGAGACAGATGAATGAGCAACTGCTGGCCGAAAACAGGGCTTTGACCCGGGTGGTAGCCAGGCTCTCGCAATCCGCTGAGCCCCCAGAGTCAGAAGAGCTATAGCACCTCCCCTTCCAGTTGATCTCACCTCTCCTTCCATTCTTCCAGGCAGGTCTTTGCTCTTATTATCTGTTCGAGCTATCTACTACTCATTCTACTTTCTTCCTAAACGTGTTTAATAAGGAGGATGATACCCCAATAGCAATGTGCCATTGAATAATTTCCTTTTCAAGTGCTCTTCCTTCAAGGTATAGTCCTTATTTTGGAGATATCATTCCTAATTTATACAGTTGCTTCTTTTCAAGGTATCCCTTTTCTCCATTGAGTTTTATATCAGAGAAAAATCTCCAATATAATTAAAAAAATTATTTTGGCTTTACTTTGCCTTTTAAAGACAGTGCTGAATAAAGTGTGAATGAAAGAAGTAGAATGAACGATCAGAATACAAGTGTGTGGTTGTCCCAAGTGGTATAATAGATTAAGGCAGCTATGGTAGAATAATGTACTTCTGAAAGAATACATTAAAAATTTTCACAAACTGCAATTTGTAAATGATCTGAGTTGGGACATACGGAGCAAGTTAAAATTTGCTATGCTTTGAATCATTGTATGTCACATAGTCCTCAACTTTATGAGTATTTGTTTAACAATAGTTTGAAATTATGATGGCACTCAAAAAAGTGACTTGTGATCATTTAATCACAATTTGGGTGCTTGGCATCTGGCTCACATTGATAACACTGCAGTGTGCTGTGGTCACATAATTGCGATTTGCTACTTTCTCAGCTGGTTTCCAACAAGTAAAGTCAGCAGGAAAGTGGATTCACTTAATAACTGAATTTCACTTAATTGTGTTAAAAATGGTAATAAAATTGGGTTTGGTCATTTGATGATTCACTTAATGTCTGCAAAATTCCAGTGCCAACTGTGTTTGTATTATACTACATACTGTGAGCTATTAATAAGACAATGAAACTATATTGAAATTACAGTTTGTAATTCAGTGTAGAAGTAGTTTGAATTCTAAACACAAGTCTAGTATAGTTTTCCTACTTTTGCCATAAATTATGCTTAATATTTTTCATATTTTATATATTAATTTGAGATATAAGTACCAGTAGTAAGTTATTTGATATTTTTTTTCATTAATATCTTGCAAACATCTAGAACAGTGGTTCTCAACCTTTTTAATGCCGCGACCCCCAACTGGTCGTAAGTCGAGGACTACTCAACTGGTCATAAGTTGAGGACTACTCAACTGGTGCAGCACCGTTTGCAGAATGAGACTTTTGGCAGGCTCAGCAGGGCAGAGACAGCCTGGACAATTCCTATTGGCTTTTGAAAGCCAATAGAATTAGACTCTATTCAAGAGAGTCTATTCTATTGGCTTTCAAAAGCCAATAGAATAAAAGGGAGTAGCACAGCTAAGGAAAAGGGGAAAAAATGGCGGACTGTGTTGTTTGGCGACCCCCGTGAAATGGTCGTTCGACCCCAAATGGGTCCTGATCCACAGGTTGAAAATCACTGATCTAGAAAGTGACATTTCAATAATTGTAGATGTAGAATTGTAATGTGAAAGATGTAGAACTACATCTTTCACATTAACCTCTATGCCAGAGAAGATAGCTAATAATGCAGTTAAGACTCTAGATCAGTCAGGTCCTGTTCAAGGAGCAGCTGGCAGCAATATATTCTCACAAATATATCTTGTGGACCAATTGTATCACTAGACTACTACATTACAGTCTATGTGGATTGCCCTTGAAAAGCATTCAGAAGCTTCAATTGATGTGGAATTCATTAGCACATGCACTATTGGGTGTCATAGTACACCCAACTGACAAGGCTACATGAGCTACACTGATTCCTAGTAGGCTTCCAAGTGCAATTCAGAGTTTTGGTTGTAACCTTTAAAGCCCTGAATAGCATGATGCCAGGTTACTTGTAGAATCCCAATGTTTTTTACTGATCTCACCAGATAAGAGAGTGAGCATGCTTTGGGTCATAATATCCTCGGGGGATCAGTCTCCCCCGAGATATGGACAGCATTGACCTGATAGCTATCCAGAAGGCCATGAAAACATCCTTTACTCCAGACACTGAGTTTAAGATGTTAATGGAACTCTAGCATAGCCATGGCCATATTTAATATGCCAATAGTGGGCCTCAATCTAGGTTTCCTTTAATGGATTTGTACATTTTGGATGATGTTTTTATTTCTCTTCACTGCCCAGAATATCTTAATTAGATGAGCAGCTATATAAATGTGTTCAGTGAATAAATAATGACTTCTAATTCTTGTGGTTCCAAGGAAATTCTGAAGGTCATTGACTTGATCTTGAAAATCCAGTATTTCTTTCATATTCTCATGTTTCAATTCTACAGTTTTCAGTTTTAAAATAAAAATTATTATATTTGACATTTATCAAAGTTGTAGTTGTTGTTGTTGTAAATTCATCTTGTGTTGTTATAAATTCATCTGTCAATTAATTAAGTATAGATACCATCAAGTCAGGCTCAACTCCTAATGCTTTCATGGACAAATACTCTCCATCTTGACTTATCTCTAGCAGTAGCCGAAATTGTATTCACTCCAAGATGGAAGTTGGATGGATAGAATCTACAGAGGTGATACCCTATACGATGATACCTGGAATAACTTTCATCCTTTGCATATCCAAGGACAGAATTCTCTGCGATCTAAGAGTGGACAGAGGTCTCTGTGATCTAAGCTCTGCCACATGTGGATTGGACCCTTACTAATGAATATCACCGGGGGGGGGGGACTGTGAATTGGTTTCAGAATGTAATCAATGCTTCTTTGAGGGAAGAGTAACTCTAGCAGAGATACCAGTTTTCCACTGTTCAAGAAACCAGTCCTGAATCCAACAGAAATGGGTAACTTATCCTGTCCTCAAAGTCTGCTTTTGTGGAAAAAGTGCCAGGGCCAAAGTTTGTCTGTATTCATGGTAGTTTGAATTCAGACTTTGATATGATGCGGAAATCATATTGGTCCCAAATGGGACTTTCATAGGACTTGAATGGAAGGAGTGTAATCAACCTTGTCCTCCTAGATTTCTCAGTATTTGTTAACCACTGAGAGTTGGAGGTGCCAGATTACAGTGGTTCCACTCCAATCTTAGTGCATGTCCAGGAATTGTGGAAGGCGACTAAAGTAAACCTCAAATATTTTCTTATATGAGTACTATAAGGCCTTAGGCCTTTCCTTTTTCCTGTTTAGTATTTTCATGAAGGTGTTGTGAGATGCCATGCACCAAATGAAATTGAAATTAGCATGCTGATAACCTCCAGTTGTATAGCTTTACCGACCACTGCTTTTAAAGCCTTATATGGCCAGGGAGCACCTATCAAGGATCTCCATCTGTTAATAAGCACGATGAGAGGAGGCCTGGTGGCAAGAATTCTCTGTGAGGGATCCCCCTATGAAACAGCCTATCCCGTGGGACTAGGCTGAGTTTGCTTTCATGGCCTCTATAATTAGTAAAGAAATGATTCTTCCAGAATACATTTAGCATTGTGGGACCGTTGATAATAAAATTAGTGTATGTGTATGCATAAACATTTGTACAGTATATAGCGCTTTTTTGTCATAAAACACCCAGAACAGAGTTCTGGAACCTTGTAGGGTAGGCAAGACGGGTTGTATGACGTGTGTGAATCCTGGCACCTTTTTTTTTTTTTTTTTACAAAAAAAGCACAGACAGCATATGTATGTATGTGTGTATGTACAGTGTGATATAGATACAGATAGCTCTTTACTGCCCAGACAAAGTAGATAAATTGCATAACTAAAATAACCTAGAGCTCTGCCAAGAATTTTCTCAAATTTCTTAAAATCTAGTCATTCACTTTATCTGTAGTTTTCCCTTTCTTACACTTTTGTCAACTTTGCAAAGCCTCCTATTACTCTTCCCAGCCCATCCATTTGCATCAGATGCTCAAATTAAGCAAATGGTTAGTTTTTGTCTGGTCCCAGATTGACTATTCTTTTGTCAGTCCATGGTAAACTTCTTCAAAATATATAAACGAAAGGATCCACAGTATTTTTCTTGCTCTCCCACTTTCACAGTCATACCTATCTATAACATGTATAGTACTGTGTTACAATCTCATCGTGTAGCTCAGAGTTGAACTGCAGATTTGATAAAAAGCTTTGTGTACAAATAAGAAAAACCTTATGTTATTTTTCTAACCCACTATTGTGGAGTCAGACTTGATTAAAATAGTCTCACCAGTTCTGGATTCCTTCAAATTGAGTAGATTCTATTAGCTTGTCAGTCAGGTTTTTTTGGAGTTTCACACCTCTTGTAGAGAAAAGAATTCCAGGATGATTTAAGGGAAAAGCAGGGATTAAATGCATCTTCAGAAATATTTTTGATTTGTTTGATTTGTTGATTAATTTGGATTCCTTTCCTTCATCATGCCTTACCAATCCAATTCAAAATATTGCCTCTCCTTTTTATGAGTAAACCATATTAAGGATTGCTTAATTTCAATATAATTGCCCTACTAAGAACTTGTACATATTTTTTATTCTATCATATGAAAATAGAGATACATTGAGTTATTAGTGGCCAATTGCACATTTGTATTGGCAAGAGATCCTGAATAAATTTGTGTTTTGGCTCCATCTTGATAACTTGGCATTTTTAAGCACACTTTATTAATACCACTTTTTCATAGTCCAAATTGTTAATCAACTAAAATGACATTTTACATTTCAAAAATGAAGAAAATTTAACCCAAAGTACCTTTTATTAGTTTATTTTGGGGAACACATAAGAAAGTAAAAGCCACTTTCAGTCTAGAAAAAAAAACCTGACAAATGTTTACTGAAAACATTTTCCACAAAAAAGTCCATGCCATTTTCTTCCCTATAGGTAATGTGAAATATGTGTTTAAATAATTGAAATAATACCTAGTTTTTGAGCAACTTATCATTACTGTTACTTGTATGTTTGTACTCTATAATATGTAAAAGAAGATCTACCTAAACCAGACTCTTTGATTCATAATTGATTTGTCACACAAAAATGAGATATACATATTTACAATTAATCAGTTTCCTTTCAAAATTAAAAAAAGACTATTGTTTTTCCAAATTTAGTTAAGTTTGTTATTAAGAAGAAAACTGGATGTTATGAAAAGGGTAGAGGTTTATTAGTTATCTCATTTAGAGCAGGGCTTTTCAACCAGTGGTATGGGTACCACCTGTGGTACATTGGCACCTGGCAGGTGGTACGCGACCATCCTAGAAAAGTGGTAGCAGGGGAGGGGAATGAGCTGAACCGGTGGCAGCACTGCACAAGCCTGAGCGAGAGACAGGTGGAGCTGCAAGGGCTCAGTGGAAGCACCAGGTTCAGTGCCGCTTTCCAGCTGATTGGTGCTTCTTCGGGGCTGTCAGGGCTCAGCGGAAGCGCCAGGATCAGCAGCAGGCTCCAGCTGGAAAGCAGCAGTGATCCTGGCACTTCTGTTTAGCCCAGAAGAAGTGCCGATCAGCTGGAATGTTGCAGCATCTCCAGGGTCTTGTGATTTACATTCAGATGCTTGGCAACTGATTCATATTTATGATGGTCACAGTATCCCAGGGTCATGTGAAGTGACCAAAACCTGCTGCAACCACCCAGCAGACGGGGGGAATAAAAACCAAACACCCCCCCACCCCCACTGCCAATCCTCAACAATAATGCTCACAACAATGAAAACCTTGGACAGGAGGAAGAGCACTGCCAGGCGGGCAGGCAGGTGTCTTGCTCGGCTGTGGCTTGGGGGGCACTTTTTTCAGTGCCATTGTAACTTCAAACAGTTACTAAGTGAACTGTTGTAAGTCGAGGACTAACTGTACTTTATCACTTTTTTCCTTTTTTTTTTTTGGTCATCAAGTTTTTGACACCTTGCTAGGCAACTGGTGGTACTCGGATGTTGCCATATCCTAAAAGTGGTAGCATGGGTGAAAAGGTTGAAAAGCCCTGATTTAGAGAGATAAGTCTGAAGAGAGGTGCCTATAGTATTTTCTGTCTTATGCATCAAAATAACTTGACTGATTTGGGGTATTTTATGCCTTGATATGGCTAAGAGCAAGGCAACATTTGTTGCTTTGTATCAACCAGTGAAATCATGTGGGTCAACACATAATTTTCTGTTCTGCATATATCTGGGATAATTTCCCTCTTCTGTTTTAGGAAGGTAAAATACTATTACACTGAGTAAGGAGAGTTGGCCATATGCTAAACAAAAGCCATTTCATATGAATAGAGCTTACTGTTTACATTACTCTATTTTTTCTCTCCTAACTTTGCCCCCCCCCTCCCCAGTGGCTGGAATGTTCTGGGGCAATCAGCACAGAAAGGTTTTGATGCTCTATCTTGTCTTTGAAACAGGTTTTGACAGAGTTGAAGTCAGACAATCAGCGACTGAAAGATGAGAATGGAGCACTCATCCGAGTCATCAGTAAACTCTCAAAGTAACATATTGAACAAAGGATGGGCAGAAAGAGGAGATTTCTGTGCACAAGCTGTCAACCCTGCCACCTGCTTCTGATTTTCCAATCGAAAGAACTGCTGGCAATTTAGTCATGGACCAGTTGGCAACATACACAGCTCCTTGCACTTGCTGGGCATTTTTATTTTGCACAGTGCTTACCCTGCCCCTTTCTTCTAAAAGCATGCCACACCACAAGTTTATTATTTTTACAGTATTGGAGTAATTTATTCAAAGAGACAAAGAGTGATTGGCACTGTCTGAACTATTTAAACCATCTGCTGTAAACCCCATATGCATCCAACCTTAATCTGATGTAAAGAAGTATCTACTGTAATAAGTAATATAGAAGTGACTATAGTGTCAATTGAACATGTCTTAAGATACTGTCATGGAATAGGAATAGGGAGTGAAATGGAATTACTCTTCTTCCTGGAATTTAGGAGTCTGCAATCTATGAAAAACATGATGGTTTATTTCTTTGGGAGTCTCATAATGGTGTCTTGCCTTGGAAATACATATTCTACGTATCTCTCAGTACTTAATATACTTTAATATTGGAGCCCAATAATTGTTTTCCCCTTCTTTCCAGCCCTCCTCAAGATGCTTCCTACTATTTTGTTTCATGGTTGTTTTCTCTAGAACTATTTAATAGATGATTACACCTTATAACTTCCACATTCTTTAACACACATTATGGTCCCTTTTTCTGTCAAGAATTCTGGTGGAAGGACGTCTAACAGCAAAAACTGCTTAGGGTGGATTTCCACTTGTATAAAATATGTAGGATGTATCTGCACAATCCATCAGCATATCTTTATGAGCAAAATAATTAATTTACCAGTGAAGTAATAACATTGTGGTACAAATAAGTTGGATTTAAGATAATGTTCAATAGACGCAAAACTGAAAACACAAAAGTATTCTCAGAGTTTAAAATGGAAGAAGGCTGATGGTTAGAGGTGCTTAGCCCAGTACAAAATGCTCTCTCAGTCTTGGTGGAGAGCCTTTTTAAAATTATACTAATGTTTGAGAAATTTAATGCAATGTTTCATTTGCGCAATTGTAAACATAAATGCATTTGTCTTTAATATCAACAGTAAGATCAGTAGCACTCACACCCTGGTTTCTGGTCATACTGGAAATGAATACATTAACTTTTATAGACTCTCAGAATACTACCTGCCTCAGAGACTGTGCTTCTCTAGTTATAACAATGAGATTTCACTTGCAGCACTTAATATATTTTTCCAAATCCTGGCTACTGCATTTATTTTCTTTCTCCCTTTGTATTCCAAAGCATGATATCTCATTTTGAAGCTACACTTTTTGATCTAGATTTAGTCAGTTTTCACACTGATTAGAACAGAGCCTTTGGAATGTAAGAAAAGCAGCTATACATAGGTACAAGTGAGCAGTAGTCTTCAGACCTTTTTGCCATCATTGCTCAATAGTCAACACAATGTGGCTTTTTTAATCTATTGTGGACTACTATAACAAAGAGATGACTGACCTTTTCTCTTTCATCTTTTTGTTCTGTGTACTCATGTATTCTTCTTGCTTTTATTAGCTACAATGAAATGCAGAATTTTGTTAAGCGCCAGGAGTTGCCACCTATGAGCTGACTAATTCAGATATTGGTTGTATAAACATATCAAAGTCTGATGTAGTGATCAGTGCATTTACTGTACTTAGAGCTTTCTAGTTTAGCTCTAAGGCTCTCAACAGCCCATTTGTTTCCTCTATTCACCTTTTGGGGAACTTTGGATATTGTCCAGGTTTCAAAGTAAGTCTAACAACTATATATGGAAGCTAAATACCGTAAATGCCGGCGTATAAGGCGACTTCCGCGAGCGCTGAAATCGACGCCAAAGATGGGGGTCATCTTATACACCGAGTCGTCTTATACGCCGGAAATACTGGTAGTTTCCGGCGTATAAGATGACGTTCTAGGAATGCGGCCCAGCTATAAAGACGGGGGTCGTCTTATACGCCGGGTCGCCTTGTACGCCGGCATTTACGGTACATTTTGTCATTGCAATGAATTTTATTCATGATATTGCTTTTCTACTGCCTAACTTATTTCAGTCCCATAGAGGATTGCAGGGGGATATGAACAAAAGATTTTTAGTAAGTCCTGTCAAGCTCTACCATAAACAGTCATGAACATGAAAAAATAATCATTCTGTAAGAGTTCCTGCATACTACTGTCATTTTATACCTGGAATGTAGTAACTTAAACCAACCTCAGTTTTAATATCCAGAAATCAAAGGAGAAACATTAATAAGCATACTGTGAAGAATTGTGCCCTATCTAGTCTAGAATTTTCTGAGCTGATTAATCATGATACAATCCAATATGCTCACCATAAAATGTTTTATTGGGGGGGCAAGGGGATAAAAACATGGATGTCATTAAGATGAATGGCAACATATTAACAGTTTAGACCTAAATATTTTTTTCTTACCTTCATACTGTTTTATCCTGATGCAAAGAAAATCTTAGTCCAGTTCCAAAAGCTGAAATATGAATGAGATTTGTTCCTTCTCTCAAAAAATGGCGAAAAGGAAACTCTTGAATGGAAGTTATTTATTTCATTTGAATTAAACACTACAACTATCAACCCAAGAACTAGTATATGGTTTAATATCTTATTCTAAAATTTTCATTTGAAACCAGGAAGTATTTCCAAGAAACTCCCTGATTTAATGAGAGGTTGAATGTGTGCATCGGCAAAAAGACCTGTTCATGTTTAAATCAATTATTTTAAGGTTTTTTTTATATGATCAAGTAAACTTTCCTCAAGAATTCAGGACTACTTGTTTTTAAAAGATATCAAGAACAAAAATATTACTCCCGTCATTGGTTATTGCTCTGACCTAATTAAGTTTAGATTCGGATGAATGTTCTGTTTTAATTGTGCAGTCAGCTAAAATGTTCTCTGCATAAGTTGCAAATGATAGAGGAGAATGGTTGAAAGTCTAGTCTGTGACATGAATGCTTTCAAGCTTGTGGATAAGAGAAGTTTTTATTTAAAATGGGAAATGAATGGTTCTTCTTTGGTTCTTGTTTCTGAAAGCTTTCCCCTGTGAATTTTTCCAAATCCTTGTGCAAACACTTTAAGAAGCATAAGAAGAAAAACAATTTTATTCCTTTCAAATCGAAAGGAATGTTCAGTGGGATTTGGCTACTAAGAATTAAGTTTTATATGAAATTAGAGGTTTTACATGTTAAAAAACTAAGTATAGGAAAACAGCTATAAATAGGGAAGAAAGTCTTACTAGCCATTTAGTGATAGATTGGTTTACATTACAAGAAGGCTGTCTTCCTAGTAATATGGATAAACTCATAGAACATAAAAGGTTGAGGGAAAAGCATTTCAGAAGACAGGATTTTGTAGGTGCAAGAGCAAGTAGATATGAGTACATTTGTATTTAAGAAAAGTTTACTTAGTATTTATTTGTTTCTATCCATATTATTTTACTGTTAATGGAAACAATTCATGGGTGAAATCTGGATGATCAGGGAGCATTAGATGAATCTAACTTGATCATTTTCCAATGCATTTGATTTTTACTATTGGAAACTAATCTAGAGTCATTGGCATACCACTTTCTTCTTTTCTCTTAAGGGATGTTTATATTAATAATTACCATTTAAAACACTTATTCCCATGGAATAACTCAACTATAACACTAAACATGTTGCTGTTTGCTGATAAAGCAGTGTTTCCCAAACTTGACAATTTTAAGGCATGAGGACTTCAACTCCCAGAATTCCACAGCCAGCAACGCTGGCTGTAGAATTCTGGGAGTTGAAGTCCACATGCCTTAAAATTGTCAAGTTTGGGAAACACTGTGATAAAGCATTGAATATAGATTAAACACAACCCATGGACTATCACTGATACATAAAAGATTAAGGTTTGTTATTTCTTAGGACAAAAAATGAGATACTTATGGCCCTTCAAATGATTCTGAAATCTCAGCATCCGTCACCATTGAACATGATGGTTGAGGATTCTGTAGTTCAGTAATTTCAGGACACTTCACTTCCCCCATTCCTGCTTTAGACTAAAGTTAACATTTGTCCCTAACTGAATGATATAAATGTAAAAAAAAATGTAACGTATATGTCCCTTCTTGGACATCTAATGAATAACCAACCCATACAAATATTTTGTTATTGTGAATGTAGTCCTCTGCCCCCATTTAAACCTGGACCATTGGGTTATCAAGTTCTTTCAAATTACTAGGATGTGAAAAGTAACCAAAATATTTTCCCCAAATTGTGGAGGGTTTTGAGGAAGAGGACCCAGTGTACACCAATAGGACTTCTACAGTGTATATGCAGATGTCTCTCAACACATTCTTTTCAATTATTTTAGTGCTTACCAGAACCTAAAAATGAAGTTATTTTGACAGGATTTTTCGCAAATTGAATGTCCCCTCACAAAGAATTGTCCTTGACCATTCACATATATGCATTTTTATGAAGTCCTTCAGCTTTGCTACAATAGGCTTCGTTTTTCTCTCTTTGACCTTCCAGCTCCACTCAGCTTGCTGCCATGTTAGCTAACCTGAGAGGAAAGCTTCTGACTTCGGGATATTAAATATGGGAAGCAGAAAGTCTATATCTCAAAGGCAACTATAATATCTTTGTTTCAAGCTTTCAGTTTCCCAGGACTTTTTCTTTGAATGGTGTGTTTCGATCACATTTATTCTGTGTTTGAAATATTTTTGTGTGATTCTACTAGAGTTAGCATATTCCAAGAAGAGTTTGCTTTTGTTTTTGCTTTTTTAACCAAGATTACTTCTTAGCAACTTACTGATGAATTCAATCACTTCCCAAGATTCCTTTATTTCATGGGGCAAGTTGAACTCTGGGTGAATATAACTTTGTATGTTCTTGAGCCAACAGAAGGGTCCAAATTATGTTAAAATGTGTATCTTTCCACTCCTGTTTAGTATATAATATTGAGGAAAGTCAAAATCTCTTACTGTAAAAGCTATTCCTGAAAAAAGAACAGCATCCTACTGTTGGCTCATTAACTTCCCACATGCAAATATGCTAAGTGTTTTCTGTTTTTAAAAAATATTTTACAGTTCTTTGTAAATAACTAATTGGAGAAAAGAGTGGCTTGTGCGTGAAGGAAGAGAATGTATTTTTATGCAATGTTTTTTGAGTGGCCTTCCAAATTTTGAGATGAATGTTTTTGTTTTCCTGATTGTTACATAGTATTCTAAGTATTATATGTTTGAAAGTTTGAGGATAATATTCACATCTATATTGCTTGTAAACACAACAGTATTTATAAATGAATAAAACAAATGCTTTAATGTTGTCCAAATGTCTTAACTAATGAAAGTGTATGTTTTCCTGCAGTGAGACTTATTTCCTTAATGATGAAAACAATTTCTCTTTTGATTCAAGTTTCCTCATCACTTCATATATTAGTATTATATTTGTTTGACTCTTAAGAAATAATGTCCAAGAGCTTAGTGCTAAGCATAATCAGATGTAAAAATGAAGCAGCGGTATTGAGAATTTGTCTGAACAATGTGGTGAATCAAGTCAGACTAGGAATTCTCTGATATGAGGAAGTTAAGAAGGATTTCACATTGTGATGAAATAGCCATATGAACATTTTGCATTGCTGTTTGAAATGACTTTCTGAAACAGGATCTGTCTGCCCATTTCTTCCCAAAGTGACAAATGATAAATAGAGCTGTCTACCTGCAACTTGGTTCAATATGCAAATATGGAGTTTCAGTCTCAGTATAGAGGCACTAATCCAGTGGTGGCGAACCTATGGCACGGGTCCCAGAAGCGGCACTCAGAGCCCTCTCTGTGGGCACGTGTGCCATCACCCCAGTCCTAGGCCTTCAGCTGGGTATTATAAAACCTTTTCACTTTAGGCCTCCGCCACTGTATGCAAAAAAAAAAAAAAAAGGTTCAGTCAGTCAATTTCAACTTCTCGCGGGGAGAAAAAAGATCTTGCAAAATTGGAATTGATTGATTGAACTTTTTAGTCCCACCCAGTGTACCGTTACCACCACAGCCACACCCAGCCAATGGGCTACACCCACCCGGCACCCGACGATGCATAACTGGGCTTTGGGTTGCAGTTTGGGCACTCAATCTCTAAAAGGTTCACCATCACTGCACTAATCTATGGAGTTCTTGGTGTTCTCTGAGCTTGGTTGTTTTCTTGCTGATGTATCATTATCCAACTAGGTAACCTCATCAGTGCTAGAAGGGAATGGGGTTTGTTTTCTGTTAATATACCAGTGGCTTGCCCTGTCAGTGTTGATGGGAGTGCTAATTAGTGTACTTGGGAGAGGCATGAATCTGTTGATTAGCTTTTAAATACCAGAACCCTGGTAGACATGAACACATGGCCCTGCTCCCTGCTGCATTGCTTCATTTACATCGATAGGAAAGCATTTTTCTTCCTGAAGAGGCTGAACCACTCACACAGTAGATGAAGAGTATGTTGCATTAAACCACCTTAAAATTCTACAAAGAGTGCTGGTTGCCAAAGGAAGGAACTATTTTCTGCAGGATAGGAGGCAAGGAAAACCAGATGACTTTGGTGTCTTTGTGTGCCATTGCATCAACCTGATCAGAGACAGAAACACTGTTCTATGAACTGCCATCACATATGACAAAACTGCCTGACCAAAAGCTGAATCAAAAGGAGCATTTTTTTTCATATTCCTTATGGCGACTTTTTTATCCTTGCTTTATTAATAATTCCTTACAGGCAATTGCTTTTTGTGGGGAAGATAGATAAATGTTATTAAATCCACAGGGGTAATATTTTTAAAAAAATGAGAATCACTGAAGGAAAGCTACCATCAGCATTCCACAGTGTAGGAAAGGAAATAATTCTTCTTAAACAGCACCCATCCAAGGTTTTAATACAAGAGCGATTGCCATGGCTGCATCTCAACTATGACAGCAATCCTGTGCTAAGAAATTGTGTGTTTGTTTTTCTACAGAAGATATTCAAATGTAATATTAAAAAGTTGGGATATTTTGGAGAAATCATTGTGTGTTGCAGTAACTGACAGGACTAATGTATATAGCATGTAATTGGCTGGCAGATAACTAAGGCAACTGAGGTACCCATGTATTGCAAGTTGTATTCCCCACTTTTCTAGTTTGACCACAGAACACTTTCATCAATACCAATACCAGGGTATTCTCATCAGTGATAAATTGGTTATTGGCCCTGTTCCAGAAGACAACATAAAGTATGTTTACTCTTGCTGTTTCCAAGTCACACAAAGCTCAGAAGTCAATGGATGGCTACTCTGTTACAAGTGAAATAAAATCTAATTATTGTGCAACCTGAAAGTTGAAAAAACCCACACACAATGGAATTGTCATGGGGATACATTGCTCAATAAAGTTTAATACTGTGCATTTTCCCAAAATAGTTAGCTAATCATTCACATACACTACAAAAAGGTTTTGGCTTTGGGGTGCAAAATTTGAACCATAGCCTGCATTTGTTGCAGTTTAGTTTTGGAGAAAGATTCAACAGCAGGAGTTACCCATGTTTCTTCCCTTTAGACAACAGGAGGAACATGACACTTTTTTATTGGAAGGTTTTAGAAAAATTACAGGTACAGCCACAATGTTCCACCTGCCACCCTAATGCCTAAATCCTATACCAGAGGGAATAATCAAGCCCAATTTCAATAAGCAAAATAATCTGGAAAACAAGTAACTTCTTGTACACAATTGAATTTATAATTACAGAATAGAAACGCACAGGTTGGAAGGACCTCTGCTGTTGATTTGTGAGAAATGTGCAGTTAGCTGCTCTTATCTTTCAGATTTTCTCCACATAATTGTTAGCCCCAAACCAGGAATTCATCAGAAATGTGAGCTCTGAAATGCCAGTGCCCCCACCTGTTGGCCAGTAATTTTTTAGTCACAGTCAGTGGAATGGCTCTTTTGTGCATGAAGAAGCAGGAAAATTTAAGGAAGCATATTTGTGGATAAGGCTTTCTGATCCAGGACAAAGTCCAATCATAGCAACAGAGAGCCAACCCAGAAATGAGTCTAAATGGGTGCACATGCATTTGACTTAACAAAAGTGTTTTATTTTGAATCAGGTTATTCCTCTGTAGACTACAGGAGCTTCTAAGAAAACTCACCTCCTCCCGTCTTCTAACTTAGAAATGATCCAGTTTCTTCTCCCTTAATGACCTCAAAAATAAAGTGAGACTACAACCCTCTAAGGAAGGCAAACCTGATGATACAGTAATTGGGGAGAAAATTTGCAGTTTAGCAAAGAAGGTCTGCTTCACTGCTGAGGCCAGAGAAGATTTGCAGCAATGTGCCTAGGTTTCACATACAAGTGCAAAATATTTGAGTATCCTACTTTGAAGAATTCATTTTTATAGCAGTGTGTGTGCCACCCAATCTGATCCCCTTCTGGGTTCTTCTTCCAAGAATCTCAAAGAAATGTCTGTTTGCAGACATTCAAAGCTTGGGTCTAAAGCAATAGTATTATCTAACTATATTCAAAGTGTATTTCTATGCATATTATTTTAATAACTCTTTGCTGCAACCTTTCAGGTTTGTAGTTTGATCCATCAATTGCACCTAGAGATCTGAGGTACATTTTGTCTAAATTGAAATAGGATTTGAAGTAAGGCCTTTTTAATTTGGATTTCTCGTTTATGTCAATGCATGTATGATTGCACCTATGTCAGAAATACATTTTCCAAGCACCTTTAACTGCACAATTGGCAAGCTGGTTTGCTAGTGATTATGATTTTAAACCAAGCTCTTTATAAATATAAAAGGCAAGCTATGTAGATATAAAGGGAAGGATTGTATAGAAATCCTGGTGGCCTTAGAAATATTGTTTATGCTGTATGATTGAGATTATATTAATCTGGTGTTTCCTTAACCATGTGGTAATTGGACCTTGAACTCCAGTCCCAAAGGTGCTTTTTCACGAGGCAACTGGACTTTCTTGTTTTTCTTGGAAGACATTTCACTTCTCATCCCAAAAGCTTCAGTTTCTTTGTCTTACAGGAATAGCAATTTTTAAAAGTTGTACAATGAGACAAAATCATCATGCAGTTGGCAAAATTGTCTATAATCTTTGTGACAATCAATTTCTTGGTCTATTTATTCTTAACTCATAGTTATTAATTCTAAGATCCAACAAGTTTGTTGTGTGTACTTTGTAAATAAACACAAAGAACATCTAGATATTTCAGCTAATTTCTTTAATAAGGAGACACGTATCATTACAAAATAACAGGTTGACAATAAAGACAGAAACAGTCCATAGGGAAGGGAGCATTAAAAGCAGCTTCCTGCAGGCTTAGGGGAGTTGAATTCATGTTGCACCTGAAGTAGGGAAGATACCTGGAGATGAAGACTCCAGTAAATTTAGTCAGTTTGGGAAGCTTCTACATCACAAAGAGGAAATATGGCTGGAATGGGAAGGAGCTGAGGTCCCACCCTACACCTGAGTATCAGAAGTCTGAAGCCTTTTGTTACCTAGCCTTTAAGTGGGTCATCATGAATATCTCTTCATACAACTGTTCTAATTTGGAGGTTGGGGTGCCATCATCTCTCTTTGCAGTTATGCATTTAATAGGAGTGTCAAATGCTATTAGGTGGTCAAATAATGATGTGGTGATCTTTGTTCATAAATATAGTGCTAAAGGCACAAAAGCACCTGGCACTTTAAAGCAGATGGGAAAAATCCCAGATAGCACTGTATTTTTCTTCCTGGGCCATTTGCAACACTTCTGCATTGCTGCCATCACTGCTTAGATTTCTATAGTTCAAGTAGCATATGAGGAGTAGTTTAGTGGTCCCTGATGACCAAGTACACTGTCTTAATCAAAACTGCCTTGATGATCTTCAGATACTTTATTAATACTGCACCACTTTAAACACTAGTCTGTTTCTCTCAAGATTGAGTCCTGGTCCTCTTATCCATAAACAACCAGTTATAAAATTACAGGAAATAGAGGCTTCTTTGCCATACACTCCTTAAGCACAGAAGTGATTTTAGTTAAATTATGCTAGATAGCATTCTGAAAATTCTAGCTAAAAAGTGCTATCTTCATAACATAAACCTTGATATGCTCACCAATATTTCCTGTTTGAAGCTGTGTAACCAAAGTGTAATGTCCATGTACACAAAACATGGTTGCATCAGTTGTAGGTGTCTTAACCACTAAGAATTCTTACTGAAAAAGGCAGCCACTATTTTAGGCAGTAAGGCTGTGCAAGCTTTGAAAATTTACTTACAGTTCACTTTAAAAGCTGTAGTATCTTTTTCTCAGTATTCCAACAAAGTCTTGAAAAAAAGGTGGCTACTTAGTAAGACAGTTGCAGCAGTGGTGTGAGAGCTGAAGCATTTCTTCCAAATAATTTTGAAAGCATATATTTTATACTCTGTTGCCAGGCATAAAGTGACAGAAACCGTCAAACTGCTAGTATTTGCCAAATAGCTCTATTTTTTCAAGCAAATAGGAAAGAGCTCCAATGTCAGTTACTGCTTCTCTATTCTGGAAAACTGCCCAGCATTTAAATTTCCCCCAACATGCCTGAGTAACACCATGAGAAATTCAAACGATGGTCAGCCTCCCAGGTATAGCCACTGCTATCATAATTCTTGCCAAGAGGAACAGCCAAATAGGTTATGAGCACTGATAAACCTCCAGATGTTCCAGTTCCCAAATCTGCCACCAGAGCCCCTATTCACAGGCTAAGAAAAGGCTTCAGACCAATGCCATTCATAGCCTAACAAGGTCAGACCCCAGGCAGGGCCTCAGCCTCAAGCCAGCCTTATCACTCATCAGTGACCCAAGTGGATAACATAACAGTTAGACAGAAAGACAGACAAAGAAAACAGGGACAGGGAAGCAGAGAGAGCAAGGATCACCTGTTAGCCAATCCCCCTTTCAGGATCCTGGCAGCCTGTGATCTAATATGGCTTCTAAATTTGCTTCAACAGTAGAAGGTTTCAACACCACACAGAACATTGAAGCTGCAGTATTGTGGCTATCTGAACATAGTAAAAATGCCACCAGTTTTGCAAATATTAATTACACAAGACACTGATCAAACTTACTGCCATCTTGTTGGTGTTAAATCTTATCCCACCCCTCCCTGCTTTCACCGAGTATATATTTTAATGGATCAAGCATGCTTTGTTGCTTTTTTTGTTTTAAAAAATTATTACTTTTTATTGAAAATACATGTATGTTGTTACGATCATTCTCTGATTTTTTACACTCACCCTCTATTGCATTAGGTAAAATAAATTCATTCACACCACATTTTAAAAATAATTCTGTAGCCTGGCTGTATTTCTAGAAAATGAATGATAATCCACATATTGTACGAGTTTTGCTTTTGCATGCTTTTACTTAAATACTGTGCTTGTTGTCATGCATCATTTATAAGAAGGTTGTATTTATGTTAATATTAGATCTCTATAATCATTTTATACATAAGAACACACAAATGATGGGGTTTGAATGAGGCTTAGATGGCTTAATTGATTCATTTTCTCAACCCTTTTATGCAGAAAAGAAATTCAACAAAATATATTACACTGATTGTTAAACCATTTTAAACCATAAAAATAGAAGCCGTATTCAATAAAAGGTTATGTTTTGATTTATTAGTACTACTATTTCCAGTTCCCTGCTTTCAGATAGGGTGGTTAGCAGAAGGAACCAAAGCAGGTACGCATGATGAAGTAGCCATTTTGCCATATGAACCATTAAAAATGAAGATACTCAACTGTTTATTCTAAGCTAGTGAGAGTACAGCAGCCTTCTTGTACCTCAGTGATATCTTCTTTCCATTGTTCAGCTAGAGTCAATCAAACTGACTAGAAATACCTTTTAACATGAATTGCTATGTGCATCCAATATATTATTAACTAGCCAAGTCTATCAGAACCCTTGCTTTCAGCACATTTGTTTGTCTTTCTTCTGGTAGAAGTATCCATCAAATGTGAAGTAACAATGTGAGTAGAAGCACTATCCTGGGGTATAAGCACCAATGCAGTTAAGCAGTTCAGGTAGGCATCTGTTTTGTAGTATGAATGAAGGAGTGAGTTATAATGGATACAACATATAAGTACAAACAATCAAGCCAGAAATGGATATGAAGTTTGAGGGCTCTATAAAAAGTGTTCATTTCAGGTCAGATCAGAGTTACAAATCAACACATTTAAATGGCACATGTTTCCTATTAACATGTCTGCCTTTAAATAATGACCTCTTGAAAAGCAGCTAAGAAATGAACTAATGACAGAATGATGAGGATGGGGCCTGGGGATGTTTTTGCAACTCAGAGCAAACATTACTTTCAAACAACGGAGAATGCAAAACCAAAACTGATCCCACATTCTGTAGCTGTGGAAAGGATTCTTCAGTCCCCACTGGTGATAAAAAGGAAAGACAAAAGGACTATTGTCTCTGGAGACAATATTTTAGTTCAGTATTTCTTAAACTTGGCAACTTGAACATGTGTGGACTTCCACTGCCAGAATTTGAGTGGAAGTCCATGCATCTTCAAGTTGCCAAGTTTGAGAATCACTGTTCTAATTGATTACAGCAAAAATAAGAATTTGTTTGTCAGACCCTATCCAAACTATAGGCAACTCTAAGAAGAACTGCTTCAATCCCTCAGTCTTATACATAGCAGTTTTAAAGAGATGATGCCTAATTTCAGTTCTGCTTACCCTGAAAGGCAGAAGACCCAACAAGAATATGATCAGCAAAATTCCATTCCTTCCTTCTTCCAGCTAACCTTAGACATGATATAACAACAATCCCCTCAATGGTTTATAATCTCACCAGGAAAGGTACCTTACTTGTCAAACTTTTGCTTTTAGTGGAAAGAGATTCATCCTTTTCTCAGAACATTCTCACCTTAGAGCAGTTCTGCTCTCAAGATCAGTGAAGATGCAGTCTAAACCAAAACTCATATTTGATTTCAGAGCTCCACCAGGATGCATTAATGATGCTTGAAATCTTATATTGTTGCCAGCTGGCAGTATTTAAAGCTAAGAGGCACAATAAAGGAATTGGGCACACCTTTCACTTACTCCTTTTCTTTGTAGAACAAGCTTGCGTCAAACTTATTTCCACAGAAAAGTTCCATTAAGTCTAATTTTTCTCAGTAAGCATATAAACAATTACATACACCTCTTCAGAGCCAGTGATGAACAATTTCAATAGTCCCTTTGTGCAGTTAGGGCCAAAGTTCCAAGTGTGATAGCTCACACTGAAGCAAGGTAAAATTATAACTATTTAGATGTAATTAAACAAGGAAGGGAATTTGGGGAGAGCATACAGAAAGCTTTCAACTGTCTTCTCTCTTTGCTTGGATATACCAAGGCAGCTTATTTTGAAGCATTTAAGCAGGTAGTAATGTTTCTCCCTCCTCACTAATTGTACAGTGGGTTAATCAGGTGGAAATAGGTAGAAAAGAAAGAAGAATGCTTACAACAAATTGAATGAAATACTTTAAGAACTAGAATCTGAACTCAATTGTGCAATTTTCATCTGTATCAATCTGTCTATCATTTGCATTGATTCTTATCCTTAGAGATCTCACACAGGAACCTCAAAAATCCTTCTGGCTTCACCTTCAGACATGGGTTCTTAGTTTGATTTGTTTACATTTTAGTTACAAGTGGTCCTTTGATTACTTTGGTCCATATTTGCAGCCTAAATGATGCAGCAATTATAAAGATGATCTCACTTGGAAGGTTTTTTTCTATTTTAACGTAAGAGGCGGTGACAAACAAACTATTCTTTGAATATATAGCACTGCTCAGTGAGGAATCAGAATGGAATGCTTTGAGTATTAGCAACCTGCTTTTTGTTAGGCCCTGATCCCTTACAGGGAACAAAACTAGCACAAAGACCAAGCAACTAATATCCTTGAAGGCAATGCTGGCAGATGGTTAAAGTTATAATTTAGGACCAGATGCAAGATAAATAGGTACAGCCAGAAAAAAAAACTGCTGAATACACTGGAACCTTAGATTTCTTGTTTCTCTCTCCTCTTAAAACTATCTGATTTAAACATCTGTTCCTATTGTATCTATACTTACACAACCACTAGTCAGACACAAGTCTGAGCTCTGCTCACTCCGCCTCATAACTGGAAACCATTCTTTTACTTCTATCAACCCCAATCAATTATTTACCAGGGATATTCCAGATGAAAGCAATTCAGTGGTCACTGATAGAACAGCTACTCTCTCAAACTTTCCCAGACTCATGGTTTTGATGTTTCACCCTCTTTTCATTAACTCCTAATTCTATATTAAACTCTAAAAAGAAGCTTTTATTTCAATATCTTAGTTTCTAGCCCCCATTAACCTCTTTCCATTACCATCAGTCTGAAAAGATATCTGTATCTGGCACTATATTAAAAACAAAGGTGGGGGGGGGGTCAGAAATCAGTGCAAGCACTTGGTAACAAAGATAATATGGCTTGACTTTCTGGGATTAGCAAAGAAATCATGAATGCTTTGGCAACCAGACAAGAGAAGGCCCTGTTGCTTTTGATGTATCTTTGGTCTTTTGATTGGAATGGATTCACTTTCCCACTAATTTCTGGCTTTGCTCCCTTAATTAAATGTGACTGGTGGGGGGGCAACGGGGAGAGAAGGGGGGAATTCCCAACTGATAGTACTTTTTTTTTCTAAATTAAGCTTTCTTAAGATACTTATTGCACTCTACTAGCCACTAGATGGACCTTCCTGTTGTTTCTAACCCATCACTCATCTAAAATTTCCTATCTTCAGCATTAGAAAAACACAGTCCTCAGTCTCAAGCATTTTTTTCACATCATTTAAGTTCTAAATTCATAAAAATAAACATTTTCCACTAATTAATCTGTAGCACTCAACAGATTTGTGGTTTTAAAAGAAGAATGGCAGTAACAAGGCATGAAAGCAAATGTCTGCAAATCAACCGAGGCCTATCGTTTTTATCAGATTTGCAAAGCTGCCTGAGACTCTTGACATAACTTTTTCTGATGCATCTAAGCTTGGCACTGCTACCAATTAGATGACTATCTTAGAAAGAGTGAAATCTTCACATAAATTGATAGCTTGTGAAGCCTGGCATAAATATCCCATAATGTTTGGCTTTTTTTTCCCCAAGAAAAAGGATATTTTTGCACTCTGTCTTCCACAGAAGCATGCATTTGTAGATTTCATGCTCCAGTGATCTCCTGGTACTGCTCCATTGTTCTAATTAAGAACAGAAAATTTAAAGGTTAACAGAAGACCCACTATATTAGATAGCTATTACAGGCAATTATCATTTGGCAACTTGTATGTTTCAAACCTTAGTCCTCTTATTACAGAGAATTAATCCACTACCTATCCACATCTTCCGAGATGTCCCAGTGCCAGTATTGCTTTTCCTGAATATTCCTGATAGATGGCTAATGGCCAAACCTCACTGAACACAGTTTTGCAGGAACGCTTTTTCATACACCTTGCTTTTTTTTTTTTCCAAAGCAAGCACAGTGTTATTTGGTCATCTCACATTTTCAGACTCTGGTATCATCCTGTAGCACAAGGTCTCATTTAAGGAGGAAACTCCCAAAACAAGCAAAAGCAAAGCTGCTTTGTGCGGTTATTTGTGGTGGTGTCAGGAAGACCCAAGTAAAAAGCTTGCTGTATATTTGAAGAGAAAATACAAAGAGAGATGGTGGAACATGCAGCAAACCAACTACTTGGAAGAATGTGAAAAGAAGGAACCACCATGATTTTAAACCACTTCTTCCTGGATACTCTTGAGTTCATCCGGATTCCCTTGCAGCCATCAAAGAAAGAATGTTGCAGCTTAGAAAAGAGAACAAAAATTAAATGTTGCCTAACTGAGGTATTGATAGCTCTGGATCACTTTGAATGTTCATTAGGTGATGTTGGGAAATGGAGCTGCCTATTTGTTTTTTCCAAGAGCTGCATCCACCTCTTCTTCAGGTTTCAAGGAGTGCCACTGGGCAATGGGGCGGCGAGGGTTGGCCAGCATGTCAGACCAGTGCCTGAGCTCTGTGCCTGAGGCATTGTTGCCAACAAAGACTTTTCCAATAGCTTCATTCTTTCCCAACTTGTCATAATCCAGAACAGTAATTACAACTTGCACTTTCTGGAGAGAAGCAAGAAAACAGAGATGGTTAGTAAGCCAAATTAACAAAATAACATAATAACAGAGTTGGAAGGGACTTTGGAAGCCTTCTAGTCCAGGTCCTTGCTCAAGCAGGAGTTCCTATACCATTTCAGACAAATGATTGTCTAATCTCTTAAAAAATCTCCAGTGATGGAGCACTTGCAACTTCTGGAGGCAAGCCATTCCACTGATTAATTGTTCTGTCAGGAAATTTCTCCTTATTTCTAGGTTGCTTCTCTCCTTGATTAGTTTCCATCCATTGCTTCTTATCCTGCCTTCAGGAGCTTTGGATAATAGGTAGACTCCCTGTTCTTTGTGATAGCCCTTTAGATATTGGAACACTGCTATCTTATTAACCTTTGTCCCTTCTTTTCATTCATACCCAATTCCTGCAACTGTTCTTGTTATGTTTTACCTTCAGTTCCTTAATCATCATTGTTGTTCTTCTCTGCACTCTTTCTATAGTCTCAACATCTTTTTTATATCATAGTGACCAAAACTGGATGCAATATTCTAAGTATGGCCTTACCAAGGCATTATAGAGTGGTATTAATACTTCATGTGATCTTGATTCTATCCCTTTATTAATGCAGGCCAGGAGTGCTTTGGCTTTTTTGGTAGCTGCAGCACACTGCTACTAGTAAGATCTATGATATAATTCATGGGCAAAGAGGAGAGGATCTTGCAAATATAATCTAGTATTTTCTCAGTTCTGGCTGGTACTAGAAAACATGTATTTGTTCATCCAGACTTTTACATGAATTGATGCTGCTTTATTCCTGGTTGCTGTTGTCATTTTAATATTTTAATCTGTTGGTTTAATGTTATCATTCTAGTCACTTGCTCTAATTTTATTATTTTAATCTTATTTTGTTCCCCATACTATCACTATATTAAAAAGTGAATAATACATGTTATAGCTCATTTACTAAATTAATAAAATTAAATATTTAGAGTATTAAGAAAATCTCCAATGAGAAGATTTACGTAGAAAGAATTCTTCATGTAATTATCATTTCTGGCTGAAGCTAGGCCAATGTTTCTCCAAAGAGAAAGGAAATATTATTTTCATGATAAAGCTAGGTTCCTCTACATGCTGATTTTCAGAGTACAGATTTAAATCCAAGAGGAACATCGACACAGTGTGTGTGTGTGTGTGTGTGTGTGTGTGTGTGTGTGTGTGTGTGAGAGAGAGAGAGAGAGAGAGAGAGAGAGAGAGAGAGAGAGAGAGAGAAATGTAGGAATCGTTAATATGACTGACAACATCAGCAAAGATGTTTGGCAATGGCTTTAATAGCTAGCCAACTATTCAGCTTGCTTGCCTGCCTACCTCTCCTTTATAAAAACTTAAACCTCCCCAATTTGAGTCCTGTGTATGTGGTAAGACTATTAATTCTCCAAATTCCCAACCAGCATGATCACAGACTTGGATATAACCAAGTGGAAAACACTAAATTTTTAAAACAAAGATGCAATATACAATTTCCCTTCCTTGGCCCCAGTATAAAGTTAGTAGAGACTTCAGAAAGATACATAAATTAAACTTAAATCTTTACAATATTTCTATCCTATTGAGCTCTTCAAAAGATCTGTCTGATACAACAGTTAGAATAATGTATATGGATCAGTGGATTCATATACAACCCCTCCTCCTCTGCTGAAAAGTTCTCTGTACAATCTTATTCCAAGTAAACTTTTATTAAAGGGGCATAAAGGAAGGAGAAGGAATAAGGAGAAAGGGAATCAAGAACTGCTACAAACATACACCCTGTAGATATGTCAGATTTCAGCTATCACCATCTCCATCCAGCAAGGCCAACTGTCTGGATGATGTCATGGCCAGGATGATAAGTTACTCAAGATATCGGAGAGGCACCATTTGAACTCCTTTCCCTTCCAAGGTTCAACCATCATTGATGGAGAACTGCCTGTGTCAGATCATGGATCTGCCCCTTGTGCTTTGTGAAGCAGTCAGAGACAATGGAGAAATACGCCAACCCAAAGTTTTCTGGGAGCTGCCTGCATCATCCCACACCCTCAAATGAGAAACATGGGAACCTGTATCTGCTCAAAGGGAATCTCAAAGCTGAAAGATTCATTGAAATAGGGGTTCAGGGTCTTCTTTTTGACTGTAGTCTTCTTCTTCTTAAGCCTTTTGCCATTCTGCAGCAGATGAATTTTCACATAGGGATCTGAAACATAAGAATATACAATTAAAACTAGATAAATACATAGACAAGCCACTCAAAGATATAGACAAAACCTCAAGCACAGGCTATCCGGAGAGTAGATGTCGTATACAAAGTGAACGAAAGGACAATTTCCTTTTCACCAAGTATTTGAACCAGAGGTCACTCTATGAAGCTGAATCCTTCAAGAATCAGAATAGAGAAAAGAATATTTTAATGCAATATGTTAGTGGAGTTTGGAATTTGCTACCACAAGATATAGTGCTGGCTGCCAGCTTGGTTGATTTCAAAAAGAGTTGGACCAATTCATGGAAGTCACGGGTATTCATGGCTGTTAACCTTGAAGGCAGAATGACTGGATATGAAGTCTTCTGCTGAGACACTTGTTGTGTACTTGGTTTGTTATTGTGAGAATAGGCTGCTGGAGTAGATGGACCAGAGTTTTGATCCAGGAGGGTGCTGCTTTTGTTCTTATGTTTTCTGCAAGATTCTGATGTAATGATGATGATATATTTCTCCATCAAGCTTCAGTACATTTACACTATACAACTTGTTCTCTAGATCTCCAGGGAAGCCCTATTTATTTATTTAGCCTATTTACAGATGTTACTTTGTTTGGGTAATGAAATGTCTGCAAGAAAACAATAGAGTGGATTTTTGCTCATTTCCTTATTTTTTAAGTCTTTTCTTTGCTTTAATCCAGAATAGTGTTTTATTTCTTTCCTACTTTGTTAGAATTTTGCTTTACTTTTTTTTTAAACAATCTTTCTGCTTAAAAATATTTTCCTTTTATCTTTCTTTGCATGAATACTGGAAAGCAGAAAAGAAATAATGTAAACTTTATTAACATCATTTTTTAAGTCATAGAAGACAAAAGGTTCCATTACTCCTTAAACCTTCCAAACCCACGAGTACAAGATTCTCTAAGAATTCAGATAGTGAGTCACCAGACCACACACAAAGTTAGCTTAAATATGTTTTTATTTTATTTATTTATTCAAGTTTGTGATAAGAAAAAATGTCAAATAACAGTTGTTAGGATTCAGTATAAAGCAGCACTCTTCCTTATGTTGTTGTTAAAAAATAAATATAGAAAAACAGTCCATTTTCCTTACAGGTCCAAAATAGATTTCAGTGGTAAAAGATGTGGTTCATAAAAAGACTATAGAGAACAGGGTATTCAAGGACTGTCCATTGTAGGGACAGAGTTTTTTTTAATCACCATTCAATAGATTCAGGGAAAAAAAACCTCAGGTTTGTTCTGACATTCAGAAGCAGACTTTGTGTACTTATGTGCCAAACATCTGAAATCAGCTTTTCCTGCATATTCTATAATTTTAAATTACAATTTTGGTGAGACTTACTTCTACTAGGTTATGAGAGTTCTGCCTTGGTAGTAAAATAGTATCTTTGCATGTTCAAAAAGGAGAAAGTGATCTTACAACTCCATCTTTCATTCCTGAAATAGGAATGAGGACTAGGACAAGAGCTCATATCTGACAGTCTTTAACAAGAAGCAGTTTTCCAATACTTGAAGGACTGTCAACAAGGAAGAGGGTGTGGATAATGTTCAAGAGTAGAACAAGAACCATAATAGCTATTAAGAGGAATGGAATAACTTGTCCCTGGCATTGTGTCAATCCAGCATTGAATGTTCACAAGCAAACTTTGAACAACTATTTGTTTGACATGGTATAAAGATTCTTGCTCCAGTGGAGGCATTGGACCAGAAGACCCATGAATCTATGAATAAAATGCTTCCATTAAAAAAAATATTCAGAAGTTGCAGCAGGTGCAAAATGCTGCACTTTTGATTGGGATTTTATGCTTTTTATTTTAAGTATTTTAGATGGTATCTTATGATGCCTATATAGAAACCTCTATACTGATTGCCAGTTGCTTACCAAGCATAGTTTAATATATTTGGTTTTATTTTAAAGTCTTCAATGACTTAAAGTTTGACTTTTTAAAAGACTACCTCCTTGCTATGAAACTTGATGGTTAAGATCTGCAGGAAGATTCTTCTTAAAATGTCTTGCTATCTGAGGCCGATCTTTATGGCATACTTTGTTGCATTTGCAGGCTATCAAATGTACATTTTGGGAGAATCATATTTGTTCTGTGCTCTCTCAGCTTTTAAAACATCTGGCCAGAATGATTTTAAAAGTAGATAATATATGTAGCTAAGGGTTGGCATATTACACTGTTGGTGTTGTCCAAACTTGGTTTTTGGCTTCCAGATATTTCATTAACATATTAGTTAATTTTATTATTGTAAGAGTTTTGGAGAAATGAAGTTTACTGATTGGCAGAGATAGTATATCCTTCTGTCTTGCCTGTTCTGAATGTGCTTGGATTCTTTCTCTTGTTAAGAAAATTACAATAAGAAACTGGAGGTGTAATTTAAAATACAGATGGGCAAGAAGCTCCAGTGGTGTTGCTACCTTCACATTCAGCCTTTTACCCACGTTCATTCTGTACCTGGAATCTAGCTGCTATTCATGAAAATTCTCTGGCAAGCATATATGCTGATGACTGTTTTCATGTCAAAAAATTAAAGAAGCTTTGTACTCAAAGATTTTGCAAAAGAAAGTAAGCATATTAACCAGGCTACAAAAATACACTGGCAAACACTAGATGGCAAATTGCATGTGAGGTTTCTGTATCTCTGCTACTCTCTAATGGTCTTTTTGACTACAGAATGCCTGAAAGAGAACTATTTGTACTGACAGGTATCTGAATAGCTCAGAGGTATCATCTAGTGGGTATTTGTTGATTTTCACTCACCAGAAAGTCCTCCAACATCCATCTTTTTCAAATTCTTGGCCTCCAGTATGCAGACAGTCAATTTCCCAGCAGTGGGTACATATCGTAATGAGATACAGATGTCTCCCAGTTTCTCTGGCTGTTGAGGGAAATTGGGAAAACAATGAACTCAAACCTCCTACTGTGTCTTATAAATTATCTGTGCCTGCAATAGAAAGAAATATAACTATCTTATTTGTAATGTGTTATTTTTGGGAAGTTTTTACGGTAAATGTGGGAGACCAGCAGTCTACTGTTGATTCTGTTACTCTTCCTTTGGCTGGAAAAGTGAACCTCCCTGTGCCAGGTACATAGGATACAACCAGATTACTGAGTTTCCCAGAAGTGCTCTACAAACAGATGCCGTTTTAGATTACCTTATCATCATATTGACTGGGGCTAATGGGAGCTGTAGCACAAAACATATTATATAAAGTTGTTAGTTTTGGAGTACAACCTCCCTTACAAAGTAGATAGCTATACATGTAATATATTTTAAAACCAAAGCCTTCTTCTACAAATAAAGCAATAAGCCAGAACTGGGTTTTCTGAATGGGCCCATCACTTCCCTAACAGCCTAATAGCGGAGAGATAAGATGCAGACTGGTTAGAGATCATGCATGGTTTAACTACCCAAGCATGGGGACATCTGGCTAGCAGGGACTTTTGCTTCTAAGTTTGGTTATCTGTAACTCTTCTCCCAAGACCACAAGACTTTCACAAACTTTACCACCTTTAGGTTCTTTGTGGAGAATGTTAAATCCACATTTCACAACTGAAGTGCAAACAGCAAGTGGAGAAAACACTTACTTCCTCTTTTTCTGCACTCTCTAGATCCCTCCATTCTTCAATGGGTTGTCCTAAGTCCACAGTATTCATGGGTACCTTGACTTCCCCAATGATATCATGCTTAGAAAATCGGTCAAAGTCATAGATGGCCATCACCAAAGTCTTCCCACCAAGCTCTTGGTATGGAATCTGTTACAACAAAGTTAAGGAACTTTTTCAGTAATATAGCATTTCTAGCATTTGAAAGGAAACAGTGATAAACCTTTTAGAAAGATCTTGTCTAGCCATAACCTACCTTGGGAGCAAAAAATCTGGATCTCCACTAGATGACAACAAATAAATAGAGAAGAGACTACTTCTTTTTCTTCATCTAATCTAGTGATATAGGCTGCCTAATTTCATGAAATTTGATTAATGCCTTTGCAAAAGAGGAAGAAAACAATGAAAACAAAGTACAAATGGCTGGAAGATTACAAAAAGATCCAGTGTTTCTAAATTGACATTCACATTCTGATTCTAGGATTAAAAATGGTCAGCCACGTTTGTACCAAGAAAAGAACAATTTTTCAAAAAGTAGAAGCAAGTGGCTTTGGTTCACTTGCTTTAATTTCAAGTATATTCACTATTATGAAATAATGGTAGACTAAAGTACTTATTCATTAGTTTTAGGGTGGAAGCTCCCCTTTAGAGTACCATTCAAGAAATGATCAATTTTTAAGATTTAAAGAGTATCACATTACCTTTCAAGATAAACTGGTAAAGTGTTTTCTTTAAACTACTCTTTAAAGGGGCACTTTAAGCCATGTCCCTGCATCTAAAAGCCTTACAAAAATGACCAGATCTTTGTGTAGAAAAAATGGTTGTTCTCCTTTGGCTTGACTTGATGCTTATTTTGCCTCAAATTATTTCTTATTTTGCTATTGATTTTAATTTGCTGTTTTAAATAATATATTGTCTTCAAAATATTTTGAATTTTAAAGAAGGAAAGCATTATGATTAAAATCTGATTACTAATTAAAAATAAAATGACTCCTCTAGTAAATTGAGTACATATGAGAATCAGCTTAATAAAATGAACTAAAAATTTGCAATACAAGAAGAAAAATGCATAAACTACTTAGTATCTGGATTTTTAAAATTCCGTTTATTCTCGAGTAATAAAAAAGGCTTGTAGCTGTTAACGAATGGTCTAAAGACCATTCATATTAAATAGTGGAAAAAATGGATCTGCCCACTTTCTATTTAGCTGAAAGTCATACTAACATAATATTGCTTATAGTCTCACATGTTTAGAGGAGTGTATGAAATGTCAAAGGAGTGTTTATTTCAATGAAGGTTCAGATACAATTCAAAACTGTTTGATGAAGTAATAGAGGCATCCTTGCTTCTAAGGCAAAGTGAAGCTGTTAGGCACTAGGAGGGAGGCAGGCAAGCAGGCAGGTCTTCTAGCCATGATGTCTTGGAGAAGTTCCTAGCTAGCATGTCTCACTCCCATCACTAACTAGAGAAGAGTAGTATTTTTCAAAGGTAAAGGCTGAAGAGATTCAGTATTGGCCTTGACAAGTATTATGTCCGTCTTTATATTATGTCCATATTCCAAAACAGAATTTAGAGGCTACCTAAACTGCTTTGTAGCATTTTTTCTTGAGTGAAGCAAATGAGATTTCTTCTTCAAAATGAACTGTGTAAAATGCATAAAACTAAAATTTTCAGATAACTAATCACAGCACTATCACATGCATTGGCATACAATAATGCATAAAACAAAACTTTTTAGAGAATTTAATTACAGTGCTACTAACGTATATTGGCATACAGCTTATAATTGACAGCATAATGCATAAAACTAAACTTTTTAGAGAATTTAATTACCGTGCTATTAACATCTATTCCCTAAGACATAATTGCTAGAGTCACGAATTGTTTAGTCAGCTTTTTCAGTATCCTGGCAGTGTTGAGCCTTGCTAGCCATTTTAATTCTTGCTATTAAATTTTCAATCAACCTTCTTACTCTTTTTTTCCATTAAGTTTCAGTACTCTGTCTCATTTATTTTAGGCTATTATAGAAATACTCTCTTCTATTGTTTAATATGATTTCAAGTATTAGTTTTGCTACCTTAAGCTTTAGCATTTCAGGACCAGTCTTCCCCTTTTGCGTTCCATTTGGCGTGAGGCTGGGTATTGATGTATACAAATTATTTTGAAGGCAAAATAACTAGGCCAACATACTAACCAAGCAAAGAATATCCAGGTTAGAAATCTTACCTTAAAGACAAAAGTCTCATTATATGTTGGATTGAGGGTCTTCTTTTGTACTTTGGTCTCAAACTTCTTCTTTTTGTCTGGAAGTATGAAGACTTTGACATAAGGATCAGATGTACCTCCTATGTCCAATGCCGGAAGTTCAGCTGCTTGGAGGATTCCAACTGTGAGCTGTTGGGAAAGAAATTAAAAAAAAGGTTTGAAATAGCATGTTCCAATCAAAGTGGGAAACTATCTGATTTAGTCCCCCTATCTTTAACGTACATCTCACTTATATTACTATCTGGGTCCTAATCCTCTTTTCTGTTATTTGGGGGAAGGGGATGGAGCCGTTAATGCTAAATTGAACTTCATTTAAAGAAATGCATATGATTAATGATTAGGACAAATGGAAAATTTATTCTAATATCTCATGATTTGTGCAAATTGCAGTTTAGAAATATTCCGGTAAGCCATTCACCTGCTCTATCAAGAATTCCTAGGAATTTGCCTTCTAGATAGAGAAATGTCATCAGGTATCTCTTTCATGATATTATGGTCACAGCACTATCAAAAGTATATATACTCAGTCCTTAAAAAGAAAGAAATGGAATTTGAAATAGAATAAAAACAATAAATTAAAAATCGTGGCAATCTGATGCTTATATTCAGCACTGAGCTATTGTTTACCTGCTAAGATAACAAAATGTAGAACCTTAGTACCTTTTATATATGATGAATATTTGTCACAGGTAACTGCATAAAAGTTGTCAGCACACCCCAGGAATTTACCTAATAAAGAACTCTAAAAACAGACTTCCAATACTCAGCTTCCAGTACTCAGAGAAAGCAATTAATGCTTCAAATCAACATCTCTGTGCACTACTCTTCTCTGTGTCTCCATACTCCTTCTCGCCATTAGTCTGATTCCTGCATTATTAGTGCTATTTTCAAGCTGGTCTAGAGCTACCCAAGGCCTGGCAGCAATTCCAAGTCTATTTTCTTAAGAATTTTAAAATTTCAGTCCTCATTATCACTCCCAGTGGAGGAGGTTGGAATGAAATTTCTCTTATTTACCGTACATTTATTAATGTGTATACGTTACCTGGTTAGCCTGGAAATCATAATCTAGGGAGAACTGCAGTTTGCCCAGATTCTCTGGTTCCTTTTCCTCTTCCTCTTCTCCCTCCTCATCGCCATCTCCATCATCATCATCATCCTGTTTGTTCTAGAAAAGAATTCAATAAAGAGTGACTATGCATGAAGGCACACACACATACACAATACCTTATGTTAGTATAGAAACTCAGATTTACCATAGCAATAAGAGCATGGATTTCCAGGCCAAATGAAAAGTGGAGGGGGAACTGAGTTTCTTCATAAGTTTAATTTAGAAAACTAACATGCAACTTTTTTTATTCCTCTCATTCACATCTCAAATGCACAGAGAATCTATTTCTTCTTTGTTGATAGATTTAGTGAATACTTGAATACTTCAATGTTTTTTTTAAAGGCAAACATATCTTACATATAATTGAGTCCTAAATTCTTATCTAATCAGCAATTGTGAATTCTACATTTTTTCAGGGAAAGCGCTGCAACAGTGGTATTAGTGTAATTCTGCTTTCTCCTGTCTAGCAGCTACTAAATATTTTAGTGGACAATTTCCTGGGTTCCTCAGCCAACATGATCCAATGTATCCACATCCCGGAAGAAGCCAGGCTTGTGTAACAGCTACTGTATGTTAGCAAATAACACCAACGTCTAATGAGAAATCTATGAGAAATGGAGTAGCCAAGGCAGACAAAGCAGTTTACATACGCACTGCCCATAAAAAAATCATTGAAGGGATTGCCAAATAAATGGAAATCTTAAATAACCCCAATGATTTCTTTCTTAATTTTTAAAAAGATTCAAACACTTATACATGCATATGCATGCAGGTTATCCAAAGCACACATTCATTATTCTTTCTCATACTTCTAAATTACATGTTATTAAGGTTGGTTAAATAAATACTAATGTCTATTCTCAATATGGTAGTGTTTCCAGGATGTTTCACAAGCATGTACAGGCCAATAATGCTGGATAATTCTTTCAATATTTTACTTGTCATACCTAGACCTTCATAGTGTCACTGAGAAGCCTTTTTGATGCTTCTTCCATGAACTCAACTCAGGCAGAGTTTCAGCTTTGATGAGATATACAGATAACCAAATAAAAGATTTTATCTATTTCAGTTAGTGCACCTTGTATTTGGATTGGACCGCATTCTGATTAGCTAATTATATTTTTTTTAGCTAGAAATTAAAGATTTTTTTTAAAAAAATCTTTCTCAGTTAAAATATAACATCAAGTTTAACTCTATAATTTATACAAAGTCTAAGTATGGAATGTGGGCCCACTGTTGACTAATTCCCATAAACTCTTTTCCCTTGTCCCTTTTGTGCCTCAAAGGGAGTTGACATTTGAACTGGACCTACCGTGTGTTGACATCCAGGTTAGTCAGAAAAGATGGAGACAGAACAACACAGAAGGATGACCAAGAGAACACAGAGAAGGAAGAGAAGGGCATTATAGACACAAAAACTTTACAAATTATCAGCACCACACAGTACTCCTGAGAAACTGCAGATTCCACACCTTTCAAGGCGCACTATAAAAAGGATGGGTACCCCAGATCGAATAAGTTCTATCTAATATTCTAATATTTTCTAATTTCCTAAAGAAACTGGATGAAAACAGAGATCTCACTTCCATTGCAATACTGTATCCCTGTAAAAGCAAGTGTAAGGCCCTCAACAAGGAGAATGATATAAATACATAAGTAGGTCTCCATTATGCTTTTGCTTCAAAACTGAAGTGCCCTGTTTTGGGGAGATCATTTTCAAAAAGTTTATTTATCAAGGTATGTTGTTTTGGCTTAAGGCACATCATTATTTTTTGCATTCAGTTTCATTTAATCCAATCAGAGAAACAAAAGATAGTGTTTTATATCAGCCAATTTCATCTTTCATGTTTAATGGTAAATAGCGCCATAAAAGAAAACTGAAGGTATTAGTAGACCTGTGTTTCTCTGAAAAAAAAAATCACAGAAATACATAAAGGAAGACAGGGAAAGAGACAGAGAAAACACAACCAATTAGTTTCTTAAGGATGACCTATCCTGTGACTAGAAAGGCCCTTTACGAAGAACAAGAATGAAAAATAAAGTTGCAAAGAAAAGACACACAGTTGTTGCAATGATCGATCCAAGTGAGATTCTAGACTTGCAGATGTTAGAGAGAAGAAAATCTCTCTTGCTATCTTTTGCTATTGGCAGTCTTCCCTGATAAAAATTGGGCAAAATAGTCACAGCAAAGGAAAGTGTTTGTTCTCCTTACAGTTTGTCACAACTTCCATTTGTGAATCTTGAACTGTTCTTACTATGACTGGAGGGCCTAGATGAAAATGTCTTGTGAAATTTAATTGCCTTTTAATAGTCATCCTTACCATAGTTCCTGTTTACTTAAAAAATAATGTCTTGAGGGTTGTAAATCTCAATCCCCGATGCATCTAGATATCCCACACTAATAACCACAACAATTTTCTGTCTGAAATCTTGGATGTTGAAATCAATATTTGCTCAGATATGAATAACAGAGTGATAAGAAGAACTGGAAATTCTAATTTAATAGAATCTGAGTATTATTTCATAAACTGTAGATTGCATAAATGTTGACTGTTTTAATTTGGAACATGCTCATTTCATAGAGATAGAGGTCATGGACATAATAAAAGCCTTCAGTCCTTTGGCTTTTAAAGGGAAAAAATGTAAACAAAACAACCAGATGGTTTCTGTTCTTAGGAAGCTGGGTTAAATCCAATTCAGCCATGTGTTGTCTTCTGTTTGACAGCTTGCCAGGGTCTTGGGCATGTAAATACCAGAAGTCAAAACTGGGTCCACAACATGTAAAGAATCCAGTACATCACTAATCCTTATGCCTTTTATGCGATATGAATTCATTAGTAATTAGAGATGTGATTCATAACACTAACTTTTCATACATCTTCTGGGGCCTTCTGCAATTCTTCAGGGAATTTACGAATACCTATTCTTGTATGCCTGTAAAAACATACATCCACAATATGATTAGGCCAGAGAAAAGGATTCAGGTTATAGGGATCTGCAAATATCTGAAAACTGTCATGTAGAAAATGGAGCAACTTGCTCTTTATTGCTGTAAAGGGCAGGACTAAAAATAGCAGTTGGAAATAGTACAGGAAATATTTTTCAGCATAAGAAAATGGCCTTGCAAATGGTAGACTCTGCCAAGGAAGTTGCAGCTATATTTTATACTGCAGATGTGTACTGAGCAACAGGCTTAATTAGATGATCTCCAATATATTTTCAAGTCTGTGATCTTAAATCAGGAATGACTAATAAATGGCTTCCTGCTTTCATCAACCCTAAGCCCAATCTTAAATTACATGGTCAATACTAAATGGTGAGACAGGATGGGAATTACAGTCCATCTGCAATTATATATCTCTTTATTAAAATGAAGTTAGTATTTTATTGCATGGTTTGATAAGAGAACTAATTCATGTCTCAACACTTTTGTAGAGAGAAAATCCAGCTCAAAACTGGCTACAACAGCTAGATACAACAGGGCAATTTAAATGATGAAAAATACTGGAGTTTTGCATCCTTAGAGTATGTCATGCAAAATGTATTTATTTATTAAATTTATAAGCTGCCCATCTTTCAGTCCAACAACTCTGATTACAGCCTGATTAATGTAGCTTGAGTGATGTTTCTTCACATTATTAAAGTATTCCAAGAAGAAGCCATCACCATTCATAGCCTGATGTTTGTCAAGATCAATTACTAATGTGATTTGCTGTTGAACTAGTCTGATTTATGCTTACAAAACAGATATTATAATTCTGAACAATAAAATAATGGAATTACTGAGATGGGATACTACATAAGAATTTTTTTATGAGTTTTATGGATGGTCCTTGACAAATTGCTTCCTTAGACCATCCTTGCATAAATCCTCATGTGCTTTTTGTGAGTGATCATTTTCCATCTGTGTTATCTCAACAGACTAAAATGGAATCATAGCTCTAATGGGGAAAGGAGTGTTGGTTATAAATAAGACTAACAGAAAGGCCTATCAAACTCATCTTGGTGTTGGGGATACATTTATAACAATCTCCTCCATCTCTTTCCTTTATATGTAAATATTAGACAGATTCTATAGGCCAGTGATGGCGAACCTTTTAGAGATCGAGTGCCCAAACTGCAATCAAAACCCACTTATTTATTGCCGGGTGCCAGGTGGGCATGGCTGTGATGGTCATGGCAGACTGGGTGGGCGTGGTCACCTCGATGTTGCTCATGGGGAGAGACGCCTGTGGGGGCCGGGGGAAGATCCAGGGGGTCTCTGGCAGGTAGGGTGGTGGGGTGGAAGGCTCGTCCTGCGGGGTGAGGCGAGGTAAGGTGGGGGTGCCATTATCTCAAGGCAAGGGCCGGAGCAGCTGTTGCCTGACACCATTGGCCCCTGCACACAGAGGCCAGCAAGCGCACGGGGACTGACAGTGTCCGTCAGCAGCCACAGCCTGCCAGCCCCTTGACTGGCACACTCTGGGGCTCTGCAGCCCACCACCAGCAGTTCAGAGAAGTGCTGACAGACAGGGTTCTGAGTGCCGCCTCTGGCACGTGTGCCATAGGTTTGCCACCACTGCTATAGGCTATACTCCCCAAAACATACTGGTTAGATAAGTTAAACTTCAAACCACTGCAGCCTCCAATAGGAAGGGATAAAAAGGATACTTGCCTGAAACATGCCTGTTTCTATTTTCTTATTTTTACTTTGCTATGTTAGAAATCTGGAAGATATAGCCAAGCATTTATCCAGAAAATACATACCATCCACATAATACTGTGCTTACATGAAATAAAATATTGAATAACTCTATTCGGGCATTCTTAAATCTGAAGCACTCTCAGGTAAGCATCCAAGATAAGCTCTGCTGCTGCCAATGTCATACAAATATTAGTCTCCTACTTATACTGTATGTTGAGAAAAAATATGCCACAAAATACCTTTGCATTTTCAACTGTTTCTGCCACTGGCTTCATCATGAGCCAGGCAGGGTCTTTATTCACATGGATGCAAAGACCCAGATTGCATGCACAACTGTTTTTCTCTTCCAGCCAATCATGCTTAATAGGCAATTATCTACAAAAGTGTGGAGAGTTCTGAAATTCTGAATGCCTGAATATAGCTAATGATGTGCCTAATTATGCTGTCCTTTTCTTTGGTCCCTTTGAGTCAATGTTGACTCTTGGAGACTGCCTGGACAAATCCCTGCACTTTTCTTGGCAAGAATTTCAGAAGTGGTTTGTCATTACCTAAGGCTGAGAGAAAGTGACCGGCCCAAGATCACCCAGCTAGCTTTGTGCCTAAGGTGGGACAGTTTCTAGCCTGGTGCCTTAACCATTAACCAAACTGGCTCTCTAATTATATTGTTATAACCATCTCAATCTCAGCAGAAAGAAAGCTGAGACTATCTTGTCTTTATGAGAACAATGTCTCCCAGATGTCTATAGAGTAGCTTTCCCCACATGGCTCTGTTGAGAAGTGTTGAATTGTGGGAATTCCCAGTCACTCTCTGAAAAATATCCTCTTGACAGCACCACATTTTCCACAGAGTCACTATTGAGTAGTCAGAATGTTGATGCTTTTCTTGATATGGATACTCTGACTCTCCTTATTAAAGATTGCTGCCAAATGAAAACCTACTTTAGAAGAGTTTGTGTTGGTACATCTTTTTTTTTTGCCTACATTGTTGATGACTTGATTCCTTAGGATATCAGACTAGAGTTGGCCAACTTTCCCAACTCAACAACCACCTCAACTTTGCCTGAAATGTTAAGTGGCTCATGGATAATTGAGGAATCAAAACACAAACAGGCTGAAAGCTAAATTATTGTGAATAGCCTCAAGATCACAGTGCTTGATACTACAAGCACAAAAGAATCTATTTCAAATACTATTGTTAGTATTTAATCTATATCAGGGATGTCAAACTCGCAACGTCATGTGACGTGTCAAGACGTATAGTGACTTTTTTCCCATTGCCGGCAATGGGGTGGGCATGGTTTCACCATGACGCATCTGGCCCACGGTCCGGCAGTTTGACACCCCTGATCTATATCCTATATTTCCTTTAGTAGGAGACACTAAATATCACATTCCTAGGTTACATAGAAGTTATTTTTGTATAGCAGGAACTGAGTTCTTTATAATGCTTTCTCACATGCTAAGAAGTGTAATGTTCTCACAAATTCTGAGGCAAAAGAAAAAAAACAAAGTTATTTCCTAGAAAAACCCTTGGTTAATTTAAGAAAAAAATAAAATATATGCAAAAGAAGTAGATTAAAAAAACACCATTGTTTCCAAAATTTATAAATTGGTTAGTTGTAAAAATGTTTGAAAAATATGTGTACTTTATATTAATTCTGTGTTACATTTAGACTTGTATACCACTTACTGTATTTTTGGAATTCAGATAATACATTTTATAAATTTATAAATAAATAATACATAAAGAAATGTTTGATATATACAATGGAGAACTGTAGGTTTCTGACAATAAATATTTTAAAATATTTATTATAAATGGAATTAGAAGCCCCTGGTTTCTAAGGAAATGTATCCTTATTTTTGCCTTTATAGGAGAAACTGACTGCTAAAATAATAACAACATAAGATTTTTGTGCTAAAATAAAATAATAAAGTAAAATTAAATGAAATTGCAATATTGTAGTAAACCCATACTAAAATTAAACTATGATGCTGTAGTAAAGTAAGATTATAGGACAATAAAATAAACTGACTTTTGTGGTATCAAATACATAAAAAAGCAACTGTTTTATGAAAAAAATGCTCAGAAAAAAAGAGGGAGCAAAGGTCAGAATATGTATTTTGTCACCTGAAACAGTGCCTATCATTCTCATTTTCTGAATTCTTCAACCTGAAATAATATCCTGATCTTCTACCTCTTCTGATTTTTTTTTAAAGAGTAATCACTGATTACTAAAACTACAATAGATAAACTTTTCTATCCCTTCTGTTCTAATTTATTTCTGGTTTGGTATATTTTCTAAGGCAGAGCAATCTTTATGGCCACTCTAGATAAGCCAACCAGAAATACGAGTTCCTGCCCCCCCCCCCCAATATCTTAAATAACTGCAGTTTCCCAACTGGTCTTCATCCAATGATATATTTTCACCTGGCCTTTCATATCTTTCATGTTCATAGCATTTTTCATCCCCTTTTTGTCCTTCTTGTTCTTCTTCTTCTTGCAACAGCATTTCTTGCAGATGCAAAAGCAGCAGGTCAGCAGCAACAATCCACCAACGACAGCAATGGCAATCAGGGCCCATGGCGGCACTGTGAAATTAATGCAGAATATGGGGAAAGGGGTAGCAGAAAGTGCTAGAGATTTACATTACATGCACAGCCAGCAAATGTCATTTCTAAGGCTGTGCACATCCTTTTAAAGAAAAGTTTGCAGTCTTTGTACAGACCCAAGCCATTTGTGCCCATGGCTGTGACTTCAAATGCGGGGAGAGATGGCAGAGGAAGATTCTGAAGCAACTCCTCTGAGACTTCCAGAGGATGAAGCTGCCTCTACTACCTGGGACAGGCTCTTTGCAGATTGCTTCTCCTCATGTTTTGCAGTGCCCAACTTATTTTTTTTAATGGTATTTTTTTTATATTTTCCAATTCAGGATCACCTAGACAACTTAGATCAAAACATTAAAAGCAACTATTGAAAACACATTTAAAGAAGCCAAGACACAATACAATAGCCAAGTAAATTGGGGTCATTATTTAAGTGCAGAATCAATCTCTGCTAAAATGTATATCATCCCTGCTGCATGGACTAAGGTTGGGAAGGGATATAAATTAGGTAATTCTGAACACTCAGAATATTTCTGAATGTCACCCCTCAAATGGCAGCTCCTTTGGATAATCTATTTCCAATGCAGAACCTTTTCTCAATGTAGAACATTTCTTTCCCTCTTTGATTTTCTATAAACAGAGTTATCACTTCAGGAGACTTGTTAAATATTAAGTCAATATGTTTGCAACAACTTACTCTACATTACCTCACCTTAAAATTACCATTAGATTAACATAACCTTTCTAATAAGTCCTTTCTCATTTTTTTTCTGTTTCTTTTCACTAAAATGAAAAAAAAAAAGTATTTCAGGCCATCTTCTACTTTTCTCAAGAAAGCTCCTTAAGTAGTTTGGTCTCTTTAATCCAATAAATAATTATATTTCTTGCAACTGATAATAAAAGGGGAAGGAGCGTAAGTAAGCATCTAACTTTTGCATTATACAGATATGCAAAATATTAGAAAAGGCAAGGGAGAACAATTAGACCCAGAACTATATTGATACCAGATACATCCAAAATAACATCATATTACTTACAAGGTATTCTATTTATTTCATTCATTAACTTTTCTTTAAATTTTTCAAAAGTGTCCTCCACTGGGCCTGAGATCTGCGTTGCATTTTCCTGGGAGACTGCTGGTGCCACTGTAGCGGTAGGAGGTATTGGACCACCTGTAGTAACGGCTATTATGGGTTCAGGTTTGGGATGTTTTTTGAAAAGGTTCCAAGTCATCTTGACTGCTTTTTAGGTACTCTGAAAACCACAGAGACATTACAAAGTCAGCCCAGACTTTTTCTAGAATGTTTCCTAGTATTGACAGTAACATTATGCATAATATACAAGGTTTAATATTTTGCTTTTCAAAGTAATTTACATACCTAATGTAAGTTTATTTATATTTACATTGGCACTGGTCTCTCAGAATATCTTATAAAGGATTGTTTCTCCTTTAGATAAAAAGTGGAATGACAAGGAAGACCATGTATGATCTTCGCATTGCCCAATTCTCCTATCAGAAATGCCTATCACTGAGGAAAATGATGAAAAACTACATATTTGTGGCAAATGTATGTGTACTTCTAGAATGATCAGTTCATTTGAAGAAAAATTTAGAATCAGGTGTTTCAATCAAGGATGATAATCAGATGCAAGTATGGGAAGTCTTGCCTTATTTAAGGAACAGAATTCTGTGTATTTACTGTACTGTAGGTTTGTGCAAGTGTTTCATGGCTTCACCGAAGGAGATTTCTGAAAACCTCCAAAAAATTATTGGTTATGCTCACCAGACTGGAAAAATTAGAAAATTATATTCAAGGACTTTAGATTCCATAAATCTAATGTCTGGCAGATCATGAACAAAGGGAAGCAATTCAGCATCATTACTATCCTCCTTAGGGTATCATTACCACTCCTTAGTGGAGTGGTTGACCTATTAAGATAATATCAGTTACAAACTGTGTAATATTCCAAGGGATCTCAAATAACTTCAGGACAACATCTAAGGAACTAAAGGCATTGGCAACAGTTTTCATGAGACCACCATCACAAGAACATTGAACAATGGTGCATATGGCAGAACTGTAAGGAGAAAACAACTATGCTTCAAAAAAAACCCATTACTATCTGTCTACAGTTTGTGAAATATGTAGCTTTGGATCATTTTCCTCAATAAATCAATGTACAAATATGTTTTTTATTCATTTGTAACTTGAGTTCTTTCTATTTAATTTTAGGACTACTGAAAAACAATCATGTTTTACGTCATTTTTCTGTAGATATACTGAAAATCCAAAAAGAATTGCCAACTTTTAAGCACCACTGTATATGACTGTAGTAGGATTGTGCCCTATGGATTTGGAACATATGAAGCGGAAGGTAGGAACAAAGGGAGCTTAAACTCTCTTCAGCCAAAGCTTACAACCTGCAAGCAGTCCTCCTCTGACAATACCTTCCGGATACAAAATTCAAAAATGATATCATACTTATCATAGGTGACTAGAATGCTTCAGCTGGAAGGAAAATAGCATCTTGAATAATGAGGCTTGATACACAAAATTAAGTAGGTGACATAGTCCTGCCAGGATAATTTGATATTAGTAGCAGTATCTTTTTCCAACAACCTAAACAACGAGTGTAGCACATGGACACTGCCATGGAAACAATATCAAAATCAAATTGATTGTAAATAGTTTTCAAGTGATATTGGACTTCTATTCTGTCAACAAAAGCAGATGCAGTATCCATAAGCTGAGCGCTATTTTGTGTACTTGAATTACATCGCTGGAGAATAAAGGCAGAGTACAAAAAGTTCAAGGCCAAACTCTGTATGGTTGCAATGTTAAACTAAATTTTGTGATATAGGCATGCTGTCAAAATGTAATCTATCAATTCAATACTTTTTTCTTATGTTTTCTACTGACATAACTATTCCCATTCCTACTGCAAGACAAGGCAGAATAGGAAACAAAACAATACAGAAACTGCAGAGTAGAGAGAATTGGATGCTGTTCTAAAATTACTGTCTTCAGGGGAACACACTGAATTGTTTTAGTTTCTAGAAAAACAAAATCTCAAGTTACATTTCTTCATGCATCTGAAAATGCAAATAATGAGAAAAAAATATAGGGAAATGGTACAAATGCTCCAAATATAACCTTCAGGTTGCTGAAAAAAATTGCAAAATATCTAGAAGGAACATATGCAAAATATTTTCATGGTGTTGCAGAATTTTCCCTACCTTTTTAATGCCCCTCCCCCATCCTTGAATATGTAATTGCTATCCTAGCATCAATATTGCATGAGATGATAAAGAATCAGCTATTTTCAGAAATTAGGTTGTGTAATGGACTTAGTGATGACCTTGGAGAATAAGGGGAAGAGATGCTGCCTAGGAAACTATTAGACAAGAGAGGCTGGAGCCCCCAAGTGGCCTAATGGTCAGTAACAGAATCTAGCAAATCTGAAAGCACAAACTTTCCACTGTCACTTTTAACTGCTTCATGCATTAGGGCAAAGCTTTCCCACATTTCTTTTTCTGAGTGTTAAGCTGCTGGGTGTTCCTGCCTCTCTTGTTTGAGAGATTGGGACCATAATGCTCTGCTGTTTTCCCAGTCACAGGTCTCCTTGGTGATATTTGTCCTCAAGGTTCAGTCGCTTTTAAACATTATTTGAAAAACAAAGATCTATATGGCATGACCGGATGATGGGTTTGCCTAATAAGCTAACTTTGCCCATAACATATGGAGCATCTGGTGCAAATAAAGATTTTATTTCATGTTATGTACTACCCAAGAAGAACTGTTTTCTTTTCCCGGGACTTCTTTTTACTCAGGAACCTCTGGTAATGCTCTCAGAATAGCCAAGAAAAATAGTAAGTCAAATCTTGTCTCTGTAAAAGCCATGGTGGACTCTTTCAGCAAGAACTGTTCTTGACTATGACAATTTTTTTTTTTGCATAACACACATTATATCAGTTGTTAAACTATTGGTCTACATATAATTTCTTGTATTCTCCACAAAGACTTATAAAAGTCATTTTGCATATGTTCCAGTCCTTAGAAACATAGACTTTAAAATCACACTTTGGTTTTAATATCATAACAAGTTGCTCTTCATTCACCTCCTTCCTTTCCAAAATTGATTCACTCTGTGGAACATTTGGGTTAGTTTTAATTATCAACTGATTATGGAGTCTCAACATGTATAGAAAGTGTATATTTCTGCTTTAATTGGTCCATTTTGACTGTAATTTTCCTCCTAATCACTGAGAAAACAGAATAAAAACTGTAACAAAGATCTTTAGATCCTTTCAACCACTTTCCCTGGCTAGAATTAGCAGGAAGTCCAAATTCTTGCAAATAGTCACTAACATTTGACCTTAACATGGCAAAAATGTAGGACATTCCAGACTCAAGTGCTGAATTTGTTGAGAATTGGAAGGAGAAATGAAGTCAGAATGCATGACAAATACACTCCATCAGCACTGAAAAGAACTTAAAAGAACTTTCTGATATTCGTTGCAGATTAAAAAGAGAAATATTAATAATCCAAGATGAAAATGGAATCCATTGTTCAAATATTGCCAAGACATTGACATTTTTTCCACCAGCAGTTCAAAATAACTTTAACTAGAGAAAAAGTGAATGGGAATGTATGCAATAGGTACTTTTTATAACTTTTATAACTGCAAAGTTGTGCCACTGTTTTTTGCTCAAGGCTAGCCGCTGGAGGTTACCAGAAACCATTTCACCTTCCTACAAATAACAGACATTTTTAATAATCTTTTAACCATTTAATTCAAACCAATACCATTAAATTGATATAAGCAAGCCGATTCTGCCTAAAGTCTATGGAGTGTGTCCCTGCCCAATTATTCTAGATCTCCCTCTTTTCTAAGCAATAGCATGTTCCAGGACTATGCTTGTCAGAGTTTCACTTCTGAGGAGCAAAAGGGAAAGCAGGGATTCACTTTTGAGAGTGCTGGTGGAAGTGGTAATGCCCAAAGACAAGCAGTTCCAACATCCTTAGCTCAAAGCTCTCTCTTTCTTTCTTGGCTTCATTTGCACATTCTACTAACTAAACCATTAATTTTATTTGTATAACATGTTTACTAACAGGACATGAATCCAATGCTGATGGTTAGTAAACTATGGGAAATGGCAAAGAAGGATTTTAACAAACTTGACTTAATGTATGTGAATGTGGCTGCCTAGCTCCCATAAATACACAGATATACATGTACATCTAAACCTTTATTTTTCCTCCATCTGTAAGACAGAAAGAAAAGACTTTGTAGAGAGTTCTGAGTCGCTCCCAGGTGTGTAGTGGTCTTCTTGGATCACTGGGACTGGGGAGGTTTAAGTTCAAATCCCCACTCAATCAAAGAGATTGTTTTGCCCTATTGCTTTCACTCAGCTTAATGCACTTCACAGAATGGTCACTGCAGAGATAAAATGAAACATGACGCCATATATGCCATCTTGGATTCTGTAGACAAAAAGTAAAACGAACATATAAAAACAGTGAAAAATATTCATTTCTATGGAGAAATATCCATTCTCCTTTATTAAATTACTGAGCAGTAATCTACTGTAACAAAACAAAAATGTCTCACCAGTCCTAACCCAATATCTTACTACTATACCACAGTTTAAGAAAACACACCCAGATCTTTAAGGCAGGATAAGACCTTTAAGAGAATTAACTCATAACTGGAAGGCATTTGAGTCAAGTGTCCTCAAAATTCATTGTAGCCTCAGTGTTATTCTTGTCTGATCATGAATCTGTTGTGATTTATTGGGGTGAAAGGCAACAATTACTAGGAGCCTACACAGGAAATAATGGAACATGGATATAAACCATATACTTATGAAACCAATTTCTTTTTCATAATCACCAATAGAACGCATTCCTGAAATACAGTTTGAAAGAGAACCAAAAGAAAGAAACTATGTTATTTTATTTTTGAATGAATCAATTGTCGGTGCAATTAGCAAGTCATAACATTAGTGGCAGGATAGATATTACTGGAAATGAAATACTGAGTGAAATGAAAGGTGTATATAGAAAGGTACACAGCTTTCGGCAAAGAAAAAGCAAATTATGTCTGACATGATCATTCCCTTCATTTCCAACAAGATATTCTTTTGTGGACTTTTTGAGTACTATATTGCAAAAGTTCACAGCTGAAAATGAAATTCAAGTTGACACAGACATCAGTACATGGGGATAAAGCCAGATGCTTAATTAGCGATTACACTACCACAGCATTGCCAAGTCATCACAATACTAATCTTGTACATGAATGTACAGTTAGAGGACAATTCTTCTCGTGTGAAGATTTGGCTGTAATAATTTTATGAATAGAACTGTACATAAACACTACTGATTTCACAATCTCATTCCAAAAACAATCTCTTATTCCTTTCTGAATTGTTTTATCAATGCATATTTACATATATACATACTGTAATAAACTTGGAATACACCCCAGTATTTCTAATATATGACTAAATGTCACCTGGAATTATTAATAAGAATCCTATTGTACATTGAATGACAATATTTACTATATTAGAGAACAATAATCTATTTATTTCATTTATTTATCAGAATTATATAGTTGCCCATATCACAAACTTGACTCTTGGTGGCATACAATAAACAATCAGTTTAAACAATTAAAACAATAGTTAAAAACAGTTAAATATAAATATAAATCAAAACTGTGGGAGAAAGGACCAGGATCTTACACACAGTATAATCACCTTATGGTTCTCCATTGTCTCGGATAACAGACCATGCCACCACACTTTTCATTTTCACCAGTTGAAGTTTCCAATTGTTCTTGAAGGGCAACCCCATGTAAAGTGTGTTGCAATAATCCATTCTGGAAGTGACCAAGGCATGAATAACCAGGAGTAGTTACTAATTATGAACAGTAATCAGTGAAGCTGGAGGGCCATGAAGACCTGACTCTTCTCCCACGACTGAGCTAGGATGTAGGTTGAGCTGTGAAGATGATTGGTATAGCTCCTGGGGAGAAGGGTACTTTTGTTTTTAATTATGTTTTTATAGATTATAATGAGCTGCCTACAATCATCATATGAGACCGGTGGCCATGTAAATCTTGGAAATAAATAAACAACCCCATTTGCCTGGGTTAAATTCCCCCTGATCACAAATTATGCATGTAGTTATTACTAGAAAGGTCCACAGATCTCATGGGGATAAATATGGGGACACACCTTTGAATGCCACCTTAACCTGGTGTCTCAGGTTAAAAACCTTAATGCACCTTGGGACATGTATTTTTGCCTTCATTCACTACTTTAACCTTTCAAGTGAAAATGTGAAACTTAAATGAATGTTTGTTTGTTATTACAATTCTGGGCATTTTGACTATAATTCAGGGGGAACACAGTTTTCTTTCAACAATATGTTTAAACTAAAGAAAAGCTCTTTGAACAATCTGAGTTTCCCTTAAGTAAGCCCTCTCCATTCCTTGTCCAATACCGCTATAGAGAGACAATAAAGAAACCTATGGATGTAAAAGAAACATTTATGGTAACATTCCAAGACTCCAGTTTCAATGCAACCTGAACTTTTCATACAGTTCAATCCTAATCTTTGCACCAATTCTCACAGCTGTCATCTCAGAAGTCAGCAAACAGCATCAGACACATCATGCAAAGACAGAGTTAATTCTGCAGTAGACGAGAAACAGAGAGGAAAAAGTGCTGAGTCACTATGCTACCTTTCACTGCAGTACTTTCATGCCACTTGACACAGAGAGTAATCCCTGAACAGAGCAGCTGAGCTAATCTTTTTTTTTATTTTCAGGCATATGATTCTCTCAGGATGTCACTCCTACACTGACAGGAGCATAGAAGGATATGGGCTACACATTTAGTCCCCTGGAGTCACAGCAGCCACAGCAGCAGAAGCTTGGTGCAGCCACCCCACTTTCTGCTTCTCCCTGCATTCCAGCATTCCAGGGACAGCCCCAGTGCAGACTTGTTTCAGATCCCCCCATTTATATGGAGAATGTTCTGGCAGACTCTCTAATGATTGTGCCTCTCAATGTTTCATTTTTAAAACATATTCAAACACATCCTAAGTTTCTTTTCCCAGTTCCAACTTTTTAATAACCGTGGAGGATATGTACAAAAGTGGGAAGGTTATTTTCTATGCACTTTCACATATTAAGAATTGGTTTTAGCATGCATTCACTTGCAAATTTGTAATACAGATATAAAATATGTATAGTCTAAAGCACAAGTTTTACTTCTGCTTTTTATACTGACAACAATACAATAATAATTAGCATCTATATATTTAAATATTCCATTCACTTGATATACATGACCTTTTTGTAAACACTAATGCAATTCTTAAAGTTCTGTCTCATAAACATATTATACATACCAAAAATAAGTGTCACTACAGGGACGAGATTTGAACTGATTTTCACGATTTGCATTTACATATGATTAAATGCACTCAAAACCCAGATTCCCTAGTCCAATTGAATGCAATGAGATTTTCTCCTGAATTAAGACTGCATAACATGTGCTGTTATACTGCACCAGCTGTCTCGCTTCCTGTAACAAGTTTACAGACTTGGCACAAATCATGCAGAGTTGCATTGCCTTGCAGACCTTACAGCAAAGGGCTCTTCTCAGCTGCCAAAATGTGATCTCATAAGAATAGCTGTGCTAGAGCAGGCCAAGGCCCTTCTTAGTTTACATTTTATTTTCAGAGCAACCAACCAAGATGCCTTTGGAGTTGTCCCAGGCAGGAAATGGAGACATACTCATCTCCCACAGTGCAGTTAACATTTGGAAACATAAATCCCCCATCCTTGTGGTAACACAGAATTTTCAACTCAACAGCCTTTGACAGAATTTATCCTCCATGAATTCATCCAACTCCTTTCAAAGCCATCCAACTTAGTGACCATCACTATAACTGCTAGCAATGAATCTCACTGGTCAAATATGTAACATATGAAGTCACATATTATTTCTCTAACAGAAACTGCAGCCTGATAGGCAGTTTCATCCTAACCTACATTGTCCCTGTTATGTGTGATATCTATATTGCACACAACTTCCATTCTCCTTTTTAAAGCTAAAGAATCCCAAGTATTCCAGATTTTTCTCATAAGAAAGGTGTCTTGATTTGCCTGGTAATTTTGGTTGTCTTTTTTCTAACTCCACTGTATCTTTTTTTCAAATGTTGTTGTTTTGTGTTGTTATTAAATTTATTTGCTGCCTATTTGTCCATGGGGCTACTCTAGGCAGCTCATAATCATAAACAAAAATGAAGAAATAAAAAGGAAATCTAAACAAAAGTATAACAGAAAAGATACTGAGTATAGACTTGGGAGAGTAGGAGTAGAATGGACCTAGCAAATACAGTAACTGCTTGATGTGGTTTTGCTTTTAGTTTATAATAAGATTCTTAATTAGTTGTGCCATGTTTGGGAAGCTTCTGACAAGTTAAGTCATTTAAGGAAGAAGGCCCCTGCTCAATGAAGATGATGGCAGTTGTCAGAAAGGCAAAGTTCACACTTGAGATCATTAACAAAACTGCTGACATTATATTGTCCTTCAACACATCTGCTTCTGGAGCACTGGGTGCAGTTCTGGTCATTATTATGTGGCTTTTAGATTGTCAGCAGACTCCACCTCTCCTACTCCTGACTTTCTCCCCACCCCACCCCATCCATCTTTTTTTTTACTAGTCATATCAATGTATTTTCTTTATTTTTTTCTTGTTCGTTTTATTCTAATATTTTAAGGGATGTCCAATGTCACCTCTACTTTTTATTTTGACATTAGAAGTGCTATTAACTCAAATTAGAACTAATAAAGAGATAAAAGGGGTACAGGTTAAGATGAAAGAATATAAGACACAGGCATTTGCGGACAATTTGGTTTTTTTATTGAGGAACCACTAGAGAGAGGAAATATTTTGATAAATGAAATAGGAAAATACGGAACAGTGGCAGGATTAAAGATTAATAGAGAAAAGACCAAAATGTTAGTTAAAAACCTAACCAAAAAACAGAAAAGGAAATTAGAAGTGAATCTTGAATTGCAAACTGTAAAAAAGATTAAATATCTAGGAATCTGGCTTACCACAAGGTGTTCCTCAATAAAAGAGGATAACTATAAAAATTGATATTACAAATGAAAAAAGATTTTGAGACCTGGGGGAAATTACAATTATCATTCTTAGGCAGGATTGCATTGATTAAAATGAATATATTACCAAGACTATTATATTTATTCCAAACAGTTCCGATAAAATTAAAGAAAAATTTTTGGAAGAATTGGACAAAATGATAAACAAATTTATTTGGTTGGGCAAAAAAGCATGGATAAACATGAAAATGTTACAAGATAGTAGAAGTAGAGGTGGACTTGGACTCCCAAAATGGGAAATTTACTATCAAGCAGCTGAACTACTCTGGATCAAGGATTGGATAAACCTAGACAATAAAAGGGTTTTAATGATTGAAGGGCATGACCTACAAATGGGCTGGCATGCCTTTTTATGGGGAAAACATAAGAAAACACACACATATTTTTATCAACATCAGATAAGAGATGCCCTGTTTCGAACGTGGGAAAAAGTAAAAAAAAGACACTATGGGAAAATTCCAAATTGGATTTCACCGATGGAGGCAATGATCCACCCTAATACCTTGGATAAAAAAAAGATGATTAGATACAAAGAACTATTAAATCACCAAGGAAACCTCAAATCAAGAGAAGAATTAGAAGAACAAGAAATAATCATAGATTGGTGGCCATACTTACAGGTACAATCTAAACATAGTAAGGATAGGGAAGAGCACGGAATAAGCCAGACCCCACATCAATTGGATAAAATTTTAACAGGTAAGGAAGGAAAATTTTTAACAAAAACATATAAATATTTATTAGAGGTAGATTTGGAGGAAGAAATAGTGAAAGGGCCATTGATAGCATGGGCATGAAATGTGGGCCGAAATATAAAACTGGAAGAATGGGAAAGATTATGGAACAGAAACTGTGAACTGACATTGTCAACTGCGTACAGGGAAAATCATTGTTCTATAGATGGCATTTAACACCGGCGAGATTGGCTAAAATGTATAAAAATATGAATCCGGAATGTTAGAAATATAAAAATAAGGAGGGAACATTCTATCACATGTGGTGGTTGTGCCCTAAAGCAAAGATCTATTGGGAACGGATAAGGAACTGGATACAGGAGATAACTAAGGTGCAAATTGAACTTAAACCTGAACTATTTCTTTTGGGTATAATAAATTTAAAGATGGAAAAACAACTCCAATACATCATTATACATATATTAACAGCAGCCCGCATAGTATATGCCCAGTGTTGGAAGGGTGAAAATATACCTACAAATGATATGATTATATACAAAATTCTAGAGTGCACGGAAATGAACAAACGTACGCTAGAATTAAAAGACAAGGAGGCAACAGAATTTTATGAAATATGGAACAAATGTTATGATTGGCTAGAACAGAGAAAGAAAAAGATATGATTACTAATGTAAAGAAACTGTAAATAATATATAAGAGATATATAACACAGTTCTGTTAAGAAAAAAATGTATTTTTCATTTTTATTGTATAGTGAAAAAGGAATAAATAAAAATTTAAAAAAATCTCCAGTCCCAACAAATAACCTTGAGGACTCCATATCTTGGTTACCTCAATTAAGAAAATAGCTTATTTGTTTGTTTTTTAATCACTTAGGCTTCCATAGAAGGACTTATCCCATGACCATTAACTTTATTCAACAGGAACTTTACCAAAGCTTTTCTGAAAACTGAAGCATATAATATTGAAGGGATCATCTGAAACTTTATCCCACTGAGCTTTGTCTGTTTAGCTAGTTCTGCTTGTGGAACAGATAACATTTTTAAGAGCACTACTTTGCTGATTCTGAATTTTTTCAAGGCTTTATGCTTTTATTTTTAGGCAAGCTGTCCATTTTCTGGATTAACTTTGGAATTTAGGTTAGTCCCATAAGGGATCATCTCAGAGGTAGTGGTTCTCTCTTCTGTCTAAAGTTTGAAACCAATAAACACATAATATGGTTGGACACTTTTGAAATTAATTATCTGTAGGAAAGTAAGGAAAAGAGAAGATCATACAAAAGAATGAGAGTTAAATAGAAAATTCAGATCTGGCTGCTATCCAACCTCACTTCTTGGTATCTTTGCTATCTGTCTGATTATATTATTAAAGACTGGTGAGAAAGAGCTGGGTCAGAAAAAGGAATGCCATAGAAATGGTGTACCTGGACATCAGCATAGCTTTCAGTACAATGACTCATGATATTTTGTTTAATAAAATGTAGAATAAGTTTTGATAATATTTTCTCTTCCACTTATCGAACTCATGTTTCACTAATATGGCTGAGAGAAAGCTATAATCATATTCCTTTGTATTACACCTTATTGACTAATTATCCTTATACTTGGAGAGTTGTCTTTAGGTTCAAACACATGCAAATATACTTTCTTCTAGACTAGGAAGTGGCTGAGTGGGAGGATGCAGTAGATATAAAGCTGTCAGACAGCACAGAGACATAGGTAACACTGGGTACAGCACAATTGATGCTGGCCTGAGCCTTTTTCACTTCAGCCCTTACCCATTCAATGGAATGAATGCTTGAAATGTGTTATGATTTCATATTACGTCTGAACCAGGAAGTCCTATGCTTTATTAAACTACCATTAAGCCCTGGCACTGAAGCTAATTCAATACTGATTTATTGTTATATACAGCTCTAACAATTGAATAAGGTAGCAGTTCTAAACCTTCTATATGTAAACATATTAATACTTTATTTGCTTAGGGATCCAATATCAAATCTGCTAATCAATATTCCAACAGATATTATCCAATTTATGCAGCCAACTCAATCATTAAAGACAGTTCTGCTTTATGTACATTTTCCCAGAATAACAATGGCTGAAAAGAGAGCCTCATTTTAAGAAGAGTTGAAATAGGTATTGGCAACCTGTTACATCTCAATGGAGCTGGACTTGTTTCCATAGTTGAAACACAAGTTCCATATCAAGGAAGTCTCATTCTGGAAACTGTAATGAGAGAAGTATGGGAAGGTAACTGTTTCATAATCACTTTCAATTGATAATTGTGGCCATAGCTTACGATCTATAAGGACAAGGCACAATAGGAAAAGAGATGGGAGCAGAAGAATAAAACCAACAATGTAGAAATACCAAATCTTAATTTTATTTTGGTCAGTTTCTCTCACATATTCTAAGTCAGTGACTATTAGAGGCCACTGGTTGAGAGAGAAATCCGGAAGGAGCTTGCTTCTCAAGAGGACTGATAATTTCGTTTTCTGCCTTTACCAGAGAAGTTATGTTTTTTTTATAATCTACTGGTAATAAGTGACAAAAAAAAAATCTCCCGTGAACATTGTGCCATGTCAGGCAGAAGATATACAGGATCAGTGCAGGTGATTCCATAATTTCCTTACAGTGATGGAATGAGGCCCTGTCTTGCTATGGAGCTTGTGCGATAACTATGAAAACAAGTTTTACTTGAAATTTAGAAGCAATCCATTGCATAATTTGCTGAAACAAAAAGCAAAGAAAAAATATAAATTTATATGGTGCATATATAAGAAAATAAAACTCTTATTTCCTTTAATAATTTAAAATGACAAAAAAGCTTTGACAACTGGGTAAGGAAAACATTGCTTGACCTGTAACTCAAGCTGTCACTATGATGGAATGCAAAGGATGACAGAGGGTTAGAGATATGTCATTGGTCATATGATGTTTCCTTTATTCAAAGCTTCTCTGCTTTACATCTTGATTCTTTTCCAAAGCTTTCATTTTCACTGCATGCAGCTTTAATAGAGAACAGCTTTGATTGTTCTCCCATCACGTATTTAAGAAGAGGGAGTTTGAGCCCATGCATTCGGCTACATTTTTAAAATCAAAGTTTTGAGAATTTCAGCTAACTCTCCTCCACTGGAAAACATATTCAAAGGATCTGTAAATGAATGGTTATGGCTACTTAATCTTTCAATGTTTATCCCTTCTGTCCTGCATGAATTCAGGTATTCAGAATCTTGCCTGGAGAAGAGCTGCAAGATAGATTTTTGAGAAAAGAATGGAAGACGGTTTAAATATGTCTTCCAAATACCAGTTCTTTTCTCCAGCAGGACATGCTCCCCATATAGTAAAGAAGCAATCTCCTTACTTTTTAGTTACATGATTTTAACATTAATCAGCTTTCTCCAACCTTGTGATGTCCTTGTGAAGTACAGTTCCTAGAAATTTCAGACAACAGTCCCAGCAAGGCATAAACTTAGCAATAAAAATGTTAATTTTAGTAAGGCTCATAGTAAATTCTTTGCTAGAAACAGCTGTCTGTTTTTAGAGGACATGGGTTCTCCTGAAAACAAAACATGTTGCATTTTGGAATTTGCATCTGGAATTCAAAATCATTAGACTGATTTTGCATGCCTATAAATGGTCCACGTGTCTGTTTCATAAAGTTTAAATTACTATTTTAAGTCTAGGAAGTTTAAGGTAAACTGATTTCTAAATGCCTATTATTTATTCCTGAAATGGTTTTCTCACTTCTGAACTACATCAACATACGCAATGCAATATTGGCACATAAAATAAAAGACTGATCATCAGTCAGCATTATTTTTTCAAGGTAGGATGATAATGACTAGTTTAACATTTTTGCCAAAAGGACTACACCAAAACATCATTTTTTTTCGTTTAGGATGTTACTTACCACTACTGGTATATAAGACTCATTTTATGATTTTACGTTATCTGAAAACCTATGTAATAATATAGCAAGCTGTGCTTAAACAATGGCTTATTTCTATTGTGCCTGCAATTGAATGCAACCAAACTCTGAAACAGCTTCAGGCATATGCACTTTTTTCCCGTCTTTATCCCTTTTCACCAAAGCATTTCAATGTTTTTCCTTCTGAATCCTGAAAACTCAAAACACAGTTAGCCAGTATAACTTAAACATTAAATAAGAGTTGCCATTTGCCCACCAAACCAGGATCAACCTATTTTATATTTCTACCCAAAATAGATGTACAATCTGGGTTTGCACCAAGCCAGGAAAGAAAAGAAGGAATTATGCAATTTATAAAAGGAAAAGAAGACTGTGTTAAAGAAACACTTATTTAATCAAATCACAAATTATAGATGGATTGGTCATCAAAGTCATTGTTCCTCAATCTTGGCAGCTTTAAGATATGTAGATTTCAATTCCCAGCAGGCTGGTGGGGGAATTTTGAAGTCTACACATCTTAAAGTTGCTGAGATTGAAGAAATACGGATCTAGGTCCCGCAAATACAGCCCCAGCATTTTTTTCATGCAGCAATGGACATATTTACCCTGCCTTTCTTCTACAATGATGAGGGTCCACAAAATTAAGAAAAGTAGCATAAAGTAACCAATCTGTAAGAATATTAGGTTTTGTCAAGGGCAGAAAAACTCAAGAGCAATCACGGTGGGGGTGGGAGGAAGAAGGGCTTTCTTAATTGCAGTCATCTACATTGGTCCTGCAGATATACAGTAGACAAACACACACTTGCTATGGTATTTTCCTCTTCTCAGCAGTTTTCAGCTGCCAAAAAGAAATCTTTCCAAATTGCATCCATGTTCAGTTATAATACTGTGTTATGACCAGAGAGAAAGTAACATCCTGGACAATTTTGTCAGCACAATGCTTCTGACAGCCTCTAGGGGGCTCCATTTTATTGAAAAAAGAAATGGAAAAATGCTGCATAAATGAAGTTTTCCAACAGGCCAAACAGACTCAACTTCCATTAGATATTAAACAACAGCTGGCACAGAGCAGCTAGACCCCATCTTTTTTCAAACGACATCCTCAAAAAGCATGCCAGTGAAATGATAAATATGTAATGAGTAAATGCACTCATTTCAAAATAATGTTTTGAAAAGTAAATTTTCACTTTAAATATCAAAGTTCTGCTTTGGTATGGTACCACTGTGAAACCTTCAGGTGCAACTTTTTAACAAAGGTCCTCTAAATTTTAATTAGTGCCTAAATATGTTACTGATAAGGTGGGACTATAACTCACAGTTTTTGGTTTTTAGCCTGGTGCCTTAACCATTACACTATACTAGTATTCTGTATAAAGACTTATACAGTTGCCCATGTTCGAACAACAATCCTGGGTGGCACTCAAAATATTAGTATCAGCCTGCTCATGATGCCTGCAACTGATAGTAGTAACCTAATTCTCCATTACTCTCTTTGATTTCTAATTTTAAATCATGCAGAATGAGTACTTCCACAAAGTTCCCACATTATACTAAATTATGATTTATGTACAATTTTTGAATAAACAAAAATTTGCTGGTTTCACACAAAATGCTAAGACCAAATGTATAAACTACAGTGGCTGAGTTTATATAATTTCAATGAACTGCCATGACTTGGCATGTTATATGAATCCGTCCAAATTCTCGCTATAATAAACTCCACAATGCACCTATACACTATGTGAATCCTAGTAATGTTTTTTGGTTGTTCTAAATTTCCCACATTTAGTTTGGATTACTCAAACCTTAAGTTAGAAAGTTAACATCCATCTATTCATTTTCTCTGTGTCACACAAAACTGTTATACCTCTCTGTGTACTTCCAGAAGGACAGTGTCTAATATTAGTGCACTAATTGGGAAGGGGGATGAATGTTTTTTAGCTTAGACAAAAAAATAAATTGTTCTGTGGGAACCAAGGTCATTGCTGATTGCATTTTGGCAAGCTAAAGCTTCCATTAGAAAGTCTACGTAAATAGTTAATTGGGGAGTGTGATTTATGACATATTATTGGGGTGGGAAGTTCAACTTTTGGGGGGACTTCAGTCTTGGGTTCACTTTTGATCATGCTGATACTATGTAGTCAATAAATATGTTCTTTAAAGAAAATGTTTTTGCCTTGGAGTTATTTCTACTGGTCTCATCTATCGGAACCATAACAAACGGTTCAGAAGTGGGTATCATTTGCAGTATTTCTAGTCTCTTTAGTATTTCAATTGGGGGGGTGAGAGGTGGTGGATGATTGGATTTCAGGCTTCCAGGAATTCTCTAGTTCTTCTGCTCTTTGGTCAATAATGGATCATGCATAGACCAGAAGAGTCAGAGATAGTTCAATAGAACTGGATATAATCTACTACTCAGTCAAGTACTTGATTCAAACCAATCCAAGAAGCTTCCAATCAGGAACCAATCCCCCCACTCTGCAATTTAAATTCCACATAAAATATAAACATTGTGATGTGGTGATCCCTTCTGAACTGTTGTGTTAAGAAAGCCTCACGGGAATGCCCAGTGAAACAACTGCAATATAATACTAGCTGCTATTTTGGTATTAATCTCCCAAAGCTCAGAGGACCCCAACTAAAAGGTATGTACAACAAATGACAGCTACTGCTATCCTGAGAAACCCTCCCTAAAGCAGTATTCTGGGGAGTGGAACTTATGATTGTGAATTTGGAATTTTTCTTGGTACTTGTATTTGGAGTTTTATTTCTGTAAGCCATTTGGAATTCACCATGAATTGGGCAGCTATGTAATTTTTTAAAATAAATAAATAAATAAAATAATGCAAGATCCTTGGTGTTTTTCCCCCAACATCCATACATATTGTATATAGAAATATATACAGGCAGAAATGTGTTAACTAGAATTTGAAGAAATGACAGTATGTTGCCTTGAATTATTTGATAATTTTGAAACCTGTCAGTTGTCAACATTGCTAAAAGATACATTGGAAGTAACTGTAAGTTGCCTAAGGTATAAAGCATAAATCACACTGAGGGTTCCTTAGAGTTACTAAGTATCATTAAATTCAAAGGGCTTTAAATCTTTTATAGAGATCCCTATCATTTCATGTGGTGGGTTTTATATCTAATGTTATGCATCTATTTTTACTTCTCTCTCTTTGAAATAATTAATAATACAATCAATGTGATAATCTTTCTTCTTCAATCGTTCCCCAGTAAATGAGCAGAGGAGTCATTTTGCTAAAAGGTGATGTGTCCCATTACTAAAACTTCAGGGCAAAGAGTCTACTTTAGTATCAAATGAATTGGTATATAGAATTGTAATTCCAAATTAAAATGCAGTGTTTTTATTTTCAAAAAAATAGCTACATTGATGGCAATTTTGTGTAATTACAGAATTAATCCTCTGAAGTGTGACCAACACATGCTCAATTTTTAATTACATTCTTTTATGTGCAATATTTGAATATAATCAATGACTGATATATCTTTCCTTCCTTTCTTCATTCATTTTCATTTTAATATTTATTGCAGTTGGAATATTAAGAAGAGGTCAAGATACTCACTCCTGCAGATCCATTGATATATTTGCAAAGCCTGAATAGATCTGTGTCCTTTATATATAGCAGATGGCACACAATGAAAGGAGAGAAATGAGCACATTCCTAGCAGCTATATGGCTGAACTAAGGCTGAGCGGTCTTTTCCAGGTTATACAACAGAACATAAATCCTGGGAAGTCGCTTCTCCCCAGGATTACAAAACAAGAAGAAATGAATCAAGCATTAGATATAATGTCTGTGAAGATTCTCAGTCATCCAGGTCATAGTTGTCTCAAGGTTTTTTATTCTTCTTCAAAAGGCAACTGGACTATTTGAGGAAAAGAAAAAAAGAAAAAAGAAAATGAAAATGTTTCACTTCTCATCCAAGAAGTTTCCTTAGACCATTGGTTTGAAAGGATAAAAAAATCTATATTAGAATTGAAGACCACTCCTTCAATAGAGAGGGAGGAATGAGACACCATCTATCTCCAGTTTACAATGCAGCCCTTGCAATAATGTCAAGAAGATTCCACAATCAATTCCTCCCTGATTCATTTAACCATAAGGGCACAGAGAATTACAGAGAGTGCTAATAAACAGAAGATTGCAAAGAAATACAATCCTTCCACCCACCTCCATCCTATCAGAACCTATCCATCCTATCTCCCCACCATCCAGTCTCAATTGTCAGTACCTATCCTTTCATCCTCCCCTCCCCGCCATCAGAACTGGTGAAGCTTCTTGAATGAGAACTGAAATGTTTTTTTCTTCCTCAAGTTGCACAACTCAATCAAGCAGTGAGCCAGCACTCACATGTTCACAGCTCAGCTTGTGCAAGTTGAACTGCGCACATGTGTGTGTCCCGGTTTGGTGCCCACATGACTCGGTTCCCTTCTCCCCACCTCCAGCCAGGCTGCCAAGCCACAAAGGTTGAGAACTGCTTGTCTAAGCAAAAACATCAGGAGCATATTAAGCAGAGTATATATTTATTAATATGGGCAAATATACATAAGAAATAAATGTAAATCACCTAAAATGCTAATGACAAAATATATCAAGATTATAGATTATTTACAAACTACCTAAGTGGAGGTCTAAGCTTCCTCCAAAATAAACCTAAGACCAAGAACACAAAATGCATTTGACATTATATCCCAGTCACAAAGATAAAATCAAAGACAAATTAGTTTCAAATTGCTTTTAAGAGACAAAAATACATAAGAGACAAGTTACATCATTCCTACCCAAACTGTTGCAATCTCTTTCTCAAGGTTCCAAGAATAAATTACACATCTCTATTTCCAAGCCATAAAACTGAAAACTAATTTTCCACAGAAATTCACACAGATAAGGAAGAATTAACAGGAGCAGAGAAGTATAAGCTGCCCAGCAAAAATGTAGGCATTTTTGCTTATATGTCAAAGGCACTCATGACAAGGAGCAGCTATCTCTGTTTGACCAGCTTTCACCAAACTGGTATATTCCAGTTAGCCATAAATTTCCATAATCACCACCAGTATAGCCAAAATCTTAGAATAATAGAAGTCAGCCAACACATCTGGAAGATACCAAAATGAAACCTGTTGAATTTGATAAAGAGATAGATAGATAGATAGATAGATAGATAGATAGATAGATAGATAGATAGATAGATAGATAGATAGATAGATAGATAGAATTTCAAGACCTTGTTCTATTATTTAAGTAGCAAATAAATACTTGACTGAAAAGAGAAGATCAAAATATGACAGGCACAGAACTGGAATTCCATAACATCATTTTGTAACAGCTCCTCTATTGTATCACTGCTGATCATATAGTCAAAATGGAATGTGGGAAACTGCTCTGTAAAAGACCAGAGCACTGTTCCATGAATCCAGAACCACCTGTTTTCACTTAATGAAACTGATTACTTCAGACCTTCAGACCTTCAAGCACTATCTCTGTATTAACTGCAAGGACTGAAGAGAAATGGCAATCAACAATGCTTTTTAGAGTTGCTGGTCCTACTTTTTAAGACTGTCTTTTTCTTCCAATTCTACTCAAGCCTACTCCTGATTTTCCCTACTGTCAGGCCCTATGGTCAGGTTCACAATCTACTTCTGCTTCCATCTTGCATTTCCATACTAAACATTTTCCTACTGGACCCTTTGCTTGTATATTTCCAAACTCAAATCTGCTCCTTATCAAACTTCCATCCAATCCTGGAAAAGTTTCTCAACTTTAACTGGACTTGCTAAAACAATTAGTTTCTTCAGAAGTAATAGTTACTATGACCAATGGCCATGGACCTAGCATACATATTAGTAAATAAATAAAATAAATAAGTGAATAAATTCAGTTTTGACCTACAGCAGCAGCAGTTTACCCTTCTTCCATTCCCTGAAACTGTACTTATGTTAACATCACATTTAGTGTTCAAGCCATTTCAACTGTAGCCATTAAAAACAGCAATCAGCCTAGTCTCTGCAGTGCAGTCCTCCTCCAGGTAGAAAAATGACCTTTCTGTCTCTCTGGTAAGTCATTCTCTACAGTTTGCTTTCTTTTCATACATAAAAGTTCTGATATTTTTGCCTTATAGGCTCCAAATCCCTAATCAATAAGACACCAGGCGATACAAGCTGACAATACAATACAATAAGCATCTTTGTTTCACTCAGTGATTTGGTAATTTGTTTTTACTGACTATGCGGAGTTCCAAGCAAGCAATAATCTGTCTGGAAAAAGCATAACCTTAAAGGCACAGTCAATGTCTTTTGCTTTTCATGCATTCTTTTAGCTTCTGGATAAATTTTAGGGGATTAGCTTTACACACACACACACACACACACACACAGAGAGAGAGAGAGAGAGAGAGAGAGAGAGAGAGAGAGAGAGAGAGAGAGAACTTGAGAATTTTATTATTATTTTTGGGGGTGGGTCTAAATATATAGTAAAAGTATGGTGTTCCTCCAGTAAAGGATAAAAAATGAATCACATGGCATTCCTACTTTACTTTTATGAGAATACTAGCAGATTGTTAGGTATATGCCTTGAAAATAATGCTAAACCTGCAAAAGGGCCAGCATATAATTGCCCTTTCATATTTTTCTTTTTTCTAACTCAATTAATCCAAAATGCTCAGGAGGGAACCCGGGGGGGGATTCTTCCTTTCCAATGACTATGGAACAATCTCAGAATTTCTTCAGGATTCCCCTTAAAAACTTATCTTCATCTTTCCCTTATCCTCACCAACGAATACACATTAGTTTCTCACAATTTAAGCAACTTATTCTACCAATTAATCTGGGGATATTTTTATTTCTTATTTCTATCTAATAATTCATATATATGTAGACTAACATACACCTGTGAAACCTGTGCTCCTGTGAGAGGACAACTATGAAGGCCATACACTAATGGAAAAACATTAATATCATTAATTGATAAATGAAAAGTAATATTCTACTTCCTGTTTTATTTTTCTGCATTGCAGATTCACTCAGCATATCAATACTCAGTGACATCTTCCAGGAACTTTAATCAGATTTAAAGCTTTTTTGGTGTAAGTCCCAACATCTGCAGCCAAATGGCAAATAACTGGAAAACACTATGTTGGGTAGGCTTGAAAAAGATGTTCACCAATTTTGTGGTAGTCCACAAATCAAAGTCACTGGGTTGAGTAATCATCCAACATTATCTTCTGAAATTAGAAGATGTGTCAGGAAATACTAGAATCACTGCAATGTACTTATGCCCAGATCAGATAAGTAAGGTAGAATACAACAGTCAGTAATATAAACATAACGTACAGTCATGAAAGACCAAGGAAGCAACATCTGACATGCATGAGAATTATTTCAACGTTGAAATGACTGGTCTGAGGATTTTGAGCTTCTAAGAAAACACATTTTAATAGTAATAACACTTAGACTTACTGTATTTTCTGGCGTAAAAGACGACTCGGCGTATAAGAAAGTCATCTTATACACCAGAAAATACGGTACTTTCTGGCATATAAGACGACTCAGAGTATAAGAGGACCCCCAACTTTGGAGAAGATTTGCATGGTTAGAAAGTCATCTTATACACCGGAAAATACGGTATTTTCCAGCGTATAAGATGACTCGGTGTATAAGACTTTGGAGAAAATTTGCATGGTTTAGAAAGTCGTCTTATATGCTGGAAAATATGGTATATAGCACTTCATAGTGCTTTACAGCACTTACAATGCCATCATATTATCCCCAACAACCTGTATCCTCATTTTACTGATCTCTGAAGGAGGTCAACGCTGAGCCCTGTCAGGATCAAATTCCTAGCTGTGGGCAGAGTTAGCCTCCAATACTGCACTTTAACCACTGTACCAACAAGACAAAAAAAAAAAGGATCCATTTCATTCAGCACAGTTTTGGCTGTCCCAAAAAATCTCAAGTTCCTTCATTGGCTTCTATTTATACATTATAACTGGATGGAGGTGACTTTTGTGTTTAAAAATCCAACCTACCTGGTAAAATGGAAAGTGTTAGTGGTTGAGAAGGGATGGAGGTAAAGAAAAAAGCAACAATGATTTAGATTTCATTTATTTTAAAATTAATGTATTGACTACATTTTTATAGATTGAATGGTTTAAGTAGTTATTAGCAGATATTATCACTGCATCTATTTTTTTTGTTTCAGAAATGAAAAATGAGTGATTAAGTTTGTTTATTTCTAGGGCCCATCATTCCCCCCACAAAAAAATCAAGTTTTCTGTATAGCACACTCAAAGAATTCAGGATTTAATTCACCTGGAACATAGCCAAGTTAAAATATTCCAAAGGAACTATCTGAAAAAACTGTTTTGTCTTGACCTGAAAATAAAACTTTTTTTCCATTTATGCATACTCTTGTCATCAGAAACTGGAGCAGTCAAAGTTGTTTCTATTCTTTCTTCTCAAAATTATCTGCAAGTGAGGTTAGAGATCAGACACTTGTTTTCCAAATTTGACTGCATTACATGTCTAATGTTGTATGAGAAGATATACCTTCTTCTTGATAGGCCAAATTAAGCATGTGCTTAAATAATATTTCCAAACACATTTACTTTGAACCAAGCCACACCAATTTTTATTTAAGAATAACAGTGTCAGTTTCACAGCCTAACGGATAATTCTACTCATGTTCTTCTTGAACATTTAGGAATTTTCTCTACCCTTGAAATAAATACAACATTATGGTTATAAGCCATAATTATGAAGAAAGCTACAGAGGCCAACTTAATGCTTTTGATTTGCTTTTAAATTCATATAGTTATAAACAAAGCATAGTGTTTACTATGCCATAAAAATACAGTAACTGTATTAACATATAACTATTATACAGTTCCCAAGTCATAAATTTATGGTTAGTCCTTGAAGCTCTCTAGGCTAGTTCTTTGCTTTCCAAGTCAGCAAGTCATTTGTCTGGGGGAAATTCACAATCTTCAGATTATGTTACAGTACTTCACTCTGTATAAAAAGGATGCCGTGCAGGAGAAAAGTTATTCACACACTAATAGAGGCAATATGCTAATAAATATCTGTCTATATTTTGTATAAGATCTGTTTTGCACCTTCTAAGCACCAAAAGTAGAAATATTTCTGCTTCCTATATATTGCATTTCCATGTGATGTCCAGCATTGTTTTATCTTTCACCTACACAGTATGTGCAGGAATTAATAGACCAAGATATATGTATGTACATCTATTTTACAACCCAATGATGCAAATTATCATAGCAACATGGAATTTTTACTCAATTTGATTGTAGTTCAGATTGGGTATCCTGAAGAAGATGAAATGACAAAGTAGATTGCGTTAGATGTTAGGTTTCTACATGATTCCAAGTAGATTAACAAGGATTCCCGATAACTAACTGTTTAATAATAGACATTTTAAAGTATAGAGTCTTAGAATCCTAAATCAGAGCAAACCAAATTGTGATTTAGGAATGCTAGTAAATGGCTTATTGGATACAATAGATGACTGACTCCACCCTGTTTTCCCTGTGGACTTTAAGACACAATAGGCAATTGCAGCCTTCAAGTCCAATTTTAAAGTTTTGGGGCCCCTTTGACCATGACTGATCTGAGATGGAAAAGATTCCTATAATGTTTAGGTGGAAAATGATTTCAGATTTTTTAAAAAAACAACAACAATGCACCACCGCCAATTCACCAACCGAACCCCACCTACATGTGATAGGACTATATCCACTCTGTGGCTTTCCACACTACAAAACAGTTAAGTACAATACCGCCTTTCTCAACAAATAATTGCTCAACCTTTTTTTAAGATTTAAAAAGTGACACATATAGTAAAGCCAGGGAGGCAGCTGCTAGGTTCTCTCTTGTCAACTATTTTTTTATTAACACTTTTAACAAACTGATCTTGTGACATAGGGTCACCAGGATGATGTTTAGTTGGCAGCAGAGGTCATGTCCATGTTTCTTTGCTACCATGTTTAACGATTGTCTGAGGTTTTACAGCCCAGATACAATATGCCTAAGAGAGAGACTTCCAAGTGACTGTGTTAAAAAGGGACTAAGTCCCAGGTGCATGTCTGGTTATATTTTGAATGTGGAAGAGAGGAACTTTTTCTGAGTCTAATGGTCAAGTGGAGCGGTCCCAGGGGAGGGATACTTTGAGTGACTAAGTAGTAATGGAAAACTGTTGTGGGGCTTAAGCCTGCTGCTTCCATGGAACAGAGAACATTTGTGTATCCTCGTTCTTCTGCCCGCCCCCAATAATAGTAACCTTACAAAGTTAGGGTCAAAACCTGTTCTCTCTGCCCTCTGGAAGGCCCACTTCCAGAGTTTTGCCCAGGGGCACAGAATACTCCAGATATGCCCCCCACCTGGTTTAAATAGGGGCACCTGAAACGGAACACTAGGAATTCTGCATGTAATGCATCAAGAGATCTTCAAAAGACGAAAGAAATTTAAAAAACAGAAAGCAATATATGTTAAGATATATTGAAGTGGTGGACCCAAGGATAGTTTGCAGAGATAGAAAGTTAAGAGAGAAAAAGTGAAAGGCGTTAACAAATATTTCCTTTTCTTCTTATTAGTTAATGCCTTTAACTCATTTGCCTTATGCCTTTTATAAACTCCTTGCTGCAAAAGGGAACGTGATGGGGTCTGGTTACAGTAGATATGTATGTATATAGACACTTTTGCCCCCCAAAAATGTTAAGATTCATTTTTTTAGGAGTTTTCATTCAGAATTTTGATAGGAAGCGGTTACTCATTTAGCTGGCACTTCTATAGCCCTTATGACATGTATCCTAATGTAGTGCAACATAACACTCTTGATTAGAGAAAGCATTTATGGAGGTACCATGAAATTGAATTGGGCAGCCCACCCTTTTGCTGTAGGAAAATCATCCTGCACGGGATTGAGCGTAGAAATCCTTCATGCAATCACTAACCAGAGATTTAACCAGAGAAGAGACAAGGTTAATCAAGAGAACCATGGGGAAAAAAACAACCCACAGAGTCTCCCTAGATTGGGTTGCTGCAAAAAAGCCATTCCCTTTGCAATCAATTTTTTCTTGAAATACATTTTTTGCAATCATTTGTGTGTGTTCAGCCTTTTTCTAGGACTAATTTTAAACATCTTTTTTTGTTTAATGAAATCTATTTCTTTTTTCCAAACAAGCAAAGCTTTGAGTATCTTCCCTCTTTATACAAGCATAAAGGAAATCAGAAATAATTTACTTGAAGGTTCATGATAAATCTACTTCTGCCTCACCACCTCCTAAAGGAAACTGGAAAAAGTTTTTTTAAAAACTAGGTTCAGGAATAATGATTTGTTTTTTTTTTCTGTTTTAGGAAGAAATATAGCAAGAAGAAAGAAAGAAAGAAAGAAAGAAAGAAAGAAAGAAAGAAAGAAAGAAAGAAAGAAAGAAAGGTGGGTGCTTTTAGTACTGAGATCCTGTTTCATTAAGAAACAATTAATCTCATACTCATTAATAAATGCAGAAATCACAGATGCTTCAGCTAGCTGCATGCTTGGCTTTAATTCAGCATTCCTGAGAACTGCTCTGTTTAACACTTATCTACTGTCAAATGATACCCAATATAACATATGTGATTTTTAATTGCTGGTGTTTAAGTTGCTTTCTACCCAACAATATTTGATCATTTCTCATTCTGAATCTTCTGCAACAAAGGCAGCATGCAGCTGTTCCTAAGATAGGGGTTTTTTTTTAACTAAATAATTCCATGAGCCAAACCAGCATGACCATTGACAAGATGTAATAGGAGCACAAACCATCCAGGGAACATCAGACTAGGAAACAATTGTTATAATAGCCTCATTCTGCAAAGAATAATACAGTATAAGGCATAAATGACTAGTCAAGGTCATTCAGCAAATGAACAGCAAGGTCAATTTTAAACAAAAAGATTTTTGTGCAATATTTATGTCTAACTCACATTCCTTTAACTCTTTAGTTCTTATTTTAGGTTTATCTTGCAGATATAAAACAGAAAAATTATTTCCTAACAGTGAGGAGAAAAAACCAGTGGGATGGCTCACCTTCAGAAGTTGTGGGCGGTTTTTAAAAAGAAACTGGACAACCTTTTGTCTGGAATGGTCTAGGGTCTTTGCTTGAGCAGGGGGTTGGACTAGAAGGCCTCCAAAGTCCCTTCTAACTCTATTGTTTTGTTATTATTTTGAAGTATATTGAGTACACTAGTAATATTAGTAATACTAATAAATAGTACATAGTATAAACATAAATGCAGAATACAATTATAAATTGTCTAGTCTCTCCTAAGCAAAATTCTTCATAATTATTTCATGTTTAAGTCTGTTAGGCTCTAAGGTTAAAATATTAGAGTCAGGATTTAAGAATACTAATCTCAATATATTACTGTGGTGAAAACAACATAATCCTGTCTTTGATTTATATTATTTCCATGCTGTTTCCAGCTAGACAGCCAAGCTATTTATAAACGTAAAAAATGAACATGTGGCCTTGCTAGCTCTGATCCTTAATTTTAAATCCAATAATTTCAATAACTTGTAGATAAAGAATTATTTCTCAGTGTAACATGTAATCTCAGATCACTTACAAAGCCTTTAGTTAGCTCAGAAGAATTATTTGCAAGTGCAGGTAGTTAACATTTACCGAACATCTTAGATCTATTGGAGCGAAAACAGTATTGAACAAAGAGAAGTGATGAAATATATTTTTATGCAAAAGATTCATACATGGCAGGCACAAAATTATTAGCTTCTACTCAGGAAAAGAACTATTTTCAATAACAGTTAAACCTCTTGGATTTTTTTTTTCAAAGAGGTAATACCAGAATATGATTTGATGATTTAGTAGCTTCATCTTTAGTTCATCATTGCCTAAGATAGAACATTTAGAATGATATCCCTTGTAAATCCAAAGAAACATGGTTCAACAGCATGAATTATAATCTAGAACAGTGGTTCTCAACCTTTCTAATGCCGTGACCCCATAATACAGTTCCCCATGTTGTGGTGACCCCCAACCATTTATACATCACCGGGTGCCAGGGGCGTGGCCAAAGAAAAGGGGAAAAAATGGCGGACAGCCTTGTTTGGCAACCCCCGTGAAATGGTCGTTCGACCCCAAATGGGGTCCCGACCCACAGGTTGACAACCACTGATCTAGAACAACTATTTCAAAATGCAGAAATCATCTTGTAAAATACAATCCACTTTCAAACTTATCATGTATCACTATAAAACTTTATTCTACTTGATACATCATCTCTACCCCAACAGGTAATAATACTGTTGATTTGACCAACTTTTCATAATGTTGCAGATCAGCTGTCAGGCTCCAGCAATATCACAAATGTATCTGTGATAGAACTGTAGTAGCAGAAAGACAATGGTCGAACAGATATTTCAATGTGTCTTTGGACCTGAAACTGTACCACTTGAGTATACTGACATGAATTCACTGAGAATCTTTTACAGAGTTATTATAATAATTTTATACACATATGCACACACACATATGTCAGTCTTTTCCAAATGATATTGCCTAATCATGAAAGCTAACCAGAGTCATTTCTGGTTAATGCTTGGATAGAAATCTACCTGGAAAGTCCAGGGATAAGTTTTAAAAACAAAAACCTAGAAGAAAGCAGTGGGGAATCCTATTTGTATAGCTGTCAAAAAAAAGACATGTGGACATAGCCAACAGGAGTTGAGTTTGATTTGAAGATGGCTTTACTTTACTGTCACTAGTACCCTATTTTTATACTGTAGGTGTATTCATAAACCTTTTTAAAGGGAGAGTACACATTTTTTGAGAATCAATTTGGTGTAGTGGCTAAGGCATTAGGCTTGAAACCAAGCGACTATGAATTATAGTCCTGCCTTATGTATAAAGCCAGCTGGGTGGCCTTTGGCCTGTCAGTTTCTCTCACCCACAGGAAGCAAGCAATGGCAACCCACGTCTAAAAAAAACCTTGCCAAGAAAACTGCAGGGTTCAGGCAGTCTCAGAGAACCGGACATAGTTGATTGATAGAACAGGAAAAAAAAATTACAAATACAAAACAAAATTAGTACTGGGTTCTGCAGAAATTTCATAATTTTGGGAAAATGTCTTTCAGACTAGACTCTAGAGCAGGGGTCTTCAACCTTGGCCCTTTTATGACTTGTGAACTTCAATTCTGGCTGAGGAATTCTGGGAATTGAAGTTCACAAGTCATAAAAGGGCCAAGGTTGAAGACCCCTGCTCTAGAGCTTGCTTTTCTCTTTCCCTCTCTCTCTTTTAAAATTTTCATCCACATTTCACAATCTTCTACCCAGTACTCTCTTCTAGAGATTAGAACAGGACTGTTGTTTCCTTTTTGTAGCAAGAGTCAGGTCATTCTTTATCCTCCACTGGGGTCACTGAATCCAAGCTCATCTCAGTAAAATAAATTTCTTTTCTCTCCTGAACCTAGAACCCTGGTCTGTGGACCGGTACCAGGCCACAGCATGCCAGCAACTGGTCCGCACAAACAAGCAAAGCAGGCAGCACACAAAATCACACACTCTCCAGTCCATGAAAAAACATTTCTCCACAGAACTGGTCCCTGGTGCCCAAAAGGTTAGGGACCTCTGATCTAAAAAGCTGCCTCAGAGAAATAAGTCATATTAAAATTTTCTCCCTGTTTGAAGATAGCCTCCAAATGATCTTGAAAAGAAAGAATATTCAGCAATAGGGACTTCGGGAATTACAATGTGCTGTCATTGGAAAGATCCTTCATTCCCATTTAGCCTTCTCTAAGCAGGACACCTTTCTCTGAGTCATCTCTTTCTGTCTCTTCCCCCCATCCCCCCTTTCAAGAAATTCCCGGGAAAATGGCTGCTTGATTTGCTTGAGGGTCAAATCCTCCAACATATATCACCAGCAAGGCACCAAATCTCCTTTCTTTCAGTACTTTACAGCCATCCAGTTGCTGTAAATATTTGCAAAGCATCTCCCTCTCTTTTTTAGAAATAAATCACTGGCTTTAAGAAATGTAATTATGAAAGAAACTTGCTTCTTGGTTTGGTCCCCGTTTCTTCCTCTCTCCTCCCCACCACCTCCCAAAAGTTCTACCCTTTATATCTGCGCTACGATTTCCACCCTCGGCTTCCAAAGCTTCAGTTGTTTTACTGAAGCCATGAAAGGAGCCTGCGGGTCTTTCACTCCAGATACCTCGCCTGGAGACAATCTGCATCTGCTCCGAGGCAAGCCTCTTTATACATTATAGTGTCTTCCGGCTCCATCACTTTTGGAGAGCAGCAGCACCTCCACTGAGCCTCGCCGGGATCTGCGCGGGGCTATCTCCGGCTTCCGCAGCGCGGGCCGTTCTCTGCCGCCTCCTGCAAACTTTCGCCGCAGAGCCTGCCGCACACGCGGGGACGCCGAGCCAAGGCCGGCTCTTTTCTCCCTTCCTCCCCATCACCCACGCCGTTTAATTAATCGCCTCGCTCGCGGGAGTTTCCCCAGCTGGTTAGCTGGAGGCGAGCAGTGGGAGAGGGGGCGGGGGTGGGATTCCCTACTTCCCGCGGGGTCGCCATCCTGAGCCACGCCACGCGCTGCTGCAGTCTTACCGAGCGAGCGGGAGCGGTCGGGCACTGCCTCTTTTCCTCAACGCCAGCCGGGCCGCTGCAGAACTTGGGCTCCTCGCAAAGCCCCCATCCAGGCTAAAGACGCGGCGGACTCTCCTTCCCTCCTTCTTCCCTCCCTCTGCGGTAGTGCGAACACACCCGTGCGCTCCGCCCGCTCGCCTGCCTGCTCCCTCCCTCACCCACCTGCTGTGGTTTGGCGTGTTCCTCACATCCACCTCGTGCAACAGCCCAGCCCGCCCCGCCCAAGGTGCGGAGGGAGAGCCCCTGTTTAAAAAAAAGCCCTAAAGGCCCATAAGTCCTCGACTTATGACCATCTGCTCTCCGCTTGCCTCTCTGCTTGGGGTAAGAGCAAAGCTCTCTGTGTTAAGGGACAACTGGTGGCAGCCCAAGACGTTTTGTAGCCAGGACGCTGGTCGAGTTATTTTAGCATGGGCAGAGATGGGAGAGAAGTCTCACAAGCATTTCTCCTGAGGGGGGGGGAAATGTAACTGATAAGGTGAGGCACTTTCAGGACACCAGAAAGCTGCCTCCTTGTCCTATTGTGTATTTGGGGGAAAAAAATCTATGGAGATTCGGAGAATGTAAAGTTGTTGCTGCAGCTGCACTGTGAAATCTGCTGCCTAGAACTGGTTCATGCTCTGGTGGATGAATACATCCTCAATGTATCCTTCTTTCCAGGAAAATAACTACATTTTTCTCCAAATATCTGTGATTAAGGGTCTGACTGCCAGAACTAAGGTACTATATGACTTATTAGTAAGTATGCATATTATAAGAGCAGTTATTCAATTATGCTACTGCAGATTGAGTAGTGTTTAACTTGGGATGGGGAACAAATGTGATGTGCAATCCTAGCTGTTTATTACATATCACATCACAAGCACTATGCCTTGGGCTTTTTGGCAGTTCAGATGTCAGTTGCGGCATTAAGTGTCCCCATAGTTTAAATCACAATCAAGTGATAGTGATGATGAGGATAGATTGCAGCTCTTATCATTCTTAGCCATGCTACTATAGCCAGAACTGATTGAAGCAGAACTATTTAACTCGTTTTTTGCATCTGTCTTTACACAAAGGGAAAAAACAGACCAACCTACCAAAAATAGTGCCATAAAAAACAGAATAGAAACACAAGTTAAGATAGACAAGAAAATGGTAAGTAAACACCTGTCCAGCCTAGACGAGTTCAAATCACCAGGACCAGATGGATTACACCCCAGGGTTCTCAAGGAAGTGGCAGATGTGATCTCAGAACCATTGAACTATATTTTTGAAAGATCCTGGAGCACTGGGGAACTACCGGAGGACTGGAAAAGAACTGATGTAGTTCCCATCTTCAAAAAAGGAAAAAAAATGGACCCAGGAAATTACAGACCTATCAGCTTGACCTCTATACCTGGGAAGATTCTAGAAAAGATAATCAAACAACGAATCAGCGAACACCTAAAGGCAAACAAAGTCATTACTAAAAGTCAATGTGGGTTTGTCAAAAACAGATCATGCCAGAAAAATCTTATTGCATTCTTTGACCAAGTGACAAAATTAGTGGATCAGAGGAATGCTGCGGACATAATTTACTTGGACTTCAGTAAGGCATTTGATAAAGTAGATCACAACCTACTACTTGATAAGATAGAAAAATGTGGGTTAGACAGCATCACCACCAGATGGATCCGTAGCTGTCTGACCGGCCGTACTCAGCATGTGGTCCTCAATAGAACCGCATCTACATGGAGGGAAGTGTGTAGTGGGGTGCCCCAGGGCTCTGTTCTGGGCCCAGTGCTCTTCAACATCTTCATCAACAATTTGGATTAGGGGATAGATGGGGAAATCATCAAATTTGCAGACGACACCAAGCTGGCAGGAATAGCCAACACTCCAGAAGACAGGCTTAGGATACAGGAGGATCTGGACAGACTTGAACACTGGGCACTATCTAACAAAATGAAATTGATTGGTGAAAAAAGTAAGGTTCTACATTTAGGCAAGAAAAACCAAATGTACAGGTATAGTATAGGGGATATCTTGCTCAATAGTAGTAACTGTGAGAGGGACCTCAGAGTCCTAGTGAATATGAGCCAGCAGTGTGCTGCAGCTGCCAAAAAGGCCAACCCCTGGGCTGCATTAACAGAGGGATAGAATCAAGATCACGTGAAGTATTAATACCACTTTATAATGCCTTGGTAAGGCCACACTTGGAATACCGCATCCAGTTTTGGTCACCATGATGTAAAAAAGATATTGAGACTCTACAAAGAGTACAGAGAAGAGCAAGAAAGATGATTAGAGGACTGGAGGCTAAAGCATATAAGGAAAGGCTGCTGGAATTGGGTATGTCTAGTTTAATGAAGAGAAGGACGAGGGGGAACATCATAGCAGTGTTCCAATATCTCAGGGGCTGCCATAAAGAAGAGATAGTCAAGCTATTTTCCAAGGCGCCTGAAGGTAGGACAAGAAGCAACAGATGGAAACTAATCAAGGAGAGAAGCAAGAACTTAGAACTAAGGAGAAACTTCCTGACAGTTAGAACAATTAACCAGTGGAACAACCTGCCTCCAGAAGCGGTGAATGCTCCAACATTGGAAGTTTTTAAGAAAAGACTGGACAGCCATTTGTCTGAAATGGTATAGGGTTTTCTGCCTGAGCAGGGGGTTGGACTAGATGACCTCCAATGTCCCTTCCAACTTTATTATTATTATTATTTTTATTATTAAGTGAGAATTTCAGAATATCTGGAAGGCCACATACTATCCATTTCTGACTAAACTTAAACACAATTCATGCCATTTCAATCTTTTGCTTTGTAAATTGCAAACCAGATTCCAATAGATTTGTGGCCTGGCTTGTCAATATCAAATGCTTAAATTGGCAAGTTGCAGAAGAATGTCATTGACTCAGGATAGTATGTATAAAATCAACTGGCTATCGGGAATATATAAAAATTATTTATATATAAAGTACAATGTAGACTTCTGCTAGAAATAGGTTTCATTGTTATTGCCTGTACTTTTTAAAACCTTTCATTTATTTATATACACATAGTCCTTGACTTATGACCACAATTGAGCCCAAACTTTATGTTGCTAAGTGAGAAAGTTGTTAAGTGAATTTTGTCACATTTTATGATCTTTCTTGCCACAGTTGTTAAGTGAATCACTGCAGTTAAGTTAGTAACACAGTTATGAAGTGAATTTGGCTTCCCCACTGACTTTGCTTTTCAGAAGGTCACAAAAGGTGATCACATGACCCCAGGACACTGCAACCGCCATAAATATGAGTCAGTTGCCAAGTGGCTGAATGTCACCATGTGGGATGCTACAATGATTGCAAATAGGAAAAGTGATCATAAGTCAGTTTTTTCAGCGCCATTGTAATTTTTGAACGGTTACCTAAATGAACTGTTGTAAGTCTAGGACTATCTGTAATCTCTTTATTTTTTTTTATAAATAACTCAAGGCTGGGAATGTACCTAATATTCCTTCCTCTCCTATTTTCCCCACAACAGCACCCTTGTGAGGTGGGCTGGACTGAGAGAAAGTGACTTTCATGCATGCTAAGGTGGGACTAGAATTCACGGTCTCCTGGTTTTTAGTCTGGTTCTTACCCACTAAACAAAACTGGCTCTATTATATTTAAGTGCTGCATAACTGTAGAAAAGGAATTTGGATGTTGAGATGCAATTCCACATTAGTTTCAACTGAATGGCTCTTCTGCGCACATATATACCCCAAAGTTGCTAAATAAAATAAATAAAATGCTTTCCATAATATTTAATATATATACATGAGAGGTAAATACTATTTCTGTTTTTAAAAAAGTACTTTTGCAGTCATATGTTCTATGGCTCTATGCAAGCCTTTGACAATACACTCACTCAAACTTAATGGATCTCTTCTCAGTCAACACAGAGGATTCTTCCCTTGAGTTTGCTGCTTTTTTGTGATTGCAGCTGAAAATTACCAAAGGACAAAGTAGCAATAATTCTTGCCCAGTTTTGGAAAAATATTGAAGAATGTTCTGGAGACTGCAAATACAATTTATGCCTGTGTGTCAAGCCCTAAGTAGACTAGGAACTTTTGGAGACTGAAAGTAAACAAAACCTCTGTACTTGGAACAACAGTTAAGCAGAATAAAACAGAAAATTGGCAGCCTAAAATTAAATGCATGAACTATTACAAATCTCTTTTAAAGCAATATTTTGATTGAAGCTGTTCAAAGCTCACAAATAAAATAAAATAGAGCTGGAAGGAACCTTGGAGGTCTTCTAGTCCAGCCCCCTGCTCAAGCAGGAAAACCTATACTATTTCAGACAAGTGACTGTCTAGTCTCTTAAAAACCTCCAGTGATGGAGCACCCATGATTTCTGGAGGCCAGCTGGTCCACTGGTTGATTGTCTTCACTGTCAGGAGTTTCTCCTTAATTCTAGGTTGTTTCTCTCTTTGATCAGTTTCCAACCATTGTTTCTTGTCTGCCCTATGGTGCTTTGGTGAATAACACAATCCCCTCTTCTTTATGGCAGCCCCTCAAAAACTGGAATTCTTGTAACATGTCTCCCCTTTTTTTTCTTTTCTTTAGACTAGCCAAACTCAAGTCCTGTAGCTGTTCTTCATATGTTTTAGTCTCCAGGCCTTTGATCATCTTAGTTGCTCTTCTCTGAATTTTTTCCAGACTCTCAACATCTTTTTTTATGGTATGGTGATCAAAATTCGTTGCAGTATTCCAGGTGTGGTCTTATTAGGATTTTAGAAAGCGGTACTAATACGTCATGTAATCTATGCCTCTGTTTATACAACCCAGAATTGTATTTGCTTTTTTGGCTGCGGCTGCATACTGCTGGCTCATAGTCAAATAAATCGTCCACTAGGACTCCGAGGTCCCTCTCACAGTTGCTGTTTTGAGCCAGCTCTCGCCTAATCTGTACTTGTACCTTTGATTTTTCCTGCCTAAATGTAAAACTTTGCTTTTCTCCACATTGAAACTCATTTTATTGGATAGGACCCATTGTTCAAGTATGTCAAGATCTTTTTGGATCCTGAGTTTGTCTTCTGGGATGTTGGCTACTCCTGCCAGCTTGGTGTCATATTTCTCTTCATTAGGGAAACGGTACAAAAGAAACAGGTAAGAAGGCGGGGGGGGGGAGGGGAAAAAGACTGTCTTAAGTCTTGATATTCAAATTAGACAGGAAAGTTGGCTGAATTCAGAATTCCCCAAAGGAGTGAGGAATAAGGAAGTAAATATCATTTGCTTATTTCTGAAATCTGAAGATCCAGCACTGTTCTTCAGGCAAATCACTGGAGAATTAGCAATCTACCAGAATACAGTACTAGTCATTTTCTGCACTTAATCGCAAAGCAAAGGGATAAGTATGTATAAATGGTAGCTTGACATACATCATTCTGATATGAAATGAGAGACTATAATTATCATGCAGCTCCCCAGCAGGATATGCTGAGTCATTTTTTAAAAATTGTCCTCTGGTTTATTAGATTGCTAATACCTAACTAAGCTGACTAGTTAATGGGAATTATGTGAGCAGGAATATCCAGGAATCTGTATTTGGGAGACATGACTGCCTTTTGAAAATGTGACAGTGTGTTCCTGATCTTTACTGTAGAAAAATGTATTTTAATGGATTTCTTAAGCTAATTGACAATGCAATAAAAGGAGAGATATAGCTAACCCAACAGAGAGGTTGAGCAGGCTATCAAACCACCTTATTTGATTTGTAGAGTTGCACCAGAAAGGGCCATTCTAAATTGCCATTGATTTGATAAGAATCAGGTAAGTGATTGCAGCCAAGGTCTTTCATCTCTAAGGAACAGATTTTTTTTTGCCCACACATTATTTCTGTCTGAATCTGGTACGTGTTTAACAAGAAGAAAATTTTGGCAACACAGTTTTGTAATTAATGGGAAATGTCTACGGAGATTCTCAGTCATCCAGGTCCTAGTTGTCCCAAAGGTGCTTTTTTAAGAGACAAAAACAAGAAAGTCCAATTGCCTCTTGAAAAAGCACCTTTGGGATAATTTTTTTTAATGTTTATTTTTAACCAATAAGACAAAACAGAACAAAACAAAACATAACACACATAGACACAATATACCATAAATGCCGGCGTATAAGACAACTTCCGCGAGCGCTGAAATCGGTGCCAAAGACAGGGGTCGTCTTATACGCCGAGTCGTCTTATACGCCGGAAATACTGGTAGTTTCCGGCGTATAAGACGACGTTCAAGGAATGCGGCCTGGCTATAAAGACGGGGGTCGTCTTATACGCCGGGTCGCCTAATATGGTGGCATATACGGTATATATACTCCTCCTTTTTTTTACAGCAATTACAAAGCGGTAATCTAATATTTACATTTCCCCCTTATTCTTCTTTAGAATATTTGTCCTTATAGCCCCGTTATTTCTTATTTACATTTTTCTTCCTTCATGTTCTACTTCTTACTAAGAATAATTCATATTATTATTATTATACATTATTATACACATATTTTCACTTTTGACCTTTCAATATTTATTCTCCTCTATTAATTCTAGTCTCCAACCAGACATACAACTTGTTCCATACTATATAATACTCTGTGTCTTCCTTTTCTTTTATCTCTTTTATTAATTTGTCCATCTCAGCACAGTCCAGGATTTTTCTTATCACTTCTTCCTCTGATGGTATATTCTCATTTTCCCAGCACTGTGCATATGCTATTCTTGCTGCCATTATTATATGTAAAATTAAATACCATATTTCTTTACTATATTTTCTATTTAAAATATCCAACAAAAAGATCTCTGGTTTCCAGTCTATGGGTTGGTCTATTATTTCTTGGATCCATTTTCTTATTGTAGACCAGTATTTTTTTGCAACTGGGCATGTCCACCATAGATGATAATATGTTCCATATACTTTTTTACATTTTCAGCATGTTGGCGAATTATTCTGGAACATCTTGGCAAGCTTTGCTGGTGGAAGATGCCATCTGTAAAACATCTTCAACTGGTTTTCCTTGAATGCCGCCGACATAGTCAATTTTATATTTATTTCCACCTTTGGGATAATTAATGGGGAGTTTTGAGGTTACTTTCTCAGTAATTTCTGAAGTATAAAAATCTCTTGTAAGATAGTTCTTGACTTACATCCAGTCACTTAGTGACTGTACAAAGTTATGATGGTCCCTGAAAAAGAGGCTTATGACCTGGTTGCCAAGTCTCTCTCCCCATCCCCGTGCTCATGTGACAGCATTTTAGATACTCGGTAATCGGTCCACATTTTCAAGACCATGGGTATGCTCCAATGGTTTTAAGTTCAATGACTGGTTATAAATCCATTTTTCCAGTAATATCATAACTTTGAAGGTTGCTGAACAAGTGAATATAACCTAAGGACTATCTGCACGTCTGAGAAAGCATGCATTAAAATTACCCAGTAATTACTTCATTGCTCATGCTATCCAGTTTGATTAACTCCATCAACATCACTTCTAGCTTCCTGAAGTAGCATAATAGGAAATTGGGTGACTTTTTCACATTAGTAGTTAAGTGAGGACCCCAGAAAGATGGCATAGGGGTAGCATTTATTGTTAAGAGCTCCCTAATTTTAAAATAGCTCTTTTGCTTTTTCCCCCCCATTCCAATTTATTTTATTTTTATTTATTTCATCCTTCTGCTGAAGTCCTGTATTTTTACTATTTTTACTAGAGATTATATTTTTATTATTTCTGCCATGGGAAAAAGGAAGAGTAGGCAATGTACACATTCTGCTTCTCAGACTTCACTCAAGCCTACTAAACAGCTCAAAGTTGATAGATACCTGAAAAGTAAATAGCCATTGGACATAAGTAACCAAATCTCTCTTACTTTTTCTTATAGCCTCAAAAACAGATATGATTCCCAGGAACTGGATCTACAAGTGGAGATACAAACTTTTAGCTCTTTCTGCCCTGTGCCTGAGAGAGCTTCCCCTTCTCAGCCAATTGTCCAACTACTGCAAGGCTTATGCAACAAGGGGATGAGGATTTTTTTTTTTAAAAAAAAAAAATATTACTGACTGTATAATCAGGCAAACACAAACAATATTGTCAATTTTTGAGCTTCTGACCACAGATAAAACTAATCATCCAAATATGACTGCTGAGTCAATTAAAACAAACATATGTAGAGACAACTGTGACTTAAACCAGATAATAGTGGTAGAAAGATGGGTCCTAATTTGGAACCTAAAAGAGAGTGAGGAATAAATGTAAGAGATCTAAGCCAACATCCAGAGGAGCATGCAAAGCAAGTTCCACCTGTGGAAAATAAAAATATTGGCTATTGTACTTTTATGCAAGGTTTAGGCCCAGGTGAACTAAATCAGGCCTCATGGACAAAGTATTGAACCAAAGTTTGTGCTATGCTTAATTTTGCAGTTTGCAATTGTACTTTTCTTAATATGATTTTGCTAAGCTTGCTTGTTTCAAATATATTTAAAACATAAGGACTGGAACAGTAAGAAATAGGGAACTGTAAGTAGCTGATGGATGCAGGTTCCAATGTACATGGATATATGTGGAAAGTTATGTTCAGCAGAAGGTTAGCAGGAAGACAGTAAAAAGTCAGCAGAAATCAGCAAAAGCCTTAGAATGGTAAAGAGTATAAAGAGTTGGGTCTGGACCTGACTGATTTGCCATTGGCCTATAGCTGTCCTTTTGGAATCTGCTATGCCATATGGTCCTAATTGCAATGGGTTATTAATGTAAGTGATGTTGTGTTATTATGCTTGCTATGTTCCAAATTATTAGCAAAATAAACCTCTGAATCTTAAAGTAAGAATTATTGTTTCGTGTTGCTGTCTTGTGTTTCTTTCATTGGGTTTTTCCACGTCACAGCCTCTGGGGGAAAATTGATGAAAGGTAAGCAAATCATAACTGTTTCTTACAGTCAAATCTGATCAGCGGTACTCTACAAATCCAAAATAACAGAGTAAGGAAAGGAAAATGGGGGTCCAGAAATGCAGCCATTCACTCCCTCAGTCAACCTCTACACTGAAAGGTGGTTGATTGATTGGTAGAAGATTGAATGACTCCCATCTTGGAGAGACTAAATGAATTCTTCTATCATTTAAACATTCCACGGTTGCTATCCTGTTGTTCAGAATGAAGCCTTTTTAAATCAAGTTTGATATGTTCACATTGCATGTATTTTACACAGAGGAACTACGCATTAATAAGACATTTTGGTAGTGCTTTTACTTTAAAGCTTAACTGAAGCAACATATAAGTAGTAATTTCAAGGACATTCCATCACCACTGTCCTTGAGAAGAGACAGTTTAAATAAATAATCTGTACCTCCCACAGCAAATCAATTTTGTGAAGAATTGTTAAAGACAAACTTGATTAACTTTTTCAGTATCTTGCCAGATACTGTACAATATACTGGAAGAACAGAGTAACAGTTGGCTATCTGGTGGAGTTCCTCTCTGATTTTGGTATCATAGCACTACAGAGGCATGAGTGACTGCAGATGAGGCAAAGATTCATTTACCAGGCTTTAGGTTCCTAGACTATTTCTATAAGGAAATCTAAGACTAAAGGGCAGACATTGCTGGGCTGGCAAAGACAAGAATTGGTCCTCAGAGATTACTCTGCCCATTTTTAGCTTTTAGGTTTTCATATAAATTCTCTGAAATGTTTCTACTGAACATAGATCTACTATCACACATGTCTCTCCACTTTTCTTCTAAAGGTAAATCTAGAAAAGGCAGGTTAAAAATAAACTTGTATCACTCTAAAACTACTATTGTTCTAGTGGGAGACTTCAATACCAGGGTGGGGGCCTCCTTACATGATTTTATACACCTGGATGTTATGCCTGCGGATTACCTTATGACCACCTTGAGTCTCTAAAAACTCCAAAAGAAATACAGCAGACTTATAACTGGTCTCCTTGAACTATAAATGTAACCTTGACATTTAAGGAAGTGAAGAACCTGGTTTTATATATCCTTCCACATACCATATCACGAAATTAATGTTTCAGATTATATATGTGTTGCACAAAAAAAGACTAAGCTGTTTTCAGACATTTAAGCCCATGTAAAGGAAGATAGTGATTATCAACTGATCACAGTCCATTTCCAAGGCAATCTGATACTAGATTATCCATGCCTTCTTATAAGAAACAACAAGCTAATTCCAAAATGAGGCAGAATAGAAGGCTCAATTGGGCTAAGGTTGATACTAAGGCAATATCTACCTTTCTGTATTCAGAACAGGCCCAGACCTGGAGAAACACTATTTCTTCCTGTTCCAAGATCCAGATAAATCCTGACCCTCTATATTGATCTGTGCACTGTACACAATACTGAGAGAAACATTTTAATAGATAAATTTCCCACTAGAAACTGACAGCAAATAAGCTCAAATTGGTTTTATTCTTATTGTTTACATAACGGAAAATAACTAATGGCAGCAATGGCTCAGGGACAGCATTACCAAAAAACAAACAAAAAGAAAAAAACACTAAAATGTTAAAAATTAAGTGCGACTATCTCAAACTGATAGTCTCTCTTAAAAGTTTCCTATACAGCTAAAATGGCCAGAATTAACTTTCAGCAAAAGGGACAAATTCAATTTCTTCTGGAATACAGTATCTGGTTTGTTAAACAAATGCAAATTCCAATTCAACATTCCTATTGCAACTTTAGTTTGGGACGATTTTTATGCAAATCTGTTTGCTAATCACAAGCAGAGTCTCCCATATTTGTAAATTATTGATACTCTAGCCTTTGAAAACTTTCCACTATTGCAAAATCCAATCTGGGTTGGTCACCAGGACCAGGGTTTTACTCTTCTAAGCTTTTGGACTTGTGTTGGAGCTTTGGGCTGTTCTATGAGTCACATTTATCTGGTGCCTTCTTATTGGTTGATTGGTGTGTTGATGGCCGGCGATCGGCTGTTGCTTCCTTGTGTTGCCAAATCCTTAGCTCCTATGTACCTGATAATTTTCCACTATGGCCTCCAGTGTCAGATTCAGAAATAAAATCTATGCTGTATTTTCTTTATCCATTTTCCCTGGAATTAGATCCTGTATTTTACTTTTACTTTATTTATTCAATGGCATAGGCATTTTAAATACAATCATACATACATTTTAGAAAATATTTTCTTGAATTCATTTCTTGAATGATCTTGAGTAGGTTATTATCTTCTTACAAATTGAGAATATCACAACAGTTTTTCCCAATCTGATAGTCTCTAAGTGATTTACGTATCAGTTTCTGCAATCCTTGATAGTGGTTGTGCTAGTTATGACTCATGAAAATTATAAAATATAACACTGTATATAGTACAGGTATTTCACTACAATGGGGAACATCAGGATAATGTCTTTGTTGTAGGACTTGAGAATTGAATTAGAAACATCTCAGATATTTTGGATACATCAGTGGCAGGACTTCTTTATACATTATAAGCTCCATAATAATTAGTTCATAATTCACAGTGATATAGGAAATGAGACTTGAAAAATGTTGCTGCTGAAGCTTTGGACAGTTTCATTTTTTAACATGTGCAATCATGGAATAGTCTCAATGCTTTCTGATTTTGCAGGAATGTGATGGGATCTTAACAGCTCACTCAGGATTTCTTTCCTGAGAATGCACTATAGTTCTACTTAACTTGGGCACTGAAATAAATATTGCCACTTCTATTATATTAATAATGATCTGTTTAAAAGTTTATTCCAAAACATGTTTTCAGTCCCCACAGCTTGATAAATAAGGCTATCATTTGTTGTTGTTAATTTAATATAGTGAATGCTGCTAAAAGTTTGGATTTAGCCTGAAATGAGATTTGAACTAAGTACTTCTTGGAGTATAGTGTTTACACTTAGTTACAGCAGCACATTCAATCTCCATGATATCTCCCACTCCATCTGAGTTGTGCTATGTGATACACCTCATGGCATTCACTAGAAACCAGCTGCTGCATGGTCATTGATTTTTCCAAGAAGATGACTGATGAATACCAATAGAGTAGCAAGAAGAGGAAAGGGAATATGCAATGAACTGTGTAACAGGATCATTCAAAATTGTCCAGAGATGATTGTTTAGAGATGAGGACATAGTGGACCTGTCCAGTCTGGATCTATTAAATGAGGAAATGGTCAAATTCCTAATTAGAAAGCACTTGGCACTATCTTTTATTCTTTTTGTTCTGATAATCGAGCATCTCAATTGATATTAACTACTTTTCAGAGACAATGCTTGACTGGAAAATGCACAAGTGGATAATGCTTCTTTTTTATTTTAATTTTTCCTAAAGCAAACAGTTTGTATTCATTCTAGCCCCCAACCTTCTCACATCAAAAGTGATTACTGGATTATTGTTCTCTTGAAACTTAGGGCTGGAAGGCATCTTGGTGATCTTCTTATCCACCACTTGCCCAGGGCAGGAATCTTCAGATCATCCTAGATAAGTTGTTGCCCAAGTTTGTGTTTGAAAAGTCTATCAGTGAAGCACTCACAACTCCAGGAGGCAGTTTATTCTACTGCTTAATAGCTATCATGTTGAAGTAATTCCTCCTTATTTCAAGCTTGAATCTCTCTATAAAGCTTAGACTTGGGGCTTGTTCTATACTCAGGCATTCTGGGAAATAAATCCACATATTCTTCTTTGTAGCCATAATTGATGTGGGCCAGCTAACATGTTTGCTATTAACCTTGTCTATTAGGAAGCATCATGCTATGATGCTCAGAAATACGCATATTATACATATTTTGCCCAATGGGGCAACCTTTAGACATGATGGATATACGACTCCCAGAATTCCTTACTTGTTTTAAGAAAAATGAGTTGACAACTGCAGTTCCAACATATTGGGAGATTTCCATATTTGATACGTTAGTTTTAAACTGTATTATGGTTGGTCACACAGTCAGCCAGATGCTTAAACTCGATTTGACATTTTTCTCCACTATTGAATCCTTCCCAAGGATCTGGGCTAGGATGATGATGGTGGTGGTGGTGGTGGTGGTGGTGGTGGTGATTACATTGACCAGTGCCAACTCTCTTTTGGGAATTTTGTAGGATTGGTTACAAGTTTATTTATCTATTACATTTTTTAATTTTAAGAAAGTGTTGGCCAAAGGACCCTCTGGTGCATCCCCTTCTTCACTTGTAGTCACAGAGTGCTTCATGGCATTGGCAGGGCTGTTCTAGCAAGTTAAAATGATGCTTCACTTTGAAATGATGCTTTCACTTGAAGAAAATAACCACGAGGTCTGAAGTGTGGGAAATATTACAGATTACAAATATTCTCACAGCTAATATTGCCACAAACTGAAGGTGACTCCAGGCTTGTATATTCACGAATTAGGAAAATCATTTTTTTCAGTGTCTGTTTCTGTTAATATCCATTTAATGTGAAATGGCTTAAGTGGGGCAGAACAGAAAAAAGAAGATATATATTAGTTTAGCAAATGAATAGCTTTTGTTAAAAAAAAACTCACCCTAATTAAATCAGACTAAGAGGGCAACTGGGTAACTACAATTCAAATGTTTTCAGGGATCCATAATACAATCAGAGACAGCATGTATGCATCTGTGCTTGGGCCAGACAAAAAGTAGAAAAAAAAACATAATTCAGAAATAATTGAAGTGATGCACACAACCAAGCTTCCATAGTTCTTTTCAACTGATCATAGATAAAATTAAAAGTTACTGTTTCAAGATCTACCATTGGGGATAAATCTGTAACAAAAAATTGTTTTGGTGCATGAGTAACTTTTCCTCTTTCCAGACTTATGTTATACTCACAAAGGTCATACTGCTTTGCTGACATTCCTCACAGGACCCCATGACATAGTGGTTTATTAATAGTCCTAATTATTGCTATTTATGAATTACTGGAATTACTGCCATCTGTCACAGGCACTAGTGTTTGCCAAGCAATGCTGCACTTGGTTAAATTATCATACAACCACATCTAGAATATCAACAAGAAATGGCTCTAAAGTGCATTTATGTGCATAATAAAGTTATCTTGGGATGAGAGGGTATACTGCAGTCTCTGTTCATGGGATAAGAAAATGTATCTCTCTAGACATTATGAATTTACTGTGGATGCCTTCCAGATTATTGGCTCTTCCAAAATTTCCAATTAGCTTGGTCTTTGGTCATGTTCTCTGGGAATTCTGATAGTGGGTGCCAACGTATCTTGAGGATGCGAGGTTGTGAAAGAATGCTTAAAGTCATTGCAAAAAACACCCCACTTCAAATGCATTGTTTCCTAATTAATTTGCAAACGAGTGATTCCAAATGATACATGAAAAAAAAATAAGGTCCAAAAGATTTTCTTTTCTTCCTGTATATCAAAAATAGTAATACTACATACCTCACCTTGATTACAGCATCCCATTGGGGAGAGGAATGCATAAGCTTTTCTTCCAGTGCTTACTGTAGATCCAAGCACTGTGTGTATGTGTGTGTGGGTGAGAGGGGGTAATGTAAATTCAAGGTTTTTTTTTAAATGGGAAACACGATACAAATATTTCAAATGAATAAATTATATAGATCACCTTCATGCTGTTATGGTTTATAAACAATCATTTATGACACAGTGTATTATGTGAACTCCTAAAACTGAAATTTATTTCATAAACCATAGTTGATGTGTCAGTTAGGCTTTAGATAGGATTAGGACAGGAACTGACATCAACACCCCCCCCCCACAACTATTGTTACATTGTAACTTCCAGAATTCCTTAGACTGGCCATGCTAGGAAGAGATAATGGGGTTTAAGATTTTATAACATCTCTGGACTTTATAAATTGTCATTCTCTGATAGAGAATAATTTCACTTTTTCATTAATTAGCTTTTAAAAGCTATTGGATATTATTTTTATGGTAATTACTTGTTAAGCTGTGTTGTTTTTAAAAACAGACTGCCATATAAAACAAGTTCTTGCTCAAACTATGGTTAATGATTTTTTTCAATTAATTGATCTAGAACTTGACTTCATAATTTGTCAGACGAGGAATGGAGGGTTGTTTTAAAGTTATCCTCACTTCTTCTCTCTGCTCATAGAAACAAAAGTCTAAAATTGCTACAAAATGCCACCTACAATATATTTGCTATTCCTCTTCTGCTCTTTCAGCTTCTTGGCCATATGAAGGATGTGTGGAAAGGGATAGAAAGACAGTGATTTCAACCTCAATTAGATCACCACAGATAATTTTCATTTTCTGGTGTGTTTGGTATAGTATTCATTGGGTGGAGGGGGGAGGAGTTGTGTACCATATCTGTGGATTTATCCCCATTGATATGCTGGTTTCTAGCCCCAGAATCTCACCATGACTGAGCAGATTACACACACACACACACACACACACACACACACATACATATATATATATACATTTTCATATATATAATACATGGAGTATATTCTACATGAGAGTTTAGAGTGATAGTTAAAGGCATCAGGTTAGAAACCGACTAACAGTTCAAATTCTCCCTTAGATACAAAGCGAAATGCTGGCTCAGTAACTTTCTCTCAACCTAGGAAGAAGGCAATAGCAAACATGTTGTCAAAAAAACATTGACATGTGCAGGTAGGTGCTAAGAGTCAAGGACTCAAAGGTAAATTTGAAGAATATTTTACATCCTGTTTCTTCAAAGCTTCAATCATTCAAGTCAGTGAACACAAAGGTCAAAAGAAGTGATGAAGAAAGGTAGTTCCATAAAAGCAAATCTGCAATATGCAGGTTCAGAAACTCATCCATTTGAGTTTCATAATTCAGTACCATGGAGAGCAATTCTGCAGTCCAATTACAGTATACAGGAAAATAAATTACAATGAACTGGAGCAATTAGACTGCATTCTCATGACATGGCTGCTTTACTCAATACTCAGAGATGCAGTAGCTGTTGATCAAAGTAATGCAAAGGCACTCTAGTTTTATTGAGAGTGCCATCTTGGTTGGAATTCCAGTTAAACTGATGATACTGAGAGATTGTCCTGTTTAGCGCTGTTTTGGACAATTGAATGTAAAATAAAGTAAAAACCCATTTGAGCACAGAAACATTGCTTGGAGATAGTTTTGTGAATCTCTCCTACACATTTCAGGAAAGGATGTATGACAATAAAACAAAAAATAAAAGTATAGAGTACCTTGAGAAGCCTCATCCCACAAGACTGATGTAGGTTCCCATTGATATGCAGGTAGCTAGTAGTCTTTATGCTTTTCTGTATTTGCTGTGCTACTGTGTTGTATTATAATCTTGGTCTAAGCAGGATTCTGAAGCTGAGAACATTTTCACTAATCTAAAGTCCACTTCTACGAGAATGCTTAGCAGTATCCCTTTTGATTTTATAACACGAAGTTGCAAATCTCAGACAGAAAGGTCTAATTCCATTTCCTCCTTAGGGTTGATGCCATTAATTTTTAAGAAGTAGTAATTTGAGAGCATGACATTATTCATCTTTACAAAGAAATAAAAAATAAAAGGGGGAAACCATGCATTTTGATGTGGTCAAAAATAACAGACAATACTTTCTTCACCTTTTTAATACACAACCCAGATTGCCCTAGTACAGAATTTCCATTTTAAGTATTAAATCTATACAGATGTGCAACTTTTACTAAAAATCTAGGCGGCATAAAAAATTACCCTCCATGCTGTCAAAAAGTATTTGCACATTTAGCTCTTCTTTAGAATCAGGATGGGAGCTATGCAGTTAGATGTTGTCATTAGAACTTAAAGCCATCTTAAGTTCTGTTTCTACAATAGCCAATGTAAAACTTGTGGGAAGCAGCATTAGCATTATCTTGCCATGCTCTTTAAAATTATTATTTAGAGGCATACTGCCTCCAATGTTGCAATACAGTCATTATTACTAACTCCATTGAAGGGAGTTTCTTTTAGATGGCCAAACATTAGGTTTAAATATCTTTTGGCAAACAAAGTTTTTGCCCCTAGTCCCAGTGTTCATTTGCTTCTGATTCTTTTTTAAAAAAATCTTATATAGCTTAAAACATACTGACAAATACATCCTCAACTGAGTTTGCATGATGATATGAGTTTGAAACAATAATTTGCTGGCCCAAGCTTCTTTTAAATGGACATTTCTGTTTAATAGAATTCGAGAAATTTCAGAATATGGGGAGTATGCTGTCTGGAGGTTTCAGTAATGAATGGCATTTTAATAAAAATAAACCAGTAATGGATGGCATTTGAATAATAAAAAAACAATTTCAGAATGGGGTCTAAATGAAATGTCTCCCTTACATTATTCATCCACAGATTTAGTAAAAAAGCACAGATATATAAGTATAATTCCACACAAACAGTATCTCCACCCAGGTTTGCTTGATTATGTTACATGGAATAATGAATAGGTAGCATAATATCTGTTATGGGAAATGACTATGGAAGGGTATTGATGTGCTTGAATATTGGTGTTGGAGAAGTTCCGACAATACTATGGATAGTCAAGAAAACAATCAGATGTATCATAGAACAAATCAATCCAGGGTTCTTAAAACACAAGTGACAAAGGTCAAATTATTCTATTTCAGAGGATGTGAAGATCTAGCTCTCTGAAGGAGGCTCTGCTGGAGAAGGTGGAAGAAAAAAAAAGGGCAACCAGCTGCAAGGTGGATGAATTCCATTACAGCTGTGATAGATGCACCATTGAAAGAGCTGAAAGACCAAACTAGAGACAGATCATCATGGAGAAAATCTGTTTATGTGGTTGCTAAGAGTTGGCACCAATTTGATGGCCCTTAATCAATTTAACAAAAAGAACAACACAGATTCTGATAAGGATGGCTACTCACCAGCAATCTGATGTCAGTATCTGGATCACAACTTGAGCTGTAAATAAGCATATAAAAATCTAGACATAAAAAGCAGAGACATCACCCTGCCAACAAAAGTGCGTATAGTCCAGGCCATGGTTTTCCCAGTTGCAATGTATGGCTGTGAAAGTTGAACCATAAGAAAGGCTGAGCGCCAAAGAATTGAGGCCTTTGAACTATGGTGCTGGAGAAGACTCCTGCGAGTCCCTTGGACGGCAAGGCGTTCAAACCGGTCAGTCCTAGAAGAGATCAACCCCGACTGCTCTTTAGAAGGCCAGATCCTGAAGTTGAAACTCAAATACTTTGGCCACCTAATGAGAAGGAAGGACTCACTGGAGAAGGGCCTAATGCTGGGAAAGATTGAGGGCAATAGAAGAAGGGGACGACAGAGAATGAGATGGCTGGATGGAGTCACTGAAGCAGTAGGTGTGAACTTAAATGGACTCCAGAAGATGGTAGAGGACAGAAGACCTGGAGGAACGTTGTCCATGGGGTCGCGATGGGTTGGACACGACTTCGCAATTAACAAAACAACAATATATATATGATGTATATATATATATATATATATATATATATATATATAATATATATATATTCAATAATGATGGTGAAAATGCGACTCCCGGGCATAATTATAAATGGAATGAATAAAGCGCGTTCACCAGGAGAGTTTAAAGTTAAAATACTTTAATTAAAGTATTTTACTATATTAAAAGGTTGCCAAGCTTTCGTTGGGAAAACTCCCCAACATCTTCAGGGCTGAGAGACCGTTTCTAACAAGGTGATTCAAACGGGTTCCATAGACATCTACACGTGGTTCCTAGACTGTGCTAGCATTCCCTGCTGAACAGCTGATAGGTGGGGGGGGGAGAATCGGAGTAAAGATTTCTTCTGTCGTTCTCTCGAGCACTTTTGTTCACATTTCCGTCGACCTCAGGGGGTATTGTTAAAGTTATGTTCCCCCTCTCCCAGCAGTACTGGCTCTCATTGCAGTGGGGGGATTTAGTTTGATGTCATTGTGTATCCTACCATGGAGGCGGGGCTTCATCGGAATTTAACATCTTTCCTCTGATATTTATCTTCGCTCGCATGTACAAGCATCGAACAACCAAAATTGATCATATATAATTGATATATATATATATATATATATATATATATATATATATATATATATATATATATAGCATTTATTTTCAGCTGTCATATAGTCAAAACAGATGCATGTAAAGTAAGAAGAATTCATGGAAAAATCAGTAATTTTAAATACATGATTTCCAGGGAAGTAGTAATTTTGGTTTATTATCTAATAAAACATAAAATATTTCTATGTTTACATTCAAATTAGACTTCTAATGTAATTATGATATGTCAATTCAAAAGGTATCTTGAAAATAAATGTAATAATTCTATGATTCTTCTCAGGCAAATATTTACGAGGAGCAGGCTTGTATTTTTATTGCTATAAAAGAGCAAATAGCATACTCTCCAAACCCATTATTATTCCTTTTTCAGTTTTGAATAAATCAAAATCTATGATGCAATTGTTCCTTTTTTAAATAGTCATTTTAGTACAGGAACTTGAAGGAAATTTCTTTAGATCATATAATGAAATGATATATACGTTGGTGTTTATACACAGCAAGAAAATTACATTAAGACCAATAAATGCTTTTTATAGTATAGGATGGAAATAACAATATATTAAATCTGTAATGATTCAGTGTGTTTTATATATCTTGTGGCTGGCTTTAATCAATACACCATTATTCTTAATTTTATTGATTTCAAATTGTTTCTGCCTTTCCCTACTTCTAATGCCTCATGACCAATCCTTTGGCAATATTCTTAAGAATGAGCAACCCATCTTTTATGGTTTTGTACTTGCTTGTACAGATATTTTTTTTTTGTTCTCCTTAGCTCTTTATGTGTAACACATGATGATTTTGCTACTGTCTTCTTTAAAGAATTACTGTTTCTGTGACTAATCTTAAAAGGTTGTAGACTTAGTTTTATGAGATTTGGAAGAGCCATCTTTTTGGGGCATATCCTGTACTTGATTGCTGAACAAAAACTTTAGAAAAGCCTTCTTCCTTGAAAATGTATGTGGTATTCTTGGATGTAAACTCCCTCCAGATATAAAGGCTAGCATCATGTTCACCCACCTGCCATTCACATAGACACGATATTAAAGTAAGTTCTTCTTGGGGCCTTTACTACACGTATTAGCTATATGAATGGTTGTGATGCCATAGATTGTAGGCTATGAAAGTGAAAACTGCTATAAACACAAATGGAGTTTAATGGGTATTTCAACAAGACCTAATATGCAGATCAGTATTTTAAATACAATTCAGAGAAACAGTCTTCCTACTCTCTAAAGAATTCTACAGTCTTAGAACTAGCTTGTTATAGCAATATACAATTAATTCAGATGCTGACATGCTTGAATAAATATGATTACAAGCTTCAATCTAACACAGTTTACAAATAAGCCCTAATATTTTTCATCAAATAAACCTCTTTTATTTATTTATTTATTGAATTTATCGGTTGTCTATTTTACCACAGGGTAACAAAATAAAAAGGTGATAAGCTAAAAGATGGTTAAAACTATACAACATCTATAAACAATACAGATAAAATACTGTAAAATATAAATACAAATACTCCACCTTAACTAAAAGATGGGAAGGATATAGTAGAATGAAAAGGGGGAGAGGGAGGTAGGATCTGACAGATTCACAAAATATATGTGCCTGAATCATACTCCATCAGTATTGTCTTGGTTTCTATTTTGCCCAAATTTCTATACTGTACTGGCATTTAGCATAGCTATTCCAGGCAGAGAAAGGAGAGAAAAAATACTGAAAGAAAGCCTAATTAATTTTGAATGAAAATGCACAGTGTGTCTTTTAAGGGCTGAAAGAAGAAGCAAAGCTGCTGACACAGATTTTTTCCAGGTTAGTCAAAGGCAAACTAATTTTTACACTTCAAGGAACTATGTGGGTCAGATTTTTTTTTAAATAAACTAATGCAGCAAAGAAGGGTGTAAAGTGTTTTCCATGTGACTTTGGTGAATAGACATGAACTACTAGTCCAATAAACTTGGAAGCAATCAGAAACTATAGAATTGGACAGGTGGCTTCTATTTCATCACTGCTTTCACTCCCCCAGTCCCATAAAAGAAGTCTGAAAATGTCTTCACTTCCGCACACAAGTCCTGTGGTAGAACAGCCGTAACGCACACAAATCACATCCCTGTGCCATATTAAAAGGAAGGAAAATAGATTACTCTTCCTCCCATAGCCTATATATCATGTTGGGTTCATTTGTGTGGTTATCTGCAAAAATTCATATCCTTATAAGGTGGGAGTCGAAAAATAAACAAGGCACCTTTCCACTTGAACAATTCACTAGTATGTCTACAGCCTATTGCTGAGAGATGGAGTAAGACAAAAGAAAATGGCTCACCCAGAAACTCCAGAGAAGCCATAGCACTTCAGAAAACAAGCTAGCTTCACAGTGATTTGAAGTACATTAATCCTAAACCAGGAATTAATAATCTCAGCTGCTTAGCAAGAGCAATAGGAACACAGGAGCATGGAGCCAATCTTGGAGGTGGCTCTAGTTCAATAATATGAAATAAAGAGAAAGGAAATCAGGGTGAAATCTGTAATCTGCCTTTTTTCCCATGGTAAAAAGGTAAAGGTAAAAGTTTCCTGTCAGTTGGTTCCAACTGAAGACATTTTCTGTGATCATGTGGCCGGCATGACTCTAAGGGGATTGGACTAGAAGACCTCCAAGGTCCCTTCCAACCTTATTATTATGGATCATCGTACAGTCAGCCAGATGTTCAGACTGGATTTGGCATTTTGTCTACCTATCAAATCCTTACCCAGGACCTGGGATAGGCAGATGTGGATGTTTGATGGTATTACAGGTATCGTCGCAGGATGGAAGCAGTTCCTAGTAAGGCCGCCTTTTGCAATTGACTAATAGCGAATGTGTCAATGCCAATGGTGTTCAAGTGGTGCTCCAGTTGTTTTGGGATTGCACCCAAGGCGCCTATGACTATTGGTACTACCCTTGCTTGCTTTGGCCACAGTCTTTCTATTTCTATTTGTAGGTCTTTGTATTTTGTTATCTTCTCCAGTTCTTTCTCTTCTATTCTGCTGTCTACAGGCACTGCCACGTCCACTATCCAGACTTTTTTGTCTTTCTTATCGACAATTGTTAAGTCTGGGGTGTTATGTTGCAGGTGCTTGTCTGTTGAATTCTGAAGTCCCAGAGCAGTTTAATTTTATCATTTTCTATGACTTTCTCTATTTTATGATCCCACCAGTTTTTGCTTACAGGCAAATGATATTTTTTTGCAGATCTTCCAAGGCACCATTGTTGCTACTTTGTCATGCTGCTGCTTGTCGTCAGTCTGTGCAATCTTCTTGCAACAGCTTACCAGGTGGTCCACTGTTTCTTCAGCTTCTTTGCATAGGCGGCACTTACTGTCTGTTGCTGTCTTCTCCATTTTGACTTTATATGCATTTGTCCTTAAGGCTTGGTCTTGTGCTATTATTATTATTATTATTATTATGGTTCATCGCACAGTCAGCCAGATGTTCAGACTGGATTTGGCATTTTGTCTACCTATCGAGTCCTTACCAAGGACCTGGGATAGGCAGATGTGGATGTTTGATGGTATTACAGTTATCGTCGCAGGATGGAAGCAGTTCCTAGTAAGGGCGCCTTTTGCAATTGACTAATAGTGAATTTGTCAATGCCAATGGTGTTCAAGTTGTTTTGGGATTGCACCCAAGGAGCCTATCACTATTGGTACTACACTTGCTTGCCACAGTCTTTCTATTTCTATGTCTTTGTATTTTGTTATCTTCTCCAGTTCTTTCTTGTCTATTCTGCTGTCTCCAGGCACTGCCACGTCCACTATCCAGACTTTTTTGTCTTTCTTATCGACAATTGTTAAGTCTGGGGTGTTGTGTTGCAGGTGCTTGTCTGTTTGAGTTCTGAAGTCCCAGAGCAGTTTAATTTTATCATTTTCTATTTTATCATTTTTCTATTTTATGATCCCACCAGTTTTTGCTTACAGGCAAATGATATTTTTTGCAGATCTTCCAATGCACCATTGTTGCTACTTTGTCATGCCGCTGCTTGTAGTCAGTCTTCTTGCAACAGCTTACCAGGTGGTCCACTGTTTCTTCAACTTCTTTGCATAGGCGGCACTTACTGTCTGTTGCTTTATATGCATTTGTCCTTAAGGCTTGGTCTTGTGCAGACAGAATTAGTCCCTTGGTCTCTTTCTTCAATTTTCCTGCTCTTAGCCATTGCCAGGTCTTGTTATTATCTGCTTTCCCAGCTATTTTTTAATGTATTGGCCATGTAGTGCTTTGTTTTCCCATGCCTCTATTCTGTTCTTCATTTGGTCTTTCTTGTAGGCCAGTTTGGTCTCTCCAATAGTCAGTAAGCCTTCCTGATATACTAATTTCAGTGCATCTTCATCATTGTTCTTCAGATATTCTTCCAAAGCCATTTTTTCTTCTTCAACCATCTGATGTACTTGTAGCATTCCACGCCCACCTATTTGCCTTGGTAGATAAAGTCTATCAATGTCACTGTGTAGATGAAGGGCATGATTCATTGTCATTATTTTTCTGGTCTTCCTATCCATTGCTTTTAGTTCTGCTTGAGTCCAGTCCACTATTCCAGCTGTGTACCTAATGACTGGAATTGCCCAAGTGTTGATTGCCTTTATGGTATTTCCTCCATTGAGTTTGGACTTTAAGATCTTCTTCACTCTTTTGATGTATTCACCTCTAATCTTTTTCTTGACTTCAGTATGCTTGATGTTGTCAGCTTGAAGGATCCTCAAGTATTTGTAGTAATCTTCCTCATCCAGACTCTTAATGTTATTTTCGTGGGGCATCTTGATTCCTTCAGTTTTCACTACTTTTCCTTGTTTGATAGTAAGTGTGGCAGATTTGTCCAAGCCAAACTCCATAACAATATCTTGGCTATATATACAGACAGTGTTGAGCAGCGATTCTATTTCAGATGATGTTTTTCCATACAGCTTCAGATCATCCATGTAAAGGAGATGGGATAGTCTGGCAGATGTTTTTGATGTTTGATAGCCATGTCCTGAGGTATTCAGTATTGTTGACAGAGGAAACAGTGCAATGACAAATAGTAATGGTGATAATGAATCTCCTTGAAATATTCCTCTCTTGATATTAACCTCTCCCAGCCTCTCACCATTGATCTGCAACTGTGTCTTCCATTGTGCCATCGATCTTTGCACAAATTTTCTGATGTTTCTACTGACTCCTGTTATTTCTAGGCACTTGATTATCTAGTCATGTGGCAGAGAGTCAAATGTCTTTTTGTAGTCTATTATTATTATTATTATTATTATTATTATTATTATTATTATTATTATTATTATTATTATTAAGCTAAAGGCACACAGAACACTGTTACCTTCCCATTGAAGTGGCAAGTAACAGGAGCTTGCCCTATGGCATGGAGCTTGGATCTTGAATTTGGGCTGTCAGCTTTCCAGCTGACAAGTTCAGTGTCTTTAACTGCTGAGCCATCTTGCCTTTTTCCATGGTACTTAGAATTGTTTGAATGTTTATGAGTATGTCATATCTTAATTCAAATTGAATCCAGTGCTCTTAATCTACAGTTCTCTTTATTTTATAAATTGGCTAACCAACTGCTAACATTTTGGGTAGCAAAACATTTCTCAGTAAAGTAAAAAAAAAAAAATGCAAATGAATGCAAATCACTCTGTCTCTCCCTTCACACAAGATGTGTATACAAATGTGTGTGTGTGTGTGTGTGTGTCTGTTTTACATATCCACTGGATTCAATGCATTTTTTTGTTACTTCTTGAATATTTAATTGCAGAAAAGGAGCCCTTTTTATCTGTAAAGGAAAGTTGGTTCATACATTGGATTTTTTTTTAATTGCAATTTTAAGCATATAAATTGGTCATCAGGTAAATAACTTAAATATTTAGGTAAATAATTCCAAGCATCTTTTCCAATAGTCTTCCCACTATGCTTTACTGGCACCTGTCCCTCCTTCACATCATCAGCTGCAATATGACCTCAACCGTAGCTTTGGAAATGTGTTTGATCAGCATGGCAGGCTGTCCTGAAACGAATCTGCCAAAGAAGATCATGCACATGCTTGCTCAGCCTACTGATTTATCTATTATTAATTTCACTGCATAAGCCCTAATCCACAGCAGTTCCTTTCCATCAATCTCTAGAATGTCAGAGAGGCAGAATGTCTGCTCCCTTATTAATTCAGGCTGCGCCCTAGAGAGATCAGTATTATTAAACATACAGAAAATGCAAATCGCTACTCCAAACTGTCATACCTTCTATCAATTCTATAGGAACAATATATGATCCTTTTGTGAAAATAATGTGTGAAAGAAGGCAAAAGGGTTAGATGAAATGATCACTATGATTCACTGGTTCAGCTTGAAATGGCATGCACACATTTGCAGGGATAAGCCAGCTTGAACTCGGTGGGACTTACTTCTGAGTAAATAGGAAAATTAGGCATTTAAGCTTTTAGTTACAATGTCTTGGCACCAGATAACTTCATAGGATTAAAAACAAACAAGGGCAGTGTTATTTCAGACTATTGAAGGAGATGCATCTTTCTATGCCTTGTACCGGTAATTCATATTTTATTTCTTGGCAAGGCAGGAAACAGCAAATCTTAACTTTGTGCCAACTTGCTAACAAATATTAACATGTGCTAAGAGCTAACAAGCTCACACAATATTTTGAATCCATATAGTACTCCAGAGATTTGCCCAAGCTGTCAGCAGATATCCCCAGAGTCTGTGCATAACTTCTGTGTGGCTTGATGCTATGAGTGCACTGTACCCAAGATCCAAATAAATTCTGATACAAAGGTTAACTCAGAGGACAAAAGCAAGAAGGTCTGGCATAAGGAGAACAGAAGACTGTGCAGCCCCAAAGTAATTATGATCCCTGGAAGGTAGCTTTATCCTGGCCAGATGTGGGGGTTTGAGTTTACTTTTTTTCTCTTCTTATAGCAAATACCAAAACTGTTCTGAATAACTGAAGCATTTCAGACCACTGGAAGTAAATGAAGTGCTAATCATTAGGAGAAGCTTTATTGAAGTGAGAAACTTGTATCTTTAAATTGAATTTAGTCTTCCTAGTTCCTAACTGTGAAGAATTCTCAAACAGATTTTAATGGCTCGATACGGGCCAGATACTGTGGCCACTTTAAAGGCACTGAGATGCCTTTAAACAACAAAAGTAAAATTCATATCTATCTATCTTTCTATCTATCTATCTATCTATCTATCTATCTATCTATCTATCTCTCTCTCTCTCTCTCTCTCTCTCTCTCTCTAATCTATTTTCAAATTTAAATAGCTGCCCATTTCACAGAACTACAAAGATAAAAAAGATTAATAAATGCCAACAATTATTATTATCATTATTTAAAAAGCATTAAAAACTGTAAAAATCCAGCTAAAGGAATAATGAGTAAAGAGATAATAATAATAGAGCCACTTTTCTAGTTCACCAATACCCTAGGTTCCCCATGTAGATTGTTATTCTTTTATTTGTGTTTTTTCCCCCTCCTTTTCTTTTCTTTTTCTGTTTTTATCATATTTTTATGTTTAAGAATTATATGATTTAATTTTGTTATTCTAGTGTTATGTGGTATTGCTTATATTTTGTAATCTTCCAAAATTATTGTTTAAATTAAAATTATTCTAAAAAAAAAGTTTAAAAAGGAAATGACTTTTAAGTGATGCGCAGATGGCACAGCCTCATCTCATCACATTATATAACAGACAACAATGACGGCATTATGGAACACACATATGATAGAGCAAGACATTCTGCAATGTGAAAACAAGGAAATATATTGGGGGAAAGAGGGGACTGTGCCTTTTTTGGCTTAAGTAATAACAATAAAGCCATAATAAACACAAAAATACAATTCTTCTGGGAAACACAAAACATAGGTTAAAATAAATCATGCTACTATAATTGTATTAAGAATCTGGATCACATTCTTTATTCATATGTCTTCCTGTTTGTATAAAATAGGGAGTGGCTATAGATTGACACACAAAGCCTTTCCTTCTCCTTATCCCATAACCCTTCATTTTTTCTGGTATTTCTCTTCCATATACGCTTATTATCACAAAAAAGAGCCTAATTGGGAAAAAAGAATAATGGTAGCAGCAGAACAGGCAAAAGGATGCACTTCTTCATACACAAGTAAGGTGTGCACTTTACCTCTGTAGATGTGCTTGTAAAGAATGCATATACTGAAAACACTAATTATACAGCAAGCAACAATACTGTTTATTCTGTTTCCAATTTCCAAGGATCATAAACCTTCCCAAAGTTCTACCAGACCAATTACAATCATAACTGGCCACCTCCGTCTAATTTGATATGTTTTGCCTTTTGTATGAACTCATTACTTATCGCTTAATGAAAAGAGAATGGGACTAATTTAGAGAATACCTACAAGTTAGGCATTCAGACAAATCAACCATCAGTAGGCACATAGAAATAAGCCACATTTTCACACAATTCAAAAGAGACAGTAAAAGAAGAAAGAAGAAAAACAAAAAGACCAAATACCTCCTCTAAAGCAAACAGCACCCAGATCAGCAAGGATTAACACCAGACAAACAGTCTTTAAAAAAACAAATATCTTTGTCAAGGAGCAACCAAAAGGAAAGATAGGATGTAGATCTAGCAGACAAATATATTTGTGATGAGTTTCATCTTTAGTATCCATGTGAAAATAGATTTGTATGTGGGGAAAAGAAAAAGAGATAGATGTTTTAATACTTTCATCTTGAGCACAGCGGGGTACGGTTCTACCCAACATTAACCATGTTTCTTGATACTGTTAAAAGTAAGCCATTTTGGAGAAGATAGGTTTACCTCATTTATGAGGAAGGCAAAAAAGACTGTAGATTCAGACTGTGTAGATTTTGACCTGTCAGACACAGAACTGCAGTGAGGCATGAAATGGAATGAAATAATTTTATGTGTTGATTTTTGATCAGACCATCGAGTAGAGTAAATATTATTTTACTTTCACCAAAAGAAAGCAGAAAGCAGAACACCAGCAATCTGACCTATAGATTTCTGCTTCTGTCAAATAATCTTTTGTATTTATAATTGCATGAGACATTTGTATGTGTGTATAACAGCACTGGGAAAATGTCCAAGGTACTGCAATGCAGTGGCTGTTTTTTAAAAAGATATTTTTTCTAAATGTTACAATAAAACATGTCTAATCTAATGTACTCTACTCTATATTTCTGGGCAACACAAATTCTTCTGGGTGAATTACAGTTATAAATATTATGGCTTGAAATCACTGCTGCTTTGGAATAGCAGTTTTTCAATCCAGGTATATTTTATTTTAAAAAGACATTCAACCCCAACTCTAAGTTTAACAAGGATTCCTACAGTTATTTACCCCTAAAGTTATAATTACACGTAAAATACAGTAAAATTTAAGTGCATTTTGGAACACTGAAACATTAATCAAAAGAATTAAGGGGATTAAAAGAAAACAATAAAACAGGGAAAGAATAATTTTTCTGAATGAATTCAGGGTACAAGATAAATCTGGTCTGTTCAACCATAATGGGGTAAAAGGTGTGCTATGATTTAAAGCAGGGGTCTTCAAACTTGATCCTTTTATGACTTGTGGACTTCAACTCCCAGGATTCCTCAGTCAGGCACATTGGCTGAGGAATCCTGGGAGTTGAAGTCCATAAGTCATAAAAGGGCCAAGTTTGAAGATCCCTGATTTAAAGAGTAGCATAGACTAATTAAACCATCTGTTGTGTTTGATGCTTACATAGATGTTGTGTATTTGTTTGAATGCACATTCTCAAATTAATGGTTTCCATTATAATTTATCTTTGGATGTTTGTTTATCCATTAGTGTAGGATTTTCTTGCTTTTCTTGCAAGAAGGATATGTTCTATTACATTGGTTATTCAAGATATATTTTCTTACATTGCCTATTTACTCCTTCTTTCCCCCTCTGAGTGGTAGACACTGAAGAGCACTATGTTTGATGGATTTACTTGTCACTAAGTAGACAAACAGGTCCACTGGGAGAGTTTCTAGTGCTGATCTGATGCTTTCCCAGATATTATCTTTGGCTGCTTATGGATGGCACCTCTTCTGAGAATTCTCTTGTGGAAGATGTGGCAGTTACAGAAGCTTTTGTGGGTAGCAGGATCCAATTCAATACAAAATTAAAAATGTTACAGTATTTTTTCCTACTCTGCATTAACTTGTATCATCCCATCTGTCATTGTGATAGAGATGCTTATTATATCAAACCCTGGAGCAAATAAACAGTGATAATAATAGCAACAACAACAATAATACTTTTCTGCCTGCAGGCTCTAACTATCATTAAAAGAAAATAGGGGTTTGTGGGGGAAAAGGGAGTCTATTTTGTAGTAGCTGGAGAGATAGAATGGAACAAAAAGAATTACAGTTAGACCCAAATAGTGATTAAAATAAAGGGTCAAAAACCCAAGATGTCAAACAAGAAAAAAGTGCAAAGGACAGAGTGTTGCTACAACTTTTCATACAATTTTTTTTTATTTATTTATTTGGTTTTGGAAATTCCAAAATCTTGTTTTCTATCTGTTCTCAGCCTCACAAATACAAATTATATATTCAGCCGTGTGCATAAATGTATTGCAACACTTTTTTTAATATTGATTGGATGTTGAGGCTGTTTAAACAGACAAAATAAGCATATAAATATCATTCAAGAGAAGAAAAATCAAAGGAAATGTCAGAAAAATCCTCTATGTGTGAGGTCTTCTATAGCTCCAGAAACACAGACATATCTCCGGCTCAAATACAATGGAGATTTACAAGGCTATATCATACTTTTTGCAGTTGATGCAGGAAGAAGCAGGAAGAGCACTCTAGAAAGTAAGCTTTTTATCTGTTATAGGAGCTGCAAGTTATAACAAGTTTGTATCCAATAAAATCTAAATTATAGCAATGTGAATTATTAAAAATAATCTTGTTTGGTGTTCCTTCACAGTTTGTTGGTATGCTTTGGCTGCTCTGCATGTGAAAACAGCAATTTTCTATTTTTTTTTCCTAATGAGTGAACTATACAATAGTTCCTTCTGAAAAACAGCACTAATTAAATATTTTATGCCATTATAGGGGAAAATAATATGGAGAAGCTTTCCTCATCTTCTTCTGCAGAAACTTTTAGATTACATGGAAGGTATTACCTATTGAAGGACAAAATATGCTTTTCTGCTGGGTTACCTAATTATGGGATATTTGTACATCCCAATTACTGTAGTCCTTTCTTTGTTTGGCACTGACAGCTTGTATCTCATGGGCTGTAATTTATCAATCCATTTTGTAGTCTCTGCTTGGCTTAAACACCTGTTATGTTCTGGGCTCATGTCTGACAAGAATGATCTATGTTTCTATTCACCTTTAAGTTATAGCCCATATTTCTCATGGTGCTGCCCCAATCTTATTTTCTAATTAACCCTTGCAAAGAAAGCTTTCTAATATCCAATGGAACAAATATTGAGTTATACAAAACTTCTCACATTTCAAGCCATTCCATAAATCGTTTGTCCCAAAGGAACATCCTTATATCTTACCAGTTATTCATGAGAGCCTAAATATTTATGGAAAAATCAGAAGATATTTCCATGAATGTACTGCCAATTATATCTCATCTAGAGTTTGGCTTTCCACAACCTTCACTGCCATATCTGAGGCTAAGTTTTGTCTTTATTTCTACAACAAAAGTATATAAACAAAGCCTCAACTGTGCCTCTGAAGGGACTTAGACCATTTTATCTCCAGGTCAATATACTATCTTCTAATTTTTTTTTGTTATTAGACCCATTTTATTTAGTGGAGCCATACTTTTCAGCTCTTTTTTTTATTTTGAACATTCTCTAATGTCATTTTGCTAATGAAATTAATGCATATATTTTAGGAGCATGGTGTACATGAATCTCTGGATTATCTCTAGAAGCATCCTCATTTTTATGATGACTGGATGCAATTTGCCCAGAATACTCTATTTAAATATTCTATTTAAAACATGATATTCTGATGGAGGAATTGAGATGAATTTTGGCTTGCAAGCAAATTTGAGAAGGGAAAAGAAACACAGATTTACCCCATTGATCATTCAATCTTCTATTAAACATTGGTAAGGAAGGGAATTATTTCTGATTCTTGGTGTCTGTGTACTCCGTCTCAAGCCTCAATATATATTTATTCCAACCTGAATAGCATTTTTACAGACAGAGTTAGTAATTATAATTGCTAATTATAAGCAGTGAAAATTGCCCTCGGTTACTGAAACTACTGCAGCAGGAATGTAAATACTCTTTTATCTTTACAAAAATAGAGAAAGGAAATTTTTGTTAAAGAGAAATAAAGCTATTTCTGCTATTTCTGGACATGTCGAAGAGAAGGACGAGAGGGGACATGATAGGAGTGTTCCAATATCTCAGGGGCTGCCACAAAGAAGAGGGAGTCAAGCACCTGAAGGCAGGACAAGAAGCCACAGATGGAAATTAACCAAAGAGAGAAGCAACCTAGAACTAAGAAGAAACTTCCTGACAGTTAGAACAATTAACCAGTGGAACAACCTGCCTCCAGAAGCGGTGAATGCTCCAACACTGGAAGTTTTTAAGAAGAAACTGGACAGCCATTTGTCCGAAATGGTATAGGGTTACCTGCCTGAGCAGGGGGTTGGACTTGATGGATCATCACACAGTCAGCCAGATGTTTAGATTGGATTTGGCATTTTGTCTACCTATCGAGTCCATACCCAGACCTGGGATAGGCAGATGTGGATGTTTGATGGTATTACAGATATCGTCGCAGGATGGAAGCAGTTCCTAGTAAGGCCGCCTTTTGCAATTGACTGATAGCGAATTTGTCAATGCCAATGGTGTTCAAGTGGTGCTCCAGTTGTTTTGGGATTGCACCCAAGGAGCCTATCACTCTTGGTACTACCCTTGCTTGCTTTTGCCACAGTCTTTCTATTTCTATTTGTAGGTCTTTGTATTTTGTTATCTTCTCCAGTTCTTTCTCGTCTATTCTGCTGTCTCCAGGCACTGCCACGTCCACTATCCAGACTTTTTTGTCTTTTTTATCAACAGTTGTTAAGTCTGGGGAGTTATGTTGCAGGTGCTTGTATTATTATTATTATTATTACTATTATTACTTACTTACTTACAGAAATATTGTTGGAGGTAGGATTTTTATTTGTATGCTTGACCTGAAATATCAATTTAAGCTGAGGCTGAAGGAAGTATTATTTCTAACTTCACAACAGCTTTTCAAACTCTCCAGAGTCTTTCAGTTTATATTGCACAGTTACTAAGATTTTAATTTCCAGTTTCCTGGCTGTTTTAAACACAAATGAAAATTGGAATCTGCGAAGATTTTTTTTTCAAAATTATACAATTACAGTAAATCAGTTTATACCATGACTTTCAGTCCAGAAGGCACTATTGGCTTATTACCCTCTAATCTAATGAACAATGCAGCCTATTGCTAATTACAGAAAGGTTAATTAAACTTAATTATATGGAATGAGACATCATAATTTTACCTTATAACAAACCCACAATCTCATTGCTCACTGGTTTCCTCCCCCCCTTGTTTAACTGCTCATTTTGCCTAATTCTTTTTCATTTTTCTTATGTACCTATATTTTTATTATTATATTAGAAACTAAAATGTTATTTGAATTACAGAGACAAAAATCTAGGTGGGATCATATTAATGAGTTATGGCCAATTAGTATGTATAGTACATATATATACAACATCTGAAGGCAAGCTGTTCCACCGGTTAATTGTCCTCACTGTTAGGAAGTTTCTCCTTAATTCCAGGTTGCTTCTCTCCTTGATTAGTTTCCATCCATTATTTCTTGTCTTGCCTACTGGGGCTTTGGAAAATAAATTGACCCCTTCCTCCTTGTAGCAGCTTCTCAAATACTGGAATACAGCTATCATGTCCCCCTTAGTCATTCTTGTCTCTAGACTGGACATTCCAAATCCAAACTGTTCTTTATATGTTTTAGTCTACAGGCTTTTAATCATCTTAGTTGCTCTTCTTTGCACTTTTTTTTTCAAAGTCTCAACTGTCAACTTCTGAAACTAAGCCATCTTTGTTGTTCTGAGTTGCCACAGGTTGGGGGGGAAGGGGGAAAGAAAACGACAGCCTTGCTAGACTAAACATGGAGCAGACCCATGGGAACCAAGCACATTCCCACAGGAGCTGGAAGGTGGAGAGAAGAGATTTCACAAAGCTCGCCAATTGCTTTTACTGGGTAGCATGATCTATAGCGTAGTAGAGGGGACGGATTTGTTATATTTAGTTACATTGGGCCTCTAAGGGGAATTTAGAGTTGGTTTAACTTTTGATCATGCAGATATTATGTATCAAATAAATATGTGCTTTGAGGAAACTCCAAACCTTGGAGTTCTGATTTATTTGGTTTCATTAGTCAGAACCTTGACATTAACATCTTTTTTGTAAAACTGGATGCAGTACAGGTAATCCCCAAGTTACGAGCGTTCACTTTGAATGCTCATTCAAAGTTACATGATAAGTGCCCACTAGTGCTGATGAGCAAATCCCGAAGTTACGAATATTTCATCACCACAGCAGTCGTTCACTCTTACGAGAGACTGCAGTGGCTCTGCAACATTCATCCTGGTTATTCCCTCCTTCCCCACCCCCACCCCAGGTCTCATATACCGAACTGACTTTGTCTTTATTTCAGAACCAAACTAAGTAAACTTTTCCTATCATCTAATATCTTTCAGAAACAAGTTTTTATTTGTACCCAAGGAAGTAATTTCAAGACTGTTTTGATCAAATCTAATTCAGCTTGCAAAATTGTGTCAAATCAATATTATACATGGACAAATCCAGACCTGTTTCCCTTAGATACGACTCAACCTACAGTCCGATGGCAGCTTCCTTCTCAGAACATTTGCAAATGTCTACCTCAAGATCATGTATTTTTTTATTAATCAAACTTATCTGGTGTTATGGAGCTGCCACTAAGAAAACAAATGAACCCCGCAGCAGCTATGAATTAATGCAACTCTTCACTTCCATGTCACTTGCAGAAGCTACCTGAATTACCACCTCATTTACAGCCTTTATTGTTCTGAATTTAATGCGATGTGATGAGTAACATGAAGGAAATGAATTATATTTAAGGGAATAGTCAGAAATCTATGGTGCTGTTGTAACAGATAGAGTACTGGTCATTGTTATAAATAAATGACCTGTTGCTATATATAATCTAATATCAATCTGTTTTTATTCTAAAACTGACAAACCTTGATTCTCTGTGGCATATGACTATAATTATGCCACTCACATTGCACTCCAATATGCTAACACAAGCACAACTAAGGTCTGAGGAACCTGGATGTCACTATTACTAAATGGGAAAGTTGTTTGTCAGAAACCGTATCATTTCACACATATACCAAGAACCAAAGTTTGTTGCAGGCTTTCTACAATTTTTCCATTTCACAATAAGAACATAATGTGTTGATATAGGAATACCAGATCTAGATTGCAAGGCTCCAAATGACCAATAGATGGCACCAAAGAATGAAAATCCATAGATTTCTTTCTGCCATCTAGTTATAATCAGGAGCCTTGCAGCCAAGATTTAATAGCTGAAGAAAAACAATGGTTTGTTTTTCTTCAGCTTCAACAATAGTAAGGTAATAGGCACATCTTTTATCCCCTTACTTTGTTCTCATCCCAACAAAGCATTTTCCCTACCAAACATTTTTATTTCCAATTAACAACGAGGCAATCAGTTCATTGTTATGATTGAGAACACTTGAGACTGATAAAATGCTAGGCTCTGTTAGCAATAGATCTCAAAAGCAGGCAGGTGGCAGAGTTTAGTGAAATTTAGAGAAAGTGAGAACAGAATTACACTTTCTCAAATATTTTTTATGTTTCTTATTACTTTCATTGCTTGTCAGGAATACTACATACATACATATAGATGTTGTTTTGCTTAAATAAAAAGTCATTTATGGAAGGTCCATATAGACCAAAGTATGCACATAAACACTGAAGATATTCCAAATTATAATAATAGTTATTTTATTTGCCATCTATATGTAGGCATATTTCAAATATATAAAATAAACATCAGGTGAATGAATGAGAGATGGGCATTGTTTACCCGAATGTCTCAAAAAATAAACCAAATACTAATTTTAAGCACACACTCAGTTAACATTGTTTTAACCTATTTCAGGATCAATTCAGATCTGGATTCCTTGTATTCCAATATGATGCTTCATTTGCTCCTATTTCCTTTTAAATGCCATGTAGCATCAAGTCACAAGAGAGAAAAGAAGGCCTCTTTTTGGTACAAAAAGATTAGTGTGCCCTTGTGGACTGAACCTCTTTCAAGGTTTGCATAAGGATAGTGTAGGGGATACTGGTTTTCCCTTCCCACTGGCTTTATTTTTTCGTAATAGTAATCTTTCCTGTGGATAATACATATCCAGCCATCATATCTTGTTAAGCTCTACAGTCAAATTTCTTTCATTTGTATTTGGGAATATAATATACTGTAATATTTTTATATTTTGATGTAATTTGAACTGTGTTTTCTACTAAAACAAAGTAATCTGTTTTGAAAGTAGTTAATGTTGAAATAACTTCTTCCCACCATTGAGCTTTGATCTAGGACAGGCATGTCAAACTCACGACGTCATGTGACATCGTGCAACATATCAGGCCAGTTTTGCTAGCCGGCAATGGGGTGGATGCGGCTTCCATGTGATGCATCCGGCCCACGGGTTGGCAGTTTGATACCCCTGGTCTAGGGCTAAGCACATATTTCTCCACAAAAGTTTGACTTGCTTCCAAATTTACTTTCTACAAACATCAACATTGACTCTATTTACTGAATACCTTATCCTTATACTTTATTAGATTAGCAGCAAAAATGAGACACTTGAGTCAAGAATATTATAAAAGCTTGTTTCCTCCATTTGTCTCAATGGGATGAGAGCAGAAATCACCGGATTTTTTTACCCACTAAATATTATTGTGTTGCAGGTTTATACTTTTTTTGCTTTCATTCTTTTTTATGTGATTTTTGAGGACATTTATCATGTTCATATTACAATTTTGAAATGTATGACCAAATTTGTCTGAATTACTCTATGTTCTGATTACTTAATTTCCTATGGAAAAATTTAGTGGAATTGCTTCCTATACATTGCTTTGCTAGTATTTATTTATTTATACTTATCTCCTTGGCTTTCTTCACTTCATCTTTGCAGGCTCGGGCTATTTGCTGATATTCTGACTTAGTTATGTTCCCCTCTTTCCACTTTCTATACTTGTCCTTTTTATCTTTCAATTTGTCAGAGAGTTCTTTATGCAGCCATGCTGGTTTCTTTTGAGAGCTGTTATTTTTCCTCTTTGTTGGTATTGTGCTAGACTGTGCTTTTATTATCTCATTTTTCAAAATTTCCCAAGCTTCTTGAGTTGTTTTCCCCTTGAGGATTCTCATCCATGGAATCCTTCCCAAGCCCTCTCTAAGTTTATTGAAATTAGCTCTCTTGAAGTCCAAGACTCTAGTTTGACTGTGTTCTATTGCTTGTGCTTCTATAATGTTGAATTCTAATATTGCATGATCACTTCCTCCCAGGGTTCCTATGGCTCCAACACCGTCTATCATTTCATCTCTGTTAGTGAGAATTAGATCCAAAATGGCTAATCCCCTAGTTCCATTCTCTACTTTTTGGGAGACAAAGTTGTCTGCTAGGTTTGCCAGGAACCTGTTTGATCTTCCACTTGGTGCGGAGTTTGTCTCCCAGTTGATGTCAGGGTAGTTAAAGTCCCCCATTACTATTGTGATGTGCTTCCTACATACCTTAGTTAGCTGACTAGCAAAAAGTTCATCTATTTCCTCTGTTTGGTTGGGTGGTCTGTAGTATACACCTATGGCAATGTCATTCCCCCCCCCTTTTATATTGACCCAAATGCATTCAAGACAGTTTTTATCATTGTTGTACTCTATTTCTGTGGAGATGTAGTTATTTCTTATATAGAGAGCAACTCCACCTCCTCTTTTATTTGGTCTGTTTCTTTTAAATAATTTAAATCCCTCTAGCTGTGTGTTCCATGTGTGAGTTTCATCCCACCATGTTTCCGTAATGGCAACAATATCGTATCTGCCCTCATTAACCTGAATTTCTAGTTCACCCTGTTTGCTGTTCATACTTTGTGCATTGGTGTATAAACATTTGAGTCCTTTGTGGGTGGCCCTGTGTTTCCTTTCTACATAACCTGTGTGGTGCCTGAGTTCCCCTATTGTCTTACCACCTATTTGGTTAGTGCACTTTATATGGCACTCGCTATTAGAGGCTTCATTTTGATTGGTAGCAAGGTTGGTATTCTTGTCCACACACACATCTATGCTACATGCACTGATAGCCCTATAGTTTTTAAATTGCCGGGGACAGGGTTGTTCCGTATCAATTAACTCCCTGTCCCCGCTGTTTAGTTTAAATTTCCCTCCAGAAAATCTGTGAATTTATAGCCGAGTAACTCAGTCCCTTTTTTTGATGGATGCAAACCATCTCTTTTGTACATCTTTTGATTGGACCAGCTACTGACATCGTGACTAATATATCCAAAGCCTTCCCCTTTACACCACTCCTTTAGCCACATATTGAATTGTGCTATGCGTTGGCCTTTTCCATTTTGCTCCTTATACACTGGTAAAACCTCTGAGAAAGTAAGCCTACAGCCTATTCTGCTAAGTTCCTTCCCCAAGCTCTGGAAATCCTGTCCAATATAAAACAATTCTCTTATCAATAGATTCACAACTTTCTAGAAAAGTTCAGATTCTACAAATGTTTCTTTTCAACAGTGGATTTCTACTGCTTGTTGTTGAGCAACCTCCATTAATAATGACAATTTTTATGTCCTTTTCTATATGCATGACTATCACTTAGTAATTTGGAGTCCGTACTTGAAGAGTACAGGTCATCCTTAATGTGCAAAGTGATAGCCTCTTCATCATTCAATGTGCACTCTATTATAGACTCTACAATCTCTTGCAAGCTTGTTTGCTTTCAATTTGTTACTTGACTTGTTCTTTGCGGCTTGTATTAAGATCAACAAAGACATCTTCTTTTGTAAACATTAGAATGAATTCTTTACTGTCCAGATAAGCTGAGTTCAAAAGGTCATCATTATCAGTAGCTTTTAATAAGACTTTACTGGAACACCCTTTGTCTGAAATGGTATAGGGTTTCCTGCCTGAGCAGGGGGTTGGACTAGATAACCTCCAAGGTCCCTTCCAACTTTATTATTATTATTATTATTATTATTATTATTATTATTATTATTATTATTATTATTATATCAATCATCGCACAGTCAGCCAGATGTTCAGACTGGATTTGGCATTTTGTCTACCTATCGAGTCCTTACCCAGGACCTGGGATAGGCAGATGTAGATGTTTGATGGTATTACAGGTATCGTCGCAGGATGGAAGCAGTTCCTAATAAGGCCGCCTTTTGCAATTGACTAATAGCAAATTTGTCAATGCCAATGGTGTTCAAGTGGTGCTCCAGTTGTTTTGGGATTGCGCCCAAGGAGCCTATGACTATTGGTACTACCCTTGCTTGCTTTTGCCACAGTCTTTCTATTTCTATTTGTAGGTCTTTGTATTTTGTTATCTTCTCCAGTTCTTTCTCTTCTATTCTGCTGTCTCCAGGCACTGCCACGTCACTATCCAGACTTTTTTGTCTTTCTTATCGACAATTGTTAAGTCTGGGGTGTTATGTTGCAGGTGCTTGTCTGTTTGAATTCTGAAGTCCCAGAGCAGTTTAATTTTATCATTTTCTATGACTTTCTCTATTTTATGATCCCACCAGTTTTTGCTTACAGGCAAATGATATTTTTTGCAGATCTTCCAATGCACCATTGTTGCTACTTTGTCATGCCGCTGCTTGTAATCAGTCTGTGCAATCTTCTTGCAACAGCTTACCAAGTGGTCCACTGTTTCTTCAGCTTCTTTGCATAGGCGGCACTTACTGTCTGTTGCTGTCTTCTCAATTTTGACTTTGTATGCATTTGTCCTTAAGGCTTGGTCTTGTGCAGCCAGAATTAGTCCCTCGGTCTCTTTCTTCAATTTTCCTGCTCTTAGCCATTGCCAGGTTTTATTATTATCTGCTTTCCCAGCTATTTTTTTAATGTATTGGCCATGTAGTGCTTTGTCTTCCCATGCCTCTATTCTGTTCTTCATTTGGTCTTTATTATTATTATTATTATTATTATTATTATTATTATTATTATTATTATTATTATTATTATTATTATTATTATTATTATCCCTTTCTCCTTTGCAAGATGTATCCATCCAATTCCCCTTTTCCAACCCGTTTTTTTTTTTCTCTTGAAAAGAGAAATCTCCATTTTGGGTACTTCTCCCCTCCATTTGTCTTTCTAAAATGCTCACCAGATTTTGTTTCCTTGTGGAGAAAATGCCCTAAGGTGTGACTACCTGCTTTTGCAAATAAAACAGGATTTTTCTCTAGCTTTGAAATCAGAAGCTTCTGTTTGCTCAGATATTTTTTTCTGTTCCCATTAGGGATTCCTGCTCACATATTTTGGATATGAAGTAATCCAAAGTCAAGCTTTTCAGAAGCATTATTCTGTTGCTTGTTTCAGCACAGTAAAATGTGGCAGAGTCATCAGCAAGAAAAGCAATTATAATTCACCCTGCAATTCTATCCCATTATGTATAAGTAGCCTTCTCAGGTCAAGTATTTGGCAGACATGGTCTGAGATGTATCTGACATCTTGCATTTTTAAAGAGCACGTTCTTTCTATCAGACACAGACACACATTGCAACTTACAGTCTTTGTATGATTGGTTTGCTCTTTTAAAATTTGTCCCAAATTTCCTTGCGTTTCTCAGTTGTCTGATCTGAACAAGTAGAGATAGTCCTTGTCTTATGGCCACAACTGAGCCCAACATTTCTGTTGTTAAGTGAGACATTTGTTAAGTGATTTTTGCTCCATTTTATGACCTTTCTTGCCTCAGTTGTTAAATGAACTATTGCAGTTGATAAGTTAGTAACCTGGTTGTTAAATAAATCTAGCTTTTCTATTGATATTAAAAGTTGCCAAAGGTGATCACATGACCTTGGGACACAGCAATGGTTATAAATATGAACCAGTTGCCAAGCAGCTGAATTTTGATCACCTAATCATGGGGATGCTGGAAAGGTCGTAAGTCCCTTTTTTCAATGCCGTTGTAACTTTGAAAGGTCACTAAACAAACCATTGTAAGTCAAGGATTATCTGTACATTGCTGCTGATATATCCAAAGTCACAGGCTCTTTGTTCCTCACCTCTGGAGGATAGTTGTACTTGAATTGAAATATGTTGACCGATGCTTTTGTTTGTAGCATTGAGCCATATTTTCCCATGCTATAAATCAATATATTAATTTCCTAACATGTGTTTGATTGGCAGGACCAAAGTGTGTCATCCTCTATATTTTGTTTTGATTACTATATTTCAAACCGATAAGCCTTATTCCCTTAGCAATTTATACTGCCAGAAATACTTCAGTGTAAATAATTAAACAAGCAGGGCAATGATTACTGAATGTACTCTGACAATGATATATTTTTGTCTACACAGATTACTTATGGGTCTGATAGATGTCTTTTGTGGCTTGGGAATTTTGCTTTTAAGCAAATAATATATATTTTCAAAGGATATGAATTAGCCATGTCAAAGAAGTACTCAGGGGAAACTTAGTCTGAAATGGCATGTTACCCCTTTTAAAGCCTGTTTGAACAATGCCAAAATTCCTTTCAGTGAGCACGTCTTCTGTAATAATAAGCTTCAAAAGGACAAAGCAAAAGCTCTATCCAAAATATGTTGCAATGGCCATACTTAATAATATATCAACTTATGCACTGCAAGCCCTAAACAGTTAGGATATGTTCCACTCCAGGGTATTATGGACTGAGAGAACAGTGCCAGCATAGGGCATCCTTGGCTAACCTCTGGATTCACTCTAGTCTAATTGAAGTCACATCAATCTATCCCTGCCCTTAGGAAATTGTATTATAAGAATGTAACACTCATATTGTGCTAGAACAAAAGCTTCTTTTGATGTACATTCCTTTTCTGCAATGTCAAACCAGATGCCTTTGACAAACCTGTAGTCCTGCATATATTCTCTAGCAAGTACTATTGAGAAGCATCCAGTTTTCTGATTCAACAGGAATTTCATCACCTATTCAGCTGAGGATGCAAGTCAAGAAGCCAACTAGAGAACATCCAGGGCAAAGAAAGAGACTGCTGATTCAAGGTTACAGAGGATAATTCTTCAGCTGAAATTTAGGAAAACTACTTCAATATTAGATGGAGTAATCGAACATATATCAAGAATAAAATAATCTGCAAATATTTTTTACAGCTGTTAAAGAGTCAATCTCCTTATCCTACTCACAAAATTCTACCAGAAGTAGAATTTAAAAACTGTCTTTCAGTTACAGTGTATATGAAAACAAATATATTGAAGTTTTTATATTCATCTTTTATTTTCAGGTATTAATATTATTTTAAAGAATCATCTAATTTTACTCTTTGCTATTCTACTGTAACTAATTTTATAGAGAAAGAGAGGAGCCTGATCTAATGCAATTAGAGTTTATGATTACATTTATGTCTCTGCACCTGCTGATTCCTGTAGACCAAAGTGCTATGAAGAACACAGCAATAGAGATTACTTTAAAAATTACCTTAACTTTGACAATACAGGTGAACTTTAAAATGGAGGAATCTCCTACTTATTCCTATGGCTCTTTGGCCTTCTAATTCCCCTGAAAGGTTGAATTTAAGCCTTTAAATTCTAAATAAAAATATTTGAGTCTACCTATTAGACCAAAGCCATCCACTGTGGCTTATAAATCACTGAGGCTGATTTCCACATTATCAAAGCCATAAATCATGATTTCCAATCTCCAATGACAGGTTTATGGATGAGGCTAAGTCAAATCAAGCAAGCCACATTAAATGCTTGTACACTAGATCTCAGGGGTTCACCAGAATTTCAGAGGCCAGGAGTTCCCATCTTACTTAGGAGTGCTGGGGATTTTATGCATGAAAAGCAGTTGTGTTACCTTAGCATCTATGCCTTTAAGTTGATCTTTCTTAAATCTCAGCAAATAGTTCGTATTTAGGGAGGAAAGAATTTGAGGGAAATTGTTATTCAGCACTGAATAGTGTTTTATCAGTACAACTAATGTGGAATTTTAAAGCCAGGTTGGAGAGAAACTATATTTTAAAATAAGTAAAAGATTTCCTGGCAAACCACAATTAAGATAATCTCACTTTATTACTTTAATTGTGAATCAGCAGTTTCTGCAACACATTTGAAAAACAGCACTTTAATTGCATCACTGTGGCCATCTTCATGATTCTTTTGACCATACCCACCATACCCTCCAGTTATGCACACAAGTAGAAGTTGGTCTCTAAAGAAAAGCAATTGCTACTGCTTTTCAACTAGTCTGGTCACAGGTATTATTGCTGTACTGCTGGACATTCTGGCTGACTTACGCTTTGCTTATTATTATTCTACAGCATTTTACTGCTGCTCATTGGTCTTTTTTGTTTAACTTCAAGTACTTCTAGTGTGGCATGAAGATTTATGACAGCAGCAGTGAGAAATTTGCCTGGTATTGTATTTCAGTGAAAAGTCAGCCTCTCATCTAATTGACTAATCAAATGTTAAACATTTACTTTACCCAACTACTATAAAAAGTCCCCCCAGCAACCTTCTCCCCAAATTGTTAAAGCTAAATATCTTAACTTTTATTTAGAATAAGATCCGACATTCCCTGGAAAGACATTATAATCACTGTAGGCTAGAGAGCAGTTCTCTTCTGTCCCATGGTGACATCCATAGGCAGAGAAGGACATGGGTACTCCAAGCTTGCTTAATGAAGGAACAAGACTTTGACATTGGACCAATAAGAGAGGGCTGTTATAAACCAGTCTGTTCTAACCTGTGGGTATAGAGTGATACAAGGTCTATCTTCTTTTTCTCTCTCCAACTGAATATACAAAAGAACATTGATATGAGATACAACTGCATAATTAGTACATATGATAGCTTAATCATATGAATGGTTGTCCCCAGTAATTGAAAATTTTTGAGTATATGAAGGTTGGGCATATAATTAGCATGGTGATTCCTTTTTCTCTATGCAGTTATTGGTTCTGAAATAAATCTTGAATTGGAGTGCTAAATAAGAATTCTACGCATGTTGATATTATTGGTATGATTACTATAGCTGGCCCTCATTATTTGCAACAGTTCTATTCCAGGATAAAAAATTGATAACAAAGCCATAAATAATGAGAACTTTAGTCTATGGGAATTATGAGTTAGGGTCTAGAGCCAGTGATCTCTTCTTCCCAAAGTGGTAATTGGCACAATGTTCTTCCTCCTTGCTCACTCACAACAAATCTCTCTAAGTCAACCTGGTTGGGAAGCTTCACATGGCTTCCTTGGGTTCTTTGGAGCAGCATTCTCAATTGGTAATGTAGGGAGTTGCCTTGACTTCTCCATTTGCTAGCTGGCTTCTTCATTTCACATAGCTTTTTTGTCTTGGTGGATGGGACCCACCCACCCCAATGCGTTGAAAAGTCTGCAAACAGCATTAAGGTCCAGGGGCATTTGAGAGAGTTCTGTGAGCCATTTGCAGCAGCACTGGTATCTACTTGTGTGATCAAGAGAGGTCTATAAACATAAAATATCTTCTGTCCATATACATATATTCATTGAAGATCAGTAAAAATCAGCAATCTGGTATGGTTCTGAGACATCAACTGTCCATTGGAGCTCTCTGGTACTGTTTTGGTATATGCTGCATACAGTTGAAAATTTATCTGAGCTTCCTTAAAGCTCTTAAGTTTATAAACTTGAATTTATACAAGCAACATTGTCTTGAGGTTTTCATCATTAATTTTAAGGGAAATTGTTCTTTTGTATACAAAATGGCCTAATCGTTTGAAACAATAAATTTCCTTTAACATTTGGACAAATGACAGATGATTCACAAACACAGATTTAGTGCCATTATGTGGAGGATTTGCTAAATTAGATGGAAACATTCTATTCCTTTTGTTGACCAATTGGGTACCTCTATATAATCATGTAACAGCTGGCAGTGGCTTCTATTGTATTCTGGGAGTTAATATGATGTTTAGACATCCTGAGTACTAGCTGCTGCATAGCTTTATCACCAAGACTTTAGCATTTTTAGGCATAAGTAGGGAACATAAGCATTGCAGCTGCAAGAATAAAACACATTTTCAACAAAATGCATATGATACATACATTGAGATGTCTACATGGTAGACCTTTTCATCTGTATCATACAGCTTCCTCACTTTTATAATTTCTACATAGGGCAGTTTCCCCAACCTGGCATCCTCTGGGTTAATCAGGGTTATAGCTCTTCAAATTCCTAGCTACTGTGGCCTGTGAATCATTCTGAGAGTTTGTGCTTCAATACATATGGAAGGCACCATGTCGGGCAAGGATTACATATAACTTTGTTTACTCCCCTTTTAACATCAATCAAATGAAATATGTCTTGTGATAATAAATTCCATAGGTCAACTTATATGCTTCATCAACAAGTAGTTCTTTGCATTTGGTCTGAAAAAATCAGATTGATAGAATGGCTTCTGATTCTAGTATTATGGGAAATGAAGGAAAAAATGTTTTTATTCTCCCTCTTTCCCTTATTCCCTTTCTGAGCTAAACTGTCTTAGATATTGTAACTGTGTCCCCCTGGACTATTAATCCATCTACATAATTTGGGTTTGCCTTTTATGGCAACTTTCCTCTAAAACATGTTCACATTTTACCACATGAAGGATCTTTTCATATTCCTCTTTTGTCAGGCAAATATTAAGAAATGATCCACCCTCATCAAAATTTCCAACATTTCTCACAACAACTACCAAAGCTGCAGTTTTTTGCAAAAAAATGTTCGGCTTACCTTCTCTCATCAACATGGGAATACAGAACAAAGACTGTTTCCTTTTTGGGCAGGAGCTCAATATATTTTGCATACCAGCCTGCATCAGGGAGCTGTCAGGAAAGCAGTGCTTCAAGACAGAGAAGAAATTGGCGAAACAAAGGCACTTTCACCTTGAGACTATAGCAAGGAAGCAGCAGAGAGAATCATTTCTATTATCCAAAGACAAAGCTGCTGTAGCAAAGTGCTAAGGCAAACAGCATTTGAGATGAATATGTCTGTACCTTTTAAATATTTGTCCTGGTAAATTTATCTGCATTAGCGTACATAGATTTCAACTGGATAGATTTTGTTCACATATGATTTTTCAATATTAGCTTATTTGCACCTATTTTTCACTTTAAAATTGAGAAGATGTTTCAAATCTGGTGTAATGTAAGGCTGGATGTTAAAAGGGAGATCCAAGTTCAAATCATGCCTCTCCCCCCACCTGGTGAAATTAATTAAATGGTTTTACTGTATTCTTATATATTGTTGTGCTTACCCAACTGTTGGAAGAATTATCTTAAGAGATAATTATTCTGACCACCTTGAAGTCCTTGAGACAAATTAATAAACATTTAATTTAGTAATTTAGGGAACAGTTTCCTTCCTCCCTTACCTCTCTTTTGCATCAGGACACACTGAGGTGACCATGCTAACATCAGAAAAATATGTTGGTGCAAATCACATGTCACTATGGTGTAGTCCTATTCTGCTTTAGTAAGAAGACCACCAAGTGGTGCTGTCCTTAATGGGCAATAGATTAATGAAACTGTTTGGTGAATTGTCCTGCCTGGGGGAGCAGGAATAATCACTAAACGATTTTCCTAATATATGGTGGGGTATGATAGAGATGGGTGTGTAAAGGAAGGTGTTTTGAATGCTAGATTTAGCCATCTGTCATGGTGACCAGTTAGCAGGCAGCAGATGTAGAAATGTTCTGTGCTTGCAACTTGTCAGTAAAGCTATTTCTGAACATAAGTTCAGGATGCTTTTGAAGGAACACTAAACTTGGTTCCAAAAACAACCTGAAGAATGAAAGCATGGGGAAATGGGAGAGTTTTCAGGGAAGGTATGGAATTTAAGATGGACGTGAAGTGGGATCGAGTCCTCCCAGTGCAGTCCTTCCATCTTTCCTGAGACTTGTCAATTAGGCTATTCTGAACATGGATCTAGCTCATTTCTGAAAGAATTGTAAATCTGAGTTGAAAAATAGTCCAGTTGACAGATTACAGACCATGCAATCAGATCATGCAACCAGGATTGTAGGAGCCAGTTACAACTAATGGACATTTCTAAGGAAAATGAGGTCACAGTTTCTTCCATGATGTTGCAGACTTATAAGTGGGCAGTGGATGTAGAACCTGAAATACTTATTAGGAGCCAAAATACCTGTACCAATTACAGCTGCTTTAACTTTAATGAATGGAATTCTTTAAAACAGAAGAAAATAATTTTCAAAGCATGCAAACACTCCTGATTAGATTTTTATTTAATTAGATTTACTTTTTAAAAAATTCTGTAGGAAATATATATACTTGTCTTGGAAATGTGCTCCATAAAAGTGCAAAAACCAAGAAAAGCTATTGAATGATTTATCTTTATTACTTTCAGTTATGTGTAATGAAATTTAATATATTTAAAGAGCAACACAATTATCTTTGTGAAGAGGTTCACAAAGATAAAAATATATGGTAAAAATACACAATTAACACATACGCTTACAGTCCAGTTAAAAATAAAACACAGGATGCAACAAATGTAAATACATTTATTCCAATGTAAGAAAAATGTCTTTAATATTAAAATAAATCAACTCTCACTTGATTAGAAAAAGCTTCCAGGAACAGATGCAAACTATATAGGAAATATTTGCACATACTTGTCTGAACTCCCACCACCATCACCAGTAGGAGCCATTGACTCAACTGTTTTGGAGAACTCTTCCCACTTTGCCTCATTCAGCAGAGCTACATTTATATGGGAATGAAAAGAATTCTTTCTTTCTTTCTTTCTTTCTTTCTTTCTTTCTTTCTTTCTTTCTTTCTTTCTTTCTTTCTTCAGAACATAGATATAGCTTTTTATTAAAGAAATTTATAAAATAATAAAATAACACAAATTTTGAAGAAGTAAGAATCACAACTGAGCCCAAAATTTCTGTTACTGAGTGAGACAGTTGTTGAGTGAGTTTTATCCATCTTACGGCCTTTCTTGCTTCACCTCTTAAGTGAACTGCAGTTGTTAAGTTACTGATACAGTTGCTAAGTAAATCTGGTTTCTCCATTGACTTTGCTTAGTCTGAAGATCGCAAAAGGTGATCACATGACCCTTGGATACTGCAACAATCATAAATATGAATCAGTTGTCAAGTGTCTGAATTTTGATCTCATGATCATGGGGATGCTTCAAAGGTCATACGTGTGAAAAAAGGTCATAAATCACTTTTTTCAGTGCCAATGTAACTTTGAAAAGTCACTAAACAAACTACCTCTAAAGAAAAGTATGACTATTTTTTACACTTATGACCATTGTGACATTCCTATAGTAATGTGATCATAGTAAAAAAAAAAAAAGGCAAAGATAGAAAAGTTATAAAAAAGTTTCCAAACCAGGAACTGGGCCACCAAAATGGCGACCAAGTAAACAAAGCTTTCTTTGTATATGCATGCGATTTAGATTATGTGTGCAAAACTATTCCCCCCTGCCACCGAAACTGCCAAAGCCACTTGTCCACTGAATGAAAAAGACTGGGAACTTCTGCATTAATCCCAACAAGAAGAGCTCTGGTTTCAATTGAATGTTGATTTTTAAAATCCTTTGTATCACTGTGCATATCTGAGCTTAAAAAAAATGGGTGTGTCTGTCTTTTTTGGAAGTCTACCAGGTATGAAAAAGTGATCCTTCATATTTTCTACATTTCTCACATAAATTTGAAGTAATTTTATACATGCTATTTTTTCTTTTAAGTTATACCATAATGTAAACTTTAGCAACATATTTTTCTATTATTCTTCTGTTTCAAATTTCAGTAAAAGTTAATCATTCTAACAAATACACGTTCATTTGTACGTAATTCAATTTCAAATTTTGTCTTGTGTTGTTCAGTTCCAAATGTCTTGTTACCTACCTGAAATCTTTCTCTTAACTGTGCATATGAAAACCATTGAAAATGAAATCCTTCTGCAGTCAAGTAGAAATAGCAATAGCACCTAGATTTATATACTGATTCTAAGTGCTTTACAGAATGCTCTAAGTGGTTTACAAAGTCAACATATTGTCCCCAACAATCTGGGTCCTCATTTTACCGACCTCAGAAGAATGGAAGGCTAAGTCAATCTTGAGCCATTCAGGGTCGAATTCCTGGCTATGGTCAGAGTTAGCCGCAATGTTGCATTCTAACCACTGCACCACCACAACTCTTCCATGGTGGCAGAGTTGATTCAATTGATCTCTTGATTACATCTTACATTCTTCATGCTGTTGTAACAACTCTTGATAGGTAATCTCACTTTGCCTATTTCTTTTCAATAAAATACTTTTGGTACTGGCACTTCTAATATAGTGAATTTTAAAAACTATATTAACCTTATTGTACTATAGAAAGTCATGCCATCAAAACCTCAGGTTGTGCTGTTCTGGAATTCTCTTATTCCTCAGCAGCACCCACTCCTTCATCCAAACCGAGAAGCTGGCTGGAAAATGCAATTTCAAATCAGTCGTCCGGAAGCCTCCTATGCCTTTCCATCTTGGAAGATTTTATATTTAATCCTTGGCTTTTTTTTCATACCATACAAACCTAGATATGTCTTTTGGTTATTACATAAATGGTATATCTTTTGTCAAAATAGATATTGTTTGAAACAAAAACGCATTCTATCAAAAGAATTTTTATGCAATTTTTTAAAAAAGTGTATGCTTGCATGTGCAAGCTTTCCCCCCCTCAACTCCCAGCCATTTTACTCATGAGAAAATCCCAGGACTTCCATTTTGTGGTCTCACAAGAAGCAGCAGTCTGGCAAGAGAATTTTGGCTAGAAATCACCACATAGTTTGTTTTATTGCTATCAAATTGAAAGGGCTGCCTTTCTCTCCAAGGTACTTTAACTATATTGTGAGAAATTGGCTGGATAGTATTCAGTTTTCTCCCACCTAATGGGTGGCTTCAATTCTCATAATTTCCAGCAAGCATGTTTTGGGAAGTAGAAGCCAACAAAATCAAAGTGAACGCCTCTGGAAAGATTATGCTGGCTAGAATATTTTCTGCTAGCCCAGTGAAAAACTGCAGGCTAACATCGTTTTTTTTTAAAAAAATAAGATTTAGGACAAATTTTATTTAAGTTTATACAATCAGAGAATGTATGAATCAAAAGGGACTGTATAAAACATATTGTCCAACTCCAGCTGCAATATGCTAAGTCATTCTTGACAGCACCATTTTGAAAACTTCTAGCATACTGTTGTAGGTAGCCTTGTCTTGCTTAAGGGCACTTATTATCAGGAAAGTCCTAAATCTAGGACCTAGTTTTCTTTTAGATTGTTCAGTCCTTGTTCTTCTCTGTTTCAATTGCAAACAGGTCCACCCCTTGTTTCAATGCAGCCCTCTATAAACTTCTAAAAAATTATCAAATCTCTAAAAGATTAACATCTGACAAGAACTACCTAATGAATGATTCAACAAAATGTGTAGCATTAGGCAATTACAGGTTAATTATCTGCTTACCAACAAGTTTTAAATTACTAACTGATGTGCTAGTTCAGAGGTCCCCAACCTTTTGGGCACCAGGGACTGGTTACATGGCAAGAGGTTTTTCTGCAGACCAGAGGGGGCGTGGCTTTGTATGCTGCCTGCATCCCATGGATGGGGCTTTGCTTGTTTGTGCGGCCCAGTTGCTGGCATGCCGCGGCCCTGTACTGGTCCACGGACCGGGGGTTGGGGACCTCTGTTCTAGTTGATGCTAGTTGATAGTCTAACATCATCTAGTTGAAAACAATCTCATTCCACAAGAGTAGAAAGAAAACTACCCAAACACCAGAAGAATTAATTGGCTCCTAATTGACAAGATGATTTTGGAAGTTCTTTCAAAAAGTTATGAAGTAACAGCAAATTACTCTGTCAAATTCTAAAATAGGGGACACTTAAGAAGAACAGGAACATTGGGCAAAAGAATTATATTAATTCTGAAGTTCTTTCTCTTGGACTATATTTTGGACTTCAAAAAAAGAAGATATATAATGATAAGGAGGTTATACTTTTAAAGCCCATCATGGCTTAGGACTAAATTACTTATGGGATCATCTCTCCCCAGTTGTATTCTATCCATCTTATCCAATCTGGCAGGTATGGCAGCTCTGAGTACCATCATCTAGGGAATGTCAGCTGGTAAGGATCAGAAAGAGACCCTTTTCTGTCATGCCACCTGTCCTTTGGAACATCATTCCCAAGATTAGATTGGCCCTGGACCTGTTCGCCTTTTGTAAGGCCTTGAAAACATTGTGTTTGAGCCTGGGGCCCTGAGTTTGGGTTGAAACCTGTCTCCTGGTGGTATGGATGATAGATCATGCCTGGCAGCTATGTATTTTTATTTTTGTTTCATATTATATATTTTGTGTTTTTATTTAATTGTAAGCCACCTAGAATTGCGTAAAAGTGAGATGAGATGCTATGTAGAGTAAATAAATACAATCCATGGGAAGAGATGCTATTGGGAAATAATCCTTAATATGACTGGGAGTTTCTTCAGAGGAAAATATTAAAATCATACCCTTAAATAATTCCAGCTTGGAGGAAAAAATTGGGAGGAAAAAAAGAAACCAATAGCGCTACACAAAAAATGGCCTGCAACTGTACAGCATGTGTCAGAGAAGACAAAGCTCAGAAAGAGGCAAGGTTACTGAAGGATGATGCTAAAAATAAAAGCAAAAGAACTATATCAACTACTCAATAAAGATGGATTAATGTTAAGACATGACAAAGAAAAGGGGAAGCTACTAAATTCAGTCTTCACCACCGCCAACAAAATACGTGTTGCAATAGAAAATTGTGAAGATCAGATTGAAGGTCAAGATCAAATACTGTGATGAAAAAGAGCACAGCAATTCTCTCAGAAAGTTGTAGAAAATAAATACAGACTAGATGAAAGATGTTTCAGTGAGAGCTCAGGTTATAGGCGGGACAGGCTACAAGGACAGCATTATAGAAATGAGGTGCAAGTATATAAATGAGCACAAGTAGATTTTTAAAGAAAGACCTTACAAAATGCCTCTACAATGCCTTGGTAAGGCCACACTTGGAATACTGCATCCAGTTTTGGTCACCACGATGTAAAAAGATGTTGAGACTCTAGAAAGAGTACAGAGAAGAGCAATAAAGATGATTAGGGGACTGGAGGCTAAAACATATAAGGAACAGTTGCTAGAATTGGGTATGTCTAGTTTAATGAAGAGAAGGACGAGGGGGACATGATAGCAGTGTTCCAATATCTCAGGGGCTGCCATAAAGAAGAGGGAATCAAGCTATTTTTCCAAAGCACCTGAAGGCAGGACAAGAAGCAACGGGTGGAAACTAATCAAGGAGGGAAGCAACCTAGAACTAAGGAGAAACTTCCTGACAGTGAGAACAATTAATCAGTGGAACAGCCTGCCTCCAGAAGCAGTAAATGCTCCAACACTGGAAGTTTTTAAGAAGAGACTGGACAGCCATTTGTCTGAAATGGTGTAGGGTTTCCTGCCTGAGCAGGGGGTTGGACTTGATGACCTCCAAAGTCCCTTCCAACTTTACTACTATTATTATTATTAGTAAAAATAAAACCAGAACTAGGCACTGAATTCCAAGTGTAGTCAAATCAAGTCAAACTACAATATACAAATATATACTGTGATAGAACATTTGCACTGTGCAGCCATTACTTACCATGTTCCTGTAAGTGATTGTAGCAATAACATAGACCTGGGACAATCTGAGCTATCTGTATATTATCTATAACTCCAAGGAACCTAATGCTTTAAACACAGTGTAGGAATTAATTGGAAATGAGTCCATGCAGTTTTCCACATGGCCTATCTCTTTTAACACTGGATTACCTTATTTATTTATCATACCAAGGATCCTTGATTGATGCTATCTATACTTATGTGCAGGCCCTTATATAAGATTTAGACTCTTATTTGTTTCAGAGGCAAGCCTTTTCATATGCTGAATAAATTTAATTTAATTTAATTTGAGTGTCATATATAAACTGTATTTTAGCTGGAAAATGTAACAAAGATTCAGTTCTATCCATCTTGAAATTTGGCTCAGATGAAGGTAAACCTTTTTTTTTTTTTTAACAAAACTCACTAGATTGGGAAAGTCACTAGATTCTTCACCTCTGAATTTCTTGGAGGAAATATATGATGCACATTTAATGCTATGTTATTTGAATTGGGCTTTTGCACACACATTGCAACGGGCTAATCTTTCTAAAATAAGTGGTATAATTTAAATGCAAACAATTCCATTAGAAAAGTTTTTTTAGGAAAAAAACTTGTTCCAGAAGACCAGAACGATGAGGCACAGATTAAATTTATTAAAATAAGCATGTTTACTATGTGGTTCTTAAAAACTGGTAAATTATCAGATTAGTACAATGAATGTTTTCAACTCTTCAAGGATAAAAGGGACAAGGGATTGACAACATATTGAAAATATATATGGATATAGGCATACAAAACAAACACATGTACATTTGTAAATAACACAATAAAATTATCCAAAAGGGTTTAAGAATTATAAATTTCCCTGTCAAACTTGAGAAAAACATAATATAGTTCAATAGCTGATCTGGCATGTACACCCCAAAACCAATGGTTAATGCTGAACCTGAGCCATTTCTGGCTATCCATAGGCAGATTCAATTGCTCTTAATTATTCTTTGCTGGTTTTGCATGCCACCATACAAAGCCTGGCAATCTTGTGTGTTATTTCAGGATAGTAGAAATTGCTTGTTGATGATCGTGTCAGAAATGAGTAATTAGAGCATTTTGGGGTTCTTTTTAAAACTGGCAATACAGAAGAACACGTTTGATCATTTTTACCTATCCTGAATCACAAGGATATACTTATAATGAGAATGAGATCATTTTGTATCTTCCAGTCAGAACTGCTGAGGGGAAAGCATTATATTGAGCTAAATAAAAGCCCTTCTCTGATTTGGGATGTTAAGCTGTGCAAGATACATAGCTAGTACTATTCTGGTGTCTCCCATGGGAAACTGAGTGGTATTACGAGTATCTGTTTGGCAGTCTATGAAAAGCATATGTTGCTTAAGTGTGACCCTTGCTTGCTCATTGCCCAAAGATAGTAAGTTGTGGGGGGGGGATCCTAGGAGAGGAAGCCTATTGTAAATTGCTTGTTTGTACCATCTTTGAAATCTATCTTCTAATATCAGTGGAGCTAAGCCTATAGAGAAAAGTGTCAGCTGTAACCACTAATATACCTTGCCATATTCTAGTTTCAACCTCGCAATTTAATAGACAAGTCCAAACAAAAAATTGATTTGAAGATTGTTATACCATTAAAATGTACAACTGATGTATTCTGTAATAATTCTATGATTAGTCAAATAGAATATTTGCATGCACTGCTTTGTTGTTAACAAACTATATAATACATTCCAGTAGCTGTGTTTAGAGAATGAATAAGTAATCTTTTCTTAAGTAGAATGCCATACTGATCCCCAAGAAAACCTTTACAGACAGGCAAACTGGTAGGTAGGAGTTAGCATACGCACATTTGCTCTTGTACAAATTTGTACCAAATTCTTTCTAAGGCATTTGTACAGTGAATTTCCCCTGCAGTGATTTCTTGAAAAAAAAAAAGTAATTCTTACATATAGTAAGATTCTGGAATTAATTGCAGACTCCTGAAATGTATCTGGCTGGCCATTGCATAATATAAAATGCTAATATTAGATGTATTTTTGTCTAGTCTAACTTGGCACTCCTTACTTTCATATGGTATTTGGGGAATGTGAATATGATCAAAATTGCTTTCTAGTGTTTTCTTGAAGTAACTAATAGGAAGTGTTTTTAACCTTCTCTCTTCCCAGTGATTTGCCCTCATGCCCCAACTGATTAGCCAGATGAGAAAAAATGGGAAAAAGATGCCCCAAGGCTCTAAAAGCTACACATCAAGTGCCAGAGGGCCACAGGTGGTGTGGTTGAATGGCAGAAATAATTCATTACTAGGTTTAAACTTTGAAAAGAAATCCATATAAAGATTGAGCCAAAGTAACAATTGGCCTGGGCATCATAAATAGAGGGCAAAAATGTACAAATTACATTGCCTGGTATCCAAGAAAACTGAAGTATTAAAATGTCAAGATAAGAAGAAATATAACACTTTTCTTCTTGTATAATAGATCTATACAAATGATAGGTTATGAAAAGCAATCCTTAATATTGCCATAGTTGATGACAATGATAATGGCAAGAGAAACTATGATGAGATTTCATAAAGCACAATGACATTATGTTGGATTTCTTGTTCTGTTAGAAGACATAGAGCGTCATTGGACCCCTACAAAATTATTAAGCAAATTCCAAATACAGTATGCAGAGGAACAATTCATTTGAGATAATTGCTGTTAACTACAATGCAAATAATAGCAATAGAAGTCCAACTGTCTTTTACAAACTTTTGTTTCTTAAAACACCATAATAAATTAATGTGCAGATGTTGTGGTATTAATAATGACAATTTCAGAAGTCAACATTCCTCAGTTCAGAGCACAATACTTGCTTTGTAGATAGAAAAGATCTCCTCTTCTGTTGAAATGGGTGAGTAGGAGTAGATGGAGGTAAAAGGTGGATCAAGAAAAGTTTAGGTTTTGCAAACTTAGAGCTCATCTATTATGCTCCCCAAGTGCTAAGAAAATGATATAAGCTTTGGAGCTGGCATCATTTAGTTCCCTCTTATTGAGAGCAATAGGAAGAAAAATTTAACAAAAAAGAAAGATAATGTGCAAAACCCATCTTTGGCACTTAAGGTATAACTCTTCATGATGTTGCTCACTGTTGTGTTTTCTAGCATAGGAATATCCAGATGAAATGGAAGAGCTGGTTGCAGACTGATGATGTTTTGTATACTAGAGAATAAACCACATTTTGAACTGACCACACTTTACACCTAGAAAAATGTAATTGCATAGATATGCAAGGAAAACACACCCTTAAGTTTTATATATACAGTATCTACCGATGCTATAGGTACTTTGTAGAACATGGTTGCATGACTGTCTCTTGTGATATTGCTTGTGAAATGAATGAGGTGTGAATAATGAAACTCCCATATTTCACAAGAAAGTGGCTGCTTAAGGTAATCATGGTTTAGAAGACTTGCATGGAATTATAAAATAATCGTAGAAAGAAGAGACCAGCACTCCTAGCTTCTTTTCCAATGGAAATAACCACTACTGTCAACAAAGCAATTCTTACTCCATTCCATTCTGCCAATTATGTATGCATACATTGGCAGTTACATTAATATCTTTAATTCTCATTATCCTTTAATGTTCTTCCCACATCTCTCTACCAGCCAAATCAGTCATTAGCTGGGTGGCATGATCAATTTGTTATCAGACATGAGGAAGTAACAGTCTTGCTTTCAAGAACTGCTGCGAAACTTGAGTGAAATTAATTTTAATTTGCAACTTATAACAAAAACCCTGGGAACAGTAATTTCCATCTCTGCCAGCCAGCCAATGGGTGATTGGCTGGACATTGTGGAAAAATGATCTGGACTTCCCAAGGCTATGAAAACTGCATAGAAAATAAGGGATATTCACATAAGGGTTATTCAGAATTGCTTGCTATGCGTTTGCCTTGTATTAGCAGCACTGTTTCAGATATTTAATTCTATTAAATCTTAAATCTATTCAGGTTTAATAGATGCAACTATTCTTTTCTGACACTGTGAAATTTCATAAAGAGACTAAATTGGAATAAGTTACAATATATTCTGTTAGACACACATTTATAGTAACCTTTGCAGATACAAGCAAAGGCTATGTCATATCAGCAGTTGAGTACTATGTTAAACATATGATAGATACATATACACACAGTTATTACTCTGCTCACATGGTATGCATGCAACATTATAGAATCTGTTCATGGCACAGTTTATAAGCAAGTATAGTCATTGCAAAATTGTTTTGACTGTTGCCTAAACAATATAAGAATCATATGATGTATCTAACAAAGTCTCTATTGTAGATTATAACATTTTATGATAGAAAAGAAAAAAATCTAACTATTTTTGGGTAAGTCTGAACAGTATTTTATATTGTCTTGCCTAGATATCTTTTAGCAACACAGAGCATAATTTGGAAACATACTTGCATGAGTAAACAGGCAGAGAATATCCATTCCAGGCTTCAACAATATTGTCAAAAAAGGCGCATTTTTTGCTCTGTTCACATGGTATACTGCAAAACTGGAAGGGGCATTAAAACCAAATCTAAACCCTTGCTTTGTGTAGGAAGCCAAATTAAACATTCCCATCAAATGGCTGTATAGCATCTTGCACACATACAGTCAAGGGGATTCCAGTCTAGGTCATTGATTTTACTATAAAACTACTCTTAATGAGATTTCCCTAATATTCAATTGGAACTGCCTCTATGTACTGTAACTTAAAGCCATTATTTTGTGAGATGCACAATGGAATTATACAAAACAGGATGATTTTTTTGTGTGACATCTTTTCAGGTAGTATAAATGAAGAGTAACTTTACATGAAGACTATTCTCTTAAAAACTAAATGCGCCCATCTTCTTCATAGGACTTAATGGCCCTTCTCTGAATTTGTTCCAGTTTATCTCAATCCTGAAAGTGTAGTGGCCAGAATTTGGCACATGTTCTCACGGTGATATTCAAAGTTGATATTCTGCTCTAATGAGTATTTGCATATGATAAAATAATTTCAAATCTCTAATATTCACACTTTACATTTTTAAGTACACTTTAATATTTTTTTTGACATATATACCTAGCCACCAAGAATTAAAGAAAGCTACATGGGGGACTGAGATGGCTCACATAATCTTATAGCAGATATTTAAAACACTGCCAGAACAATCTGTTGAAACAAAGAAGTTTGTCGTTGGTACATATTATCTTGGTTGAGGCCTAAAAGTCAGATGCATTTTTTGCTCATTCTATCTCAGAGTTCATCCTATTTGAAATTCTCAGGCAATATAAAGGAATAGAAAATAATTAACATTGATAAATTAATCAGTTAGGAATGCTGAAATACATTTAGGAGAAGAACTGTTTATCTGCAGGCAAGACATTAAGACGTTAGTAATTTCTTTGCAATAACTTAATTTAAATATCACTTGAAGTACACTGGGAGATAATAGCTGGCTGAGATATGATATTGTTTCTTAATCCCAAAATATCCATGATGAGAAAGCAAGAAGGCAATTTAAAATAATGACTAAGACATCTGATTATTTTAGTACAACTGTACTAAACTTATACTAAGGTATTTCTATACAATAAAAAAGTTGAGTTTTTATATTTAAAGAGATGGCGCTTGGATTTGTGTGTTATGGAAAATCATCCTTAATAAATATTGTATACCACACATTCCAAGAGTTCTTTCATCTGCCAAGTTATTAAAAACCTAAACACCAATATTTATTTTTATATTTATTGCAAAAATATTTGCAATGGGATGTATGAGTAACCTAGTGTGTTATTCTCAAAACTCATCTAACCAGAGGTACCATAGGAATGTATATCCAGTTGGTAGATGCTATTCAATTGCATCTTGGAAAGCAGGAAAGAAATGAAAAGTATTGTGCATAAATTTTTGTTCTGTACTCAGTACTTTTTAAGATCTATATAATCAACATATTTGTTTTTAGTGCCTTCAAATCAGTTTTGATTTCTGACAATTGCCTAGACAAAAACCTGCAAGAACATTTTCAGAAGTGGTTTGCCATTGGCTTCTTCTTAGGGCTTAAAAAAATCCTGGCCCAAGTCCGAGAAATAATGATTGGCTTTACACCTAAGGCAGGACTAGAATTCATAGTCTCCTGGTTTCTACCATTATTTTTTTAATCATTACCACAAACTGGCTGTCAAGTGGAATTAGAAAGAGCCTAATCATTTTGCAACATGACACCATCATTTCAAACTCATTAATCTCTGTTGCATTTATATTTTACATGGCTATATTAAAGATGTAACAGTCAGATTTGATTTTGGATTGTTTGATTTTGGGCTGTAATATACTGATTTGGTTCAGGAGGATGAAAGTATTTTCCCACTGTTTAGTCTGGATTGTTTTCATTCCATTATATATAACCTATCCACCAGGAAGAGTTTTCTCCTGTATTTTGTTCCATAAATATGAATTGCAATATTCCCACAACATTTCTCATTGCTGTTGTTTCCCTTCTTTTCCTTGTATATGAAAACATCATGTCATATGTATTTAAGCCAAGGTGTTCAGCAGCTCTGCTCTCACTGCAGGGAATCAATGATTATGACTCTGGTCTTCACTTTCCTTTTTCTCCTATGCTAAAACTGGATCCTAGAATGTTGTAATCCAAAGTTTGAAGATTCTTAGCTTTTTTTATTTCCATATAAATGTGAGACCCTGGCAGCCAATAATGGCAAGCTGGCTTTTGCTACAATGTTCATTTCTTTGATAAATTAGTAGATCCAAACAATCTGGAATGAACAGTATAGTTTTGAGCACACTGGGAACAGTATGCACCTAAAAATGCACTTTGATTGATAGAGGAGGGAAGATCTGGATACTGGTTATAAACTCATCCATCATTTTAACCATTGCCAGCTGTTCAGTTATTTTCAGGAATATTTCCAGTTTCTTCTATGGTTCACAGGTGCATGTGTTCCCCACAGTCTCAAGGAGGCATTCAGTTCAAGGACGTGTCTGAACTACTACATTTAATTTATGAAAGGGCCATCACAATTACAGGCTATTATTATTTAACCAATGTAGCACTACAGGAAAAATGTTACATTTTGCCAGTTGCCATGTGATAGAGTTGATGTGTTTTATAAATTTTTGTCTGTAACTTTGTTTGTTTTACCAGAGGTAGCCTTTTTTGAAGTAGCAGCTTTATTTCATTTTATTAGTCTTTTAAAAATATTACAGTTTTATAACAACAAAATAAAATGTAAGGGTTATTTTTCTTCCATTCAACTGTGTTCAATTCTAGGACACTGCTTGGACAAGTGCCTTGGCAAGGTTTTTTTTTAACTAGTTTTCCATTGCCTCCTTCTTCTTTGTGGCAGCCCCTCAAATATTGGAAAACTGCTATTATGTCACTCCTAGCCATTTTCTTTGTTAGACCAGACATATCTAGTTCCTGCAACTGTTCATCATGTTTTAGCCTCCAGCCTTCTAATAATCTTTGTTGCTCTTCTCTATATTCGTTCTAATATCTTGATATCTGTTTTGTATCACAGTGACCAAAACTGGATACAATATTCCAAGTGTGATCTTATAAATATAAAGCAATATATAGGAGTACTAATAGTTCATGTGATCTTGATACTATTCTCTGTTGATGCAATCAAGAACTGCATTGTCTTTTTTAGCAGTTCTGGCACACTGATGACTCATACTTAAGAGTCCCACTAGGACTCCTAGATCCCTCTCACAGTTACTTCCATTGAGCCAGGTACTTCCTATTCTGTACCTGTGCAATTGTTTTTTTTCCTTGCCTAAGTGTAAAATCTTACTTTTCTCTCCATTGAATTGCATTTTGTTGGTATGAAATGACATTCTACAGTGGTATTCAGTTTACTACAGTGATTTTTACAAAATGCACTAAAGCTTGAAGGATACCCTAAAATATTTCTGATTATGTTGATAAAGACTGTTCTTTTTGAACATTAATGCATATAGTCATGCAAATATTTCCAATCCATTGTAAATGAAAACACCATTTAAAGGCATTTTCAACACAGTTAGTGGGTGTCTTACATTCTCTTCTCTTTTCATTAAATCGTTTTATTTATTTATTTTTTCTTGGGCCTTATTGCAATGTACCCAAAAAATTTCTGGTTACAGAACAGTGGGATCTCTTGTGGGAAGTATGCTCTTTTCCTTGGCTCATCATGTCTCTCTCTAATGATCTTTGAATTTACTTGCTAAAAAAGGGAGTGATTGTGGGAGTACTGCATTCCATTGCTATCGTTTGCATTCATGGAAGATGGACAGAAACTACAATGCTTTTTGTGTCACTTTAACAATGATGAGTTCTATGGCTGTGAATTCATTATACTTCAACCTTGATCCATGCAAATATATATTAGCTAACCCACGTAGAGTAAAGCTTAATGAAGCATTAACTACATCAGCCTAGTACATAAGAAAATGACAAGGTACTCAAACCATTTTCATGATGAGAATCCATTTTTTTCCCTTTGAGCTCCTTGTCATAATACTATGATGCCAAAAATACCTTTCAGTTATTTTTTAATAGACAATGGCAACAGTAGTTAAGGAAGAATGGCAGATTAAATGTAAATGTTCTGCAAGTCAAGTTCAATTTCTGGTGTCTCAATGGAAAAGCCAGGAATTTTTCTCGGCAATGGCAAGTAGTTTGCTATTGCCTTCTTCCAAGATTTGTTTATTTATTTCCATGTCTAATTTACAAACCCTGGTATTCTCTGGTTATTTCCCATCAAAGTACTAAGAAGCCTGGCCTTGCTTAGCTTTTGAGCTCAGACTAGATAATCCTGACATTGCAACCTGCTGAAAGTTTGTTTTCCTTAACTATAGCCTGGCAGATCATCATTGTTTTAATTGTTGATTGCATACCACCCAGAGTTATGTTCACTGAGATGAATGGATACATATATATGTTTGTTTGTGTGCACGCGCATGCGCATGCAAGTGTGCTAAATAAATAAATCTGAATCTGAGAGTGGAGGCTGCCCTTGATTAAGAAGTTACTAGTTTTCCAAGGAAACAAAACAGGGACAAGGAATTTGCTCTGTGTCAACATTCCTGCTCTTCTTTTGCTTTGATGACACCCCTCCTCCATGGATACACAAAGCTCTCTGCCTACATGTGATGCTCCAGCCTGGGTACTTTCTTGGTTTTGTTTAAAAAGAAATGGAAAATTTACCAAATCAGCCACTGCCAAGATGGCAGGAATGCTGACAAAAAATCTTGATTTAATTCTAAACATTGTTTAGTGTGTTGTGTGAATGTGCTCAATGATTCCATTGCTTTCTACAGACCCAAAACCAAATATTCATTCATTAATTAAGACCAATTAATTCAAATTAGAAGGAAAAAAGAATTTTGAATAAATACTAGGAAAAATTTCTTATTTACAATAAAAATGAAGTCGGTACACAGAAAGTAGAGTATATATTTCATTGGTCATTTTTAAGCGGAGACTGGATGTCCACGTATCAGGGGAAGAGTAACATTTTTGTTGTGAAAGAAGATATGACTAAGTGCCATTTGAAACTTCAGTATTTTATTTTTAGGAGAGAGCTGGAGAATCTGTGGCTTCCAGACATTATTCAACTACAGTCCCAGCTATCTTACCCTTAATGTGTTGACTGGTGGTACTAGAAGTTTGCATGTTGACATAAAACTACGGCAGTTGGTTCCTTGCAGAATGAAGAATATATGTGTCTTTTTATAGGGCATAGTTATCAAATGGAATCTCATTTCAACCACTTTCATATGATGGCTTCTTTTTAGTGATATATGTTGTCACAAATACAGTATGGTTTCTTCCACCATTGCTACATTGCATTTGGGGATAACTATTTCATAGCACAACGGTGATCCTGTGATTCCAATGACATATGGATTTTCATCTTCCTAGAAAGCATTGTAATGCTGCTGCTGAATTGCAGTTTCTAGGCCAGTAATGGAACCTTATGAAAGATGTGGAGATTGAGCGTACTATTTATAATTAATTAAATTAATTGTAATTAAATTTTAAAGTTAATTAAATTCATAATTTGTTTCCACCTCTCTCTCTGTTGTAACTCTGGTCTCTTCCCTCACCTTTTGGAATGCAGCCCTGATGAGTTGTTCAAAGGCCAAATGTGGTTTTCACAAAACAGTTGCATACCTCTGTTGTAGAGGTTGATGTTCATAGTGACTTCGTAGCCATTCCATTTGGAGGACATTTTCATAAGGATGGAGATACACCTCCAGTTTTGGCATGAGATGAGTCTTCTAGTCATTGAATGGCATAATAACCAGAGACTTGACACTGTAAGAATCTTTTGGATTTCAGTTGTTTCCATAAACGGTACAGTATCTGCCTGAATCCACCCTATTTACTGAGTGGTCCAAGAGGCACGTGTTGCCAGATGTTTTGTTTTTTTGAGATACTCTGGATCAGTTATAAAACAAATGGAAGAGTAGAGATTTTCAGGAGAGGGGAAAGAAAAGAGGTTACTTCTAAAGCTGCTGGGGGGTGAGTTCAGGGAATGTGTCCAGCAAAGCTATTGTTATTGAAAGTGGCAACTGTTGTCTTGTTTTTATTCTCTACTCCCCACTCAGCAATTTTTCTTTTCTCCACCCACAGAGGTATGTTTCTGTCCATTCTCAGAGACATGTTTGTCTTGTGCTCAAGATCAGAGAGTAGTCAAAGGACTCCAGATTAGTTTCAGGTGTATTTTAGAATATCCAGGCAGGTTGGGAAATAGAATGATTGGTGTTCTGAAAACTCATGAGTATACACTAAGTAGTGGTTTAATATTACCCTAAAATATATATTAAATATTTTTCTCCATAGCTGAATTATTTTTCAGTTTTGGTATAAGCAATAACACCTAGGAAGTCTAAATTAAAACTCCATAGAAGAGAAAGAGAGAGATAGAAGAAACAGATGGGTTGCATGAAAAAAATGTCTATTCATTTACTTCAGTTTTTTTTTTACAGATAATGTGAATATTAACTAAACTATGTGAGCTAAGATTTTAATTTGCAGGTTGTCCACGACTTATAACCATTTGTTTAGTGACTATTTGAAGTTACAACGCACTGAAAAAAGTGACCTATGACCATTTTCACACAACCATTGCAGCATCCCTACAGTCACACAATCAAAATTTGGACACTTGGCAATTGGCATTGGTTGCAGTTTCCCGGGGTCACGTGATCACCTTTGCTACCTTTGGACAAGCAAACTCAATGGGGGAGCCAGATTTACTTAACAGCCATATTACTAACTTAACAATTGCAGTGATTCCCTTAACCAACAGTGGCAATAAAGATTATAAACTGGGACAAAACTCACTCAACAATTGTGTTGCTTAGCAATGGAAATTTTGAGCTCGATTGTGGTCATAAGTCGAGGACTACTTGCAAATATGACCCTCCCCAGATTAATAATGGAAGATTTCCCCATTCTTACACATATCTTTGTCTGAAGAACTCTGGAATTATTCTCATTAAGTGTACATTACCCAAGCAATGGGTTTTCTCACTCTCATTTATCTGGCATTGTGCTTGAGGCATTCCCCCACTGCATTCATTGACAAAATATGATGAGACGCGGAACAGCATATTTGATCCAGGCCAGTGAATTTGCTGAGTGCAATTTTAATTAGAAGCAATTTGGTTGCTAAATTTCCCTGGGACTACACAGCATTGCTGACTCACGGCACCCGCTTACTTCCAACAAACACACACACACATTCCGAAACACCCACCCAGGCACCCCAAGAAGCTTTCCTGCTGTCTGAATGACAAATTGCACTGCAGAAAGGAATGGAAAAAGCACAAGGCTGCAGAGTTTGTAGTTGGAGGCAATGGCCTGAGTTATTTTATTTGCAGCTCTGTGGGGAGCCCATTGCCAAGAAAGGTTACTGCCTTAATTATGTGATCCACTAGCACTGGGACTGGGAGCAGTTGGGTACTATTTCTTGTGGATCTCAGACCAAGGAGATCAGGTCAGACAAAGCTTTAGATGGTTTTGCTCTTATTCCAGCAAAAGTGTAACAAGGAACAAAAGGAGACAATTTAATTAGGTAGCTCAGGGTTTCCTACCTACCAATTATATATATTTTTTTCAGCAGGTGAGCTAAACAATGATGCACATTTGCTCTCTTCCTACCCCAAGAAAGTGGCATTATATGTAAGGGGAGAAATCACACATCCACCCTTAAGTTAGAATTGAGAGGGCATTCCCCCAATTGCAGAAAGCAGACTTTCTTTATAGGTTGCAGCAGATGGAGCTGCTTCACAAGCTCAGAAGGTGTTTTTCTTATGACTGCCAAGGAACCAATACATAGCAATCAGCATAGCATAAGTCATGACTTGACCTGCTAAAATGGCACTTTTTAAAAGCAAGTCAGAACAACCATGAAAAGGAAACAAGGAGATCCTAGGAAAATACACTGAAGCAGAAAGAAACTTGCCAGATCAGGCCAGTTACTGTCTCTTCTAGGTTAGGTTATTACTGGCCAAGTGAACACCTCCCTTTGTAAGTGATATTGCAATCCAATTAATGTGGTACTGCTGTGGATTTTCTTTTTGTCAATTGGTTCAATGCTGACTTGAGAATTCTATGAAAAATAGGGAGGTCAAATGAATAAAATAATATTCTTTCTCATGTCTTTAGTTTCCATTTGATAACAGCCTTCCAGTGTGCACTGGCATGAACTAGCTCTAAGGTCCTTTTTTGTCTTAAAACTTCTTTTTTAAAAAAATAATAATAATACCATATGTGTAAATACGGGTAATCTAGTTATTTTTATTCAGTGGTACTCCCTAGGAATGTGGGACTTTTTATTGTTCAAATGTGGTCTTAATAAGAAAATACTTTATTTGATAGCCAAGTAGACAAAAAGCAACAAATTCTTCTACAGAGATCTGACATTATTCAACGTTAATAAACAAATATGACCCATAGTACAGCATTTATGAGAGGATATGATTTATCAGAGGACAGTTGAATTTATAAATTAATCATAATCCATAATTTCAGAACATGGTGGTTTTGACATAGTACAGTGGCCTGGGCAAGGTAAAGAAGAAACTCCATAAACCCAAATTTATGATTGCATGTTCTTCCATATTTCACAGGAGATGGGAATTTGAGATTTAGCAAGGTGTCATTTCCTTTTCTAGGATTATTTATCTTATAAAATATATGTGAATGTACCTAGTGCAAAATTTTCATCCTGTCTCACTGCTGCTGAAATACCTTTATTGCAGACTCTCTGCACAAGAAAATTTCTGTGTTTTCATTCAGTTTGTAAGATGCATACCATTCAAAACAGGAATTAGTGTTTTCTTGTTTATTTTTAAAGTAAATCTTTGAACAATATGCTTTGCGTATTAGCAATCTTATTGAAAATGGAGAGCTGAAACTCAGACTAGAGAAAAACAGAATACATTTCTCCACAATGCATCACTAAATATGTACTTTTAAATCTAGCTATCATAAAAAGCTGTTCCAAAATAAAAGATTTACAAGGTAGTTGAAGGCAAACCTGAGTATATTGCAAGAAATGAATTTTTCACCAAGTGAAATACAAAAAATCAAATCTGTTGAGAATACATATTCATGTAACAAACGTAGACTCATCAAATATAGGGTGTATATTGAAATGGTCTATGCAAATTTTCAGGGCACCAAACTGCAATGTTCAATATATATATATACTGATCTTTTTTTGTAGGGTAGGCCTTTTGACAAGAAGTGTATCTATAATTCAACACAGAATATCAAATCCATCCATTACCACATACCAAAAGCTTATAGTTTACAATCCTAAATATTCTTATTTCTGATATTTAAGTTTATAGGGCAATATTTTAATGACATTCTGCTTGAATTGGTAAACAATTTTGTCTAGTATGTATTCAATCCATGTGACTGGAGAGGAAATAGATAAGCTGATAATACAAATATGGTGTACAAATATGGTCTTTAGAAACTCCATCAGGGGCTATGTTGGTGATGAAGCCCAAAGTCATTGTATAATACGAGAATGAATAAATTCATAGCAAAACATTCTGATATATCTTCATAGCATGGCCTACTGCGCCCCATTTTATTAGCATTAGCAGCAAACCCTCCCAAAATAAATCCAGCATTGCCAGGCATCCCGCTAGGCAGATATACAAGCTTCCTTCTGCTACTTATACTTTCTGTTTCATGAGCACACAAAGGAGAGGAAAGGAAGGCTCAAGCAACACAGAATTCAACAAAGCTATTTCCCCAAAGAACCTACCACGAGCAAACCCAGCCAAGTTTTAAGATTCACTTAAACTCTATTGCCAAGCATCCAAAGCACATCGAATACCACTATCTCAGTACAGAGGAAAGGGATTGATAGCTTTTCCTTTTTAAGTACCATGCAAGTTGCTAAGCTGGAGGGGAGGGTTGTATGAATGAATCCACATCAGGCACTTATACTCTCATGTCTGCCTGTCAGTCAGTCAGTCAGTCAGTCTATCTGTCTGTCTCTCTCTTTCAAACACACACACACACACATTTGACCACACTGCAGTCTCTTACACAGCTCTCATACTCTCATCTCATCCTCCCATTAGCTTCCTGCTATATTTTAAACATGAGAAATCAGAAAACTGATTATCAGAAATTAGTCAGTTGGCTTGCAGGGATCCGGTTACTTGCTTTCCTTCCATTAATGGAAGCAGGAAATCAATGACCAGTTTTTCTTCAAGCAGGTTCAGCATGCTAATCAGATGGTCAATAGAAAAAGCAGTATCCTAACTCAGGAGATTTGCAATTTTTGTAATCAAAAGAGGGGTACCACAAAGTATAATAAACAATGTACAATGCACATAAAAAATAGGCAAAAAAATCCGTTGTACTGTCATGGAATCATGGGATCTTGATTGTTTGGAATGCACCCTATGACCACTCCTGAATCAAGAGGTTCATGTGTTCCTTTAGCAGTGGAAAGGAATTTAAAGCTGATTGAAGGCAGGCAGGCAAGTAGGAAAACAATCCTGCTTTGATTTTGTTTAATCTTAGATGGGTCAGAGATGAATTTTGATAGGCTTTTAGATTTCTGTGTTTATGTTGTTATTAATCCCCTTTTTGTAATCCACAAAGATCATTCCAGATATTCCTCTGAATGTTGACTTTCCAACCATCTTGATGCAGGAAACAATGGTAATGTAAGTGTGGTTGAAAAACCAAAAAACCCCTCTTCCCCAAATAGTAAATTGCATTTAATTATGAAATTTCTAACTCTAATGAAATGTGTGATCCAACCCAACTACTTTGCACCTTTGTACCTGCAAATTGTGGATCGTATTCTTCACAACTCCTTAAGCATTTCTCTGACAACTCAAATGTTGCCTCTCTCTAACTTACAGAATAGTTGGCATTGTGGATTGTTTGATAATTTTGGTTTTACTTTGGTACTTAAACAAAGGTAGGAAATAAGAAAACAATTAATTTTAAAATGGAAAGAGAGAGAAAATGCTTTTTCTTATCCATTGGATCATCTTCATATTCTATAGTTATTCTATAATGGCACACAATCCCACTAACCCTTGTAGCTTACCTCACAATTCTGACAGCTCTGTGTGCATGTGTGTGCACTCATTGCTCAACTAAATCACACTATTGTTTTCCACACACTTCCAAACTGTTATTGCAAGAAGCCATCATCTTACAGTGATTTCCCCCTAGCTTTCTCTGAGCAGATGAAACCAGCCACATTTAGTGCCAGTGGAAGCCAAAGAACATATGTGAATGGGGAATATTCGTAGGAGATTTGTCCTACAGCATCCAGTGTAGGGAAAAGCTTGTGGTTGCACATTGCAAGGGTGCTTTAAATTGGGAAAGAGGCAATGTCTTCACTTTCTTCCACCCACCTTAGGCAGAGCCACATTTTGTTTTAATTTGCTTGGGCAGCTAGGTTTTCATTGATTTATGTCTGTGTCTATATGCTATATATGCCATTCTTAACATTATTATGAATGTTTTCATAGTAACTATGTATGGGATTCGATTACGAGTAAAGATTATTAAGGTTTCCTTTGGGTTCTTATTTCCAAAATTGGGCATGAAATGGTAAATTATCTCACAGAAAAGGTAAACTAAGGGCAACATTAAATTGTATACCTCTCAGATAAGGCCATGGTGTCTTTCCCATACTTCAAATAATGTGATGAAATTTTTTATACTATCCATTTTCAGATATGACAAAGTGACAGTAATGCACATGCTTGAAAGAAATAAAGATCAATCATCATCCCCCAATATTTGAAATTCCCTATTTTCAAGTATGACAAATTGATAATAATTCACATTCTTACAAGGAAAATAAATCACTCTCCCAATATTTAAAATTCACTGAATTATCATCAAAACAAAAGGTTTTTGGAAATCCATTTATGTGTATATATAACATTTAGAAGTATTAATTTTACATGTTGTTTGTACACTGTTTATCATGTTCTTGGTCCCATTTAAAAATAAGGTCATGAAAATAAGGTCACAGTTAAAAAGGATGCCAGCACATTGCTTTCATTTTTATATATTTTTCTGGAGCTTTTCTGTTTTGCTTTGTTTACTCCAGATAGTGGTTAATGAAATGTTAAGTGGAAATTAATTCAATAAAAAGGAGATTAATTGGGGATAATGGGAATTGCACAAGTTGGGGAAATACTCTTCTAGAATCATACTTTATTATATATAGTTTATGACATGGAAATGAAAAGAGTCCTACATAAAATCACCTCCATTTGAAAAGTTAAGCTCTAGCTTTCCCCTTTGTTCTCCTAACATGAGACATTTTAATCAGACATCATGGTGTTTGTTTTCTTCTTTTTTAAATTGCTGATTCATGGTTGAATAAATTAAAGATTTGCAAAGTTGGCTTGCAGATCTACTGGATTCAGACCAGCTGCACTTTGGCATGCAAAACTATTTACAAGTTAGTTATTAGAGAAACCTACTTTGTCTTTAAGAAACAAGGTCTTCTGGAGTGTAGGTTTTGTGTGTTGAAGCACAGGCAAGTCAAACTGTGCACAGTCTAAATAATCTTCCCAGATTTGATTGATGAACTAGTAATTATTCCAAGTTTAGTTTAGCTAACACGTTAGGATGATTGATGTTATCAAAATCCCATTACAGATATGAAACTATGAAGAAAAAATTAGCACCACTTCTGAGACATGGCAGCTAAACAAGGTGATAACTCAGTTATTAGGATTAATAATCCAAAACTGTTTTGCAACTATGTCTAATGTCACAGCTAAGAAACTGCTGCATTGGAATCCAGATTCCAATTTCACCTTGGCCTTGAATACACTATGACTCTTTGACAAAATATTATGTAGAACAGGTGGATGGGCCACAGAAGGACCACAATCTGCAATATACATGGTGCCCTTGTATATTTGGTATTTTGACTTGGTGTCTGACTATATACCACTAATTTGGTGACAAAGGGATATTTCTAACCTGTACTTGTTTATCCTTTTAAAACATTCATTGCATTTATCATTTCATTTGTAAAATTAGTTTTGTTTATGATTTTTTTAAAAAATCTAAACTCTTTAGTCAGTATTGCTAAATTAGCCCTCTTTTCTCTTTGCAATCATGAAATGCTTATGGTGCCATCTAAGAGTTGTGCTGCCTCTTCTTCCCTTTTGCTTTTCTTCTAAAAACAACAAGGCCTTTATTACTTTCAGTAGGTTTTACAGAAAGATTTATTTGTTTGTTTTTCAGTCCATTTAAAGTCCAGAGACTTTTGGCAGCTTATATAAAATATAAAACAAAATAAAACATCCACAGTATAACAATTATACAAACAGCAACACTCGACTCCCACCACCATTCAAACAGAAAACTATAAATAAAAAAAGAAATGAAGATAGTTTAATAAAATCAAGAAAAGACTCCTTTGTTCAATTGCTTCCAAATAGCAACAAGGAAGGGTCTGGCTTCCTCACCTCAATGCATAGAACATCCCCAAAATGTAGGATCAGTAACAGTTTATCTTTGTTTGATCTAATTGGTTAATCTGGTATTGGTTGGAGTAGATGTTTCTCCAGATATACAAGATCAAGCCATTAAAGTCATTAAAGTTAAAACCAGCATAATAAATTTTATCCAGAAACGAGTTTGCATCCAATACAGAAGATGCAAAACTGTTATTATATGCTCCCAATGATGGAAGCCATTATATTTTGAATCAGTTATTGTTTCCAAGTACTTTTAAAGGTCATCCTCAAGTACAGTGCATTATAATAGTTAGTCCGATGGCAATAATAATATGAAATACTCCTCTCACAGGTAGGATTGCAACTGGTGCCCAAGCTAAAGCTGGGCATAGGCCCCTCTAGCCACAATTTCCACTGGTATCAGCATGAGCCACAAGTTAAGAAGACCATCAAGTCGTGAACCTTTCTTACAGGGTCCTCAAGGAACAACTCTGGTAGTGACTGAAAAATCCCAATGTATTCACAACAACTCAGACTTACTAGGGTTCAATCAATCTATTCTTTCCCAGTCAGACCCTGTCAGCCTCCATCCAATGAAGAAGGAGCAGAATCTAGAAAAATGCCGCCTATTCCCAACCTCTGAAGACTGTCCAATATCAGTTGATGTATCAAAAGCCACTGACAAGTCCAGTAAGACTAGAAGGGATCATTCTTTCTATCCAGGACTCAATAAGATCATCTAAGAGGGCAACCAGTGTTAGCTCCATTCAAAACCTGGGCCCTGAACCTGACTGAAAAGTAATTTGCTTTTCTTAAGATTGTGCAAAGTTGTTCCATCACGATCAGCTCAACAACCTTGCCACCAAATGCAGCACTATTAATATGCATGCCCCAATATTCAGAACTAACAAATTTGAGCTTTTTTTTAAAAAAATAGACCAGTAGATGTCAACAAAATGTTAGAACTTTTTATATCTTCTTGCTAACATTCAATGCTTGTTAGGATTTTTTGCAGCCCGGATCTATTAGGTTTACCAATCTTACATGTTAAGGAAGAGACCTATCAGACAACTTTTCATCTGCATTATTATCAGAGCAATTATTTACCAGTTGAACTCTAATTCAAAATTAAAGTAAGATTTCACTCATCAATGGTGCTAATACTACTGAATCCCAAATTAACCAAACACAATTTAGCCTAACATTTTGTCTGAATCCAGCCCACAATCTATATTTAAATGTATTGTATCAACCTAGAAAATTCGGCTAATTGAGTAAACTGCAATTAGATGAACAATGAGAAATATTTGACCTTATAACCTTATAATACAGAGCAACAGACTGAACTTTCCTTCCTTGCCTTGTTTTGGAAGATGCAGAAGCAACTAATTCACAATATGCTGTTCTTTCATATATAGATGGAACTCAATGAATGCTGATCATCTCCATCATCTACAGATTATATAATATAAACTGAAATAATGACCATTTTTATAATGTCAAACTAAATAATGGTATCAAATTAGATTAAATTGGAAATTAGACAACGAGGTTGGTAGATTACTAGAACAATTCATGGTACATTGATTAGTGATTAACGATGGCAGAAATTATTCAGCTTCCACCTTAAATTACAGTGTTGAAATTAAAAAGAATTTGTAGTAAATAGAAATGGATTTTTGTGAGGATGAACTGTGAGCTATATTCTGTGCTTATACTCAACGTATATTCCTGGATTCAGAAATCTTTGATGCTAAGTGACTGAAGTCTACTCTTCCTTTGGTTAAGTGAGTAGTTTCCAACATATACTAAGCTGTTTGTTTGTTTTAGATGAGAAACATAACACAGGTTGCAAGCAGAATCTCAAAACTCTTTAATCACTAGAATGCTCTTCCTAGTTCTAGAATTGGTCACTTGACAGAGATAAATCGGTAGAGTTGAACCTATTTTTGAGAGAAGCTTATATTGATTCTCTGTTGCTGCTATTTGTAGCATAGATGTACCGGCTTATTCATGTACATACACTGCAGCATTATGAGCTCCAAGGAAAGGAAGACTTTTTCACATTCCTCGGGATCAATTCAGATTATTCTGTCTATTCTGTCTATGTTATCACCATGCACTTCAGAGTATTTAGTAACCATCTGACCAAAAGTTGTTTGCTAAAGCAGAAACTAATAGCAAGTTTCCCAGCATATATTCTGCTGGTCTGCCTCATTTTCTCCCATGTTATTGATGATTGAATAACTACATTAGCCATTTTTCAAAGGGTGAACTTTCAAGAAGAGCCACCCATACTAGAAAGTAATGTTTGCGAGTTATCCATAGAAGAAGAATAAAGGCAAAGTGAACTTTTATTAATTCAACTTGCATCCCCTGAGAAGTAAACACAGGCTGCAGAAGAGCCTACGGCACTTTCCTGCCCTTGAGCATGAGGCACTGCTATCAATGGCAATGTAGCAGTTTTAAAGGATGAAAATGGTAGTGGTGTATCATTACTGTTATTTTAGTTGGTTGCACAGTCAGCCAGATTTTTAGATTAGATTTGGCATTTTTATCCACCTATCAAGGATAAAAGCTGGGATAGACTTTTATTTAAAAAAGGCTAAAATGGGGGAAAGGCCTCCTATGAATTCAGTGGTGCATTGAGGTGCATTAGCAGCTATCTCTATAAGACTGAATACATTTTTCGAACTAATCGTAATCATGGAGATCCATGCTGAATGGTTTCCTATCCATTTCACACTGATCTTTCTCCTGGTTGTTTCTCCAATTTTGGATCTATGTACAAAATTACATAGAGAAATTCTTATAATTTGTCCTTATCTCTGCAACCCCATGTTGAAACTGTCCAAGAGAAGGGTGAAAGAAATTAAGAAGATGCCTGTACCAAATTTTTTCTAGATAGAAAAATTGTCTTAGGATATTTTTCCAGGTTTTTGTATTTAAATGCAGGGTCCAATTTCTTTTATCATAGACTCTCTCCTACCTTCTTCTGGTCCTATCTTCTTATAAGCCACCTATTTGGACATAGCTGAACACAAATACTTCTGGCTTTTGGTGCAGTGGATTGTTCTATGCCCAACACCGCCTGTTTTTTTCTTTTAGATAACAAATGTTCCCTGCTGAGCAGTAATCAAAGGGCTGACTCAGCATACCTTCTTAGCAATGACAGTGAGTTTCTGTCTCCAGGACTGTGGCAAATGCAAAATTACATTATTCCAATAAACTTTGAAATGTTGATGTAATGAAATATATTTTTTTCCAATTCATATCAAGCTGAGTTTTCATAAATCTCATACTCATTGAAATTAAAATCTAGATTTTGAGCTTCTGCAACATGCAGCTCTTACATTAGGAAAGTTAGCAGAGTACTCTTGCCAGAGAAACTAGCTAGGCATTTAGTGCACTATCTCAGTATACTGGAGAATCTAAAGCTGAAGAGATAAAGATCGGGTGAGCAGAGATTTACTGCATGCCTAAAAGCTTATCTGCAATGTTTTCTTGACCCTGAAACAGGTTATATGCAGAACAGTGACTTTGTAGATATCTGCACATTTATAAAATGTTCCCATTTGTTCTTTACTCTTTACTTGCTTAACCCTGTAACAAAATTATAACTGACAATTGGGTGGGGTAATGTGTGAGGTTATGATAAATTCTGCCACATCATCAGTGTACACCAAAGTAATGCTTAAGATTTTTCCTCTAGAAAAACCCATAATTATGTGTTTTTCTTTAAAAAAAAATCCCTTTGGTGCTCACATTTTATTACATCAGTTTCTCCTACTATGCACTAGCATGAAGTAAATCACTGGTCAATATTTTATAGGCTCTTCTGAATATGAGAGAACTGTCCCTTCCACTGTTCTTCCAATACCCACTTATGCAAGCACATATATAAATACAGAGAAAAACAAGCTGTTCGTTCAGCACCCTTAGTGTATCAGACTTGACTGACCATTTAGTCAGCACCACGGACAGCAAATTCTCAACTCAGTTGCCGGGATCTTAATGTGAAATCTCCATTCAGGTCAGGGTGACCCAGAAATCTATTCCCGCTTCCCCTGTAACTGCAGAGAATTAAATGCAAATCAAAGCAGTTCATTTTGTCAGCTTTTTTTTTCTCTCTCCCTCTCTACCTTTTGTCCCGAAACCTCCCCTGCTCCTTTGGCATTATAACAGAAGTCAAGGAAAAGAGCAAGCTGATTTTTGACCCACTCCAAAGTATCTGTGGGAAACAGTGGTAAGAACAAGGAAGAAAGTGAAACTTACTGCTTGCTGGTGTGGAGAGCCAGCACATGCACCCATATGTGTGCACTGTCCGATAGGGCTGAAGACTTCAAGCCGACAGGGCAGTCTCTCAAAAATGCTGCAGTTGCTTTTTCCACCCGCCCCTCCAGGGCTCCCATACCTCACTGTATTCTGCAGAGCTCTAATCTCATTGGCTGAGAGGTTTCTCAATAGAATAAAGCTTCTGCATTAATTGGGAAGGGGCTCTCTCAGTCCTTCCCCCTCCCCATCCTCTTCTGTGGTGCAGTCCATTATCCAACCCTGGAGGCTGGCTTTAGCCCATCCCCTCCAACCAACTCTTTTCCAAGTGTCCGCAACCAGGCTTGCTGAGGTTTGCAGTCTGAATCAGGCACAGAGGCAAGGAAACGGAGGAAGTCTGCTCCATCGATAGAAAAGCCTGCTAAGTCAGCTGCAAAAGCAGGCAAACGGGAGGGTGTATATTTGCAGAAAACCGTGTGTGTGTGTGTGTGTGTGTGTGTGTGTCTGCGTGTGTGTCTGTGTGTGTATTTGTATGTGTGAGACAATGAGGCTCTGGCTTTGATGAAGACCTCAATTCTCCAAGGAGGAAAATAATGAAATTAATAAAAATGTCAGTGATCATATGCCGCCACTATCATAGGAGCTCGCAGTGCTGTTCAAATGGCTCAGAGAAATGAAGCAAATAGTCTTTTGACTGTACTGCCCCCTATAAAGAAAAGAAAAGAAACTTAACAAGATATTATCCAAGCTCTATTCAAGGTCAAAACTGCAGACTAGGTGTATTAAGAGTTTTTCCCCAACACTGAAATGTCTCCTCCGTTTTGGCTGTAGCAGGACATTCCTCATTTCTTGGCATAATGACTCAGAGTCAAGTTTTTGGTAATTCTTTGGCTCAGAAAAAAATGAGTGAACTCCTGATATTCCTTTCCTAGCAAATACAAGCAGGATCTTTCCTCAGCTTTGCATTGTGCTAAGAGAAGAATATGGAACCGCCCCAATTAAATAAATAGCCTTTTTTCATTCTAAAAGCTAGCCTTGAGTAAAATACAAAGGATTGGGGTGAGGTGGGGTGGGAATAGGGAAATGAAAGACAAATTGTCATTTCACTAGAAGCCAGGAATCTATGCTTTGGAATTGCTGTGCAAGGTTACAAATTTCACTGCAACTGCTATGAACCAGCCATTTGCATACTTAATTTAGTGAAATGGCCATGACTTTCAGCTTAAAAATATTTACTAATATTTACTAATTCCCTTATTTCAGCATTTCAGCATTCTAGAGCCGGGCAATACATTCATGTGAATTGTGTACAGTAAGATATTTGTATTGCTCAGGCTAAGATGAGAATTAAAATCAACATGCAAAACATTCTGTTATGAAATCCAGAATTTGTTGACGATTCAGATCTAGCATCATTGCCAGCCCATTTTCCCTTGTTATATGCAAGTTATCAATCAGGCACATTATGCAAATGTCACTAACTGGCTAGGGAATTGTGCATACAATTGTGCATTCTAGCCCAGTATCAAAATCAGGGATATTGATCACTGCCATCTGAGAAACAGAAACAGATTTTCTGCATTTATAGAATGGTTGTCTGTAATAGACAACCCTTGTCAATTATTGTAAGATTACAAGCATTTTTTTCATCTGTGTTTGTTCTTACCATGCCAAGACAAGTTACATAACAGGAAAATAGTGATATTGCCCAGTTCCACTATGGAATACCATTATGACTATCAGGAAAATTTTGTACTACAGTTCTTTTAAGGATCCTTTGGGATCATCTAGATTAATATCTTTTTATAGGGTCTATCTCATCATGGAAATATTGATACAAATACAAAAAGCAGACTAGTTAGAGCAGTAGTCTTCCCTATAGTGATGTATGGGTGTGAGAGCTGGACACTAAGAACAACTGATTGAAGAAAAAATGATGACTTTGAACTGGCGTAAATTATTGTGTATGCCATGGACAGCTAAAGCAACCAACTGAGTGGTGCTGAATCATATAAAACCAGACACATCACTAGAAGCCCAAGTCACAAGACTACGTCTGACTTGTCATTTCATGTATGCAAATTCATTGGAGAAGTCAATAATGTTAGGAATGGTTAGTGAATCAAGAAGAAGGGGCAAGCAAAGAACTGGCTTGCTTGATACCATCAAAGCTCATACAAAGATGAGCATCCAACAACTGAAAGAAGCTGTGTTTGACAGAGTAGCATGGAGAGCCCATGCCCATAACATCACCAAGAGCTGTACACAACTGAACTGTTAAAGCTACTACTACTCACATAAACAGCTTCATATATTTATTTTTATAGTTATAAAAGATCAGAGATAGTTTTATTAGACATTTTAGCTAACTGTTATTCTGAAAATTAGTCTAGATTATTTTGGATACCCAGACTTAGAAGGTAGCACAGGGAGAAAGGAAAGAGTTCAAAAATGTCAAGATAATGGCTGTGCCCATAAAACTGAAGCCCTGCTCCTTTTATATGTGCATCACACAATGTTCTCTGAAAAGAGATGAGGTTAAGTTGTGCATCACAGCCATTATCTTGACTTTTTTTATACATGGTCCTTCACCATTGATGATAGCTACTACTCTCAAAGATTCTGTGTTATAAATAGAGTCAGAGGCCCTTTGACCTGATTTAGCAAGACTTCTCATATGATGATAGACCAGGATTACAGAAACATGGAACAAGAGCAAATCAATTTCTCAATCCTATTGAACTATGTGGCTCATATAGATGTTTACTATGTACACTGCAGGATACAAGAGTAAGTCTCAGCTTTGTCCATCCTCCCCCACTATGTATTTAGACTTTATGAGAACTGAGGACTGTATACATAATTTATGTATATATTTTTAGACCACATTATTTTCCCAAGTAGTTCAGATTGTTACCAGTTTTATCCTCTCAACATATCTTTAGCCAGACTGGGAAACAAGGAAATGTCTGGCTCAAGATTATCCCATGGGCTTATTGCTAAACAGAAATTTAAATCCAGAAGCTCATTTTCCTATTTATACAATAGTCTCAGTTGCTTCAGATATCTTATTCTCAATCAGCCAACATGGTCAGAACCAGGTTGATGATGGCTGATCTGAAAACTGTTCCAGAGTACCTTATTTGATTCACTCATTTCTGTATGATTAACCATCTTCAACTTGCTACTTTGTTCCTATTGACTAAGGGTTGTGGATTATATAGAGAGGGCACTAGGATAGAAAATACACAGTTCAGCTTTACATGAACAATATGTCTGTTCTTTCTTCAGGGTTCATATGACACACAAGCACGAGTATTAAATATGTCTAACAATTTGCATTACATTCTTACATGTTTATATTTTAGCTGTCATCTAAAACAGGTACGTCAAACTGCCAGCCCACGGGCCGGATGCGTCACGCCGAAACTGCGCCCACCTCATTGCCGGCAATGGGGGGAAAGTCACGATACATCATGTAACATCATGTGACATTGCAAGTTTGACATGCCTGAACTAAGACAACTTGCAGGAAATCCACATGGATCCAAATGGATCTGGGATTCAAATCCAGTCTCTACTAAATACAGATAATTGTGATTTGATCCTGAATGAACACACTATGAGGTGACTTACATGACTGTAAGTTAGAAGTGGAGTTGCTGTTTTTAATTCAAATGTCTATGGAGATTCTCAGTCATCCAGGTCGTAGTTGTCCCAAAAGTGCTTTTTCAAGAAGCAACTGGACTTTCTAGTTTTTCTTGTAAAATGTTTTGCTTCTCATCCAAGAAGTTTCTTTAGCTCTGACTGGATGGTGGAGAAGAAAAGGATTTATATTCCTTGTAGACAGCAGGTCATTTGCATTCTTTTATAGAGTCATTGAGGCCACTTGGAAGTTTATCTGGGTCTTCAGGGTTACCTGATCAGTGCAAATGAGTGTGGAGCCTTCTTGGAACTGCTGTGTTGTAGACTAGAGATTGATGAAGTTGTATCCCTTCCCCTCTGTTGAGAGAGACATAGATGGTCTCTTTCAAACCAGCTGGTCTCTCTGTCTAAAATGTGGACTTTCTGTTCTCTCTGTCCAAAATGTGGATTTTTTGTCTTCAATGTAAATATTGATATGTGTGTGGGAGGTGGCCTTTGTCTTTTAAATGTTGAATCTTGTCCTGATAGGTTTGTTCTCCTATATTCTGCCATGTGTTTATGAACTGGTTGTTTTGTTTCCCCAGTGTACAGAGCTGCACATGTCTCATTGCATTGTACTGCATACCACATTGCTCAGTTCGTGTCTGGATGTTTTATCCTTGGGGTGGACAAGCTTCTGCCTTAGTGTATTATTGGGTTTAAAGTGTGCATGTATATTGTGTTGGCTGAAGATCCTCCTGAGCTTTTCAACATATGGAATGACAGCATTGCTTTGTTTATTGTTCTCTTCTTTGTCTGTTATAGAAGACAAAGTTCCTGCTTGGGGATTTGTTAAAGGCCCACTTGGGATAGTCACATGTTCTGAGGGCTTCCTTGATGTGTTTAATTCTTTTTCTTTCCCATCTTTGCTGATAGGCATCACTTTAGCTGTGTGGTATAGGGTTCTCATAAGTCCCATTTTGTGCTCCAGTGGCTAGTGAGAATCAAAATGTAAATATTGATATGTGTGTGGGGATTTTCTGTAAACTTCAGTGCTAAAGCTTCTGTCTTCTTTAATGTGTACTGTACAGTCTAGGAAGGCCAGACTATTTTCCTTAACATCTTTTACGGGTGAATTTGATGTATCTGTCCTCTGAGTTGATATGTTTAGTGAATGCTTCCAATTCCTGTGTTTTGATCTTAACTCAAGTATCATCCACATACCATTATACCAGTGAATGGGTGGAATTCCTGTAAAGGAGTTTCAGTGTTCTAAGCTCTTTGCTTTGAACCCTATTTACAAGATTAACCATTATTGCTGAAATGTTTAATTATTTGATTGACAAATTAATGCAAATTGAAGAAGCTTCTTCCACCCCTCTACCCACACCTTAACTTTTTAAATTTTGTATCTATTTTCTCTTCTCCTCACATCATGACTGTCAAACTCGATTTGACATATCATGATGTATCGTGATGGTTTTTGCCTTTGTGGAGCTGGGGTGGGTGTGGCCTGCACATGACGCATCTGGCCCATGGGCCACCAGTTTGACAGCCCTGCTCTAACATGCCTAACATGTCACAAAAATCCCTTAACATATAGCTTCCCATACATAGTACACTATATTTGTATTCATAAAATTACTAACATAGTGAACAAGACTAGATTAGCCTTTGAGAATGCCTTTTATTATCTCAGTGGGACTTTTATAAGGCCCAAAGTCATCCCTACAAATAAATATGAGGCTGTGGGTGATGCTTTGTTTTGCAGATTGATAGCTTTCTTTTGTGTTTATTTAACTTTGTTTTAAGATGGGACAAGAAGTCTACTAGGAGTAAAGGAAAAGTTTGGAAGTGCCTGTGGGCACTATCTAGTTGAAGATGGGGGTGGTGTGTGAATTAGTATATGAATAGGTGTGAGGCAGGAAACATAAACTTGTTGCAGGTACTTTTTACACTGGCCAAAACCTTAAATCAAAAGTCATCAATTGTAGAGAAAATACATTTGAAATCTGAAACTGTAATTTATGTCCTTATAAAAAATGTAGATTTTTTTTAAAGCCCTGAATTACCTTGCAGAATCATCAATCTATTCAAACAGGCATTCATCTCTCCTACATGCCCCAAAGCTTATAAGAAATAAAAATCAGGAGGAAAATGTCTTCTTGTATAGGATTGTGAGACCAATCTGTGCTGAATATCAAATGTGAAATATTAGTTTTTCTAGCTGGAAGATGCAATGTTACTGACTGTCATTATAATGACACTCGCTTTCTCACTAAGTGAGAAATAGTGATCTGTTTCCATTCTGAATGTACTTTTGTTAAGGTACCCCAGGGTCTTTGCAAATATAATAAAGTGCATATTTTATATTTTGTTGTCAACTCTCATTTAAAAATCCCCAAACACTAATGTCTAAGGGATTCAGTCATATTTGCTTACTGTCTTTAATGGTTTCATAGCAAGAGAAAATATAGAGGAAGATTGAAGATTTATATTTAAAAATGTGTTGCAGCAATGTACCTTGACTCCTGATGTTGGAAATATTTAAACTGCCATCCTCCAAATGTTTTAGATTTCAAACCCATAATCCTCAGTTATGCTAGCTGAGGAAATGTCTGACTTTTCTGAAGGAGACCATGCTCCATGTTCCATCTACTAAGGCAGTGTTTCTCAACCTTGACAATTTTAAGGCATGTGGACTTCAACTCCCAGAATTCCACAGCCAGCATTGCTGGCTGTGGAATTCTGGGAGTTGAAGTCCACATGCCTTTAAATTGTCAAGGTTGAGAAACACTGTACTAAGGAATGTCATCTGGCAGGACTCAGGAAGCAAGACTTTTCTGTGTTGGTGCCCTTTGGAACATCATCCCTAGAGATCAGATTGGCCCTGCCCCTTTCATAAGATCTTTAATAAGGCCTTAAAGACTTGGTGCTCTCCCAAGGCCTGGGATCGGGAGGAAGGGTTGAGCCCATGAATTGGCTGTATTATTTCTGATGGCTCTGTTGTTAACCTGCCTGTTGTTTTAAACTGCTTCCTTTAGTCTTCACCATGTTAATGAATTAGGTTAGAAAGATTTAAGCACCAAGACCCCAAATGACAGATGGACCTTCTTGCCTTGGTAATGAATACATTTAATTTTATAGAATAAAAGGCATCTCAGGAGCTTTACAATCCTCTCTTGCAGTATGGCGTTGTTTGGTGAGTAGGTTGCCATAGAAATGGAATAAATAAATAAATAAAATTTCATCCTGAAACAAATCACATTAGCTCCCCAAAGTAGGATTGCAGTCTTAACTGATAAATGCTTGGCAGCACAGAAAATGAAGAATGGCCAAACAGGTCAGTGTAGATAAACATACAATGTAGATAAACATACAGAAATTACATTTTACTTCGTTGGAATTTTAGATTTTAATTATATAGCTAAGGATAAAAGGTAAAATAGGTATGGATGAATTTTACCAAGATCTGTTACATCAACAGTGAGGAGTCCCAATTTTGTGAACTGCTTCTCTTGAAGCAAGAGGAATCTTAGACTGATGCTTAGGCTTCCGCTTTGTGGCTGGCTAAGCCTCAAGGCTGGTATGTTTTCAGGAGAATATTGAGACAGTGCCCCATTTGTGTTCAGGGAGAGGGTTCTCCACATAAAAAATAAGTAGAGTTGCTAAGAAATCAGAAGGCTTTGTGGGCATACTACTACCATATGCCATTAGCTTTGAGGAACCTTGGCTAGTCATTCCTAGTTATTTTACCAAGGAGTATCTTAGACAAGTTTTAAGATCTACCTGTCAACTCTCAGAATTGAAGCAATTGCCATAAATTAGTTGCCACTGATGTCAAAAGAGGCAATGTCAAGGAATTAAAAGCAAAAAGATCCCATCTTAACCTAACATGTAGGAATTGTAAGCTCTTGTGATACAGAAAGCACCGACATATCCCAGAGCCCACCCTGCTGAATTTAGAGAGGCTATTAAAATCTGGCTTTTCCAATAGATCTTGGGGATAAATAGGATATCAATCTTGATTCCTGTTGTACTCTGGGATTATATTTAAATTGGTTTTGTATTGTTCCTTGGTGAAGAAATGTAAACTGTTAGTGTGGTTTGAAAGAGAGCAAGAGAGGGAGAGGGAGAGGGAGAGAGATTTTCTTTGTGGAAGACAGAAAGTAAGCTTCTCAGAGACTGAAGTGAGTGGAGTGGCATAGGAGCCCCATAAATAAATAATGGAAACATCTTAAAGCTTATTGTCTGCCAAACTGACCAAACAAAATTTAGACAAATAATAATGGAGTTGATTCATAGATATAATGGGTTCATTTGCAACAACTGACATGTTATAGCCAATGATTCTCAGTGAGATGAAGGTGCCAAGTAGTCAGTCATTCTTGGCATCAAGCCATGTTAATCATCTTAACATAATGCCTAGAAAATGAGCCCATCTTTAGCTATCTTAGGTGAAACCATCTTCACTTATCCTGAGCCTTTCATATGAGTTAGGCTGTAAGTCAAAGGAAACAATTGAATGCATTTATCAGAATTTCCTTAGACGAAACAAAGGGCGGGGTTGGAACAAAACACTTTCCAAAATACAGAACATTTTCTGGTCCAAGGATAGATAATTACCAGAACTGATGGACTACACTTCCATAAATTCCAACCAGATCAGATCTCTATGCTTTGAAAAAGAGAGGGAGACAGACAAGATCTGATACAGTAGGTCTGGTGTAGAACTAGGGTTAATACCGAGCATTTGAGACCTTATTTTTCCTTCTTCCTTACATTTTATCAGCACAAATTTCTAGCCAGTATTTCCACCCATAATATTTAAAAACATACGGGTAAAGGAATATGTATGGGATCATATATATGTGTATGAAATAAAGCAAAAACATTTGTTTTCTTAATATTTGATCAAAAATCAAGGAGCCTATATAATGTTGCTTATCTTAAACTAGTGGTATCTATCCTGACTGGCAGCAGTTCTTTCACACTCAGAGCCAATTATTCAAAATGCTTTAACTGAAGTTACTTGGCACTAAACTTAGAATCAGATGCACACATCAAATAGAAAAGAAGGAAAACAAAGTGATTCTGTGAGGGGAAAAGAATCCAACCCTTATATTTGGGTAATATCTTTATTAGAGTCAGCAAAAATTGCTGCACATTTCATAATGTGCATGTTTGAATAGAATAGAGCTGGAAGGGACATTGGAGGTCTTCTAGTCCAGCCCCCCGCTCAAGTAGGAGAACCTATACCATCTCAAATAAGTGACTGTCCAGTCTCTTCTAAAAACCTCCAGTGATGGAGCACCCACAATTTCTGGGGGCAAGCTGTTCCACTGGTTAGTTGTCGTCACTGTTACGTGTGTCATACTGAGCTATAATATACAGTACCTTTCTTTGCAGAGATATTTATTAAGTATAGTTCATTCTTCCTTATTGCTATAAATTAGGTAGATAGATCAACATCTGGAAGAAAGATATAATTTGTTCTTATATATATTTCACTGTTTATAATATTTCATTGTATTATAAGATAGATACTTTTCAGAATTATATGTCATTTTTATTGCAATCCCTGACATTCAGATATGATGGAGGTATTGTCCCATCTTCAGTGTATATTTGTAATATAAACAAAATTATTTCTCATACATATCCCCATAGCTTAGTTGGTTTTGATTTTAGTTTGTTTTGTTTTTAAAAGTCAATAAAATAGGCAGGTAGCCCAAAGTATACAATAAGCTACTTGTTTTATAATCTGATAGGAAAGACACATTCAGCATTGAAATAATATTAACACTCCTAATATCAATCATGCAGAAATATTTATTATAGGTTTCAGTTAAACTAAGCCCAAGGCTATTCTCCTAGATGTTTTTCATAAATTAGCTCTTATGGATAGCAGAGGTTGTGAGTAACAGAAATTGAATAAGATCACAAGACCAAGAGCTGAGTTTTTAACCTAGATCCCACAACAATCACTTGTCACTGCTTTCAGTGGAGATTGCCATTCCCTTACAGAAAAGAGAGACTGGTTCTGATTACAGGACAAATCAGTATCTGACAAAGTCATTTCTGCTCCTTAGAAGTAAGCTTGCAAAAATGTTCAATAGCATAAAAGGGCGTTTTCAGGAACGACAGCCATGATACTTGGAATGAAGTGAAATCAGCAAGAGGGAATGTATGCATTTAGGAACAGATCCAGTGGTGGCATTCAGCCCGTTCGCACCACTTTGGTGGAACCAGTAGCTAATTTTTTGTTGCCCAGGCCCAGAATGGACTTCTGGAAGCGGCATCCACATACAGAACCAGTTGTTCACATATTTGAATCCCACCACTGAACAGATCATCTATATATCAGTCTTTCTCAATAAATACTACATATTAGTATACTACATACTAATTATACAATTCCAGAATTCCTAATGAGCTGGCTCAATCCTAGAAGTGAAATCCAAGTTGGAAGGGACCTTGAAGGTCATCTAGTCCAACCCTCAGGCAGGAAACCCTATACCATTTCTGACAAATGGCTGACCAGTCTCTTCTTAAAAACTTCCAATGCTGGAGCATTCACAACTTCTGAACGCAGTTTGTTCCACTGATTAATTGTCCTCACTGTCAGGAAATTTCTGCTTTCAGGTAGTTTCAGGTATCTGGTAGAAGAGCTGAAGAGAGGGGAGAAGCTGTTCTGAGGGACAGCTTTCGGGAAAAAGTTCATCCTCTTTCAAGTTTTTTTTTTTAAAAATTGTGTATATCTTTATTGCAGTATATATTCAGAGCATCATGTGAATCCCACTGATGTACAAAAAAGTGAACAAGAGTGAACAAATAACATTTAAAATTGATATTTGTTTCATTTATTTCAAAAGCATGGTTATCTAAAGTGTAATGCACCAATGCTGAAAATTAATCACCATTTTAGATTTAGCAAATTGTTTTACCATTATTACAGCTAAATAATTACATCCAAATTTGGCCTATAATTGGCAAATGGATTCTCGCATTTGCTGCATAGGAATTGTCCATTCCTCCATGGCTTTCAATATTTTCTTACTCTGCCCTGCAACAATTAAGAACTTTTCTGGAATCCCTGGCATGCTTGTTTCTTGATAGCTCTCTGTCACTAGAGTCTTTGTGTCCATTATAGATTCATTTGTCTATAGAATGCTCCTTCTTAAGTCTGAATGGCCATCGATGTTTAATTTTTTTGTGTTTCATTTTTTGTTTTGCAAACTGCATTTCTCAGTAAGCAATGTCTTTTGTCTTACTACTTTCCCATGAATATCATCTTTCCCATGAATATCATTTTTACCTACTGCTTTTTAATAAGATCTCTAGCTATTATTCTGGCATTCTTTGGGACTTCCTGACTGATTTTATATGGCACTTGCAGTGATTTTGACAGGATAGCTATTCCTGGAAAGATTCACTATTGTCTTAAATCTCAGTTTAAGTCTATATCTATGACAGTGGATTGGGAGATTCTCAAGAGTTTTAGAAATAATTTTGTAGCATTTTCCAGACCATTAGACATCAATTATTTTTTTTAAAAAATAAGTCTTCAGACATTTGAGTGGGGGCATGATGTCCTTTTGACTATGTAGTAATAATTATGGAGAGGAAAGTCAAAGTGTGTGAGATTTATATAGGGCATTTATATAGAGTATTGTTTAAACTCTATTTCCACAACTATCTTTACTTATCCCTTTAATTGAATTGACTGAACTTGGAAGCTGACCACTTTTTCACAAAGTTCTATGATATGTTGGGAGACTTTAAGGAAACTTGAAGGACAACAGTGTTGGAAAAGCATAGTATTGGCAACATGTTCCATGGTTCTAAAAATGCGCTTCTAGAAACTAAACAAAAACTTAACAAAAACTTAAATAAATTCCCTTAAGTCTATCTACTAGTTATCATTAAGAATGCAGTGTTTTCATAATTTTTATTTTACTTTCATGGATCAGGGTCAGTTTTATTAAGGGAAATTTCTTTCATGTAGATCAGAATCCTAAGTTACAGGATAGGAAAATAACTATTGCCGCTTTGCTTCTTTTCTTGTCCAGCAGCTCTTGCATCCTTTTCAAAGGAAAACTATTTAATAGTTCCAAGCTTCTGCCTGCTCACTGATTAGCATGTCACAATAGTTTTTGTCCCAGGCAGATGGGACAAATTTCACACTGATGGCACTGATTATAAAGCAGAGGGAGGACATTCAGAATAAGATCTTGCTGTTCAGTCTCATGGTGTTAGCCTTGAGACCAAAAGAACTATCAACAGAATGGCGATTAGATAGTGCTGCTTTTGAGGGTTATCTAGAAAAAAACAGGTTAAGGACAGATTATGGAGAAAATCTATTAATGTAGTTACCAAGAATCAACATGTATCAATCAATTAGAAGTTACAGTTCTGGATACATCAACAGAGTTTCTGGTTGGTGTTGTCATGAGCCTGTCACTCAGGTGCTTCATGCACTGTACTGGCTTCCTATTGGCTTTGGGGGGACAATTCAAATGGCTGTTCTTTTTAAATCTATAAAAACCATGTGGTAGATACCAAGATGTTTAGGGCCTGCTTTCTCCAGCCACAATCATCCTGTCTGATCCATGCATCAAAAACTGTTCTTGGTCCCCCATTTTTGTGAAGTGAGGGAAATAAGGCTCACAATGGCAATTTTACAATGGCTGTACCCTGCATTGTAGAATGGCTTCTCTGTGGAGATCAAAGTTCCCCCATATGTTTGGGTTTCTGAAAAGATGGTAAGATATCAGAGGCCTTATGAAGAATTAAATGATGCTGTTGTGTCCTAATTATTACAGTTATCAATATTTTCTGATATGTTTATTTGCTTTGAACATTTTCTTTATAATATAGTTGATCACATTATTCTTAACCTGCTGTTGGCTTCCAAGAGTCTGATTAATTGTGGGGATACATAAAACTATTAAATAAATAAACAATAACCTTCAGAGTTTCCATCAAGGAAGAATGCAGTAACAGCAATCAAGCCATTGTGTGGGACAGCCAAAATTTTGATTGATTCAGGAGATCACTGAGAAGGGTCAAGGACTATACAATCACATTCAAAGCCCAACTACTCCCAGAAATAATGGACTTTAACACCCAATGCGTATTTTTCAAAAGAAAGAGGCCTGGGTGTATCCTCTACTGTTAGTAAGGATGGTTTGCATTAACTTTGAAATGTACATGATTTGATAGTAAGCAATCATAGGAGGGAATTAAGAGCACAAAGAAGAAAAGCAAGTGACCAAAATAATGTATTAAAAACAGCTGATTAGATCACATAAGGCACAAGGCAGTACTTAATTATTCTGGCCTATTAAGAAAGAACTCTGCAGAGAAGAAAACATCTGAAGGCTCAGTCAGTGTAGCCATACTGGTGACAGTGTTATAGTAATCTTATATGCATTTCTCAAAAGAGAGGTGCATAACATATGGTTATTTATATGTGGCGAGCCAAACTAACAAATCATTTAAATTGAAAAATAAATTAAAATGACATGTATGAGCTAAATAGAAAAATGATACATTTCTGTATTGTTATTTCTTCCTGAAATCACCAGGGCTTGGATGCAAATATTGTTGAATTAAAGCCAGTATGCTTCTGTCAACCCCATGGTTATTTGTTTTAACCACTGGATGAAAATATAATCTAAGCCATCTGTACCAATAAGTCATTTATATATGTTAGCAATGTAGGGTGTCATTTACAACTAATGCATCCAGGCTACAATCTTCTGTTCATTTAACTCAGATAAAATACTGTTGGCCTTGCTGCTGAATAGAAAGAAATATGCTTGAGCTCATAATCATAGTATCATTGCTGCATGACTGGACAATGTTAACAAAATAAAGAATTTGTTCCTACTTTTAAAGATTGAATTCAGAGCCATCCAATTGAAAAGAATAAAGTAGGAAAACTGAGTACTTGTTTGGTAGATGCCACAAAATATTACTGCCATTAAGAATACTGGGAAGTTGAATCATTCCAGAAGATGACACAGGTACTTCCCTATTGTCCTATGAAAATTACATTAATGTGTCCATGAAGTCACCAGGACTCAAACTCAACTCAAAGGAGATTTAAATGTTTAAATTACATTAGTACAGGAGCTCATTAACTCAGAAGGATTTTTAAAATGAAATATGCAAGTTCACAGAGAATAGTCCATAAATAATTATTAAACTATGACAGCCAAAAATGATACGTTTTTCAAAACAATATTTCAAACAGTTGGAACAAGTAATAATTGTTAGCTAATTTAAAATTATATGAACTTGTTTGAGGTTGGCCTCTCTTGGAGCAGATGTTCTGGACTGGATGGATATTTGATTTGCCCTTGAAGGTAATTCTTACATAAAAAAATAACACGCAAAGATTTTTTAAGTTGTAACAATGTCATAATCACTTCTGCAGTGTAAAAATATGTAGAAGTGTAAGTAAAATTTCTCAGATTTTTTGGCATATAGCTTTGATTCAGAAAAAAAGCTAGGGTCATCTATATTAGGTGTCTTTTGTCTGATGTTTTCAGATGTGTTGGATTAAAATTCCTCTAAGTCTTATGCTGGGAACTGTAATCTAACACACCTGGAAAGCAGCAGGCTTTAAAACGGTGCTCTAGTAAAAACAATGCCAGCCAGCCAGCAAAAAAAAAAAAAAAAGTTGAAAAAAGCAGCTGAATTAGCTAATATGTGATCTTGCCTGATTTGTAGATTTCACACTGGTGGCTTCAAAATCTACATAGTAAATACAATTGTTTACAAATGTTCAATCAAAAGTTTGATATGTTTCCATGGATTGAACAAAGCATCCGGAGAGGACTCATATGGCCAGGAGACCCTGAATCATTGATATACACACAGTAACTGGAACAGAGGTATGTCCAGGCTGAGCACAGTGCCTGTAAGGGAATGAATTGTTAAGACCCAAAATTCCAAATATATTGAATAGTATCTTTCATGGAAAAGATACTGAAAGATACTGAAAAAGTGAAGTTTTTGTGTCTATCTTGATGGGACTCATGTTCCCCGACAGTGTGATTGGTGAAAATAAGCCAAAGGCTGAGAAACACTGGGAGGAAATACATGAACAGAAACAAAAATATGCTTGGGGGCCTTCTAACCTCTGTCCTTTGACTCAGCCTTAGGAACACAAAGTGGCAGAAATTGGACTGCTTCCATCTAATAATTGATTGGATTTTTACAGTCAAAAGCTTGTGTTACTTCAGTTGTCATCAGAACCAGGTTGCCGAAATATCCATAGGTGGCAGCCAAGAGTTATAGTATTCTGTTTCTTCCAGATTTTTTGAACCCAGCTGTGATGGTCCTGTTCACTCTTGCCTTACTAATCTATATGAATGAGCACTAGCACTGTATGTTCTAACACATATGTGATAATGCACATTATATAGCTTGTTCATTATAGCTGAACTGCAAAGGTAGGACTGTAGTTATGCATCCAAGAGCTCTAAGCACAGAAATGATGCCACTTTGCTCCCTAATTGAAGTGATTCCAGTTTGTGGGTGGCCAATACAATATGTCCATCTCAAAGAGTCTGGCTCTACAAATTACACTGAGTCAAAGTTACAGTAATTATCTCCAAGTCTCAGGCCAAAATGACACACACCAAAAAGATATTACTGAGGTACCACCTTTAGGTACTTGCAGTTTAAATCAAGCAAACCATATTTTGTATCATTATGAGGGTATGAATTTAGTCTAGGTCTATAGCTGGATTCATGCATTGGAATAAGTAACATGGTTTATTTAGATTTGGTTACCATGACATGCAAATCCAGCCATAGCACAAGGTTTAGAGTTAGCATGTCTAAATGAGCTTGCTATGCCTTGTTCAGTGTAAAAATTGAACCACTATGACTTTTGCATTGGTTAGGGATTTTGGATTCAACTAAGCTAAAGAACTGAGAAAGTATGAAGCACAATCAGCATTTCTCAATGTTTGCAAAATGTAAACAGGTCCCTATTGATGGCATGATGATATCAACAAGCAAAGTGACTGAGAGCACAACAGTGTCTGTCCAAAGCTAAGCTGTCATGTTTTCCTCCAATAAATAGATCTGATCACTCAGAAAGCTGCCCCTCAAATGGCACTAAAAGATCACATATCAGAGGACAATATGGGGAAATCAGTTTAATATCAGCATCTGCAGAGGTGAGGATCTCTAATCTATGCTGTCTAATCGGGGGAGGGTAAAATTAATAAAGGTATCATGAACTCAGTTACATCACCCAGCGAGCCTAACCCAAGTTCAACATGTGGAAGACATTAGAGAATTCCAAGGCAGAGATGCATCTTCTTAATGAATTGATATAGTCAGTGCTTTTTTTCTAAAAAAAAAAAAAAAAAAAGGTACCAGAACTCACACACGTCATACAACCCGCCTTGCCTACCCTACAAGGTTCCATCCAAAAATGGTGCCGGAACTCCGTTCTGGGCGTTCTCTGAGAAAAAAAGCCCTGGATATAGTGATAGAAAGCACATCTGGCACTGTGGTGGTGCAGTGGAGAACTAGTGTAATTGGCTAAATTCAGGCAATGTGTTTAACTTGATTACTGAGCTAACCTATTTCTTGGTTTACATAGGCCAATGAATCATAATACTAAAAAAGTATTAAAATCATAATACTAAAAAGTAACTAAATTCCATATGTTATATAAATACAACCATAGAATAAAATGGGAGTTATTGGTGATCACAGAGACTACACATCAATTGTTTGTTATAAGATTTCTTTGAACAGAGAGGATCAACATGCAGGCAACACAGGAGATCACTTTATTTAAACGTCAAAAGATGTTAAGACAGACCAGTATTCCCAGAAAAAACATGCTGCACAACTCAGCACAGCAGCTCAGCAGAGACTTGGTGAAAAGTACCATACTTTGCTTGGACATTTTATTTTTATTTTGCTTTAAAAGCTTCTCTTTTGGGGGCTTTTACCCCCCTTTCTTTTACCATTAGTATAAACAGTCTCTGTTGGAAACAGTCCAGATGGCAGTAGTTTCCTTGTGATTGTTTCTGCAGTTATGTACAACATCTGGATTTTTTTATTTCATTTTGTTTACATCAGGTATAAAAGAAATTGCAGGTTTACAAAGAACAGTTTTCAGGAAAGAAAGAGAACATATCAAATAATAAACAAAAAGCGAGAAAGAGAAAGAAGTAAGAGATAAGATAGCATAGAAACTGGGACCATAAATCTGAGAAATTTAAAAAGTGGTATAAAACCCCCTAGAAGGAATACCATGCAGTTAAGAAACACTAACTCTGCCAATACACAACTCTCCTAAATAGAATATTTTTCACTTTTTTAATTTTTAAAAAAATGCATTTTAATTTAAAAAAAGCTAAAATTGTAAAGTTGAGCCTCCAGTCAGCAGTAGCTAGTAAGCCAAGGAGACCCTAAACTTTGGTGCTATCCCAGCTTCACCTCAAGCCAGGATCTTCATGATTTGGCTAGAGCAGAAGGGTCTTTGGCAGGGAAAGGTGCTACGTTTTCTGATGGAGTGATGAATTAGTGCAATTATCATTATTCCAACAGCTTCCACCTAGCTTTCTCTGGGACTGAGCCCCCAACTATTTAGCACCAATGCTCCTATTTAGGAGCCACTAGGAACCATCCAGCTTTGCCCTTTGAAGTTTCATGATCAAATGGATGAAATTCCCAGATCCCCTTGTTTAAATTAATTTGCAATAAATGGAAATGAAGTTAGGATAGCATTCAGTCTGGCCTCTCTTTCCTTCAACACTGCATTCAAATTAGTACAGTACTTGGGCATCTAGCTCCACTCTGTCCTGGGTGGTCAATCCCAATGCTTGTCAACCAGTGATCTCTCTGGGCTCGTGCTTGGTCTCTTTGGGTCAGGCTTAATAAGGGGGTGATGGGATCTGGTAAATAGAAATACAAAGCTAAAACCAAATTACAGAGAAGAAATTAAGCAGATTTTAGTTGTATTGCTGAACACAGATACTGTGCTGTACTGCTCAACGCAAGTGCTCTTCAGAAGCTTAGTTAGATCATTTGCTTGGTTTGAATAAGGTGTCAGTTCCAATCCTTCACAGTTATTAAAAGTTTGAAAAGGATCTCAGGAATACAGAACTAGGAAGAATCTCCCTTTTATAATCTGGAAAATATGTTGCTGCCATAAAAAAAAGTTAGAATAGATAATCTATTATATAAATTATATAATGATTCATCTTTTCAGTGCATTGAACTTGAATAAACTGTGATTACTATCCTGCTTTAAATTACAATTTCTAATAAGTACAGATTATTCCTGCTTATTTTTACTTTTGGGAAAACCAGCATTTGGGGGCTATAATCAGAACTTGTTAATGTATGTTGGCCAGGTCACTTATCAATGGAAAAACTCACAGAAGGAAACATAACAGCTGTCTATAGTCTGTTCAGCTCCACTTTCCTTTGAGGTTTCTCTCACTCTTCTGAATGTCTACTCAATGTACCAGTGTTGTACACTATTACTACACTATGTCCACTATGTTGTCCCACTATGATCTGCACTATGATACTATTAATACTATTAAATCATTTTGTAAGTTAAAGTATCATCAGAATCACATCCTCAGCCATAATTTAAAAAGCACAAGGACATAGAAAAAGGGTCTTAGTTGACCCTCTGCCTATTGGATTCCAGTAGCCCATAGGCATCATGTTCACTAGCGGAACTGAAGGTTATCAGTACTTGGAAGGAACTGATTTTGGCCTGAACTGCCCTGTGATTTATTTTCTTTATTAAATGGAAGATTAAACTCAACATTAATCAATAAGTTGTTTCAACCATTTATACACTTCCAATGTACAAATCAGTAACTCTCTAAGAGAGGCACTAATTTTATCCTTAGGGTATTGTTACCTGAATAGCATATTATAACACACTACTCTTATAAACAAAATGTCCTGGTTGCAAAGTGTTCCACTGAATAAATTCATCAAACATATAAAATAGAAAACAGAATATATGTACATTGAAAATTCTTGATTAATGACACTATGGAGCATCTGTATTAGATTGTGAATTATCCCAATTCCAGAAGATTGTAATCTCTTACTGGAATCAAGATAATGCATCAGTTCTCATGCAAAGATCAAGTTTTACCACTTCATGCCCATTTAATCTGGGACTTAATCAAAAGTTACTTTTTATCATGGGATTCCATTATAATAGCACTAGACCAGAGAGATTAGCTGGGAAGAGTCTGTTAAGCTTTTTAATCTAGTTTTCATTAACTTTGTTCCAGGAAACCCACACCTGCCAACATAGTGAAAAGAGTGAGCTAATGCAGAGAAAGCAGCACAAGAAATATGAAAGGCCGAGTTCCTATGGAAGAAGGCATTTTAAAATTTTGCTCCACAAATTTCTTCCATTGACCACAGCAGCTGCTGGGAGGTGTACATGTACAATCAGAAATGAGTCAGCAAATCACAGTTACTTACATATTGTTTTTAAAAAAGCCAAACAAATAAAAAACTCAGTATGGTGTATCACAGACACAGGACTCAGGTCCCAAGACTGGTTCCTCAGACTCATTCAGGCCATTCAGTTACAGGTTATTTACAACATATTCTTATTCTACAAAAATGAAACAAGGGGGAAAAAGGCAAATGAGGAAATGTCAAACCAAGCACAAGGTTTGATATTTTGTACATCACTGTGCAAAATAGCCCCAATGCAACAGGTGCTTGAGATTGGTGAATAGTGCTCAGCAAGAAACTTTCCAAAAAGATGAGAAAAAGGAACATGTGCACAAATTGGGAGAAGGAGGAAACACCAGATGTGAAACAGAATATATCCTAAAGGGAAAGAGAGCAAAAGACTAGAAAATGCCTCCATCAGGCTGATTTAATACATTTTGTCAATTACCTAAAGCACCTTAAGCGTATTTACTTGAAAATGTAAGTCTTGTTTAAATTGCATCTGAGTAAGCATAAGATCAGGATGCAAGGAAGAGCCTCCACATGGTTAACTGGAGAAGCAGATTGTTAGAAGTACTTTTGTATTAGTGATTTATGAATTTGGTTTTAGTCCCCTACAGAGCCAGCTATACTTTTAAGATAGTGGCTGTACTTTTACTTTGCAGTACTGCTTCAGTTAAAAGTGGATTTAGTAAAAGACAACTCACTAATTGAAAGGGACAGTTCCAGATGTAATTCTAGTCTCTGGGGATTGTAATACAAATCAGTATTTGCATCACAGGTAGTTGTCCTTTTATCTTTTTTAAAAAGTCAGTGACGTTCTTTCAAGTTATTGCTTTTTGGAGAAAGGGGTTAAATAGGACTTCAAGCTTTAAAGTAGCTCTAGATATAACTGACAAGAACCACCACTAGGATTATAAATGATCCAGGCAACCTGCTGTGCAGGGGTGTCAAACTGCCGGCCTGTGGGCCGGATGCGTTATCTGGAAGCCGTGCCCACCCCATTGCTGGCAATGGAGAAAAAGCTCCGATACGTTGCTCGACGTCATGTGATGTCACAAGTTTGACATGTCTGCTGTAGTGGGACCACTGAGATTCTCTGCTACTACTGACATCACCCTAGTGCTAAAGAAGAAAGAGGTCTGAAATAGAAACTTTAACAAATATGAGGTCTAGAAAAATCTACCTGCCTGACACTTCCATTTCCAACTAATCAGATTGGAGAAAAACTGCATAGCCTTTGTAGGAATTTGGAGGTTCTGGAGAATGCTACACTAATACAGAAGGACTAGAAAAACTTGCATTGCCTACTAAATGACTGAACAGATGACACTGTAAGATGTTTTGCTTCTCTTGTACATAAGCTAAGAATTGTGGAGGCTTATTTTATGTTTTCAATTCCTAAAGCCAATTAAAGCCTGAAAAGTCCTAACAAGGAATAAAAATATTATCACCCTAGTGGAGTGGAGGACCTCAGGTCTTATATTTTACAGCACTTTCTTGAAAAAGGTGTCCAAGTATGGAGGTTTTGGAAAGTTATAATTATGTCTCTCCCATTTGCATAAATTTGGCTGGAAAGAAAAATGAAGGAAGACAAAATGTGCAAACACATAATCTCTTGACCCTGTCACCAGCAATTTGTATGGATTTTGAGCGAGGAGACTTCTCTGAGATAGAATATTCACATTCACATCAGCTGCACAGAAGGATTGTGCAGTTCTTACATAAGTTTAAAATCATTGGCAAAAATGTTACATATATAGCACCTATGCTGTTGCAGACAATTAAACCAGGACATTAAAGATTCAGTCTAGTTAGATTTTCATTTTCTATGCAACAGTTTTCTTTAAACCAGTCTGGGTGCACCTTTTGTCATAACTTAAATCTATTAAGTCATCCATTGGGTTCCAAAGCAAATTAATATTTCCAAAGCATCAGTTACATAAAACAAAATATGTACATATGTATAGTTATACAAAGATAAATGAGCACCTTGGATTTGCATGAGAAAATCAATCATAAACTCCCACTAGAGTGTTAGATGATCCACCCATTAAAAATCAATGAATACAGAAGTATTTGAATGATAGAGTTGCTATGCAATTTGCTACCAATGGAAAGTAAGGGGAAATACATTACACTACATTTTTCTAACAACCAAAAGGCCTCTTTGACTTTTAAGATTCCTTGATACACTTTTTGGATAGCAATATTATGAATTATTTAGTTGATATTATGACTGGCAACTACCATTGCCTGACATTCTTCTTCAGGAAATGGTTTACTGTCACTATTGACAGTTGAGTGGTGAGAGATTCTGTAATTTCATCTGCAATCAGTCAAATAGGAAGTACTAGCACAGGGGTCTTCAAACTTGGCCCTTTTATGACTTGTGGACTTCAATCCCCAGAATTCCTCAGCAAGGCGTGCCTGGCTGAGGAATTCTGGGAGTTGAAGTCCACAAGTCATAAAAGGGCCAAGTTTGAAGACCCCTGCACTAGCATTTTTACAATAGGATAGCTAGCTTGAAACTGTAATTGGCTAGAGAGCCTTGTTTTTAACTGTTTGTTAAAAAAAAGTGACTATTTGAATTGGCAATTATTTTGAATCACTATCACTGCATCTTGACTTGCATTTACCAATTAATTAAATTTACCAATTAATTAAATTTCTTTTATTTGTCATGTGCCTGATGTCTTTACATTCATAAGACCTGCAGTACTGGGATGTAGGTATTTAACTGTATTCAGCAAAACTGGAATCTGAAGGAAATGTTGAAAATACAAATTTTTAATAAATATTATATGAATAATATTACAAAATATTAATGAAAATATCTAGCATCCAAAATGGAAATGGCATGGGGAGAGGGGCTGTTTTCCATCCATGTTTCAACACATTTCCTATAATTTGCTTTTAGCCACCAAATTCATCTCAGGCTGATCATCTGAATAGATGGCCAAGTCAATAGAGAGAAGACCTGCTGTCTTCAATCTAAAACTTTTGTTTTTCCTTTCTCAGTTTTCTTTTTGGTTACTATTTTTAGAATGGCAGCTCTGTTGAAAAATCACCCAGACAAATGGCCCCTAATCCTTTGAAAGCAAGGTCAAACTATTTTATGGCTAGTTATGAAATTCTGAATGGGCCAACTCTTAGTTGAATAAAATGCTTATTTTTTACTGTCTTGTCTTAAAGGTCTAAAGTAATAAACTTTGACTTTAGCTTTCAAAAGTGGCAACATCTTCTTTGCTTGCATTTTTATTGCCTTCCTCCCAGTCAGATATCCTCTAATATATGCTAGAACACAGCTTTCATTATCTCCTGTTGCATTTGATAACTGAAAGTTCCAGTCCAAATATCTCAGGACACCAAGTTGGGAAAGGCAGTTCCAGTTTCTAAAAATTGCTCTGGGCAGATTTTGGCTAGATAAGTAAATTCAATAGAATGAAGTAAAACTCCTTTGAGTGGCATTGCTTATTCCAGCAAAAGGAGTAAGTGAGCAACACAGGAATTCAATTTATTAACAGAAACCTTTGCTTTCAGAAGAAGAGCTGGTTTTTGGCTAGGACTTATATTGTCCAATACAAGGTAGTTGATGCAGGGATAGGAGAATAATTTTGTTCATTAGGTTTAGGTGTTTCAGAATGAAAGGCAGCTGCTGGTTTAATTAGTCAGTCAATCTTCTAAGCCAGGGGTGTCAAACTGCTGGCCAGAGGGCCGGACGTGTCACGTGGAAGCCACGCCTGCCCCATTGCCGGCAATGGCAAAACTGGCCCGATACGTTGCGCGACATCACGTGACGTTGCGAGTTTGACATGACTGTTCTAAGCAGTTCCAAGCAACATAGTCAATAGGCATTGGATGTTACCCTTCCTTCCTTAGGCTCTTTATGCTGAACTAAACTATTCAGCTATTTGGTCTAGCCTGGATTTAAAAGATTACCCCAGCCTTCTTTTAGTAGTCAGAAAAGAGTAAGATCTGTTAATCCATGGCTAGATCCTCCTCCCTTGAAGTGGTAATATTAAGACAGAGTTTCAGGATCATGAGCAACTTCACAGCCCAGTTATTAAACTGCATTTTTGTTCAGATAATGACAATTTCATAGCAGCACAGATTCATCTGAAAGCACAAGAGCTTTTCCACATACAAAAGATTAATTAATCTGAACTATCAGTCCTTCTGACATTATAGTATACCAATCCATAGTGGCTAAGCAGTCCCCTTTACCTCCTTCTACATTGGGATGGGTTCTGGTTCATAATTCATAACTTGCTTGGTTTCTAATCTATTCCATCTGACTTTATTCATGTAAAGAGAAGGATAGATTCATATTATGAACAGATCATCATAAAGAAGTTTTCCTCAGTCATTGCTGCTATAAAGACTGATAGTTCTAGGCTACAAAGTGGATAGTTTCATCTTAACAAAATACATTCTGCTTGAAGGAAATAAGAGGCACGGAGACCTCAAAAAACCTGAAACTATGTAACATTTATGAATGGAAATCACTATTGTCTCCTGAAGATCCTTGTAAAAGCCATCTTCCACTAGTGCCATGCAGATGTGTTAAACTATAACTCTCAAGCTAGGTAAATTATAAAAATCTTGGAGACAAGTGTGGAAAGTTTGCACAGTTATCTAACTTTGTTGATCAAGACCACTTTGGATCCTATGTTGTTTACAATTAAAATCTATGTTAAACAGATGGAGGGTTACAAAAAGACTTCATTGATAATAAAATAGAGAAAATGGTGAATGAAAAAGCTCTACAAAAATATAGGAAGCCAAGAAAACATTAATTTTGTACTTCTTACACATTATATTGTTCATTTCATTTCATACCCTTGGCTCAGGGAAAGCAGTGCAAAATTCGATCCTTCCATCAGTAATATTATTTTTTGTTACTAATTTTTATCCAAATGGTCAGTATTCTTGGCAAGCATTCATTAGATCAAAAATACAAATCCTTCTAGCTTACATTTCTGCTTAGTTAAGGAGGGGTTAAAGCAGTTTTAGACAGAGAAATAGGCTATAGGCATACTTAGATAGGTCTTGTGTTGCTCCTTGTTGGCATGTGACCACAGCTCGAGAGTATGCTCTTTACAATGATCATTATCTTTACTTATATCCTATTAAGTATTTTTTTTCTCCAAATTGGGCCCCTAACCCATGCCTAAGAAGGACAAATTGTTCAAAATGAAATGGGGGTGGGGGGAGAGACTAAAGGAACAATCTATGTTCTAAAGCAGTCCAGTGAAAACTAGGCATCCTCAATGGCTACAGAACAATGGGATAAGATGAGGAAGGAATTGTATATGCTATAAAAGAATTTGGATGGTTATCTAGTACAATAAATAAAAATGAATTCTCCACTGTAACCTTTTAAGTGTGTCCTGAATTGTTATATTACACTTACATAAGAGGAAAATAAACCAGCACTGACTTCACAAGATTCCTTTATAGCAAGATCATTAAGAAAAAAGACACTATAAATACATTCTATATAAGGACTAGGTAAGTGCAAAATGTAGCATATGAAGTAGGAAAATGTTCCTTCTCACTTCCTAAAAACACATTTTTAAAAAGAGAAAATACTGAAAATCTGGGCAATATCACCTGAATGCTCAGAACTATATAAGGCCAAAGGTATTTGGCACAATCTATCTATAGGCCTTGTAACTGATTTGCCAGTATAAACCCAACAGGCTTCACCATGAGAGAAAGCAAGAGGCAGCGACAGGAGCCATGAGAAGATGATAGATTTAGCACAGGGGCATTGGCAGTGGAGGGGGAGATGACTAAATGAGCACCACGCCATTGTGTCTGTTTTGTAAATATGTTGTGAGGCCTCGTGTACAAACAAAAGGAATAGAGCTGGCATCACAATGATACAATGCTCATTTAGTCGGTTTGACAAAAGCACTGCTGCAGATGCCTCTGGGTGAATATGTTCTACTACTAAAATTTTAGCCGATGGAAGAAAAAAATTGTGAAAGAACCGAGGTAAGAAATTTGACACTTTTTGGTTGTCTCCTCTCACATGCTCGGCTGGAATAAGAACTAAACAGATGTAGTGCTTAGATTAAAAAACAGTCTGCTGTGGATTGTTTGGGCTCCATTTCCTCAATGAGGCACTCTGCCATGAGATTAAAGTGAGGCTGAATTGCCTCAAGAAATCATTTTGCTCTGATTTCAAAGAGTTTTGCATGCACAGAAGATCTATCCAGTAAAACAGCCATACTGCTGTTCAAAAATGGGGAATTGCATTGAGTGGTTTTGCACTGGAGAGATGCCTTTACCCAAGCTTTCAACAAGGTACTGTATCTCTTCATATGTCTGCATGGCACTACTGAAAAAGCAGAGATGTGCATTATGGAGAACTTAATCATTATGTCTTCCTATCGCAGAAGCTAAAATTCAGACGTATTTTATTTGATCAAACCTAAAGGCTGCAAAAGCTTATGGCTGTGGAGTGCACTGACTCCTCCTATAATCTAGAAGTTGGCAAATGTGCCTCAAAGAACATTGATAGGACATTTATAGAACATTAGAGGCCAAGTGCTGGCTTGACATCTAAAATTTCAATTTTAAATGTAAAACACATCAATATCAATAGAAACTACTCTGACATTTTCTTGAGACAAATTCTGTGATCAGAAGATTTATATAGCTAGTCTAAAGAGTTCCTTAAGTATATTATAAATCCTGGGGGAGGGGAGGGTCGCTTCATATGAGATTGCTCTTCAGTTGTCCCAAACTTAATGCCTGATAGAGATCAATGTCAAGACTGATTGGAGTTGCAATCAAAATCAACTAGTTAGGGGAATACTTGTGTATTGATGGCTATTTGTTTGGCAAATCATATAAATGACATGCAAGGCTAAATGTTTAAAGGTATATATTCAGCATTGCTTAAACTGTTACTTTCCAGATGTATTTTTTCCCAAGTTTTGTAATCCTCAGCCAGCAGGACTGTGCTGACTGAAGATTAGTAGAGTTGAGTTCCAGCACATCTGAATGGCAACAGACTCAAGACAGCTCCTATAAAAAGGATCTATTACCCTGTGTCCCCAAAATAATGTGAGAGAAAATGAATGGGAAAAAAAAAGAGATTTGCAAGCACATTGATAAACCGTACAAAACTGGAAAAAGTGATAATGTTGCTGTCCATTAAGAGATGCACTACAACAATCCATTGTCCCTTTGATCACAGTTTTCTGACCTCTTGTGCTTTTCAGAAAGAAATGACATGGAATGGCACAAGAAGGGGAACCCACATGCAAATTGTGCATAGGTTGTGCTGCTGATTCAACTCTGTGTGCATCTGATGCAAGCTGCAAGGATCCAGGAAGTGGATTTAAGTTACTGGAAGTAATCCAGTCAGCACCAATTTCAGTTGGAGGGATTGTGGGAGTGAAATTCATAGAAAAGTATAACAAGAAAAAGGTAAACTGAAACTGAAAACACTATTAACTCAGGAGGCTCCTTCCTATGGAACCAAAAGGAGAGATGACTAAACACAGAACATAATTCCTAGAACTGAAGAGCAAACAGCATGGCCCAGATCAACCAAATAAAATAAAGTGGAGGAGAAAAGTGTTTATTGGGAGTTTGAAAGTAAAAAAGACCTTCATGCAGATTAAATAAGGAGGGTACAAAGACAAGTGTTAACAGTCTTACTAGGTCTTTGCCTATGTTGATTGTGGCAAGAAAGTCGAAGGGCAGCAACTGCAGGAAACGGCTCCAAGAGCAGCAATGACGCTTCCACTCTCATGATTTCTGGGGTTTGCTTTTCTTTATTTTATAAAAAAAAAATCCTCATTTTAGGGCTCCACAGACTTTGCTATTGCCCTGTCTGTTAGCACTGCCCCTGCAGAAATACAGCAGCCAGCTCTGTGTGGCTATCTCCAGTCTCTTGCCTTACACAAGAACATTTATGTTGGGAACACTGGATGTGTGGGATTTCTTGATCTCCCCAATTATACTGTAAAACCAGGAGTTTATGACAGAGGCAGAAAGCCCAAGAATAAAACCCACCATTCTCTTATCACCAGAGTTATTGGAGGTGAAGGGAGAGCAGTATCTTGCAAAGGAGACCCAACTGTCTCCTCTTTCACTGTTCACCTGCACAGATCCCAAAGGAAGTGATGGGCACTCTGTGGTGTTTATCCAGACCACAGGTTCCAGAGAAAAAAGAAAGAAGGCCTAGGAGCGAAGACAACCAAGATTGGCTCATTTGTCTCCATTCCATTGTAATCCAGTTATTTTTAGAGTGCAGACTGCACATTGGGGTCCAATGTTTCTCGGTCAGGAGACTCAATGTAGTTGGCTGCTTCCTGGAGCTTCAGCAACATTGCCATCTGTATAAGTAGGATGAAAGACTGATAAGTAATGATTAAATATACCAATTTTTCTTAGCTTGATGCCTTCTTGTGTATTGAGGCTCCCCTTCTTTTCAACAGTGGCTGAGAATTATGGGAGTCAGTGTTACAATACACCTGGAAAGCAGCAGAAGTAAGGCAGGTAGGTGCAGATATAACTCAACAGATGTACTTCAGATTGAAAATAATCTGCTACAATGAATATATAGGGTACCAAGATTACCACAGAAAGGAAGGAATAACTGTGATTATTTAAAATCATATACATTTTTCATCTGTGCTTTGGATAAGAGGGGAGCTAAGAAAATGGAAAACATGTACAGTTATACAAAGAGGAAGTCGAAGACAATTTACACAGATATTTGCATAATACAAATTTGTTTCATAATCTACCAGCCTTATTTGCAATTATACTATGTATCTGGTATTTTATTTTTATTCAGGTAAGAATACATACTGTGACACTTTGAATCTGAAAGGGATGTGAGAAGGGGCTGACACCGCTTTGCAACCCCATTAATATTTTTTATGGAATTAAGATAAGAGCAAATGTGGTCAGTGAAGACAGGCTAACTAAAACAGAAGAAACATATTGTCTGTTCCAAGTCCAGAATTTGGGACTCCCTCTAATATCACTCATCCATTATAATTTCTGTATGTGTACTACTCTGTCAGGATCTTACATTTTATATCCTTTTTATAGGCGCAATCACTTCCAGGATCTTTATCTCACAATCACTTGCTACCATCAATTTATGTTTGGGTCAACAAAGGACTATATGTGATTCTGTCCTATATCATCCGTAACTCATCAATCATTATATACATAAGTATTCCATGTAGTTTTCTCAGTTGGTATGTGGTGCTTTCTTTGACTTACACATCTTTGCCACCTTGTGGCCATATAATGACAATGCCATAGCACAATCACTTAGGCTTTGTCTTTTGTGAAGGTCATTATGCTTTCTGAAGAGGTCAACAATGCAGTCTTGATTATATGGAAGAGGAGAACAGAGATTTATCTTTCCCATGTTAACTTGCACATTCAGTCTATTGCTCTAGTGTTATTTCAGATATAAGACATGAGGGGAAGGAGAAACAGGGTTTCTAAAACAGAGAGGGACATAATGGAGAAACAGCCACTCTGACAACTTTACAATTGCCTCCAGTCATAGAGTAATTAAGCTAACAAATTAGCAAGGGCTGTCAATTTTTGACAAAATGAAAATTGATGAGAATAACTTTTCTATTCCTGTAATCTATGGTGTTTGAAAAAAATTAATAGATCTTTCCATTAGTGACAAGAACTGGGATACTAATTCAGGAACTTAATTCTGAGCAAACGAAGGCAGATATACGTGTCCCAGGATAATGTTGTAGGATCCAATCTGGGTCGGTCACTGGGATGAGAGGTTTTGTCTTCCAAGCTTTCAGAGTCGGGCTGGAGCCCCCATCTTCAGGGAAGTCTCTCTCTCTCTCTCTCTCTTGTGACCAACCCAGATTGGATGATTCTGAGCTCTCAATTTAATTCTCTTGTGCAAAGAATCAGTAGCAACTATTCTCATTTGCAAGCTGAAAACATACCAAGGGATCTGATTCCAGAGAATTGGGTGTAGAATCCTTGCCACTCCGTTCCTCTGGAGGAGACACTATGCTGTGGGGCCCCACACTGGGTGGGGGAAGATGATATAATTTTGATTGGTCTTGCTGGGCTGATGGCCAAGGCAACGTGTCTCTCACCCATTCCACAGGGTCCTCCCAAGCAGCTTTCTGCCCATGCACCTGCAACACAGAAGGGTGAGAAAGAATACTGACACTTGCTAGGGACAAGCAACATACCACATGCACCTAGTTTTGCAGTTCCTTCACTGGGAAACAAAGAGCTTAGAACATATTCAAGGCAATGGAGGACAAGATTAGAAGGAACTGCTTTTCTGTAGGATTTTATGAATAATTCAGAGTAAAAGGAAATAGCAACTTGTAGCTGAGTAACATATGTGCATATTGATGCAGGCTTTAGCCACATCACTAGTTCTTCTAGAAGAGATAAGGATGCATGGAAAATTACCTTGATCCCATCCTTTGCTCCTTCCTGAAGGTAGGGGATAATTGAATTGTTCCATAGATCAATAAACCAGGTTCGGAAATCCTCAATACCAATTGGGCATGACAGGAAGAAACAAGGACCTGGAAAAAAAACAGTAAAGGGAAGAAGGTAAACTACTAGCCAATGGAGGAATATCAGCCAAAAATGTAGACTAAAGAAAATAAAGATTATGTAAAATAATATTCTAATAAAGAATAAATAAAGAATAACAGAGAAAATTAACATAGAGTCACTCGTGTATATGCATATTACTTTCCCCTCACTATAAATTAACTGCAAGGAACTCAAATGGGGGAGGCGAAGCTTCCATGCAGTGTCTTAATCCTTCTTTTATTAGTCTGAAATAAGATGCAATGTAATGGTGAGGTTCATTTCAGCTTACTGGGTGATAAAAGCTTAGGCTTACCAATGAGAAAGTCAGAAGTGCTATGCTTCTCCAAGAAGGTATGGAGGTGATACCAGAGCTTTGGCACCCAGTCCAACACACGTAACAGCTCGTCCCGGTTGGCATTGACATCGCTGTCAGATTCAAGCAGCTTCCGACGTAAATAGCGCACCAGGAAGCCATTAGCTGGCTCCACGTTATTGGAAAAAGTCAGCATCCTACAAGTAATATGATACGTTGGTCATGGCAAAAAAAGGAAAGTGCTCAACCTAAGCAAATTAGGTTTTCTTTTCTAGATTAAAATATTGAGTAAGAGAAAAAACTTTACATCTTCCTCATCCCAGAAAACAATCTGCATATAGTGCATGCTCCCCAAATATGGGGAGTATGACCTTGACAGTATAGAAGAGATATTCTAAATAGCCATTGCTGTAGTAATTACCTGAAACTGAGGTGGAGGCCATGGTTTGGAGTCATCTTAACAGGCTGGTTAGTTGTTCCAATTATGTAAGGGCTGATGGGGAAGAAAAAGAAAATTGCATATGGTGTATTTGCATTTGGGATGGGGGGAACATTTTATTTAGTTACAGGACTTATATGGCTGCCTATCTGACATAATGACTTGAGGTGGCTCACAACGTATTCAGGGCTTCTTTATTCTGACCTTCCACCATTTTCAATAGAGTTGTGGGGGGAGGGGTGGTTTTTGTTTTGGGGTTTGTTTGTTTTTTGGTTGTTGATTCCTGAAGACTGAAATACTGAAGATAAAATAGTGTGACCACCTTTTTCTGGTAGTTTCACAGTACGATATTTTATTGTACTGCTCTAGGGCACAATAAAACATACTCTTATTTATTTTGATTACAGTATTAGGAGTTTGAGACATTAGATGCTCTATCAGTCAAATGACAACCTGCTCTATGATCCTGAAGAGGAAAGTTACAACCCTTCCTGCCTATGCCAGGTTGGTCATCCAAACTGAGGATAAGAAAGTTCTCTTGTTTAATGTGATTCAAGAGAAAATAATGCCGTATGCCTGAAATAATAGTGCCATGTCATTCACATGTCATTGTTAGGTACAGGATAGGCAGGAAAAAAATAACAATTTAGCATAATCTGGAAATCCTTGTAATTTACATAGTTTACAGGGCAGGATCTTTATTTTGGAATTTGTAAGTTCAATACCAATACATATCTTAGTTTCTCACCATTTGTGATACTTGCAGGTAAGTGCTCCATTGACAAGCTCACTGATGGAGCCAGGCTCACTGAGATCATCTAAGAGAATAACTAATGGAACATCAATCCCTGTTTCCCGATCAATCTGATTGGCTAGATTGGAGAGGTAAAGCTGTAAGTCCTGGTGCAAACAATGAAAGTAAAATGTTATTGTATCAATATAGAGAGAATATTCAGAAACATCGCAATGCAGAAACACAGGGACATCAGGAAAAATTCACTGGGTAGTGGGCTTAGGGCTGAGAACTACTAGTTAGGACTGAAGGGGAAAACTGACAGAGGGCTGGAAAAATAGATTCATGAAAATGAAGACTTCAATGCCATATCCACATGTCTCAGAACAAGTTCCATTGAAATTAAATCTAGAATTACAGTGAAAAATGAATGGTTCCATAAGGATAAATTGTCTCAACTAAAATAACAGAGGAACCTATGACTAAGATCATGTAAAGCAGGGGTGTCAAACTGCTGGCCCACGGGCTGGTTTCATCATACCGGAACCGCGCCCACCCCATTGCCGGCAATGGCAAAAAAGCTTTGAACGTTGCGTGATGTCATGTAACGTCGCGAGTTTGACATTTCTGATGTAAAGGTTTGAGTTAAGATCTGGAGGTACTGTCCTAGTGACTATTCAAAAATGAAACAATTAAAAGTTTTCTACCTTGCATGATTGCTGGTGCATGTTGAAAGTATTAACGATGCCTTCAGTAACCTCACGGCCTGAACGTTCCACCAGATATTCAGCCAGACGATTGGTCAGGTAGGTCTTGCCAGTTCCACTTGGTCCAGAGAGAATAAGGCGCCGGTGCTTGAGTAGAAGGCTTATGTAGTGCTGCATCATTGGTTTGGGGATAAGAGTCTCGAAAACCAGGCTGTCCACACATTTTTCTTTCAAACCTATGCCCAAGAATATTACAAGAAACCTTCATAACATCATATAGTAGCCTCAGTTTTGCATTACAATGGTCCTTCATGTGCCGGAACAATTTCCTTCTCTTTGTAACAATTTTCAATTGTTTACCCCAGTTTCTTCCTAGCTACAGTTAGTCAGAAATATGCATATTGTAAAAGTCTCATGCTTACAGATGTCATTACTCCTACTTGGAAAGACACTTAATAAACACATTTTGCATCAGATTGAAAAGGACTAATGAGAAAGGCATTCAGATAACCTATTATTAATTATTCAGACTCCCAATTTGAGAAATACCAGATTAAACAACAATCTCAAAGGGTCTTGAAACTGAGATTCATTTCCATCTAATATCAAAACCAGAAAGAATGCTATTCTAACATAAACAAGTACAGTTCTTTGCATATAATTAGTACAGCATAGTGCTACACTGTTACAGTCATCATCATCACCTAATTCTGGAATTAGAAGTGCTTTCCAGAGGCTCTCTTAATCCTGTTGCTTTTGCCTCTCTGTCAGTCATTTAGAAATAAATAGTTAAGAACTAATGGAAAAAGCAGGACCTTTCAAAGTCACAGCAATGCTGGTCACACCCCGTCGGGAAGGAGGTAGTTCTGGTGGCTCCGTGTCCAAGATTCTTTTAACATGGTTGATGCTGTAGCCATAGACAGACTCAGTGCTGAGTCCCAGAGTCAGAGCAGGGTCCATCTTGGTGACATAATCCTAAACAAAGAAAGTTTTCCAATTAGTGAGGCTCTCAAAGTACTTAATGCTACAGTTGTTCTAAGAATACAGTGAAGAAACACAATGCTTTTTAGAAATAAGATCAGGTATAAAGATAAATAATAATTGCCACTACAAATATGACTTAAAAACAACAACAAAATTCTCATATAGCATCATGTACTTTGTTCATTGATCCATTGTACTCTCTCCTTGGTGTTTCAGTTCTTCCTGTTAGACATTCAACGTTCTGTGGCCACTAAGCAAGCTCAGCCTGCACTGGTTTATTTTAAGAATACATGTTGTTTTTCTTTTTTCTTTTCTTTTCTTTTCTTTTTTTTCCTTTTTGCATTTCCTAAAACTGTAGTTGATTTTGTCCATATTAAATTTAAATATTTAAATTTATCATTTAGATAAATATTCTACGAATATGTGCAATAACTTCAATTGCATTGGTGAAGATTGATAGCAAAGATGAACTGCCCTCCTTAGACTGATATGATTAAAGGTCCATAGCTAATAAAAAAAATCACCATTTTCATGTATTCACTGAATTATTCATATCATGTATGGAAATATACATGTATATTTGTGTGTGGAGGGTGTGTGTGTGTATGTGTGTGTGTGTGTGTGCGTGTGTGTGTGTGTGAGAGTGAGATGGTGTATTGGTTATCTTTATTAGGTCCATCTTATCTTTTTCTCTCTGCCATTCCTCTCTGCCTCATTCCTCTGCTATTCTGAGATTCTTTTTAACTTAATAGTATGGAAGAGGGTGAGCAGGAAAATATAACTTAAAGTTCTGTCCTTGAAGCCCAGGAAGAGAAAGTAACATAAGATTGAGCTGTGAATGCTTGAATCCAAAATTTAGTCCTCTAGATATCTGAAATAAAGTTTTTGAAGATAGAAGTGCAGCAAAAAGGTTGTGTTAATTATCAACTTACCTTGAAAACCTGACAGACAGCTTCATCCAGCATTTTCCAGTCCAATTTGCCATTCACTTTGCTACTGCCCAAATAAAACTCCTGCTGCTTCAAGTCCTAGAAGCCAAACCAGAGATACAATATGGTTGGAGTTGTTTACAATGGCAAAATGGATCATCTCATTAAAATTATATCTCCTCCCCCAAATATGTTGCACATGAGACATACTGTCTCAAACAGTGATCTCTCCCATCTTGTGATGGTACTTACTCCTTTGATGATATGCTGAGGTGGCATGCGCACTACTATTCGTAGTACCATTTCATCCTTCTGGGTACCAGCACTGATGCCATCCATTGGCGACAGTTCTGGAAAAGCAAAATTCAAGCACAACATATTTGATCACCTCATTTTAATCATTGAGAAATCCTGCCTATCACAGACTGAAATTGAGTCAGTCCACTAAAAAAATCTATTCATTTCCGGGGGCTCCACCGAGTCCAGAAAGTAGAAGAAACGTTTTTCTTTAAAATTAAAATTATTTTAAAAATTATTTCAAATTTTCAAAATTAAAATTTGGGACAACTAAGAACTTTGTTTTATTTTATTTGAATTTAGTAGACTACAGAGAAAACTCTTATGATTTGAGTAAAGCCTCATGGCTCATATCCAACATTTTTCTGCATCAACTTTCTTTAAAATCTGTCATCAATTCTGGTTTTAAGCCACTTCCAGCTTTCCTTTTTCTCATATCTTCTCAAAAGCTGAACAATCCTGGCATTTCTATTTTGTTTTTCTTCTTTAAATAACTCATTCATTCCAAAAGCTAGAAATGCAACTTATGTAGTGTTCTGGTCAAGCTTTCATAAATACTGCCTTTTTCATGCTGATAATAATTTCTGATTAATAATTCTATGAATACCATTAGCTTAATCTGTGATTCTTTTTTCTCTGGTGTATATTTTAATGCCTTCTTTAATAAATAAATCATTATTTTTTAGAATTTTGTCTATACTTTTTGGGAATATCAGATTTTCCTTCCTCTGATTCAATTTCACGACAGCCTCATGTGTCTACGAGATGGTTAGATATACAGACACATGCATGCAAGTGTGTACACTGTAAAATTATTCTTTGGCTATAATCTTATGTTTTTTCTCCTGGGACATCTGTTCAAATATCAAATGTTTCTCTCCCCCCCCCCAGATTCTAACACAGAATTTCCTTTATTTTAGATCAAAGCGCATCTTTTTCTTTACTCTGGTTCAACTTTCCCCTTCCCTTTTAGATTTTTCTTTTGAGAGAAAGTTCTGTTCATAAAACAATATACACAACGGTCTGTGTATATTATCAACAGGAATTTGCAAAGCAATTTGTGCAGGAGCCATTCCTTATACAGAACAGCTGGTTTCCAATAGTTATGGGTTCAAAAGAAAAATTCCATTTTGTGCACACCCCTAATTGTCACATTCTCCCAGATATAAACACGACTTCATATAACATATATTATTACCCTCTCTTTCCCCTCCGAAACCAATTTTGATTCTATCTTTTAAGCATAGATCATTAAATAACAACAATATGAGAAGATATGACTGAGAGGTGGAAAGTAAGTTGCTATCTATAGTTTGGTGATTCTACTTTCCCCTTTTCTTACCTGTATCAGTTAAACTGGGACTGAAAGAGTGGCTCAGCTGTAATCCTAAGGAGCGCCTTGGGGAAGATGCAGCGGATGAACTCAAAACATGACTTGGGATAGATGATGGCCCAGGTGCTACCTTTAGCCGGTCATTTTCAGCTTTCAATAGATCTACTTCCAACTAAAGGAAATGAACAAAGAGCAAAGGCTGGGATGATATACCTAATAAGAACCAACAATATTCATTCATTTATTTAGAGGGCCTATACACCACTCCCATCAAAACTGATCTGAGCAGTTTACATATCCTATGTAGGTAAATATGATTAAAAAGTGCAAAATTAAAACCAAGACAACAAAAACATAGCATCATAATAAATAAAACTCTACATTCATTACAGTTCGATTACAGAAATAGTAGAAGCAATAGTTTATTGATTAGTCTTATGATCATATTGTAATTACAGGAAGAAGCAGCTTATAACAATTGTATTGAAAAAACCAGTTTTGGCAGCCTTTCTGAAACCCAGGAGGATAGGGACTATTCTGATCGGAGTGGTATCAGTGTTCGAAAGAAAGGGACAACTTAAAAGACCTACTGCCAAACCCAACCTCTGAAGATGGCAATTGAACTGAACTAAACTGCTCTGTTGGATCTTACAACAAGACAAGCAAAACCAATCTGAGGAAGGCAATCCTGAAGATATCCAGGTCCTCTGTCATGCACTTTGAATTGTGCTTGGCAATCAACATTATGGATTCCAGAGACTAAAGACTCAGTAGTAAATCCTAAACTTGAGCCATTGGAAAAAGAGGTCTTTAAAACCAAATGTAGTTTTTGCATTTCTTTTCCACCAGACAGCAGGTGTTTGCTAGCACTTCATTTTGTTCATTAGCATTGATGTCAAACCTGCAGTAGTGAAAGTTAAGCAATATAGAGGACAGCAAAACAAAATTTCCTAAGCAAAAGAAAATTGCGTTGAGCTCCAAAACTACCACTTAATTCTTTCCTGTGCTCTCTCTCTCTCTCTCTCTCTCTCTCTCTCTCTCTCTCTCTGTCTCTCTCTCTCTCTCTGTCTCTGTCTTTCCCTAACAACCTTTATTTTTATTTTGACTTGTTCTGAAACAATGTACATGTTTGGAATATTATTAGGACAAGAAATGGTTCAAATGACATATCTTGTTAGCCATAGGGTGTGCATCAGACCTTATTTAATTTTTTTAATCTCAAGAAATATGTAGGGCAGTGATCCACACTGTGACCATGATGAGTTTAAAAGTAGAAAAGAGCTTCCATTGACCTTTAAAAAAAATTCCTTACACTGGGGAAAGGAATTTGGAATTAATCAAAACCTGTAAGGATCAATAACCCATGCACAACTGTTTAAACAGCGATAAAAATAAAATTAGCAGTAATGTAGGGCATGTATCATAAAATTGTTTTATTGTTTAATGAAAACACAAAACAGGCATTCAGAAATTGGTCCCCATAGCAATGTACAAACTGTAATCTGAGCCACAATGTCCAGCTATGCAGAGCACCAGTCCTACCTGCATATTGTGCATCGTTTCACGCAGCTGATCCAGCTGATGGGCAGAGTTTAGGGCTTCCAAACGAATGTCAGTCAGTTTCATTTCTTTTTCCCATAGCTCTGAGCGTAATTCTGAAACCTCCTTTTTCTCAGGTTCTTCTTCATTGGCCTGGAAAAGTCTGCGTAGGGAATGAAAAGCCATTAAAACAGAGGATAAAAGACAACTACATGCAGAGAATTAATGCTATGTCAAAGTTAATCTAATCCGCTTCTTCTAATCTTCCCAAATACCAAACTGCCCACACAGGCCTTTCTCTTCTGTGTCCAGTACAGTTGGAGGCTGGACTTACTCAGTGCTATCAATGCCTACAGAAGAAGAGTTAGAAGATTTGATGGAAGGAGAGGCGGTTTCCATGGATCCATGCTGTAGTTTTGGAGATGATGGTGCTGAAGAATCAGGGGTGGCAATTTCCTCTATATCAGAATAGGAGGATGCAGATTTTGGACCCTTTTTGATGCTGAAAGCTTTGTTGAAAGAACTCCTTAACTGAAGAGGAAAATACAGACATAGAAAAGGTTAGAAAAGCTCATCCAAAGTCTCCATTAAGTCAAGAAAATTCCTCTCAAGTCATTTTGAATACTTTTCAGGACATTTGATTCTTTTTTAAAAAACAAAACAAGAACATCTCATATATCATATTCCAGACAATATGTTTCTAACATTAGCATTAAATAAGCCAATGGCTTTTAAAAGAATTTATACTCTTTCAGAAACAGATTACTACATTTAATTAATGACTATTTAAGATACAGATTAATGTACATTCCATCCAGAAGCATGCACTGATTGAAAAAAAAATCCATTTTTTCCAAACATCTTTAAAGAATAGGAATGCCAGCATAAAAAAGGTGATTGAAGTATCTATGATTTGTGTTCAGTGAATCTACCAGCCAGTAGACCTAAGAGAATTCAGCAGCAATACTGGCTGGTTTCAAGCAAGCCAATGTAAATAAGTTAGGCCAGGGAGTGGGGGCCATGAAAGTCCTTCTGACAAAAGTAGGCTTGCTCTCTTCACCTCATAGCATGTGAAATGCCTCAAGCTGAGTCAGCTGCTGGCAAGGAAATGAAATTATTCTAAATGTCACTATTATTATCTCACCATGAAAAGAACCAGACTGCTTGCATGATTGGAAACCATAAATCTGAGTCCTTGGGGGAAGCTAAATATATAAACCCTGTTTGTTTGAAAGAAAGTTTGCTTGAAAGAAACACAGCCCAGCATGACCTGGGGGTTCCAAAGCAATAATGTATCTGTTGCAAGTTAGGAAAGATGCAGATATGTGGTGGGTCCTCCTCCCTCCCCCCAGCAGCTAGTATAGTATAAATAAATAACCTTATCCTGCATACTAATAAAGGAAACCACATTCAGACATGTCTATGACTGAGACTTGGACATGTCTGAATATGCACTAGAGTCCATAATCAGCAACAACAATGGCACAAATCAACTGAGATTTTACATATAACTGCTACCATTATCATGTATGTCTAATGTATCAGAAGGAGATTAATTCTGGAATTCTAGCAACAAGAATTCTTATCTCTAATGGGAAGCAAGTGAGGGCAGGGTTCCATTTGTGTATTAAAAGGTGAAGAGAATGACATTTAGACAACAGGTTTGTAATCTAATTATAATCCACTACCACTATCTCTTTATGGAAACTTGGATTCTTAGGAGTAGACAAGACTTGTGTCACGAGAATTGATGCTTTCCCTGTGGCTGTTTAGGAAGGGAACTTGGTTAGGTTACAAGTTTATTAGAAACATGTCTATGGAGTTTTTCAGTCATCCAGGTCACGGTTGTCCCAAAGGTGCTTTTTCACGAGGCAACTGGACTTTCTTTTTTTCTCTTTGAAGACATTTTGCTGATTCAGCAGTCTATCTGCATTTAAAAGACAAAGGCCACTCTTTCGAAGATAGCAAAGTCCACATTTTGGACACAGAGGACCACTGGTTTGAAAGAGGGGTCAAAGAGGCCATCTATGTCAAACCTGAACAGCCTTCTCTCAACAGAGGGGGAGGAAAATGACCATCATCTACAAAGAGTACAGAGAAGAGCAACAAAGATGATTAGGGGACTGGAGACTAAAGCATATAAGGAAAGGCTGCTGGAATTAGGTATGTCTAGTTTAATGAAGAGAAGGACGAGGGGGGACATGATAACAGTGTTCCAATATCTCAGAGGCTGCCACAAAGAAGAGGGAGTCAAGCTATTTTCTAAGGCACCTGAAGGCAGGACAAGAAGCAACGGGTGGAAACTAATCAAGGAGAGAAGCAACCTAGAACTAAGGAGAAACTTCCTGACAGTTAGAACAATTAACCAGTGGAACAACCTGCCTCCAGAAGTGGTGAATGCTCCAATACTGGAAGTTTTTAAGAAGAGACTGGACAGTCATTTGTCTGAAATGGTATAGGGTTTCCTGCCTGAGCAGGGGGTTGGACTAGACGACCTCCAATGTCCCTTCCAACTTTATTATTATTATATTATTATCTATCTTCAGTCTACAACACAGTCCTTTCAACAGTTCCACTGTTTGCATTACTCAGGTGACCCTGATGACATAGATAAGCCTCCAGGTGGCATCAACAACTCTTTAAAAGAATGCAAATGACCAGCTGTCTGCAAGGAATACAAACCCTTCCATTCCCCACCATCCAGTCAGAGCTGAAGAAACTTCTTGAATGAGAAGCAAAATATTTTCAAAGAGAAAAAAAAAGGTCCAGTTGCCTCGTGAAAAAGTACCTTTGGGATATTGTAAACATGCCATAATTGATTCCTTGGATTCCATGATTGCTTTTTTCAAAGCAGAAGAAAAAGATACTGAGGAAAGTCTGAGCATTCAAAAGGTTCTAGTAGTAGTCATCATATTTCAGTGAATCTAGTCATTGCTTGGGAACTTTTTGTATATCTATAAGTCTATCACAGGCAAAAAATGAAATATAAATATAAATTTAAAATATTTATCTTAGGAATAAAGGAACAAGAGGGAGACAGGAGGGAGACAGATTAGAATTCATGCATTTCTTCTTCTCACCATGACAGGCAAAGAAGTCATTGTACTGATAACATGCACTCTATTTGTCACACATTCAGATATTATTCTATTATTAAATTACATTGTTAAGAGCACCCTTTCATTCCTGTCTTAGTCAGAGAAGGATTAGGAGGTAGGAATAATCAGATTCCACCTGTAAGACGATTTTGCAGTATAGCTGATCATGTCAAGGATAACCTGCAGTATTTGTAAAATGCCACATTTTCTAAGCTAACTGAGTGTGAATAGACTCTTGTGATGCTTATAAATTTATCCGCTTATAAAGCACTATCCTCCTGGATATTATACATTTGGAATTTAAATATGCTCCAACAGTCAATTCTACATCCCTATCTTTCTTGAATTCTTATACTGATTTATTACATTTAAAAATAAGGCTAGGTTGTTTCCTTTGTCTTAGACTGTATAAGCCCTTTCTAGTTTTAACGGAAAAATATTCATCAGAACAGGGAACTAAAAGATGAGTATATTCATCATACTCATACATCCAGAGCCTTGCTATTAAAAGACCAAAGAAGCAGACTGTTCTTTCCAAAGTAATGATTCAATCATTGTAAAATAAGAAAATAGTTGTATGCTTTGCTCGCGAGAAGACTAAATAATGCATGACTTTAATCATGCTCAGGCAGAGCATGCAACATGCAGGCATACACACACTCACACAGACACAAAACAAGCATCGATTCACATGTATATTGAGACAGTAGCAGGAGGAACAGCCACTGTAATGGGTGAAGATAGCACTGTAATGGAAAATAGGGTTTACTATAATTATCATACTTCTAATCTGCCCATTAACCCAATTCTTTGGGCAGATCATAGAAATGCCATTTTTCTCCCTCCAGCCAGTCTCTGAAGCAAAAGGAGAAGAAAACTACCTCAGTGAATTGTCCTCTTGTTTAGCTTCAAATGGCAGTTACTAGTATCTAGGACTTGGAATGGGGCAACTCATCATAGCTAACTTGCCATGGCCAAAAGGCCATAGTTAACTTGCCACAGCCAATTCATCACAGGACAACTCACCATGGCCAATTCACCACGTGACAACTCGCTGTGGAACAATTCAACAATTCAATTTAATTATTTAAAATAATTAAAAAATATTTTAATTTTTGTCAGTCACATTTCATTTTGTCCCTCCTCTGGCATCCTTTCTTTAATGATTATATTCCATCATTTCTTCAATATTATTGTAACTCTTGTTCTATAGCAAATTGTCTTGCAATGAATTGGCCATGGCAAGCTGTCCCGCAGTGAGTTGGCTGTGGCAAGTTGGCCATGGTGAGATGTCTTAGATCCTCTAAGATTTGCATTTTGTTCATTTCAGCCTGCTGCAAGCTGTGAATGCTTGAAATCCTGCCTGGATATTCCACAAACAAGACCTGACCTTGCTAGTAACACAATGGGTCTGTTTCCAAAATGGAAGGTCACTTAGGGAGGTAGACATTGCCTGGCAGAAACACTCCTGATGAGGTCTGCCCACACAGAAATAAAGAAAATGTCATGAGTTTTTGAATCTTGTTTTTGGATTAGTAAAACTAAGTAAGCCTAGATATCAAGACACCCAAACAAAACTAAGACTGAATATGAAAAGTATGATCAAATGACTTTGTTATTATTTATTTAAACAGCTTTACTTGTATCCTTAAAAAAAAGTTCTTAATAACTTATCAGAAAATTCACATGGTGATATTATGGCTCAAGTGTAATACAATCATTTTTATATTGGGAATGTTTCCTTAACATAAGAGGAATTGTTTAACTTGTACACACACACTCTCTCTCTCTCTCTCTTCATCTATCTGTAGAACTATTGCTAATGATGAAAAAGGAAGATACTTACATCCATTCGTTTAAATATACTTCCTTTTCTTATGATAACTATAGCATGCATCTACATACCTTAAGATTGGAACACAGTCTTTTAAAACCAACTATAAATGGGAAGTGATTAAAAATACTAGTTTATGAAAAGCACAATGTTTGCCAGAGTGAATTAGGGCAGATTCAAGATTATATTATCAACAGATATGAAACTTTCCCCCCAATCCCAGTGCAGTGCCTCTTACAATATGACTTGGCAGTGCAAGTACATGAGCAAATGGGACGGTTAGTTTCACAAGTGTTGAGCTGTCCCATATACAATGGAGTGACCAATTAGAAGTAAAACATAAGGAAAGGACTGAGAAGAAAGTGGAAGGGAAGTTCAAATCTTACCTCATATACCTGAAAATAAAAAAGTGTTGTAGATCAGCATTGAAGGAAGAAAAGGGAAAAACAGTACAGCAAGACTTAAGCATGCATTCAGCTCAGAGCTCCCTGCCCAGAAGAAGCAGGGATGTTCAGCATACAGAGATAGAACAGACTCCTACTCCAGTCTTCCTAAAGGGAAGACTCACATACTGAGTAGAGAGCTGGGGGTATAGCTCTCCTTGGAACAGTGGGAAATACCAGAACTGTAAGGATAACATACAGGAAAAATAAGGACTCACATTAGAAGCACAAATAGTGACTTGTCATGCAAAAAAAAAAAAAAAAAAGTTGTGAAGAATTTAGTATAATAATTGCACATTATTCTCTATTTCAAAATGTTTCATTTCAATTACTCTTCTTTTTTTCTGTTTAAAGAGGAGCCTAATAACTGAGACTTTTCTGTTCTATATTTTGGCTCAAAACAAACTGTTGGAATGAGAACAAAAAAAATCAAATAATTAAAAGTAAGAGATGGAAGTGAGTGGGCAGGAAAAAAAAGGCATATTGAGTACCTTTTAGGTGCATGTGTTTGATTTAATAAAAATCCATAATGACATGGACGTCACTTCCCTTGATCTGCTAGGCCATCATAATTAAATATGATTGGCGTATACTTCATAGGCCATCGCTTAGAAGCCACCTGTAGCAAGCAATTTTGCATTTGAATTCAATAGCAAAATAATGCAAACTAAAATTCTGTAAGAAATATTTTCTCCAAGCAGGTATAGCTACTGCTATAGGTAAGAATCCTGGAATAACCGTGGTTGTCATTCTATTACCTATTCTGATAAAACACTACAGGATTTCATATTCATAAACTGTAGAAATAAACTTAATTCCCTTGGCTTCAATTCTATCTTGACCTACCCAGCTTTTCTTCTTCTTCTTCTTGGCATCTGCATCTTTGCCACTACCAATGCTAGAATGGCTGGTGATACTATTCAGGCTGGATATACTATCCGATGAGTTTTGCCTCTTGATTCGTAATTCTGGACAAGAAAAGGAAAAGAAAAGACCCATTCAGAATGTTCTTACAGACTTGAGTACTTTTGCATCATTGCATCCCTTCAGTTTTCAGGCTCAAACTGATAACTACATTAAGTATAAAAACACAAACATATATTAAATAGAAAAACAAGGAAGCATATTTTTAAAAATCCCCTTTCTCTTCTGTACAGTTTGTTTCCATGAATTTAATATTATCTTAGAAAGATTAGAATTCTGCATGAAAAGCAATCAGCTTATTTATTTAAAAGATACCAACTCAGAACAGGGAAGTGGAGAATATTAGGGAAAGAGATGTGTAAGTGCAATATACATTCAAAACCATGAATTGATTGCCTATATTTAGAGAAAGATGCATATTGCTTTCCCTGCTGCCTAGTAAGTTCGGGCATTGTCAGATGCTGATACACAAAAATATACACCAAATCTATCATGGAGAAGATGCAGATAAAAATATCCTCAGGGATCATGAGCACCAACTACTATCCTCACCTTTGGGTGTAATATCAGTTCCATTCAAGGCCCCTTGGATAACAGCCTGGGCTTCTGAATTCTTCTTCTTCAAGAAATCAATAGTTTCCCGCAAGTCCAACAACTCAGTGTCCTGAAAGACATTGTGTAATGTATTAATGCCTTGAGTTTTATTCTTTTACTAAGAATTCTTCTGAGTAATATTAGTAAAAAGCCATTTTTTCCTAATCCTTATATTCCAAACGGTACAAAGAAGCTGCATCTATCCAGCATTTTAATTTCTCAAAACCAGGGCTTTTTTTCTCATAGAACGCCCAGAACGGAGTTCCAGCACCTTTTTTGTATGGAACCTTGTAGGGTAGGCAAGGTGGATTGTATGACATGTGTGAGTTCCAGCACCTTTTTTTTTTCTTTGAAAAAAAGCACTGCTCAAAACAATGCCAGCCTAATATTTTTTTAAGGGAAGAATGGTTAACTTTCTGACAATAGTGCCCTAGTTTCTGAAGTAATATCTTTAAGTAAAATAGCTCATTAAGCATGGGGAAAGGATTACAATACCTATTGTACTTATTTTTGTGTCTTTTAAAGAAATAAAAATAACAATAACATGACTGGAGCAAAACCCCCATCAAAACAGAAAATGTTTACATCCTGTAGCCTGCCTAACCCTATTCTAAGAAACTGGGAAAAACTGAAAAGTATCTAGTATTAAATAAGCAAAGTTGGTTAATTTTCTTCTGTTTTATGTTAATTGCTCTGGAAGTATTTTAAGTCTGCACATTGATCCACCTGAGTTGTAAATTGTGTCATCAAATGGTAGTATCTGGATGACTTTGGTTAATCTTGAAAAAGCTATGCAGAGACACACCTAATTAGGACTTAGGGCTACAGATTAGACTGGAAATTGAAAAAACAAAACCCAGAAGACAATGGCAAATCACTTCCATATTGTGGCCCAAAATACAGTATAGATCATGGATACACAATTGCTAGGAGTCAAGTTTGACTCAAGGTAAATTTTACCTTTTTATATAGTAATTCACCCCATTGAAAAAGTATAAACTAGTATTTTAACAAATACCCAATACTGGAGAACAAATTATTATATAAACAAAGTTTTATGATCCAAGTCTCTAGACACAGAAGCGGATGTGGTTTTCTTTCCCATATTAGAAGTTTTTGCTTTCAGCTGAGCTTGGATCATATTGCCTAATATCAATTGACCAAGAGAACTAAATAATAATTATAATTTTCTGCTTTTTTCACCATCTACAGCCCTGTTCAAAAACCTGTTCTTGAACAGGAAAGCTAAAGTGACTGTTTGCTGCTCTCTTCTCTGATCTAATGACTCACCTTTTCTTCTGCAGTCTCAGCCAACTGCCGCAGACGGGATGTCATGTTTACCAGACTTTGTTCGAATGCTGCTACTAAATTAGCCTAGAAAGAAAAAGAGCCAATTTTAATCACAGCCCAATCAAAGTACATAAAATAACACCAAAGTCATGGTTTGACAAACTTTTTGCCAGTAGGAGAATGAAAATTAGTCCCAAGCTTCTGAACCTGTAACTAAGAGGGGTGAAAATGAGCTTTACTTCGATCAAAAGCTTTGCTAAATGGTAGGATTTGGTCTGACTCTTTCCATTATTATTCACCTCTCATATCTAGTTCTGAGCTGCAGAGAATATGTCAGGCAATGAATGTTGGCTTCCTTCAAAGATACTTCAGGTACTGGCTTCCAAGTGAGATCTAGGCAGGTTAGATGTCCCTATAAGCATCTGTTTGAGTAGGGACATCAGTGTGACAAAAATTGGTCATCAGGTGGCAAGTGCTGACTGATGAAATTTTCTCCCAGGAAAGAGAGATCAAGAGATCATCCATATGTGCTGTGGATAGCTCCTGTGCTCAAAACCACTATGCAGCCTCTACAGACACTTGACCTGCAAAAGCCTTAGTACTGTAAGCACTTCTGGGTGTATATTAATTTACAGCTTGAGAGAGAGAGAGATCTTCTGACCAACAGAAGAATAAAGACACTTGTTGAGTAGCCTTCTTTTTTGGAATATTGCATCCAATTTTGGTCACCATGATATAAAAAAAGATGTTGAGATTTTAGAAAGAGTGCAGAGAAGAATAACAAAGATGATTATGGGACTGGAAGAAGAACAGTTGCAGGAATTGGGTCTAGTCTAATGAAAAGAAAGATTAGGCGTGACATGATAGCAGTGTTCCAATATTCCAATATGCCATAAAGAAGAGGGATCAACCTATTTTCCAAAGCACCTGAAGGTAGAACAAGAAGCAATGGATGGAAACTAATCAAGGAGAGAACCAACCTAGAATTAAGAAGAAATTTCCTGACAGTTGGACAATTAATCGTTGGAATGACTTGCTTCCAGAAACTGTCGGTGTTCCAACACTGGAGATTTTTAAAAATGCATTGGAAAACCATTTGTCTAAAATGGTATAGGGTTTCCTTTTTGAACAGAGGGTTGGACTAGAAGACCTCCAAGGTCCCTTCCAACTCTGTTATTCTGTTAAAACATCTTAAAGGATTTTGGCTTAAAAACAAAAAGCTTAACAAGATCGTGATTTAAGAATGTTTCGAACATATAAAGAAGACAGCAATTTTAGAAAACAGAAGAATATTTTTTCTTTGATAAAAGTGCCTTTGAAAATAGTAAAATTAACTAGACAATCAGACTGAACCTTCATGGGAATGCTGATTGTTTATTATTAAGAAAAATAGGTACTTGGTAGATTTCATAAAATAAGAAGACAAAGGTAATAGGAGCCTTAGAGTGAGACTGTAGTTACAAAGAGCTAATTGGGACTAAAGTGTTAAAGACAGAGAAAAGCAAAATGGGAATATTATTTTCACCCTAGTAATTGACCTACTTTTACTTCTGGCCATAAATATCACAATGACAACCACAGGAAAAGAAGCAAAAACAGGAAAAAGGAGGGATTCATTACAACAACTTACAGATAACACCAGATTTATGGCAGAAAATGTTTCAGAATTTGGCAAGAGAATAACTGAAACAATTGCCAATAATTTGGATGCATTTAAAAAGGAAATGGAAGAAATATTTGCAGAGATAAAAAGGAATATGAAAGATGAAGTTCAGAAGATTGAAGAATCTGTAGGACAATTGACTGTAGATGTAAAACAAATTAATGATAAAATGGAAATTGTGGAAAGTTAAGACAGAAGTTATAGAAGTAGGGGAAAGATCTGGATAACTTGGGATTACTGGAACTGTTTAAAATTAGAGCAATTCCAGAAGACCATAGGAAAGATATCAAAGAATATTTCCAGGATCACCTTCCAGAAAGTGGTGGAATGAATATAATCCAACATTCCAAAAAGTTTCAAAGGTGGAAGAATAAAAGGCCAAGAGAGGGTGCTGTTGCTACATGGCAACACAAAAGCTTAAAGTCCTCTCTAATGCTCAGTGATAATTTATTGTGGTTGTGCAGCAATACAATCCTGTTAAAACTCCGGACTACATGACATGTTTATTCAGAACAGCTAAGCTTTGCTGGGATGCCCAGCAAAGTATTTCTTTTACCTTGCCTAAATTACTTGTGAATACAATAGGTTGGTAGGTCGATAGGTAGGTTGGTAGGTAAGTACTGTATATAATTGGTTAGTCTTGAAAATTAAAACAGCATTTAGACTCCATGGAATGAGGGCACATTATGCTACTGCACCAATTTGGCTACTCACATTGGCTGAGAGCTGGGATGTCAGTGTGGCTACTTTCTCTTGGGATGACTCCAGTTCACGGCGCAGTTTGCGGATTTGCTGCAGGAGAAAGAGAGAAAAGGCAGGAAAGTTGGGAAGCAGGAGGATTGCTGGCTCTCCACCAAAGGTCAAGAGCAGAATAGCAGTGGGAAGTAAAGTGAGGGTCTTACTGTACCTCTGACTGCATCCTCTCCTCAGCCTGGCAGCACATAATGGGGTAGAGGAGAGACAGAGAGGCAGGCAGTTAGGGTGAAAGTAGTAGAGGCATTCCCAGGCAACACAAGTGACCAGCCATGCAAAGAACCCAGCATAAGCACAGACATTTTTCTATTTTGTTGTTATGTCATTTCTCCACCTCCTCTTCTCATTATACCTTATAATACTACAAAGTATAGCGCTATTCAATGCTACTATTCCCAATGATGACAAATGCCAAACTCAGTCAACTTTAACTACACTTTCTCTTGGAAAGACTACAGCTAGAAATCACCCTTAGAGAAGGGGGAAATACAGAGAAAGTGAAAGATGGGACAGAATATATGTGAAGGGAGCACAGCTTACTGAGGAATAAGTTGAGGAAGCACTGGAAGCCAGGGACAGCACAGATCCATGAACTGTAATAAAGAGAGAAAGAGTGAGACTTGTCACAAAGTTTCTTTGGCTGCCTATCTAATGGAGTATGATTGATCACAAAGTGATCCAGTAGGAGTAGCATGGATGGAAGGTAGGATGGCAGTTCGGGGGGGGGGAGGTTATATGTGTAGAAAATAGTGGGTCAACAACATTAAGAGTTCATATGATGGCTAATATGGGAAATCTGATCAGAAAACTTCAGAGGCAGCAATTATTATTATTATTTTGTTTCTGAATGCTTGACTACAAAATTTCCTAGAGCAAACAAAAATTTCTGATGAAAACCTTATTTTTTTGTGTTTCATGCTTGTTTTTAGAGTAGGAGTTTTCACTTAAATCAAGATATAAATGCCAAAGTATAGTTGCCAAAGTAGAAGTTATGCTTTTCATGCAACTACAGAACTAGAGATTCAAAACCACACTGAAATCCAGATGGTATAGACCAGGGGCAGGCAACCCAAAACACTCAAAGAGCCACTTGGACCCGTTTCCCACCAAAAACAAAACACCGGGAGCCGCAAAATCCTTTTGATATCTAAAATTAAGATAACACTGCATATATCCTTTTTTACCTTTATTATAGGTGTGTGTGTGTGTTTGTGTGTGTGTGTATGTATGTATATATATATATATGTATATATTTGTTTTCTGACCTACATATGTATGTGTGTGTGTGTGTGTGTGTGTGTGTGTATACACACGCACACGCACACGCACATTAAAAATAAAAATATGACTTTTGGGAATATCCATACTATTAAAACAATGATCACCAAGAGAATGCTTTAAGAGAATAAAATTACATACACACAAAGGTAAAAAAAGGATATTTGCAGTGTTATCTTCATTTTAGATGTCAAAAGGGTCTCTCTCTCTCCCTCCCTCCCTCTCTATCTGCCCTTGGTCTGCCACTCCTCTTCCCCCACTCTCTTTCTTTCTCTCTCTCTCACTCCCTCTCTCTTCCCCCCCCTCCTATCTGCTGCTCACCTGGCAAGCTTCAAGCTGTTGTCCAACAACTCAGGGGTAGGCAACCTCGTCTCTTTTATGACTCATGGACTTCAACTCCCAGAATTCCTGAGTCAGCCTAACTGGGCTAGCTAGCTCTCTCCTGCCCTTCCTGCTTCCTGCTTCCTGCAGAGACGCAGCAAAGGGAGGAGCTCCGCCCAGTAAGTTTTTCAGATCCTCGGAGAACACTGTACGCACACACACACACTCTCTCTCTCTCTCTCTCTCTCTCTCTCTCTCTCTCTCTCTCTCTCTCTCTCTCTCTCTCTCTCTCTCTCTCTCTCTCTCTCTCTCTCTCTCAGTGAGAGAGAGAGTGAGAGAGAGAAAAGCAGGGAAGCGCAATTGCCTCTCTCTGTCTCTGTCTCTCTCTGCAAAGGCAGAGGAGGCTGGGAGCCACAAGGGAAGGCTCAAAGAGCCGCATGCGGCTCCGGAGCCGCAGGTTGCCGACCTGTGGTATAGACAATCCCCGTTGCAACCTGTGTAAATTGGTACTTGTTGGCAGTGTGCTTTTCTTTGCAGCAGGGGTCCCCAAAACCTGGGCCATGGCCCACTACCAGGCCGTGGCTTATTTGGAACAGGCCGCATGAGGGTTGTTTGTGCGAGCGATGGGCCATTGTGCATGCACATGTGCACAGCTTATCTTGCGCAAGTCAAACTGTGTACACATGTGTGCCGGCCTGCCACTCACGGAAGTCGAGCTTTGTGGCTTGGCAGCCCAGCTGGGGAGAGCAAGAAAGGAACCGGCCTTGCGAGTGTTGGGCTGGCACACATGAGCAGCTCATGCATGCGCATGTGTGCCAGCCCAACACTCGCAAGGCCGGTTCCTTTCTCGCTCTCCCCAGCTGGACTGCCAAGCCACAAAGGTCGGGGACCGCTGCTTTATAGTAAAGTGTTCTGGACAATTTGGAAGTGCTACCACATTCCATTTAAAAATATGCCTTAAAAAGGGTGAAGAACCAGTAATAAATCTAGAAACCAGCTGTGGCTTATGCAAGGCTGACATAACTATGATTCCTACCAAATCCTAGTTGATGATAGTGGACATGCATGCATAAATAAAAAATCAGGTGATCAGATTATTTTAATCCCTTACTATATTTTGCTGCCCCATAAACAAAATAATAATAATAACCATTCGCTGCACTGCCACCTGCCAGGACAGCTTGTACTGTTGAGAAGTTCTGATATACAGAATTATTAGAACTGTATCCTTGCATCATTATTATGGAGAAGACTCTTATCCTCCTAGCTGGGCGAAGGACTCTCACCATCATCCACAGGGTCGCGGAAGGAGCCTGAGCGGATCATGCCCTTGGGTCGGTCTGCCAAGGAGAGGGTGCTGCCCATGGGGGAGGCGTTGTAGAGCTCGAAGGTGGAGTCCTGAGTGGGAATGCTGTTAGAACGGGCGATCCTTGGGGTGTTGGCTGCTGTGGGACTCACTGCAGGAGAAGGGAGCAGGGAAAAGAGCAGGGAGTCAGAGCAGCTCAAAGCTAGGGATGGGGTCTAGGAAGCAAGGAGCACTATATATGGGGCTAGCAGCCAGGATCAAGGTGAGGAAAGATAAGGAGAAATTAAATGTGCATCACACCTTGCACAAGATCCTTTATCTGCACCTGTATAGTCGCATCAGTTTGACTAGTTTGACTTGGGCTGTTATGGTGATTTGGGAGAATATTTGACTCTCATGTCTGTTTAAATGTGAAATATTTTTCACTGACTAAAGCCCACTGACGATAGTACAGACTAATCAATACTTGTTAATCAATTCCCATTTAAAAGACTTTAAATTCATTTCATCAACAATAAAATTGCAAAGGTAAAAAATAAACTGTATTTTTGTATTAAACTGGAGAGACAAAGAAGATGCAACAATAAATAATATATGTACAAAGGAACGTAAGCCTATTATGTAGAATATTTTATTATCATTCTTTAAATTTTATTATGTTTATCCCTAATTGGAGAACTGAATTTGCTCAAATTTCACAGGGGGTTGATTGCTTTTCATTGCACATAAGAGGTAAAATAGACTTGTACTATAACTGTCTATTTAATTTATTTTCATATTTATCTCTAATGAAAAATACCTGTACTTTTCAGTTTTGTATTTTTTTTCTTTTATTCAACATCCTCACCCCCATTCCCAAGAAAGTCAAGCAGAGCTCTAAAAAACAGATGCTTAAAACAATACCAAAGAATTCTACATGTGAAGCAAGTATGCTGGGTCAGATTCTGGGCTCCTGGTTTAAGCTAGGAAAAGCTCTGCATGCTGACTAAGCAAACCTGACATCAAGCCCATTGATTTATTTAGATATATTTTATCCTGCTCCTATTTTTTTAATAAATAACTCAAGGTGGTGAACATACCTAATACTCCTTCCTCCTCCAATTTTCCACACAACAATTATCTTGTTATTAAACACATTTATATGGTTGTCCAACTCATATGCTGTGACTTTGGCTGGCTTACAATATTATTCCATATTCTTAGCTGCTTGTGTGCTCTCAGCAATCCAGTAGGCATAAACTAAAGAAACCATGATCTTTAATCTATAACAGAGAACAGAGAACCAGTTGGCATAGTGGTTAAAGTACCAGGCTGGAAACCAGGAGACTGTGAGTCCCAGAAAATGGGTTGTGTTGGTGTAATAGGTTGAATAGTCAGATATAAAAAAATGTCTGATTTAAATTTAGTTTAGTCACATGGGGGAGCTTCCAAGAGCTTGCTTCAAAAAAAGCAGCTTTACGTCCAAAGTGTCAATGTTTCCTATGGGCTACAACGTCAGAGTTAATTCTGGATGGGCAAGTTAAAATTCCTTGCAGCCTATCACATTGCAATTTGTAAAGTTTTAATCATGTTTTCCATATTGCATTTGATGCCCAGAGCCTCAAAGCAAAGTAGATGTGATATTTATTTTGCTGCTTACCTCTTCCTCACCTAACATCTCATTCTGACACAAACACACCAATAGTTCAAGTCCCACTTTAGCCATAAAAGTCAGCTGGGTGAATTTGGGCCAGTCACTCACTCTCTCAACCCAACCAACCTATTTGATTGTTGTTGTGGGGAAAATAGAAGGAGGAAGGTGTGTTGGATATGTTCACCACCTTGAGTTATTTGTAAAAATAATAAGGGCAGGATACAAATAAAAAAAATCAAACCTTTTGTTTAACCTGGATTAAATTACTATTACAAGTAGTCCTCACTTTATGAGGTTGCCAAGTCCAATGTCATGTGACTTATGCTGACTACTGACTTATGATGCTAACAGTATTGCAATTGTTAGTTGTGAAGTCATGTGATCACCATTTGTGACCTCCTGTTAGCTTTCCAACTGACATTGCTTATCAGAAACTGACAGTGAAGATCGTGAATGGCAATCATGTGCCCATGGGATGCTGTGGCCATCAAAATTGCAAGCCAGTTGCCAACACTGGAATCATGATCACATGACTGCTGGGTTGCTACAACTATGAAAACTGGTTGTATGTCTCCTTGTTCAGCACCATTGTTACTTCAAATAGTTGCTGAACGAGTGGTTGTTAAACAAAGACTGCATTTTTAAAAGCATTTTATTATTGCTGCTTTTCTCCCTTACTTGTAAATTTACTACTGCAAATGAAATCCTACTTAATCACTAAAAATTCAAGGGGATGCTCATTACTATTTTTTCTGGAAATTAAAAGGTAAGCTCAGGCTTGCTCAATAACCCGTGTAGCAAACTGGCTTTGGGAAATTACAGAAATATAGTCCTTCTACACCATCAGGACTACAGGAGGAAAGCGTTGCAGAAGTCTCCGTATGAAGTTTCACCTTAATCATTGTCTTGTCCAATTTCCATAGGCTATTCAAACTATCTCTAAAACATCTTACAACATGTTTTTTTTATATGCGGCTATTTTTGGATTATGAGTAGGTTAGAAAGGTGCCAGAAAAAAGAAAATTAAGGAATAGAATTTGAAAAATGGCATAGCTTCTGTTGGATTATACTGATTTAGAACAATTGACCTTTTCCTTTTCCCTTTTCCTTTTCTAAAAAAAGCAAAAGGAAAGGCAACTAACCAATATTGGTGAGTGGAGTTTTCCCAGCCAGTGGTATGGAGAGAGCAGGAGGAGAAGGCAGTTCAGAGGCATCATCCGATTCTTGCATTCCTCCAATTGTATGTGAGTGTCGCCTCTCCTTGGTCTCTTCTTGGGGCTGGATTTGATACCTGCCAAAACCAAGAGATAGAGAGAGGCAGTCAGTTTAACATAATTAATTTAGCCAGTTTCTATTGCATTAGGCAGGGATATTAAGATACTTTTTACAATTCTCTTCTTACAGATTTATTCATTTATTGCATTTCTATACCATCTTTCTCATTTAAGTCACTCAGGGCGGTTTACAATTAAAAAATTAAAAATTAATTAAAAATTAAATTAAAATCACTGCTCTATCTTTATGGGGAATTATTAGAATCTAATGGTGTGGTTTTTATATTCAAAGAAATCAGTTTAAAAGAATAGACTGTGATCTAAAATTATAAATTATAATTGACTACAGTTGCTCAGGGAGAATCTAATAGGTCCTAATTCTAGAATTATGCGAAGGAGGCATGGTTCACGGGAAGATAATAAGCTATTTGGTGTCTTCTTATGGATGCTGGATATGTCATCATCATTATGCAAGACATTATTTTCAAAGGAAATCAATGAAAAGAGATAAATCAAGACTAGAGTTATAATATTTATCAATACAATGATGTTGAAGTAAGCCATCAAAGGACTAGATTGCAGAGCATATAATTATTCTAGTATAGATTTGAACTCAATAACAGAAATAAGTGTTTCATATTGCATTGTACTTGTAAACTGAAATTTTAACTTTTTAAAAAAGTGTTAATCATTCACTTTAACATTTTTTTAAAAAAAACTATTTTAATAAAGCAATTACATTTCAATTGTGGCTTTCAGAAAAATAACAAGGACATATGGTGAGAGAAATAATCAGAATCGATCCGCTGAAATCAATGAGAGTTGTTAATCATATCTAAGTTGATTTGAATGCATCTATTCTGACAGTTTGATGTAATCTATATTGGAATTACAGTTGGAATTGCTATATCACATATGATCAAGAACAGAGTCAAGAAGTCAAGGCTGTAACCAAACCTCTAGTATTATATAATTTGAACAGAAAAAAGGTGAAGTATAATTATAAATTATCTTCGTGAATTGATTTGCTATGGCCTTCTGACTTTGCAATGTCTATAGAATCTCTTGTTTGCTGCTATAAGTAATGACTATGCAACTGGCACACAGTTATACAGCACTGGCATGAGATAAACTCACACTTTCTTTGATCTTTTTTCACTATCATAAGTACAGGAACTTAGACATTTTTCACCCTCCACTGATAATATTAAATAATAGGTAACACAAAGAACAATTACCTCAGTCCCTTCTTGGGTAACGTATTCCGGTCACGGTTAGAGCTGCAGGAAGAAAAATGAGCAGTAGTGCTTGTTCATTATTTGCTTGAATCCAGCTGTGGCTCCTGATAAGCAATAAACTGATCGTGAATTTTGGGGAATAGACCCAATCAGGCTTCACACAAGCCCAGACTCTGTATTTGCACTATCTGAGCCACTGCAACTTTGCCATGTATGCAAACTAAAGAATTATAAACTAAAAAATATGGTGAGTTTTAAAGGGTTTGTTCCTGCATTGGAATGCTATAATCCTTTTTTCTATCTTTTCATCTCATTTTTAAATTAGATTAAAGGTAAAAACTCCCATGAATTGAATCTGGTGAGATATGCAAATCAAATACATCCTTGTAATTTGTTTGTCTATATAGAAATGATTTGCACTTGTTTCTTACAGGAATTTTTTTTTTACTTTCACATCTAGTTTAAAGCTTTGGTTAGTATTCCTCAATCTATGACTGGTTGTTTAATGACAGTTTGAAGTTATGATGGCTTGGAAAGAATGCTTTACACTTCGTAAAACATTTCTGGCCATCATAAAATAGTGCATCACTCCAGTTCCAATCAGATGATCATGATCTGGGGACTTAGTAATCTATTTATAGGATACTTTGCCAATTGCCCTGCAATCACGTAATCCTATTTGCAATCTTCTCTGCCAGCTTCTCCAGAAAGTCAGTAGGGAAGCTGGGGGTTGCAGACTACTGCCACCGGCCAAAGGTTTCTCCTCCCCTCCATGCACAGAGAGGATGGACTGAGAAATTCTTTGTTGGGCTGCAGAAACAAAGTTTGAATCTTCAGAATCCCAGTTTGAGTTACCTTCCTCACATGGAGGAGAGAGGAACTCCTGCACAATGCTGGAGAGATGAAGATGTGACCTTTGTGATCTCTATCTCATCTCTCCATTTCAGTGCATAAAGTCCCTTCCATGCAAAGAGAAAAGCTGCCCGCCCTCCTTTGGAGGAAGCTCTTTTATTCTTCCAATTAACGACCTACATAGTCGCTCAATGACTGCAACTGGGAGAGCTGAAATGCAGTGACTGAGCAAAGCAATCATATAGGTTCTGTCTTAACAATCACTTTGTTCTATGACTGAGATTCCAGCCCCAATTGTGATCATAAGTTGAGGACTACCTGTAGCCTCTCATCCACGTACTATTCAGGTCTGATCTTGTTTCACTTTTAAAGATTAACCAAGATTGTGTAGGTGGTGCCACCTACATATTACCTTATCTATTTTTATTTGTATGCAATCTTTATTATTTTTATAAATAACTTCAAGGTGGTGAACACATCCAACACACCTTCCTCCTCCAATTCACCCACACAACAACCCTCTGATTAGGGCTGAGAGTGACTGGCCAAAAATCACCCAGATGGCTTTCATGGCTAAGGTGGGACTTAGAACTCATGGTCTCCTGCTTTTTGGTGCCTTATTGCAGAAATATAATTGAAAATAATATGATAAGTTCTTTTACTACCGTGAAAAATATTTTCCCCATAGCATAGGTATCCCATTTCTCTTCCTCTACCTTTCCAGATGTGTAATTCTTGGGCTTCCAGTCCAGGCCATCTCATTGGACTCTTCCTCAGCAGCAACAGGAGGTGTAGAGGCAGTGGTAGGTGTAGCTGTGCTGCCTACAGAGAAAGCATTGTGCAGGTTCATAGGCATCTGTAAGGATTCCATGCTCCTGTGCAATCCTGAAAGCTTGGAGTACATGCGGGTTTCCTTGGGGATGCTGTAGCCCCCCATGAGCTCCAGGCCCTGGGAGAAGCTAGCAGAATTAATGTTAAGGACTGGAGCAGGGCTTGGTGTGAAGCATGATGTGAGATGGGTATTTACAGTAGCTGGGTGTGACTCTTGCAGTTTACCACTATGCATCTGATGGAGATCATTTGAAGAAGGGAGATCTAGACTATTAGAGTTCACCTTGTCCAAGTTTGCCAGAGAAGGGGCTTTTACATAGCTTTTGGCAGCTGACCTGCAAAAGAGGAGATCAGTATGAAGACAAATTTTGGTATAGCGTCTGATATTGCATGCCATGATCACTTCATGTATTATGAAAACATTATATCTAGCACAAGTACATTGAACATTTGCATATGATATAGAGAAAAACAACTTTAAGCTACATCAGCTCCCATATAAGAATCAAATGCATCAAATTCACTATCCTGTTGATTTGGGAATACTGGGATCATAGCATAGTTCAGTAACTGAAGAATGTTTCCTTTCCGGAGATATTCCCATTATCCCAAGTCATCCCAATGAATTGGGACTCAAACCAGATGCTGAGTAACACTTTTTTTAAAAAAAATTAAGAGTTCACACATAAGAATTCAAACTAATGAGCTCGAGAGCAATTTAGTTTTGAACATATAATCACACGAAAACCACAGAAACCTGCTTTTTCAATCAAGCCTTGGTTCATCTAACTTAATATTGTTATAATACTAATTGGCAAAAGCTTGCCAGAGTTTCAGGCAGGAATGTATTACACATTTTTAAAGATTCTGAGAAATTACATCTTACAATATTTGCTTGGCAATATATAAAATGAAATATGCACTAATTAATAGTATGGCCAGATACTCTAATAGCCATATCTGCAGTTTAAGAGATGCAGTGCTTGAACAGAAAGCAACAATTCTATTTTGCAAGGTTACTTAAAAATTGAAATGAAAGAAAGAATTAGTTGTGTACTTGAACTATAGAATGAAGAAATAGAATACTCTATTTTGGAGACTCAGTGGGTCCAGTTCTTAAAAAAATGTGACATATGCTTATGATTCACAATTGAAATTCATAAGCAAACAGTATTTCATGCTTATTAGACTTCTCAAAATGTCAAAATACCAAATAAGAAATATTTATCTTGTTTCTTTGTTGATGTCATGGCATTTATTAAATTTTACAATTTTTAAAAAAAACTTTTTAGTATTCCATAATCATACTACTTGCTGATATTCAGCTTGTAATCAATCAGAATTCCAAAATTCTTTTTATGTTTACCAAGCTAGATGTTCTGTCTATATAAATGCATTTGATTTTTTTCATAAATGAAAAATATCAGCATTATATTTCATTGTATTATTTTTAGTCCTACAGCGACCCTTATTGAGTTTGTTTAGAATTTTGTTTCTACATCAAGAATATTAAAACATAGTTTCTCAGTTTTGTATTACCTGCAAAGTTCCTCAAACTCTTTATACCAGTGATGGCGAACCTTTTAGAGACCGAGTGCCCAAACTGCAACCCAAAACCCACTTATGCATCATCGGGTGCCAGATGGGTGTGGCCCATTGGGTGAGTGTGGCCCATTGGGTGGGCGTGGCTGTGGTGGTAATGGCAAACTGGGTGGGACTAAAATGTTCAATCAATCAATTCCAACTTTGCAAGGTCTTTTTTTCCCGTGATAAGTTGAAATTGACTGATTGATTGAACCTTTTTTTTTTTTTTGCACATGGCAGCGGAGGCCTAAAGCCAAAAGGTTTTATAAAACCCAGCTGAAGGCCTAGGACTGGGGCGACGGCACGCGTGCCCACAGAGAGGGCTCTGAGTGTTGCCTCTGGCACCCGTGCCATAGGTTCGCCACCACTGCTTTATACAAATCGTTTATGTAAGTATTAAAAAGGACCAAACTCCACTGTCCTTCCCTTGGTATCTTAGTCCCTTTTCATGAAGAACAACTAATGAACAATCTTTGAAATACTTGTTCAGGGAATCTGTGGATCCACCTAGAAGACATGCCACCTAGCCCTTATTTATCAGCTTGCTTTATCAAAATGTCATATGTATTTTCTCTGATGCTTCATTCTAGTCATAACACTCCAGACTCCACAATTTTATCTACACAGCATTCTTAAATTAGAAAACAGACCAAATAAAGCACTGATCAAAATGACAGTTTTTTGCCAGTAACTAAACAACAAAATTAAGCTTGCCTCGTCTCCAATATGGACAGGAAAGAGTTATTGTGACTGGGAGACTATAAACTCATACTGTCCAAGAACGGAAGGAATTACTCACTTGTCTTCATATTTAAAATCCCCTTAAAATGGTTTAAAAGCATAAATAATAGCACAACTATAATTAATTGTAATCATGTAATTGCCCTGACATAAATAATTGTGAACTGAAGGATCTTATTGTTTCAAAACCACCATTCCTACCTGAGGGGTGTGGGTGGCAGCTCAGCCTCCTTTGCGGGGGTCTGGTGGTCACTTGGAGCTTTTGGGGTGCTTTCAGGGGAGCCAATGCTCTTGAGTGAGGCAGAGTCAGAGTCGAGGGCCACTGCTTTGGCTTTGGCCTTCTCCTTCTCCCTGTCGGTCTGATTCACTGGCCCTGGCGTGCTCCGACTTGCCCCTATTTTAGAGGGTTCCTTGAGGCGTGAAACAGAAATACCCCCCTTGGCACTGAGGAGGCTGGGATCAATGCTGCTGCTGACAGGACGTGGGCCACTTCGTCCACCAGTGACACTCATGGAGCTAGATTTGGCAGGGCGTGGCAGGCTCCGATACTGGATGTTGGTACGGGCCCCTGGCGCCATAAACCCAGGCTCCCCTGCATTGGAGACATCCAAGCTGGTTTTCCTGCCATTAACAGGTTTGACAGGGATACTAGAGTTCTTCTGGATCTTGCCAAGTGTAGCTGAACCACCAGCTTGCATCACTGTGGCAGTACCCGTTGCAGGAGGGGGTTTCTTGTTGTAACCAAAGGAACCAGCCGTGGTGGTTCGTGTAAGTCCAGAGGGAGGCTTCTTGGCATCTGAAAGCCGATCTCGGCCAGCATCAGAAGATGAGCGCTGCAGGCCAGCATTTTTCACAAACAGTTTGCTTTTGTCTGTTGCTTTTGCTTCAGGCTTACCTGAGAAAGGGAAGGACTGATCAGGAAACAACATTTGGAATAGATACAGGAAAAGGTATGCCTTTACACAGATCTTTGGATAAAAAAAAGAACTTATTTCTATCTTATTAGAAATCTTATTATTACATATTATACATACATACATACATATTGTACGTATGTTTGTGTCTGTCTGTCTATCTATCTATCTATCTATCTATCTATCTATCTATCTATCTATCTATCTATCTATCACACCTGTATTATTTTTATAAATAACTCAAGGTGGCAAACATATCCAACACACTTTCTCCTCCTATTTTGGGCTGAGAGAGTGTGACTGGCCCAATATCATCCAGCTGGCTTTCATGTCAGGGCCAAGGCGGAACTTGAACTCATGGTCTTTTGCTTTCTAGTCAGGTGACTTAACCACTAGATCAAACTTACCTTCAGGTTGAGTCAAATTTTGCCTATTGGCCTTCCCTCCAATAGATAGCCAAAATCTATTTCTGTCCCTTTCCATCCCCAAGCCCCATTCCACAAGATGAACCTAATCCATTCCCATAGTCATGGCAGGTCATCAAAAAATAAATTTCCTTATTGGAAACTTGTTGCCTTAAAATGCTGGTTGCAGTGTGATACAGCAATTCTCCAGGAATGTCAAGATATATTCTTATTTGTGTGTTTGCTAAGCTCCTTTCCTCTGGGTAGAGGATAAATAATTTACTCAAAACTGACATTTTGGGATTCCAGATATCATATAAGAGCTTGAAACACTCAGACAAAGAAGGTAGAGTGTAAGATTTTTCCAACAATGTCTTGTTGATAGTTCATCTCTTTATCTCCTATAAAAATCATAAATATTGTGTAAACATGTAGAGTATTCAGATATAAGCATATGTAATAGAAAGGAAAGGTTTTGTCATATTTGTATATAAGTATCAATTACTTAAGATTTAGTTTGGTGTAGTAGTTAAAACATCACTGAGAAACCATGAGGTCTACTCCTGCCATAGGCAAAAAGCCAGCTAGGTGATCTACAGCTAGTCACATTCTCTTTTTCCTAGGAAGGAGACAGTGCAAACCACTTCTGAAAAATCTTGCCAAGAAAACTGCAAGGACTTGTCCAGGCAGTCTCCAAGAACTGGACACATTTGAATGGGGAAAAAAATACTCAGATATAGTAATTGTTGCAATTGCAACATTTTTGCTCAGAATAGCTTTTCTCATTCTGATGCCATTCTGGATTTCAACTGCCCTAATCCCTCAGCCATAATACTCAGTTGCCATGCTGCTTGAAAGCTAATAGGAGATATACGGTTACGGAATATAATAAGAAGGTGAATTCCCAGGAAAAAGGGTATTTGAGAAAGAGGATGAAGACAGCCCTTCTCTAATAGTTTACAGACTATATTGTAAATGCAGATAATAAAGTGCTTAGTTTGGCAAGATTCTGTCTACAGGTGGGGCAAAAGAAGCAAGTTTGGAAGGATCTCCACATGTTAGTTTTGATTTGAGGCATGACTGAAACATCTGAAGTCTGAAATATCCAAAGAGCACCAAATTGGAGGTGGCTTAAAAATTTTTAAACTGGCTTAAAAATTCCTAAGAGTCATGACATGACTGAATATTTTACTAGGTACAACTGTAGATTCATTAAAATATTTCTGGCCTTATTAGTGTCCTAGAAATAGTCAGGCACTCCTGCTTGGACTCTGCAGACAAATGGGAAACAAATGGGAAACAAATAAAAAGTGTAACAATATAATTTCAATGATAATCTCACCTGCCACTTTAAGAGTCTGGGCTGTGTGAGTAATGGGAGAGGTCACTGCCACAGGTGGTGTCTTGCCCTTCTTCAAGGAGCCTGGTGGGCCCAAAGTAACAGGCTTTTTCAGCTCCCCACCTTTGGCAGGAGCTTCATCACAGCTTTCAGAACGTTCCCGTCGCCATTTGGAGGAACTGTGCTCTATTTTCAGGCTCCCGCTGTCATAATCCATCTTCTTCTGGGTCTTCTCCTCTGGTTCACCATACCAGTTCAGCCCACTCTCTGCCAATGACCGTTTCTCAGAATCTGTGCGCAGCTACAGGACAGAAAACACTATGAATGAGACATTTCAGCCTTTCCTTCTGGGATGCTCCCCAAGGTTCATCCGTCTGGTTCAGAAATATTGTGACCTGGTAACAAGTCATAAACCCTTGATCCTATATTTCTAAATAATTTTCTTCACAGTTGGCATGCCAAGGGATCGCCTGCATTTAAAACACATATTTCACTGCTCAGCTGCAGCCTTTATACTATCAAAGCCTCTAAAGCCTTTGGAAGCACCGATTCTGAAGAAGAGAGGTCTTCAGAATCAAAACACATAAGCCTCTCGTGTATTGAGAGAGAATTCAGAGCAAGCACTTGGTATTTGCCAATAATAATAATAATAATAATAATGATGATGATGATGGTGGTGGTGGTGGTGTTGGAAGGGACCTTGGAGGTCATCTAGTCCAACCCCCTGCTCAGGCAGGAAACCCTATACCATTTCAGACAAATGGCTGTCCAGTCTCTTTTTAAAAACTTCCAGTGTTGGAGCATTCACAGCTTTTGGAGGCAGGTTGTTCCACTGATTAATTGTTCTAACTGTCAGGAAATTTCTCCTTAGTTCTAGGTTGCTTCTCTCTTTGATTAGTTTCCATCCGTTGCTTCTTGTCCTGCCTTCAGGCGCTTTGGAGAATAGCTTGACTGCCTCTTCTTTGTGGCAGCCCCTGAGATATTGAAATACTGCTATCATGTCCCCCCTCGTCTTTCTCTTCATTAAACTAGACATACCCAATTCCATCAAACTTTCCTTATATGTTTTAGCCTCCAGTCCCCAAATCATCTTTGTTGCTCTTCTCTGTATTCTTTCTAAAGTCTCAATATCTTATTTATGTTCTTATCCATCAAAATAGGCAAAAAACCCCACATTTTAGATAAATATTGACAGAATAGTTCTGCTGGAGTCAGTGTGGCCTATATCATGTATGGTTATATTAGTCTTAATGATTTTAATCAAAATATTGTAACCGTAATTAGATTTAGATCCAATTTAGTATTTTAAGAAAGATTTAAAATTTTCCCCCAAAATTATATCACAACAATGGCAGCTGTCTATGTTAGCAGTAAAAAATAAAAAGTAAAAAAGTTAACATGCAAAAAAATATTTGAACTTGCAAATAATTTGTAAATAAGCCAGGGAAATGTGTAAACTGGGCAAAGAAAAAGGGGGAAATGATACTGAAGTTACAAAATGGAAATACTACAATAACAACAGATAATCTAAAGATGCAATACTAGAGTACTAATTAATACTACTTTAAATTATATAAAGGAGAAGAAATTCCTCTGGCAAAGGTTGGTGAATATTTGAAGAAACAAAATTTACCAAAGACAGAAACAATTAACAATTGACTCATTACAATAAGGAATTTTGTGAAGCTATAAAAAGGGCAAAATCGGAAAAGTGCATGGACCAGACAGTTTACCAACCTCTTATTATAAACATTTTGAAGATGAATCATTATAATTGTTGAAAAACATGATGAATTCTATTTTGCAAACTGGAAACATACCAGATAGTTGGATGTAGGCTAATACAGCATTAATACCTAAAGAAGTTCAAGACTTGACTTCACCAAAAATTATCACTTGATATCATTATTGAATAATGATTTTAAGTTATTTACAATGATTTTAAATGAAAGAATGAAGATGGTTTTATAGGACTTTATTCATGAAAATCAATATGGGTTTTTACCTAAAAGACAGCTAAGGGACAATTATTAGAAATACATTTGATATTTTAGAATACTTGGAACAACATAATGTTGCTTTTCAAAAATACTTTCAAAAGCCGCTCTGTGAGGCATATTGGTGGTTAAGAAGTTTGATAGATAGATAGATAGATAGATAGATAGATAGATAGATAGATAGATAGATAGATAGATAGATAGATAGATATTTTTGACCACCATAATTTTTGGTCTACATACCGCTATGGCAGAGTTCCTGCGGGAAGCCGTGGGGGTGGAAGGTAGGGAATTGAGTGAAGAACTAGCATTGAATTCTTCTGAACTGAGATTGTCTGAGGCATCACTGAGGCCACTACTGATGGAACTACTTTCATCCCAACTGGAAGCCAGAGAAAAGATAAATAATTAGCAAAATTTAGCAAAATTTATGTACTGCTACATAACCAAATGCATTCTTCCTCATTCAATAATGTCCCGGAAGAAAAACCAAGGAATATCAATTAAGTTGCAAAATAATAAATTGATTTGCAAACAGGATGTTTCATCCTACTTCCTGAAACAAAAGCAAAGATAAAATGATTGAACTATAACCATTTAGTTTAAATAAAATCACCCAGTATGAACCAAATCTTAGTAATTAGTCTGAAGAAAAAGTTGCTAAAGATATTGAATGTCCCAAGACAAAGAGCTCATGCTCTGGATCAACTGTTTAATCTGGTGCTTCCACGAATATTGGATTTCAGTTCCAGTAATTCCCAGCCGCCGTTGAGTTGGGATTATAGGAATTAGTCCAACACATCTGGAAGGCATGACACTGAAGAAGGCCATTCCAGACTATTTTATATATAGATTCACTGGACCTTAGCATTCCTTTACTAACATAGCTAAGGCAGGCCAAACAATGGTAAGAGGATTGCTAGTTCTCATTATTTCTACTGCTCATCTAGGAGGGGCAAAGATTATTCAAAATACCAACTCATGCATGACATGAACAGTTTTAGTGTTTTAGTCCTGAAGGTTAACACACACACATGTGTGTGTGTGTGTGTTTGTGTGTGTGTGTATGAACTAATAAGGTAAATTTAATCTGGTGTGATTAAATTGCAATAATTATCATTGCAATTTAATCACTAATGCGCACAGAAAACAGACAAATCCTATTTAAAAATGAGAAATGGCAAGTGGGAGGAAGATGATGAGGAATTGTTGCCAATCTTCCCACATGGGACAAGGAGTACACGAACACCCTGAACAGGAAGAAGCTTCTTTCCAGCTCAGAGAGGCTGACAGGAGCAGGTGCTTGGGGGAAGGAAAAGTGATGTGTCTGTTTGTTTATCTCACTAAAAGGCTTCATTCATCTCTTCTGGTGTTTTATACATTAAATTCCAAGATGACTAGCCCAGATGCATTCAAATAACTACCCATGTCTGAGCGTCTCTTTAAACAGACAAGCTTTCCAAACATCCCATGAGTCCTGTATGAAAAGAGCTAATTATGAAAGAGGTTAATTATTTGACTATCGATCAATATTTAACATACAATATAGAAAAAAAAACCAATCTGATCACATTAGGGAGCACACTTTTTATGTATGAATGAAACTATTACATGTCCAAATATCCTTACTAACAACTTTGAATTGCACTTCTCAGTCATTATGTTCAGCTCTCTGTTCAACCATTGAACAGATGGTTAATACTTAAGGGTGGGAGGATATTTTTAAATCAGGAGACAGTGCAAAGGTTTGTTTTCATTTTCATTTCACTTAGCAAACAACTTACAAACAGAACAACAGGGAAACAATCCCACCATTTACAAAGAGGAAGCATGTTGCAATGATCTTCCAGATGTTTTTGAAATGTATTGTCATATAACATGCTCAGTAAAGTTCACTAATTACCTTGATTATGGGAAAGAAAATTTACTGATTCAATTTTATTTTACAGTGAAATCTTGACTTAGTAGACATTAATGCAATGGACTTTGAATGCAATGGATGAGATTCTGATTATATTTGCATCATTTTATATCATGTGTCTGTTTCCATTACAATGCAAAAAGAATATCTTGATGCAAACAATATAGATTATGTCATTTGCATGACAACAATACAGATCTAAACTGTAATTAGTTATGCTTAGTTTTAGCTTCTTCCAATATGTGAAACATAGACTTTGGCTTATTTAACAAGCTTTGAAATAAAAGTATAGCTTAATGTAATCTGTTAACATAACTGCAGTGTATAAGCTATGGTTTTTAGCTAAATATTTTGTAAGAAATAGCCATTAACGCTTATTCAACAAAATATAGATAAAGTGACTATGCTTATGAACTCAACTTTTGATGTGGGAACTGCATGAAAATAGTGGTAGCTTGTCAAATTGGTGCATATCCCACTCTTACAAACTAATAACTACCATTTAATTTTAATGTATGCCAATTAGTGTACATTCAAAGTGACAATAAAGTTATTGTTCTGTTCTGTTCTGTTCTGTTCTACTCTATTCTATTCTCACCAAGATTCAGTCTTAAATGTGTTCAGTTAAGATATATGCTCTATCTTACATTGATTATTATTAGTGAATCAAATTTGAATTATACAGAATCATCACAAAAGATGTTTTGGATGTGATAAGGGCGGGGATACTTCTGTTGAGCTGTATTATGCCAATAAGGATAAAAGGATTAGTAGAGGTTTAACTCTTTTGCCCATAAAGATGAAGTCCTAGAATATCCCTGTAAAAATGGAGCCATTCTAGATTAATTTTACTTCCCTCTCTCCAATCACATAGTTGGTAGAAGATAGGAGAAAGAGGATAATTCTAATTCTATTGATAGAAATGCCGACACTGATCAACATTGGTAAAATATTGTTTTGCTTTAACAATTAAAAAAGGGCCAGACATATGGCAGCTTTGAAGCCATCAGGAATGGCCATTTCTGATTGACTAGGGCATCTGTGTGTTCAAAGTGCACAGCGCAATTTTTTCTGAGATAATAGGCAACTGGTTCAGCCGCATCACACAACACTACTTTGAAGCTCTAGGTCTGACAGAAATTCAGTACATAAAGAATTGCCCATAACTGACTGCATCTATGCCCTGGGGAAAGCTGTACCAGTAATTTGTAGTTCGCTTAGCTATTGCTATAAACATTGTGTTTTGAAATTTAAACAGACATATGCAACCATGGTTGACATAGAGGGAGGGAGAGAGTAGAAGTAAATTTTAACAATTCATGGACAGCAGAATAAAATATCAAACAAACCAATTTGGCTAAGAATTCAACCTTTCTCTTCACTCACAGATCCCAATTATACAGAACTAGTTTGTTTTCTATAATTCTTTCCAAGGATAACAAGAAAATTAGTCCAAGAGCAATTGGGGAATTGTCTATAAATATTTTGCTACAGAATTTGTCCTCCAGAAACATAACATGTGAGGGTGAGAGGATTAGCTGGAATAACATCTCCTTAACACGGACTTCTGCTTTATACAGAATAATAATAATAAAAAAGATTATCGTTCCATGGACCTTTCTGTGATTTTCTTGTTAGTTATCAGACTGTTCCTGCTTTTGTTTGCTGCCCTTTGTCTGACCATGTCCTGGAATGGTGTTTCAGCCAGGGAAGTTGGCACAACCCAATGTTTTGACATCTGATGCAAACTGTATCACCTGGATTAACATGCATATTATTATTTGGGAAGATTTCACACTTCCCCAAGGCTTCCTGTGCAAAAATATTATCAAACTGTGAATAAAACTGTCTAAATAAATTATGCCTAAAATTGAGTACAGCACTAGCTGTTTAGGTAGCCTTTAAATATAAACTGGTGTAGATTTTTTTAAAATCACAGATTTTAAATTGATCATATTTTATATAATGTTGTCAGCATCCATGAAATAAATGTTTATTCACATTGGAAGACATAAAAACCAGGACCTGAATAAAGCTTCACCTTTTAATCTTTGACTAAGCTGTCCAATTGTAGTTTAAAATATTCATGTTTATTTGCAAGGATTCATCCCTAGATGCTACTTTGACTCTCTTCCTCTGTCAACAAATAAGTCTTGTTCATGAATATGATGCAGTGAGTAAAAACAGCTGAGCAGTAGGGACTATTACCGAAGAGACAGACCAGCAACAGATTTAATTTACTTGCTCTTTAGGTTCTTTCATGCTTATAGACAAATGAAGTCAGTATTCTAATAAATATTCAGTGTAGAAAATCAGGGGTACATTCTGAGAATTAAACAATCTGTAGGCCTTCTTTGATTCAGATTCTCAAGCAAAAAAATCCTAGGGATATCATCTCTAACCAAAATAAGCCCTGAGGCATTTGTTCTGTAGCCCTTTAACACAGTGGTCCAAAGCCTCAGGTCTGGGAACAGTACCAGGCTGCAGCCCATTGAGAACCAGTCTGCGCAAGTGGCCCAGAAGTGCGCAAAGCTTCATTTGCGCATGTGCGGGAGCTAGGTTACGCATGCAAAACCATCCCCATCCTGTGCCATTGCTGCTGCTGGTCCATGTAGCAGTTGGGGGCTGCTGCTCTAACAGGTATCATTGCAAATTATCTGGGCAAATCTCAATTTTTAAAGCTTTATTCTCAGAGTTATAGCTCTAGCATAGAACGATTTAATATTGTATATCAAAGATTTTAACTTTTTTGCATTTATAATTTATGAAGTGACTTATCTATAAAATATTTTTGGGGAATAATTCTTTTTGATTACTTGAGTTTGAGTCAGCTGGGTGGTTCCATGCACTCTGGGGTGCATGCACCCATCAGTTAAACAATGTCATCTTGTGAGATGCAGCAAGCACTCCTACTCTCCTGCAATTCCTGTCCTCTGAAATGATCTTGTTCCAGAAATTGGTGTGGCTCACCCTTAGAACATTCAGAAGACTACTTCACATCTGATTGCTCTCTTGGGACTCAGGGCAGATTGATTGTAGAGCCCCCTTTTGTTCTTGTTTTGTTTTAATCTTGTTCTGAATACTACATAAATACATACATATATACATATATACTCCCCTAGCTGTAAGCATTCAGAAGTTCAGGAATCAATCAGTAAACAAATAGGTGTTTTTTTTTTTAAAAAAAACCTAATAAATGAGAGATTTCAGCCCTTCCTCACACTTTTATTATATATTCTGTTTTGTATTACACTGGGTTGTACAACCCAGACCATAATCTCTTAACAAATCCAGGTGTCAGTCCTAAAATAGATGAATACATGGTTATAAAGATACTCTAATACTTAATATATAGTGGCAGGAATGACTTTCAACAAAAGGTGATCCAGGAACTTTCGTCAAATTGGCTCTGTGGTTTTCTCATACTCCAGCTTCTATAATGTAATTAATGGGAGAGAATCTTGCTGATAATATCCTAGTAGACCATGTGTAAAAGCCCATCTTTTAATCTGTCAATCAAATCACCTCAAGTAAAGAATGCTGCTCAGTCACTGCATTGATCTAAAGCTCTAGGCTAGAATGACAGCTACCACTTATGCCCAAAGTCCATCTTCACAGCAACCCATGGAATAAACTCCTTCCAACAGAATAAGCAGTGCCTGTTTTCAGGTCACTGCTTCATCAGGTCAATAATAGCCCTGAAAACATTTTAACAAGTCTGGAAGAGATATTGGCCATAATAATGATAGAAGGATTTGAGCACAGTTTTCCTGAATAGTAAAGATAAGTCAAACAAGATCATAAACTACAAGTTATTACCTCCTCTTCAGTACTTTAATGTGGAACAATGTCAAACAATGCCTTGAGAAATCTCATGGCTACAGGCCAATTTAGGAAGTCAGAGAAAGAAGGGAATGTCAAACCACATCTTCTGCCAAAAACAGATGTAGTCATGTAGATACTAAAGGAAAATAGATGATACACCAGACCTAGCAACCCTGGTTGAAACCCTGTTAAGCAAGACTGGATGTCACAGGAACTTGGATGGGACACTATTAAAAAAGACCAAGCTAGAGTATGAGGCCAAAAAAAAAAAAAAAACCCACACAAAAGAAGATAAATCATTCTGTAGTTTTGTCCATGAAGTCAAACTCAACTCAAAAGAAATTTTAACTCTTAACTGGAAAAACCCTGAAGCTCCAAGGTTAATACTCAATAATGAGCACATGGTAGTTCAGAAAAAAAATCAGGATTATATTAGCTCTACAGTCCTGGTCCTAAGCAGTATTTTCCATTTACAGTATACTCCCATACATGTCTGATATGGCTAGAATTTGCTCTGAATAATTGAGGAACACACAGACATTCATTCAGTATAATCAGAATAATGTTGTCCCAGAATAAAAAATAAACAAAAAGGTGCTAAATATTACTACCAGGTAATGTCATATTTCGAAATGTTTAAATCTCTTGTTGGATTGTTTAGTACCTAACAGGTAGATAGCACAGCTGAGAAAACTCTATTCTTTTGATAAAAGAGATATCAGAAGAAGCAAGTCTAACTAAATAAAATTCATCCCTTTAAAACAACAAATAAAATAACCCAAAATACATTAAAATAATTTCATCCTCCATTTGGCGGTGATGCAGTATGTGCTGGTACTGGAGGGAGAGAAGTCATATCCTTTGATGATCTATGTTGTTATGCAGTCTTCCTCACCATAGTCAGATAAAAAGTGGGGCTGTCAGGCAGCCAGCTTGGATAGTCGGTTGAACAGTACAGTATACTGTTTGTATCTGAACCAACAACTGCACGAACATATGGAGGGGATGACCCTCTTTCCACTGGGAAAATCACCAACACTAACAAGTCTTCCAGTTTGTGAAGGTCATTGTTTTCAAACTCAGCTTGTTTGGAGCAAAGAAAGACAGTGGCAATAGAGGTTACAAAACGGACAGAACAAAAACATGCCTTTTCAAAAGGCATGTTTAAAACAGGAATTAGCTTTGCATGTCTTGGGAACAGATTTGTTAGGTGTTAGATTTCCAGTGAAGTCCACAAAAATGGAGATTAGTCAATACAGACTTTGTAGCCCATGTTTACAACTAATTCTAACATATAATTTACACTCATTTTGAGAATTACAGGTCTTATATGTCAATATTTTTCAAACTAGGCAATTTTAAGATGTGTGGATTCCAACTTTAGAATTCCCCCGCCAACTAAAAAATACTGTCATATATGACTCCGTAGATATTAGTAGAATCACTGTTTAGGTATGTAATGTATTTAATGTATTTAAAAAGCAGTCAGGAGCAATAGGGCTGCTTCATCTTCTCGGTGGAGCAACTGACTCCCACAAAAGGATAGGAAAAGAAATCATTTCTATTTGCTACTTGCTATTTCTTAGCAATTCACATGCTGCTTTCACACATACACTCTAGTCATTGTACATCATCATCAAAATGGAATTATCACCACACACACCGATACAAAATAGTTTCCCTCCACTACCTATGCTTTTTTAAAATAAACATTTTCTTTTAGAGGGAAAAAGGATACATGATTCTTACTTATGCACAAACTATGATATAACTGAGGATATATTATCCACAATCTTACTGAATACAAAATTACATTGAAAACATTAGCCTAAGCAAGATTAAAAAAAAAGGGACTCAAAATATTCTTATGGTTTCAGGGATCAATTCTTTTTAGAAATTTAATTTAATGAAGATTAAGAAAGTGGAGGTATAATTTGGCCATCTTTCAGTGTCCAAAACTGATCCAAGGAGCATAATGCAAGTCCTTTTCTCTTAGAGACCAAACTGAGATCCCAAAGGGAAAATGGGAGAGGAGATAAAAGATTAGGCTAATCATGGGTGGTAAAACAAAGGATTGGCAGTTATTTATTTAGAGGGATGGATAATGGTTCTCTAATTTCTATTCCCTACAGATGCCTACAAAAAATGAAGACTCTTCTTTTTTCATTTCGCTGTGGTCTGCACTAAAGGAAATCTATGTATCATCTTCAACAGCTGAAAACATTCAGACTAAGATGACATCTCATCTCTGTAAGGGCCTGAAATTCATTAGCGTTTGCAGTAGTTACGCCTGGCCTTAAGCCATACATAACTGTGGTTTGTGCTTAAACTCTATCTAAATTGACTCACTGATGCTCCTGAACATAACAAAATAGAGAAAATTTGTTTTAAGCACCACATCAAATTCTGGAGGGTTGCATACAAGGCACTGAATTGAGAAGCATCAAAAGGTTTGGCAGGTTGAAAGCCAGAGGTACTAACTAGGATTCTAAAGACAAGATGTGGTTCTTAATAAGCACTCAAGTTATTTTGGCAACTCATCATGGAGTACAAAACTCCTTTTCTTTCTTGTTAGCATCCTTCCCTTGACCTCACAATCACTCCAATGAGGGGGAGTCAGCCGTCTGCTCATTACATGTCTGTGGTTTGAAGCAGTTCTGAATAAGCCAAGCTAATCTAGCCAACAAATCCCATGGCTGCAAGGAGAGATGAACCTTATGAAAAAAAGAGTTTATGGGTGAGAGCAAGCAAAGGGGGATGTGAGAACTAATTTCCTGAGTGGCAAGTACTCCAAAGATTAACCTCCATTGCTGCGAGGAATCTATGTTTAGACATGGTGCATTGTTAGGTCTTTGGCAAAACCTCTCCAGCTCTTAACTCCCTAAAGCTTTCTACAATTTGCATAAACATGCAGGATTTGATACAGTACAGTTTTCATTTAACAAAAACAAAACAAAGCAAAACAACAAATCCCAAAGCTTCTTTCCCAGAAAGGGGGAAATGCTAAATATTGCATGTACATACAGAAGTAAGATTTTCTAGAAGGCCAGGGACATTTTATCAATATGACCATCTATTATTCTTGTCTTCTTAGCTATCAGGTCCTATGGATGGGAAATGCGGACTCGGGGGCATCACATTTTATTTAATATGACCGTAAGGATTTCTTTTTCCTGTGCTGAATGAATCCAGATGGCTAAGGAATTAGAAAAAGCCAATACTTGATATGTGGCCCTGTATCTTTCTTATGTTAATCCTAAACATAATTCTCATGACAGCTTAACTCCACCTCCCAAAAAAGGAACAGCATTAGTCCATGTAAGTCTAGAACAGATCAAATCTGTTTTTAATTTCATTTAATTTATCTAAAAAATATAAGCTACCCCTCAATATTTCTACTCCATGGACAGTTAACAAATAATAACAATAAACTGAAATAAGAACCAAAATACCAACTTAAAATGTATTTTAAAAGCACACACTGTACAGTAAAAACAACAGAAAATAAATTAAAAATCTGTTTTAAATGGCCAGAAAAAAAATAAAACCCTAACCATCAAGAAGAAAACTAAACAGCAAACTCCAAAGATTTGTAAAATATTATATGAAAGGTGGAATGTCTCAAGTGAAATAATATTTTCCCTTCAAAAATCTCATGGTGAAGATTGCACTTATTCAAGTTTTGCAAGGAAGTTTTTCTTTCATTTTACAAAACTCAGCATCCGTACAGCATCTTTGGGTATATCAAAGAACAGAGGCCTCCTTTTAGCAATAGTAATACCACTTAGACTTATATATTGCTCCATAGTGCTTTACAGCACTCTCTGAGCAATTTACAAATGTCAGCATATTGCCCCCAACAATCTGGGTCCTTGTTTTACTGACCTGTGAAAGATGGAAGGTCGAGTCAGCCTCGAGTCGGTTAGGATTGAACTCCTAACAATGGGCAGAGTTAGCCTATAATATTGCATTCTAACCACTGTGCCACCATCCACCTTCTTCCATGCTTCATAAATAGACACGGCATAAACATTTGCTGGATGTGAAATCTTTTCCATACAAATTGTTACATGGAATAATCATACTTTGATAGACAGGACTGTGTGGAATGGGGACCATCCTTTAGAGACCAAGTATAAGGATCTCAAGATTGTGTTTATACATTCTGTAAGGCTACTTTAACTATGGCTTATAAAAGATTCATACCTTTAGGCCAACATGATTTACAAAACAAAATGGTTGGATTACCATATTACAATAAACCCAAACAGAGAAACATTATGATTAGCACAAAATATAAATGCAGAACTGAACTGTAGTGTGCAACACTAATTAGATCTGAAAATTACCAAAAAGATGGGTAACAAGCCAAATTATGTCCATCCAGGAGTATCTATAGACTCTATAATGACATCACATTTTTCATGACAACTTTCACAAATGAAACAAATCTGTAATTTGTATTAGTACTGGAGACACTCATATATCCCTGGTACTAACTCATTAGACTTGCTATTTAGTTACTTGGTTCATTCTGAAAAACATTTAGCTACCTCAAATGAAAATAGAACAACGATTGCTATACTAAAATATGAATGGATGGTTTGGTGCAAAGCTGATCTGTTTAATTAACTGACTTTCAGGGCAGATTTTGGATTTGATCCCAGCCATGGGAATTTTGTATTAGTAATCTGAACTAATTAGTTTGGGGACAAAGCCATCTTGAATGGTCCCATGTTCCTTCTGGAAACCACTGTTGAATACATTTTCTGCAAAGAATCCTTCACTATTGTAAACGCAAATAACATTTGACCAATAAAGGGAAAAAAGGAGAAAGAACTTCGGAGCGGTTTAAAAATTCATTAAAAAAGAAAAAAATTAAATCTAACTGGATTTCATTTTTGTTCACATTTGCCTTCCATAAATCTACTGGGAGTAAAACACACATTCACTCTAGACAAAATTTTGGGTGTAATGTTTTATATTCCAATGAGGAACCTTACTTGGTTTCTCCTCATATCATTCAGCAGTTTCATGTAGTAGCTGAAAATTTCTGGACCCAGTATAATACTAATTCTTTGGAAAACCCAATTAACTCTATTTTTTTCAAGCAACAAATATACACTGAAGGCAATTGGAAAATGGCAGCAAGGTAAAGAAACTAGCTACCAGTATATATTGCATGCATCAGTGTATTTACACAAAACATTATGAATGCCCCTTAACATTCTTTACTGCTTGACAAATTTAAGAATATAACAGAATAGAGATGGAAGGGACATGGGAGGGTCTTCTAGTCCAGCCCCCTGTTCAAGCAGGATAACCTATACCATTTCACACAAGTGACTATCTAGTCTCTTCTTAAAAACCTCCAGTGATGGGACGCCCACGATTTCTGAAGGCAAGCTGTTCCACTGGTTAATTGTCCTCACTGTTTAGAACTTTCTCCTTAATTCCAGGTTGCTTTTCTCTTTGGTCAGTTTCCAACCATTGTTTCTTGTCCTGCCCTCTGGTGCTTTGGAGAATAGTTTGATGCCCTCTTCTTTGTGGCAGCCCCTCAAATACCAGAATACTGCTGTCATGTCACCCTTGTTTCTTCTTTTCTTTAGACTAGCCAAACCCAAGCCCTGCAGCCTTTCTTCATATGTTTTAGTCTTTAGGCCTTTGATCATTTTAGTTGCTCTTCTCTGAACTTTTTCCAAAGTCCCAACATCTTTTGTACTGTAACCAAAATTGGTTACAGTATTCCAGGTGTGGTCCTGCTAGGGTTTTATAAAGCGGTACTAATATTTCATATGGTCTTGATTCTATGCCTCTGTTTATACAACCCAGGATTGTATTAGCTTTTTTGGCTGCTGCTGCACACTGTTGGCTCATAGTCAAGTGATCGTCCATTAGGACTCCAAGGTCCCGCTCACAGTTACTGTTTTTGAGCCAGGTCTCACCTAATCTGTACTTATACCTTTGATTTTTCCTTCCTAAATGTAAAACTTTGCTTTTCTCCACATGAAACTCATTTTGTTGGCTAGGGTCCATTGTTCAAGTTTGTCAAGATCTTTTTGAATTCTGAGCTTATCTTCTGGAGTGTTGGCTGTTCCTGCCAGTTTAGTGTCATCTGCAAATTTGATGAGTTCCCCTTCTATTCCCTCATTGAAACCATTTATGAAGATATTAAAGAGTACTGAGCCTAAGGTGGAACCTTGTGGCACCCCACTGCTTACTTCTCTCCATGTGGATGTAGTACCATTGAGGACTACTCACTGAGTATGGTTTGTCAGCCAGCTGCAGATCCATCTGGTGATGATGTTGTCTATCCCATCTTTTTCTAAGCTTACTAAGCAGCAGGTTGTGGTCCACTTTGTCAAATGCCTTTCTGAGATCTAAGTATACTATATCCACAGTGTTTCACTGGTCTACTAATTTGGTCACTTTATCAAAGAATGAAATAAGACTGATTTGTCATGATCTGTTTTTAACAAACCCATGCTGGCTACCGGTTATAACTTTGTTTGCTTCTAGTTGTTCACAGATCTGTTTCTTGATTATCTTTTCCAGGATCTTCCCAGGTATTGCTGTTAGACTGATTGGTCTGTAGTTTCCTGGATCTGTTTTTTTCCCCTTTCTTGAAGATGGGAACCACATCAGCCTTTTCCAAGTAATACAGGTAGTCCTCAACTTACAACAGTTCATTTAGTGTCCGTTCAAAGTTACAATGGCACTGAAAAAAGTGACTTATGACCATTTTTCACACTTATGACTGTTGCAGTATCCCCATTCCATGTGATTTACATTTGGATGATTGACAACTGGTTCATATTTACGATGGTTGCAGTGTCTCGGGGTCATGTGATCAACTTTTGTGACCTGGCAAGCAAAGTCAATGGGAAAGCCAGATTCTCTTAACAACGTTACTAATTTAACAACTGCAGTAATTCACTTAACAAATGTGGCAAGAAAAGTCGTGAAACGGGGCAAAACGCACTTAACAAATTTCTCAGTTGGCAACATAAAGTTGGCGCTCAGTTGTGGTTGTAAATCAGGGACTACCTGTATGTTATTATATTATAAGAATAATATATTCTACATTATATGTGCATATCATGCATAAAAAGTACTTTATCTAATACCTTCAATAAAGTAACAAAATGGGGCCAGTATACCACCATCTTTACCATTAATTAAAATAATTACTGGGGTCCTTAGGACAGAATTCACTGCAGTTCTCCTTGGTTACAAGACAGACTGGCATACACCACATTATTTTGATCTGGGTCCCTGTACAACTGTCTGCTAAACCTCAGATAAGATGAAGAGCACTATTCCATTTCCATGTTAAAATAAAATTCAACTGCCAGTCCAATTGGCTTTTCTTCATGGAATGGGGAACAAGAACTATCAACCTCTCTGACTCAGGGCTGACCATACATGGTAACCGTGGAATAGTGGGCTGAGACCAAATGGTGAGGTTGGTGGTGAGGAAGGGTCATGCCGCAGCCACTGGACTAACAAGCATCAGTTTAGCATAGTAAGTATAATTTTGTAATGCCAATAATAAAGTGCTTCCACAGATGGAGATGGTTGTGCATAAAAAGGAAATCCTTCTTCACTCAAGTGTACATAGACATTAGGATACATTATTGCCTATCACAAACTTGAGCAACAGGAAGGCAGCAAAATCAAGTTGCAGTGCTTTTGTTGTCTCAGTCATTTTGAAGTCAAGCCTCACATAGCGTAGGGATGAGCCCAATGTTTTCTTCAGGAGGACAAATCATCAAAGCGGAGGCAGGCAGGCAGGCATATGAGAGGCGGAAATAAGAAATCCATTTTTGGTTACCTACATTCAGGCAGGTTTAGTTGCTCTTTATTATTTTTTGCCTAATTTTGTGTGCATAACCTGGCTATCTTGTGTATTATTTCAGGGTTGATATTAAAAAATAGAAATTCCTTATGATGTTGATTGGTAAATAACATTCTGCTAGTGGAGTGGAGTAATAAAAGCATTTTGATGTTCTGTATAAAACTAGCAATACAGTAGAACATGTTCAATAGTTTTGACCTTCTTGAGTCACAGGGACATACCCATAATGGATATGGTATCTTTTTCTATCTTCCAGCTAGAAGTGCTGAAGGGAGAGTATTACTTTGGGCTAAAGGGAAGGCACTTTTCTGATTTGGAATGTTAAAGCTGTGAGAGGCATGCAGCTGGTGCCAAAGTACATCTCAGGCTACCTGTCAGCATCCATTTTATGATATCTGTCAAAAGTGTAACCCTTGCTTGAGAGTGATCCTTGCTAGCATATAGCCCAGATATAGTAAGTAAATGAGGAAGAAAGTTGCATACTCCTGCCTCGCTAATTTACCATTTGGAATGGAACCATGTTGGCTAGAGCATTCTGGGAGTTGAAGTCCACCTATCATCTTAAAGCTGCTGCAGTTATTCTAAGCTAGAATAACCAGGAATGATTAACTACTGGCTCCAGCTTGTCTAGGCATTAAAATGGAAATTGTTTAGAATACAATTGAAAATTAGTGTTGGGCAAAGTTCTTGGACAAACTTTGCAACGGTTTGATATTTCCAAGGGTTCTGGAAAAAAAAGCTGTATCAATTTTCCCAAAATTGTCCTCCAGTTTGCAATGAAGCCAGAAGGATTTTCCATTTTCCACGCTTCCCTTCCTATTCTCATAATTTTTATTATCACCATCTATTCTTGTCAAAGAAGAAAGATTATTGATAGGAAAGCTTCACAAGATAAATCCTGTTATTCGGATAGGGTCTCCATTTCCATACTATTTTCAATACTTCCAAAGTGACTTCTACATGGTTTTTGAAGGTGGGGGGCATTATTGGAAGGTCTATGCAAAGGCCAAATTAGATGGTCTTTGTATCAAAGATACAGTCTTCCCTTTCTTTCACAGAGAAAATTTGTTCAACAAGACCAAAAAAGGAAGTCCTGGTGGGAGACAAATGAATTTTGAATTGAGTCTAGATGAGGGGAAGGTCAGGATAATATTTTTCTTTCATTCATTTTTATCAAGAGTGAGGCAAGCACTTTGGAACCTAGTTTTTGTTTTAAACTAAAACTAAACAAAAATGCATTGGACTCAACAATAACTCTATGGTGACCCATAGCAATTCAGTGGGTGCCAGACATATTCTCTCAGCTCAACCTATCTCTCAAGATTGTTGTCATGGAGAAAAATGAGAGAACAGAGCAGTTTATATGCAACATTCAGTTTCTGAGTGAAAGGTGGGATATAAATCTAAGAAACAAAGAAATAAAAGAGCATGAAGATCCTAGCCACTATCATATCATTTACCCAAATATATTTTATGGCTATTGCTTTCTAAAAGTTTCTCTCTGGGATTGAGTGCTTAGGATGACATTAAAGAAAACTTCATTTGTTTAATTTATAAGACTTTGGGCAACTTACAATATTAAAAGCAATAAAACAATGAGAACAAAGTTCATGAACATCCAGAAGAAAGAAGATACTTCATTAAAAAAAGGCTATTTAGGCTCAATACCACTACCCCAAGCCCTATTTTCAATATGTTTTTTAACATCTTATGTGATGCTGGGGTGCTTTCTGTAATGCCCTAATTAGAAAGAGAAAAGAAGGAGAGGACCTTTGATTGGCTTAGAGGATCTTCCAGGGCCATGTTTGAAATTTTAAATGCTCTGTCCATTGCCTTCTTAGTGAAATGTGAAAAATTAGAGCCTGTAAAGTAAAATCAGAGGTTGCATTATCTCAGCAACACAGGAGGAAGATGGCAGAAATCGCATGAGTCCCAATAGTCCGGCCTTCACTACTCATGGCTGTGGTAATAGAAAATAGTTGGTGGGATGCTGAATTAGAAGATGAGACTCAGACATAAATTGGACTTGGTGAAGAAAAGGACCATCTAAGCTTATCATTCTTTGCTCTTTAGCAAAACTGTTCATTTGTGGTGGCAAAATCCACTACAGTCACTGCTGTTTTAGGAAAGCAGTACTTCCTGAGAAACGGAGAAAGTGAAGATCTGAGAACTCTATACGTTTTATAGCTGGAAGGCCTTTTAACTGAAATAGCTGAAATAAGTGCACTAAAGGCTTTGTAAAGAACAAGGGGCTTTTAATCCAACAGTAATGGGCCCTATTAATCAATAAGTAAGCCAGGCTTACACAGAGCTTAACCAATGAAGCCTGAATGAATATAAGTGAAAAAGAAAGCAAATTTTCCAGGGATAAAAGATATGCAACAGGACAATAGAATAATCTAGCCTCATTGAGAGTGTATATAACCATGGTCTTTGGGTTACACAATGGTCCTTCCTGTCTTCTCCTTCTTCTTCTTCCCACATGCATAATAGAGGCAGCCCTCATTTGACAACCACAACTGGAACCAGCAATTGGAAACTTCAACTATGCTTATGATCCTACTGCAGCTTTCTAAACCTGCAAAGGTCATAAATGAGAGGATTGTTAGTAAAGTTAGTTTTTTTATCACTGTCATGACTGCAAATGGTTGCTAAATGAGGCAGTCCCTATATGAGGACACCCTTAACGTCTGAGGCCCATCAAACAATATTTAGTCTTTTATTTTTTTCAACTCTGCCTAAAAATACCAACTGCAGTCTTTCTGATATTCAGTAATCTATTTATTCCTATCTTTTCCTGCTATGATCTTCCACACATCAATCTGAAATAATCTCTTTTGATTTCAGTGCTGTTCAAGATAATTTCCAAGCTCAGTTGGAAACCTCAGATAATTATTTATCAGTTATCAGAAAAATATGGAAAATCTAAAAAAAAAAATCCTGCAGGTTCAGGCCACAATATCTACATTGTAGAAAAGCAATTACTTATTTTCTGGGAAATTTTTATTGTTTTATCATTTTAGAATTGTAAGCCATCCAGAGACACTTGGTTGAGTTGGGTGGCTATAGAAACTGAATAAATAAATAAAAATAAATTCACTCCAGAGGGCAGTCAAAACACTGGCAGGCAGTATGTATTATGACCGAAATGCTCACATACTTCAGAGGAAATGACTTCTTATTTTCCTCAGTCTTTCCAACTGCTTTTTAAATAAGTCAATTGACTCCTCCAGCTCCACCTTATCCCTTGGGTCTCTGGAACTAAAATATTTAAAGTGAAGCTGGAGATAAAAATCTTGACAGGAGTTAGGGATGCACAGACTCACAATCCTAAAACAGGGATTACATAGCCATTGTTCGATAAAACTTTTTTTCCTAATAGAACTCCTATTATTATTATTTATTATTATAAAACAAGTAACAATTTTGCTTCCATTCCAGTATGAAACAGCTCTTCAATTTCTGTTCAAGATAGAGATTAAAAAAAATGAAGTGAAAACTTTCAGGGAGAGAAACGATCTTTTTGCCCCCAAATAAGATGCCCCTCTGCTTTTCTAATTATAGAATTAGATGCCAGTAATGACAGAATCTTCAACTGCAAAAATCCAGTCTGTAAAACCAGCGTATCTATGTCGGTCAGATAAAAAAAAAAACAAATGAGATGGTTAGCCTTGCTGTGTTGAAGATTCTTATACCCCACTCTTGAGGTAGATTGATTCAGTATGGAAATGCTTATGTTCTTATTCACTCAGAAATACTGAAGGCACAATTCTTGCTGTTTCAGCAAATCTCTTGGCAATGGCCATGTTTAAAGGTAATTGGGTATAAAGCATAATGCTGTTTAAGACAAAATTTAAGCCACAAAGCATCATTCCAAGAACCATTCTTTTTAACACAGCTCACGGATCTTTTTCTCAGTCCCAAACTTTGTCACCGAGAAAACTAAAGAGCAAACTACATATCTGCATGCAACGCATGTACACTTGGCATTCAAGCACAGCCTCTCCAATGTTATGAAGAATTAGAATTTATTAGAATTAATAAATACATCTTAGCCTAGCTATGGAAATTACTTTCTTTCAACCAAATTTATTTCAGAGATGTTATGTGGCTAAGATTACTTCCTAACAGAAGATTCAAAATTATCAACCCATAAAGTATTACGTAGTTATTACATCTTCCTTTTCCCTAATATACTATGGCAAGAGACAGAGAGAGAGAGAGGGAAAGAGGGAGAGATATGAGAGAAAGTAGAAGAAAAAAATTTAGTTGTACTTATTCAAACATGTTCAATTTCTGTGAATAATAAATATAAAAAATAGAATCAAAAATTAATGAATGGTACCAGAGAACCATCAGTTCTCTTTCTTAAAAGGAAATCCATGTCAAAGTATTCCAGTTTGTATCCATTTTCCACTTCCTCTTGTAGACTCTCATTTCCTTGTGGAAACAAAAAATTGTAGCTATTTAGCAAGCCAAGAATGACTATAATCAGAGTAGTTTCCTTGTCTTTCAGAATGGAATATAACTACACAGTCAATCTGAAAGAACATGAACATCTGGCTGTAAGATTTTCACGGAGACCAGTAAGTATTTCAAGACAGAAATGTGTTATTTGTGCAGCCATTATCAAAACAGAGATGAGTTATTATTAAAATAAGTTATACTGTGACAGAGGAAAAGTATACCAATTTAAAAATTGGAGCCCAACAACAAACATTCCTCCCTTTATAGATGGTTCTCCTATACCTGGACAATATTATAATGCACTCTGGAATGCAAGCTACAAGATTAAATAGAACATTTAAAACATTTAAAAATTCAACTGAGGTGAAGAATCCTTTTGTTTTCAGAGGATTAATGCTAAGTAAGCAATCCAATAACTCCTCAGACCTGCAGCAGGATCTTTAAGGAGTTAATTTTCCATAAAGTAAAGGATGCTAATGTCCCTTCTTGCCAAGCTTATTGTTTTTCTTCCCATGTCATTGGGGGGAACCTTCATATGCCCCAGATAGTAAAACCTTTGGAAAGCCACCTTTGAACTAAGCTGCAATTCCATCTGTAACCTATTTGAGACAGGATATTGCCTTTCTTCTCACAAGGCTCTCGGGCTGTCCATCCATAGATGTTGCTTGGCTCATGTCTGCTCTGCTGCTTGTGAGCCCTTGGCAAGCAAGTCAGTCTCGCACAAGCACGTGCTCCAGAGGCTGCTCCCCACAAATTCAAACTGTCCAACTCCCACCTATTCCTTCCCTCATGGCCTCCGCCCCTTCCTTCATTCCCTTTCCTGAAAGATCATATTTCACAGAGGATGGGCTGCAAGGAGTCACTAGGCGGGCACATTTCAAATCATAACACACACAAAAAGAAAGGGAGGAAGTAAAGCAGGTGGCTTAAAGGAGAGAGAGAGAGAGAGAGAGAGAGAGAGAGAGAGAGAGAGAGAGAGAGACTGCAGGTTCCCTAACGGTCCATGAACACTGCAAGAACTGGAAGAGAGTACAATGGAGGGAAAGAAGACTGTGTGAATTGGCTGCAGTTAGCAGAAGAATGCAAGAATCCATCTCTTGTATGGCTTCTTGCCAATCAAAAATGCCTTAAGCCTCCCCAGCTGCCCCTTCCCCATCTGTGTGCATGCTGGTGTCACTTCTCAGACCACAGCTAATATCAGCACATGGCTTGCTGCAACTAATGGATTTTGTAAAAAGCAAAGGAAAAAAACCACAGTCATTTTTACAATAACATTTTCTTTCTCTACAGTTTTGTCTGAACATTTTAGATTATGTTTTTAGAGTATTTTCCTTTAGCCTTTCTGGAATTACAAAGAGAGAAATAGGCTTCCTTGAATGGGCAGTAAGGAGGAAATCACTCCCTTTGTAGATTTTTTTTCACTCCACTTCGAAGAGAGATGGAAAGGATTGGAGGTTATATTCTTGAAATTTAAGTTTGTAGCATACACGCCCAATGAGCTAATGCTTCCAAATGGTTTGCACAGCATTTGAGTGATACAGGAGCCCCCACCCAGTGACCAAATCATGCCATTGTTCCTTCTTAAACACGACTCAGGCAAAGCCCTCCTCATTCCAGATCACAGCAGCCGATGAGATGGATGAGGATTTCTAGCACAGTATACTTCACCATCAGAGCAGCGCACAGCTGGCACCGGTCAAGACACCAACGGAGGCATCCCGAGTCCGATTCATTTACAAGGAGCTTAGACCTTCCCACAGCAAAACAACTAAGACCCACATGCATCCCATCCTTACCTGCTAGGTCTGGCAAAGTGTACTGAGCGGAGTGTCCTCTCTGTTCTCTGCAATGGGGCATGGAGCATTTTCTCAAGTTCTCCCTATACTCCTGCACAAATGTTCCACACAAGCTCCCCAGTGCTGGCACAACCTCTCAGAAAGCAGCCACATGAAGCAAGGAAGGCGGAGAAGAAATTAGACCCTTCCCATAGTACCTCCTTCGCCATCCCCTCGCTCCCTGGCTTTGCCTCTGATGGCTCCTGACAGCTATGCTTAAAGCTACAGTGCACTATTTCCCTATACTGCTGCCTCTTGTCCCTTTTGCTTTTCAAGGCTGCCTCTTTAATACCCACTGCAGGTATAACAGACAAAGGGCTATTCGGGATTTTCTTTTTAGCACAAGCTGCAGCAGAAATTGAAAGTCCCCTGAGAAAATAAAACCAGTCCCCTAGCAGTGCATGGTATGCTGCAGTACCTTAATTCCATTAACCCCCTGGGACACGGATAACCCTTTTATACCCCTTACATTTTTGCAACAAGCAAGATGTCTTTGTTCTACAAGCACACTCATTCTCCTCTGGCTACCCAATGCTGCATTGGATTGTTCTTCAGTTATCTGTAAGCGTGCAGTCAGCTTTACACTTTGCTTTACTCAAAATGAGAACAGTTTGAGAGGGAAAGATAAAGGTATCGTTTCTGCATTTAAATTCAGCAAATACCTCCCTCCTCTGAAACACTGCCAGCCTTTTCCATTCTGACCTAAGTTGATACTAAATCAGCAAATCAGTTTTAATTTCAGATATCAACTATTGATGGACCAGTCTGGTGTAGCAATAGATGTCTTCATTCCTCTTTGACAAATAGAGCTTAGTAAGAAAATGCTCTAATTCACCAAGGAAAATGTTCTAGTTCGCCTAGACAAGCATTTCTGACAATAACATTGAGGATATCTATTTAGTTAGTATTCAATCCTAAAGGAAAAGTTTGCATGTACTCAGTTTTAATAGTTAAGGATATATAAAAAAAATCCTAGCTCTGGAATTTAGGTTACTGTGTGAGAATTATAAAAATCACATGTAAAAGTTGGCATTAAATTGTCAGCTAGAAAGGCAAAATGTTACAGTTGGGTTTACACACTGAAATAATCTATGATTTGCATTTTATTGAATAAACTACAGTGGTAGAGATGAAGATGCAAAGTGATAACCTTGTTCAAGCAACAAGCAAAGCCAAATTCAAATAACATTAAATTTAACACAATGTACAAATCTATTAAATCTTGAGTTGGATAACCCTAAATAAGCTATTATTTTTAAATGCTTAACTTCTTCTTCATCTTTAATTTGGGACAACTTTGTTGGTCTGTTGTAGCAAGACAATAAAAAGCTTTGCCACATATATTTATTACAGCATAAGCTTTCCAGGGTTACAATCCATCACATGTCAAACTGGTATCATGAAAATGTGTTGGCCTACAGTTTCTATCAACTCAATAGCTATGACAGTTAGGGATGATGAGAAAGAGTTATTTATGTGAAATGCTGGGGCAGATTTGTCAGTTTTTGTCACTTTTTTAAAAATGCACTGAGGAAGTTGTACTTTGCATCTCAATTTACTGAGAGGAGGAGCTGATATAAAATGCAATATTTAAAAAAGAAAATGAGAACTAAATTTAAAGCAGCCTAACATAATCTTCTATATCTGTGAACTGAAGTTTACCTTTGTTTTAATTTTCCACAAAATACACTTCCTTTCCAATGTGGATTTGCCTCTGCTTGGTTGGTTGTTGTTTTTTTGTGTGTGTTTGTGTGTGCAGAAAATAAGGATTAGCACTCTATAGCCCTCAGACATAAACCTGCAAGACCCTTAACATACAGGTATCTGCAACACTGTCAAGGTCTCTCTGAGAATGGTAACAGCTTGACCATTTCTTGCTGACATTGAACCTTGTTTGGGGCTTCAATTTTTGAGTCAGAAGACCAGGGGAATGTCAGTCACACCTGTGTTACATCATTAGGTCATTCTAACTCAGGAATATTTAAGGTGATAGGGAGGGGATTTCAAGCTAAGATATGCTTAAGAAAAATTAAGGGAGAACCCTAACAAGAAGAAAAAGACACACAGAAGCTGCTGCCATGCTTGATACTATAGGTATCTGAGAGCAATGAGACATATTCAGGTTCAAAGATCAGTGCACTTCAAGTTCATGATTCTTCTCTAATGCTAGTCAATGTCTTAAATATTGATGAAGATAGTCATTGTGACTTTTCAAATGTCACCTTATCAAGGACAGCAAACAGACTTAGACCAAAACTGATATTTTTACTCTAATCTCAAGATGTGTAACAGAAAAGACAAATGCTTCTAAAGGCAGCTTTTCTTCAAGGAGTTTAATTTTCAAACTTCTCTAATAGCTCTGACAATAGAAGCAATTAACATTCAGCCCTATCACTGTTCAAATCATACAAATGCTTCTTGTCAATTTTAATGCAAGCAGAATTGGGCTTCTTTTTAAATGCAGATAATTAGATATAAAAATACTAATATATTGTTCGGCGTTCTTCAAATAATTTAATCTAGTGAAAGCAGTGGGATTGTATCCAGTATATGTTTAAGATTATAGCTCACTGCAGTAATCCAGATTGTGATTTCTGTTATTTTTTTAAAAAAAAATATTTTAAGTTCAATTAATTGGCTGTATCTAACCAACCCTGACTGATTTACCCCCCAAAAAAGAAGAAAAGAAAAAGAAAGAAACCTGAGAAAGAGCTAGTTAACATTTTGATGGAAGACTACAAAAAAATAGAAACTGGGGGAATAGCTTGTCAATTCAGTAAAAATCCCAGAAAAAAAACCCACTTCTAAATTCCAAAGAAAACAACATAAAAACATTCAAATCATTTTAGAGCTGAATTTGTTCGAAGTGCAGCTACAAAAGTCCAGAGCACCAAAGCACAAGAGAGATTGTTCTGCAACTTTCTGCTTTTATCTATTAGTTGTCAAGATACTTGCACAGCCCAGACCAGCTACTTCTAACTCAAAGGACCAGTAGGATCAGCACCAACATTCACCATAGTTTTTTTAAAAAAACAAAACATTATTTCACTTATGTACATCAATGCATGCGTATTTTCTTTATCTTATGAATGGGTATTATTTATTTAATTTATTAGCTGCCCAACTGCAATGGACTATGGGCAGACGAAGAATTTCAAAGAACTTAGCTCCATGGCCAATGCTGAATTTTTTTTTAACTCCTATTAACCAGTTACTAAGTTAAAAAACTATAATATGCACAAGATTTGCATTAATCTATTATATATAATCTCGGGGATAGCTCCATTTTATTAAATGTGCAGTGTTACTTGATCATAATTTATGTGTTTAAATATATCGGGCAAGCTAAATCATTTATATTACATGTCTATGCATATACAATGAGATATCTATGTAGTAGTGGAAGTTATTTTAATACATTAGCTTTTTGCTTGCTTTGCATCCTCCCCTATATTTTTAGCTCTCACCAATTACAAAAAGAAGTAATTCCGCTGCCACTGAAAGATCTATGTCTTTAGCAATTTAATAAAGCAGAAAGATTTCTAACTCCAGTGGGCTAACTTTCTGGTCTAACTTTTCCCAACAGTTGTGTATTATTGATTTTGTAGAAAAAAGATAACATGGGCAAAGCTGAAAGAACACTGTCCCCGTGTAGTTGGAATTGCTTCTTTGAGCTTCATTTACCTTGGCATGGTCTTTTTATCTAATACCTTGTCGAGGAACCTTCAAACTATATCTTGTTTATTCCTCTGCCTAATGAAATATAGATCCTATTCCTTTTTCTAAATGTGGTATCTCATCTATAAGCATATATGGAAATGTTAGTACAAAGATATGTATATACATTTTTATGTATACGCATATAAGTACATGTGGGTAAAAAATGGCTATTGTTGTTAAGTTGTATTGATGAGTTATGATATAACTAATTAAAAATTAAATGTCTTTATTTAAAAAGTCTCTATCCCATTTTGTACCAAAAAGAAATCAAAGGAACCCACAAAAAGTATCAGAAAATACTAAAAAAAGTATAAAAAATACTAAGAACTTAAAACACTATAAAGAATCAGAATAGTAAGAAAATCACTAGTTTACTCCAACAACAACAATGGAGAAAAGTCAGATTTTCATTTTAAGGATAGAAAATAGCTTCAATTATTGCAGATAAGCTTTGGGGAGTACAGAATTCCTCAATATGGGAATGATTTTTGAAAAGATTCACTTGTAATATGATTTGGTACCTTGGAGCATCACCGGTTCTTTCTGTGGAAAAAATGGCTAAGAAAAAAAACACTAATAAGGATCATATTAAGCAATACAATTAAGGAAAAAATGAAAACTGGTCAAGTAAGGTACCACACAGAAATGCAGGTCATCTCTCACTGTGCATATAGTGCAGGGGTAGTCAACCTTGGCTCTTTTATGATTCGTGGACTTCAATTCCCAGAATTCCTGAGCCAGCATAGCTGGCTCAGGAATTCTGGGAGTTGAAGTCCACAAGTCATAAAAGAGCCAAGGTTGACTACCCCTGATAGTGATTAAAAGAGCTATTTATTATTTAGCCTCCTTGTGTGCTGCTCAGTTCTACTACTCCCTTGAGCCAACTGCCTGCCTTATAAATCAGTAAACTAGAAGAAGCCAGTCTTCCCCACCACTTCCCTTACTCCTCTGTCTGCCTTTTGTTTAAGCCAGCCGGATCTAAATCTAAAAGGTTCAACCTATTCTTCAGCTCTCCAACCAGTATTTACAGAGTTGTAGAGAAAGGCTCTATAATCATATCAGAGGACTGACCTTCTCTAGACTTTTGGAACTGCCATTCCTCTGTACCCCTACTTTTTCCCTCCTTTTACAAGGATAGAACATGGTTGCAGTTTTTTAACTGGGAGAGTCAGCTCACTTATAGCATCTTAGCAGAGACCAGGGTTCCAAGGTTTCTAGAATCTAAATGGGGAAATACTCTGTCTACATGGTTAAGGCGACAACATTCATTACAGGGCAGGACTTCAGCTGAAGCTACTGTGGTTGAAAACTGTATAGGCTAGTGTCTGTGTTCTTCACTGAAAGTGTTATTTATATATTAAAGGGCAAATACTACTTTGATACAGGGACATGTAATTTTCAGGGATTGCCAGATTATCCCATCTGATTTTAATTTTAATTAAAAAAATTTTTTTTTATTTTTTTTGCTCCATGATTTTCATTTTAAAAGAGAATGGAAACAGTAATTAATTCCATTAACATTCTTATTTATAAGAGAAAGACTTGAATCTAGATATCTCATTTCTTAGAAAATGACAATGGGATTATTTGGGATGAGGGGTACAAATAGGGGTGAGTTTACAATGAATGGCTGGATGCAATTGCTGTTGTCTTTTGGGATACATGCTTATGACAGGATATATCATCATTATAGCCATTTTGTGATAATACCATGACATACTCTCAAAATTCATAAGATGGGCAAAAGTTTACCTATCACCGATGCAGCACTGGGGCACACAACGCACACTCTGCTCCAATTTGAGGTCCACAGGGACCTAGGGATTGTGATAAAGTTGCATTTATAAGGCTTAATGCATCCACTTTCACCATCCAAATTGCCTTCCTTGACACACCACTCATATGATCATTGTGACAATGTCAGTGTCCCAAGTCTGGGTAGGCTCTGTCCTAAGAAACTGAAGCTTAGGAGGCCCAACACAGATCCTCCTCCTGAATTATTCTGAAAATGCAAATCTTCACATGGGTGAAAGAGAGCACATTAATAAATGGGCCTATCAGACTGACTGATTGTGAAGATCTCCCAATTAAATTGCTATAACTGAAAGGGTGAAAGATAGGATTGATTTTAACAGAATGAAGAAACTGCCTTGGAGAGCTACTTTTCTCTCACAAAAATTGGCATGAAGAAGTTAACGTCTGTAGATATGCAGGAGGAAGGCAGGGCTGACTTATGCAGCTCTGATGCTGCCAGGGAAGGGAGGCAACAGCTGCTAGGAGAATGTGGTAGGCTTTAAGGAAACACCTGCTCTCTTTAGGGTTCCCACATACCATCACTATCCAGGGCTTGATAAAATTGAAGCCTCTAGAATGTAGGCTTGATGAAAAGACATCCTTCCCCTTTGAGAGTATGATTAAAAACAGAAGTGCAAAAACATATGTTGTTTTATGTTCATGACTCAATTTGGAGCATTATCTATTATTTATTTACAAAATTTATAGGCCACCTATCTTACCTCAAGGTAATTCTGGCCAGCTTTGTTGTTGTTGTTAATTGCGAAGTCGTGTCCGACCCATCGCGACCCCATGGACAACGTTCCTCCAGGTCTTCCTGTCCTCTACCATTTTCTGGAGTCCATTTAAGTTCACACTTACTGCTTCAGTGACTCCATCCAGCCATCTCATTCTCTGTCGTTCCATTCTTCTATTGCCCTCAATCTTTCCCAGCATTAGGCCCTTCTCCAGTGAGTCCTTCCTTTTCATTAGGTGGCCAAAGTATTTGAGTTTTAACTTCAGGATCTGGCCTTCTAAAGAGCAGTCGGGGTTGATCTCTTCTAGGACTGACCGGTTTGAACGCCTTGCAGTCCAAGGGACTCGCAGGAGTCTTCTCCAGCACCATAGTTCAAAGGCTTCAATTCTTTGGTGCTCAGCCTTTCTTATGGTCCAACTTTCACAGCTATACATTGCAACTGGGAAAACCATGGCCTGGACTATACGCACTTTTGTTGGCAGGGTGATGTCTCTCCTTTTTAGTATGCTATCTAGATTTGCCACAGCTCCCCATATGAGGTGATCTTGGAGCCCAGAAAAATAAAATCTGTCACTACCTCCATTTCTTCCCCATCTATTTGCCAGGAATTGAGAGGGCTGGATGCCATGATTTTGGTTTTAAAAAATACAAATTATATAAACTAAAAACATAAATAACTTAGTACAAGATCCAAATACTACGGTCCACTTAAAAGATGGGAAGGCGGGATTAGGATGGGGGAGAAGGTGGGATCTGTTGTTAATCGACCAACTGTCTCCACTGTGATGGTCTCCCATTGGATCCCCCAAGCTAATTGGCAGAGCCAGATCTTTAGGCTCTTAGGAAGGTCAGGAGGATTGGCAGTGACCTTACACTGGGGGGCAAGATGTTCCACAGGACAGGTACAACAGCAGAGAAGGTCCTTCTCCTGGATTCCACCTGTATATACATTGAGTACTAAAACCTATCTAGATAATTCATGAAAAGTCATGTGTACAATAGTCCCAAGCCATGTTGTCATGCTTCACACATTCCTCAGAAACTAACTGGGTAGGATTGTTTTTATTCCATACATCTTCGATAAAAGCAGCAACGGAAAGATCCTTCATATACTGTCAATATTTGCATTAAATACATAAAAAATAAATAAAATCAAATAATTAATTAGATTCAAACATTTTAATTTAGTTACATTAATTATGATGTCCTGATCTGGCACACATTTTAAAGCAAGTTTCTACAATATTAGTTACAGGTTAACTGTGGCCCTTAGGTGAAAATGATTACAGACCCATTTAGCCTTTTTTTTATATGCTTTAGTTCATGCAGTGGCATACTTCATATTATAGGTAAGTGAAAAGTAAAAGTACAACCATATTAAAATCTTATGTAACTATCAAATTAAATATACATATTGTCTTAATTAAAAACAAAAGGGATCAAATCAGGGAAATGAGTTAATTTGTTTTTATCAAAAATTGCTCTGGAAGGAAAAAGAAACAAAGGGCAGGGCAAAGAAAAGATCCTAGTTTCTGGCTGGATGTCTATCTCTGAATTAAAAGAGGTTGGACAGAAGCAAATGGAATTATGCTGCAACAACCAATGCAATTGGCTCTCCTATAGTTATCCAATGAAATAATTGCATTTTCAAAAACAGGTGCATGCAAGTTAGAGGTGTATAAGGTTTGATTAAAAATAAATGTGACTGCACTTACAGCTGTTTCATTTTTTCCTCTAAGCTCTCGACTGCAAATGATCTTAAATTTTGGCAGTAGGATAAAGAACTAACAAACTGTGGGAGTAATACTCCATAGTTTTATGCTGACAAAGTTGCTGAATTTCTGTACTAAACCATGCCGGTCAATATTGCAGCTGCTGGAAAACCAAATAAAGCAGGGCTATGAATCATGCATTTAATGCCGATTTAATGCCCAAATCACTGCAACTGACTTTGAGAAGGAGCAAGGTGAATCTAATATTTTATCTAATCCTTCTAATTAGATAAAAATAAGTATCTCTCTTAGCCAATGTTTCTGTCTGTCAAAATGGCAAATGTTAGAAAAGGAGATATTGACTAATACTATCATCCTGTCGTCAAGAATTTAATCTCAGTTAGAAGCCATTCTGAGAACCTGATACACTAAAGCTCTGCATTTGATTTCCTCTTAAAGGAGTTAAACTACTCTGCCTGCAGGAAAAATCCTCAGGTCTAAGCTTGGGCCAGCAATTCCCTACTGGAGCTCAGGCAGCCAACAATAGTCATTGGGATTCTGTCAGCATTTAACTGATTAAAAATTATATCCTTATCAATATCAAAGGCAGGGGACATAGCACGCTGTTACATTCTTGGCACTGAAACAAAAAGCCACTCTTGTTTAGCCTGCTGTGGGTAGGATGTTATAGGGACCAAAGCTCTGAGTTGGCATCTCCTATGAAACTGTAATGTAAGTGATCAGAAAACCTCCTATTTGTAAGCCAGGAGAATTACTGCTTCTCGCCACTAGGTAACATGAACCAATAACTGATTCAATCAATCAACTGTTTAAATATACTGCCGCTTGTTGAATAACCATCAGTTGGCTGGGTTCACATGAACCTATGCCTAATATTATTTAGAAACCCAATGGATACATTCAAACAATACAGTAAGCCAAAATCTGCTACATTAAACCAACTGATATTATTTGTGTTTGTGTATGCACGTTATAGGCTTTGGTTATGGTTATAAGCTTATAGCCAACTTTGACAAACTGATTTTAAAAGTCAAACTTTTGTCAAGTCTTTTTTCTGCTAATATAGCACCAGTAAAGATATTGGGGTAAATAAAAAGGTCCTTTTCTGTTCTCATTCAAAGAAGCTTAAGATCCTGTACTCTATACAGTGCATCCTGCCTTTTTATATCAAGGATATTGATAAAGCTGAGAGATAGCAATGTCTCAGTAGATATTTGAAATTGACTATAAGATCTGAAACTTTAGTATAAACTTTTTAATTTCATGTTGTATTATAAATATATAAAAAATAAATGTTTCTCACATTCTAAATATACAACTGCAATAACTGAGTCATCAGTTATTATGTTGTTATGGATCAGAATAAAGATAGAAATATTTAAATGAGAATAATAACCATTACAATAATAACTATCAGAATTATGTTGACCTCTCATTCTCTCACAACTGGCAGCACAAGATTCAAAGAATCAAAAAGGATAATTCAGCTCTCAGCCTAGACAGATAGCTGTCAGTCACTAATCCTTCCTGACTGTAGTGTCTGGGACTGACATTACCCTTTTTTTCTCTTCTTTTTGTGCTGAGCAATTGGAGCTCATCTGTGGCCACAGACATGCAGTGTCCGCAATAATCAGCAAAGTTCTCCATCCCAATACTTTACCAAGGAGTCTGGTAATAGTGGGCTCCAGTTTCCTGGCAAAGCACTCAAGCAAACAAGGGGTGCTGAAAGCAATACCATAATGATTAATTTTAGCAATTAATTCAGTTATACAAATGATGTGAATATCAAATCACAACCATGTGCTCTGGTTCTAAATGCATCTAAATTAAACCTCAGATGTCCACTTGCATTCACTGTTCACAGACCAATACCTTGGTGGATGGTAAGGACGCTTACTGCATTCAGGGAGAAAGAACCCACAACTAATACATTGTTAATTACAGCAACATAGAGTTTTTTACTTTACAGTGAGGGCACTGTTCCAAAAAGAAAACTGATGTATAGAGTATCAGAACATGGAGACATACTGACTATCATACTGGCCTGGGCATGAACCTATAATCCTTTAAAACAGTGGTTCTCAACCTGTGGGTCGGGACCCCATTTGGGGTCGAACGACCATTTCACGGGGGTCGCCAAACAACGCAGTCCACCATTTTTCCCCCATTTTCCTTAGCTGTGCTACTCCCTTTTCTTCTATTGGCTTTTGAAAGCCAATAGAATAGACTCTCTTGAATAGAGTCTAATTCTATTGGCTTTCAAAAGCCAATAGGAATTGTCCAGGCTGTCTCTGCCCTGCTCAGCCCACCAAAAGTCCCATTCTGCAAATGGTGCTGCACCAGTTGAGTAGTCCTCAACTTACAACCGTTTGAGTAGTCCTCGACTTACAACCAGTTGGGGGTCGCGACATTAAAAAGGTTGAGAACCACTGCTTTAAAACATACTAACATACTTCTATTTTTTTTTTAATCTTATCTATCGCAGGACTTTCCAGATAGTTGAGAGCCTAAAGCATGGGTGAAAACCTGGGACCAGTTTCTGTGACTCTGAGCAGACCCTATATTAGGTGGATGGCTCCCAATATAGTCTTTGGTATAATTCATAGGAGTTTCAAAGAACTCTGGCTTATTTTAGTCTTTTCTGAACTGTTAAGAATGTCAGAGCAATCAGACCAGATTCTCTCAAAAAGTTTCCATTAAACAACAACAAATAAGGCTGAAATATGAGACACTCGTCACTGTTAATAAAAACAAATGTACATATTTGGTTTATATGCTAGTATGTATCTCTAGTCTCCCTTGGTGGGATGAAACCTATTGTGTCAAAGAAACAGACATAATAAAAGAGGAGATGGAGTTGCATCATATATAAGAAATAACTACACCACTATAGAAATATAAAAAAACAAGGGTGAAAACCTTTTTGAATGCATTTGGGTTAATATTAAAGGAAAAATGAATGGTATTGCCATAGGTGTATACCACAGACCACCCTACTAATCAGAGGAAATACTGTAGATGATTTTTTACTAATCAGTTAGCTAAGGTTTGTAGGAAACACTACAATAGTAATGGGGGATTTAACCACTCTACATCAACTGGGGGACAAACTTTGCACCAGGTGGGAGATCAACCAGGTCCTTGATGAATTTAGCAGACAACTGTCACACAAAAGATAGAAGTGGGAACTAGAGGGTCAGCTATACTAGTCTTAACCTTACTAACAGAGATGAAATGATAGAAGGGATTGAAGTTGAAGGAACTTTGTGGGAGACAGACCATGTCAGATTAGAATTCAACATAATGCAGATGCAACAACAGACGAAAAAAACCTAGTGTCTCAGACTTAAAAAACAGATTAGGAATACAACTCAAAATAGGCAAGAAATTGGTAAGACCACATCTGTCTTCTCTACATGAGTTTAAATAACCAGGACCTGGAAATTGATAAGCAACGGATCTGTGAACACCTAGAAACAAGCAAAGCTATTACTGGAAGCCAACACAGATTGTCAAAAACAGATCACGCTAGACCAGTGGTTCTCAACCTGTGGGTCGGGACCCCATTTGGGGTCGAACGACCATTTCATGGGGGTCGCCAAACAACGCAGTCCGCCATTTTTTCCCCCTTTTCCTTAGCTGTGCTACTCCCTTTTATTCTATTGGCTTTTGAAAGCCAATAGAATAGACTCTCTTGAATAGAGTCTAATTCTATTGGCTTTCAAAAGCCAATAGGAATTGTCAAGGCTGTCTCTGCCCTGCTGAGCCCGCCAAAAGTCCCATTCTGCAAACGGTGCTGCACTAGTTGAGTAGTCCTCGACTTACGACCGGTTGGGGGTCGCGGCATTAAAAAGGTTGAGAACCACTGCGCTAGACAAACCTTACTGCATTCTTTGTGGAAAGTGACTAAATTAGTAGACATAATTTAGGACCAGTGAAATGCTATGGACATGGTATAGTTGGACTCCAGAAAGGCATTTGACAAAAAAAATTACAGCCTACTTCTTGGTAAGATAGAAAAATCTGGAACAGACAGCATCACTACCAGATGTCTGACCAACTAGGAATGAAATGTTAGAAGTCTTTCAATATTTGAGAGGCTGTCACAGAAAAGAGGTGTTAACCTATTCTCCAAAGGACTTGAGGGCAAGACAAGAAGTAATGGATGGAAGCTTAACAAAGAGCAATCCAGTTTAGAATTAAGGAGAAATATCCTGTCTGTGAGAACAATTAACCAGTGGAATGGCTTGCCTCCAGAAATTGTGAGTACTCCATCACTGGAGGTTTTTACAAAGTGATTAGACAGCCATTTGTTTGGAATGGTATTGGGTCTCTTCCTTGAGCAGGGGGTTGGACTAGAAGACCTCCAGGGTCCCTTCCAACTCTGTTATTCTGTAAATAAATAAATAAATAAATTCTGTAGTCACAGAAAAACACTAAATGAGTCTCATTTGAAAGCACACAAGACAAAGGGTTAGCTTAAAGAGGCCCCCCTGCCCCCGCTAAACTGCACTGAGCATGGAGAAGGGTCATTCCCATAAACGAAAAGAAATGGACAATTCAATAACCATGTTCTGACTTTATAGAATTTCCACATGACAATTCAGTAACTTAATACTACTTTTAGCTAATCCAGAGCTATCAAAAAGGCAGAGAGTAAAGAAGAACATTCCTTTTTCTTTCCATGCATATTAAGTGACAACTATAGTCAGCCTGCAACACCCAGTTTGCCATTCAGTCTTGATTTCTCTCCAGCAAAGTTGGCCTATGAAACAGGAAAATAGAGACTGATATAGAAAACACTTGCCAGCCAAATGGCTCAGTTAGTGATCTCATTTCAGTGAAAACAATGGAAGATTCAGAAGGGAATTGCACGGAAATATAACAAACAAAAGGAATGAAATGACATAGCATTTTGCAGATGCATACACATTCTGCCCAAAGCTATCTGTTCCCAAGTGCTAAAAATGCAAAACATACCTCCTCCTACATCACCATCCTTCAACACTGTAGCATAGTAATAATGCTACTCTATCAGCACATTATACTATAGAATATATCCATTATGTGAACAGGCTTATCGAATATATTCTTCCCACAAGACGCCCCACTTATACCCTGCTTTTGTGAAGTAAAGAGAATGGAGGCCTGAAGGGATTGTTTTCCAGTCACTCCTTTGCTACATATCTTCTAACTTGCCAGAAATTACCTATCACAGAATTTTCTGAAGAGTACTGGTTGTTGTCATCTTTAATTTGCCATGTTTCCATTTTCTTTTTGTTAGTGTCATAGTTCTATTTATTACTATTATTTCTGCATTTTGAAATTTTGATTAGTGATTAGTTATTTCTATTTTTATTTATCCTCAACATGAATATTTTAACTTATTTTATGGATTTTCACTTCTTATTGATTCATCAACTACTATCTGAACTTGTAATTGATTTTGTGATATAAAGTGGAATAAATAAATAAACTGCAAGCATCTTATTTCTTTTCCATATTAACACAATTTGTATTAATAACAGACACTGCATATGTAGTTTAGTAGTTAACAGTCCTTCCAATTACAATATATGTAGAAATAAATTTTCTGCATCATATTCACAAATCTGCCTACTCTGTAACTTTACATTAGATATTACACCATTCCACAAGAATAGACACATTCTTCTCCATTTGATAAACTGCATTTATGGAACTTAGACATCGCTCCTATATAATTTCTTTCATTTAGGTTAAACTGCAGAGTGGAGGAACCTACAATAACAAAAATCATAGATTAAATTTCATCTACATCTGCAGAAGCATAGAAAACACAATTACTAGGTATTTGAAAGACAAATGGCCACAAGTTTCTATTTTCCACTGGGAAAAGATACAACATTTCTCTTAGAGAAGAGTCTGGGTCATCAGCTCCTTGAGCATTGTTGAACAGAGAACAATAAGAAGCTCCACTGAACAGCTCAGGACCTTTGCTATGTACTGTTGATTAAATAAAAGGTAAAGGCTTCCCTGTCAGTCATGTCTCTAGGAAACAATGCTCATTTCTGTTTTTTGGCCAAGAGAGCTAGCGTTGTCTGAAATCAATTTCCATGGTCATGGGGCCAGCATAGCTATACTCCAGAGGTTCACAGAACAGTATCACCTTCCTACCAAAGTGGTACCAATTAATCTACTTGTGTTTACATGCTTTCAAACTGCTTGGGGGGAAGGAGCTGGGGCAAGTAGTAGGAGCATACCTGATTGCGTGGAGCTCAGATTTTGAACTCATGAAGCCATCACACCCCTGATTAAATACCATTGTTAATTAAAGACCATTGTTAACTTTGCTGACTCAAGAGTGGTCAGTTTACAAAAGTGACAAGCAATACATCCAGAAAAAATATGTTCATATAAAACCTAACTGGTAGTATCCCCTGCCATTGATTTAAGAAAAGGGTTAGAAAAATTTTAGTAATATTTCAGCCCAGTGGAACATACAGGCATAAAATTCTTAAATGCTTATATATAAATGCACAAAGCTTGGGGAGCAAATAGGGTGAACTAGAAGCAATAGTACATGAGGGCAGGCATGACATAGTTGGCATTACAGAAACCTGGTGGGATGAAACCCATGACTGGAATGTACTGATGGATGGATAGAAATTGTTCAAAAGAAATAGATCTACAAAAAGAGGAGGGGGAGTTGCACTATATGTAAGAGAACACTATGTATCTGCAGAAATGCACGTGATCAAAGCTAAAATCCAGTGATGGGGTGAAGCTGGTTCACACCGGTTCGGTAGAACCGGTAGCTAAATTTTGTTGAGTTTGGAGAACTGGCTGAATGCACCCCTGGAGAAGGCCTCCCAGGCCTAGAACAGCCCACTTCTGGAAGTCCATTCTAGGCCTCGGAGGCCCAGGCCTGCATCCACGCAGAGAACCAGTTTTTCAGGGATTTGAATCCCACCACTGATAAAAATCCTCCAGAATGTGTATGGATCAATATAAAAGGGGGAAAAGTGATGTTGTATATTACAGGCCACCCAACTAATCAGAAGAAATAGATGAACTCTATATTCTGCAGCAACAAAAGAAAGGTGGTGCCCACATGTACTGCTGAAAATAAAGACACAGGTAAAACCAGTTTACATCAACACCATACAAAAATAATGGAAGGTGAAGTGTTGGTGAAATGAAAGAAAATCTGGGAGAATCAATTTGTTTACCTAGGAAAAAACTAACACAGAGGCCCTCTTGGCAGGGTGGGCATGCTCTGTATCCTTTTATAACACAATGTCATCTAGTGGGATCCCAGAAGTATTCTCTCAATTGCAGTACCTATCCTACAGAACAGAAACTCTCCTGACCCTGATCTTCCAAAAAACTTTGAAAAATTACTATCATCCTCAGACCTGGGGGGCAGGATAGTAGTGGAACCTTTATGTATGTTCTATTCTGTATTCCAAGAAAATTTTAGATGGAGCCTTGATTATTTTTTAAATTTTATATTTATATAAAATCTATATAACTTTTACATTTTGCATTTCCAATAGAAATACTTAAACTGGATTCAGTGTGCATGATCAGCATTTGCAACAAACATTTTTGCATGCATTTTGCATGAAATCTTTTACATAATACCCATTCATAGAGCTACACACACTTGTATAACAGCCACATAATTCATTTCTTTTTACTCCTGCACTTTCTTATGTCTTCCTTACATTCATCTTGATGAGGAATTATTTTGTACAGAATATTTATTTTCTCTTCCCTAGTCAGTCTACTTTCTTTCCAGTTTCTTTCACACTTTTTCTTTCTTCCATGTCCACTTTCCCCCGAGTTCTTAGCACAGCCGTATTTAATACCCTGTTCTGAACCCTCATCATTATCTTCAGTAATTGTCTCAATTTTTCACCATAAATAGTCAAATCAGTAATGGTTTTAAATCTATATTCATTCCTTTGCTTTGTTTATTAAATGTATACACCTCTGTAATCTCTATAGATATATCGAGGTTTACTACAGTTAAAGCAACTTTAAAACCAGAAACCAAAGGGTAAGGTTTAATGACTCCTATTGATATCTGAAGAAACTGCACTATATTATTGAGATATCCTTTGGTATATACATCCCTAAATATTTAATGGATTCATTACAAATGGGGAATTGATATTCCTTTAATGGAAAGGTAACCCAACTTTCATCTACTGGCATCAATTCTGAATTGGACCAGTTAATAGAATATCCTGCTATTTTGCTAAAAACATCTATCTTTTGCATCAACAATGAGATAGTACTATGAGGTTTAGAAATAAACAAAATAATGTTGTCTGCAAATAAAACCATTTTGTGTTCAGCTGAGTTATCTACTACTGTACGACTATATTAGACTATGTTTTCTATTAGCAGAAGCCAAGGGTTTCCCCATAGATAAGGATAAAAGTGGACATTCTTGTTGTCTAGTTCCACTGAATAGTGGAAAAGTAGGATAAAATATGGGGAAAGATGAATGCTCTCAAAGTGAATATTATCTCCTGATTAATTATTCTGAGAGGAATTTCAATTCATATTATCTCTATGGAGAAGGCATTCTTTAAGCTATAGCAGAGCAAGGCCATATAGAGTTTACCAGTCAAACTTGAAGCACTTGAAGCAAACTGGTAACCAATGCAGGACCACAGGATAAATGCAATATGGTTATGGTGATTCTCATTTGCTAATACAAGGGAACATTGCATTTTGAAGTAACAGCAATTTTTGAATGATCTTCAAACTCACCCTCACCTACAATATACAACAATAGTCCAGTTGAGTGGTGATAAGAATATGAGTCACTATTGCCAAGACCTACAAGCCTAGATTAGGCCACAACTAGTCAAGGTATAGCAATGACCCCATGTCCATAGCTTTTATCAATTATCAAGCAGTAATTATGAGGTCAGAGCTAGTATTATCCCCTCCAGAATTATAACTGAAACTGAGAGAGAGCCCTTCTGAAGAAGCAGCAATTCCATCTTGCTATAAGGTTCATCCTCAAGCTACTTTTCTCATTCAGACCCAACAACTTCATAACACTAAGTTAAAACCTAAGGGGATGAGTCTAGAAACACAAAAAATATATAGTCAAAATAAAACTTCCATGGCATCTCTGACTTGGCCTCCAATAAAGTCATAAAGTTAGTTATCATCACTCCAAGCCAATGGAATGATGCTGGCTCAATGAAAATTTCTTTCATCAGTCACACATATTTGAAAAATATTCCTTCCTACCCAATAGGAAAGGAATAGAAATGGTGTTAACACATTAATTCTAACCCTCAGAAATACAATAGTTCAGAATGATGCCATAAATAATGGCATCAAAGAAGTCTAACTAGGTCAGTTTTGTGTAGTGCTTAACGTGCTGGAGTAGAAATGGGAAGATCATGAGTTGGTATGACTGTCAGCTGGGTTACTTTAGGCCAGTCATTCTTTTTCAGCCCAATCCACCTCACAAGGTTGTTGCTGTGAGAAAAAGAGTTATGCCACTTCAAGTTATACAAAATAAACATGGGACATAAGCCTTATCATCTTTATCATCATCAAAAGAGATATATTTCCTAAAAGAGGGCATTGAGCTATCATGGTGGCCACACTTGCAAATGCAAATGAGATGTGAAAAGGATGCTAAAATATATGGTTTTTATAAAGATCAAACAGTGTTTGACCAGATACTATTGTCATCAGATGAAAAACTGATTGAGAAACTCTATAATTTTTTGTTAAATTTGAAGGTGAAAGATGAACAAGCCAGAGAAACAATGATAATTTGGGCAAAAAATTTTGGGCATAATGTAGAATTAGAAAAATGTGGGAAAAAAATATAAAATATCAAGGGCAGCTACTTATAAAGAAAATTTATATAAAATGTTTTATAGATGGCATTTACCACCTGCAAGATTAGCAAAAATGTTTAAAAACATATGTAGTAATTGTTGAAAATGTAGGCAAAAGCCAGACACTACTATCACCTCTGGTGGACATGCCCTAAAGCAAACAAATTTTGGTCAAAAATATACAAGTGGTTAGAGAAAATGTTAAAAAAACACGTAAATCTTAAGCCAGAACTATTTCTTCCAGGTATAATCACAGAGAACTGTGACAAAAAATGTATATATTTAATATTATATGTATTAACAGCAGCGATAATTACATTTGCACAGTATTGGAAAAATGAAGAAATACCAATGGAAGAAGACATAATTAGAAAAATTTTGGACTGTGTGGAAATGGATAAACTCACGCTGAAAATGAAAGAGAAAGAAGAATATTTTCAAACATGGGATAATTTTTACAAATGGCTGGAAAAACAGAGTACAGAGTAGGAATGGAACTTGTATTACTATTAATGTCAAATATGTGGACACAGACAACACGTTGTTTATTAAGCACTAAAGATTTGTAATTATAAAAACTTAATATAATATCTATATAAAAAAGAGATGTACTTCCTGCATCATAGTCGTAACAAGCTAGAATCTTCAATTAAGAAAGTACCTTATAAACCAACATACCACTGCCCACCACCAACCTATCACCTAGGAGATACATGCAGTGTACTGACACATATTCAGGAAGTTATTTAATATCTAGTTTTGCAGAAATGGCAAAAATTTCTGCTTATTTAAAGGATCACACACAAGAAAGATATATCACTGTATGGAGAAGATGGATAGATTATATTCAGAAAAAGTATGGGATTAAAAAGTTTCACTTATTTTATGAATGAATATTATAGTAAATACTACAGAGAATTGTCTTATAGGCTATTGGAGTTAAAGGTTAAGTATGATATTTTTTTCCTTTTTTATTATTACTTTTTTTTCTTTTTTTTCTTTTTCTTTTCTTTTTTCTTATTATTATAAATTCTTTCAATTATTAACCCTGTATTCTGCTCTGGGAAGTGAAGGGAGGGGGGTTGGGGGAGGGAGGGAGGAAATGTGGGGGGGGGTAAGTGTAATATAGATAATGGTTGCTTATAGGGGTGCGGCCTGGGCACTCCCCTTATGCTGCATTCATGGGTTTGATAGGGATGAGAGGTGGGCAAGTGTAGAGAGGAAGTAGGGCAGTGAGAGGAGAAGGGGAGGGGAAGAGAGTAGGATGGGAGGTGGGAAAGAGGAGGGAAGTAGGGAATGTCTTAAGAGAGGGTGGACGCGGCCTGGGAGGAGTGCGCAGGTCGTAATAATGTTTATTTTATCTTAAAATTGTATTGTATATATATATTTTTCACAGTGTTTATATGGAAAAAATAAAAAATTTTCAATAAAAAAAAGGAAGTTATTTAGTTGCTTGGCAGATTTAGATTAATCCAATGTTGCCTGGGTCCCATAAACTCAGTGTATTCAGCTTCTATTCCAACTTTTTAAAAAAGGTATAATTTTAACATCTGTTCATGATAAAAAGCAGCACAACGTGCTATGTATCTAACCATAAAACCTTTACATTTGCAAAGCATGTCCATTATGACATTCCAGTACTCTGACATAGAAAGAGATGTCTAGGACAACTCGCCACAGCTGACTCGCCCTGTCCCTATCACAGTGGCTGACTCACCCTGGCCGAATCACTGTGGCCAATTCGCCACGTGATACTTGCTGTGGCCAACTTGCTCTAGGACAATTTGCCATAGGACAATTCAATACCGGACAAACAGGGACAAGTGAATTGCAGCAGGCCTGTCTTGTTTTAGGTTTGAACCTTCTCAAGTTAGAAGTCCTTGAGGCTGGGGTGAGCCAAAATGTGGAGACCCAGAAGCCCATCAGCCAAGGTGTGTGCTTCATTGGCCAAGCCATGGAGCAAGCACGGCACACCTGGCTAGTTCCAGTGTAGATTCAGGCCAAAGGTGCGGAGTTGTCCATTGCTGTTACTTCTTCCTGTATGTGGCTGCAAGAGCCAGCTGCTTTCCTGACATCCAAGTATTGGTCACGCATCTCCAGCCTCACAAAATGTGCAAGGCTGGAAGGAGAAGCAGCTCAGGGCTCTTTGGTGGCTACATTTGAAAAGGATCACAGATTTCTCTGGGGCTATTTATTTAGCCAGACCAAATTCCTAATCAATCCAGTGGCATTTTCCTTCCCGGTCAATGAAGGATTCCTTGGGGATTCCTGGTATCAGCCTGTTTGCTCCTAATCCACCATAAGGAGAAAAATATGGAAAAAATGGGCCAAGAACATCAGCCTTTGGGGCAAGTGCCCGCTGTAACTGCCACTCCTGAAAAGTGTCATTTTTGTCTTCAAAAGAGATCACCAGAGCTAGAATAAACCTTTGTAAGCCCCTAAACTCAATTTTTGTGCAAATCCAAAATTCAACTGCGATATATCACCCAAACTGTGGCTTTCCAGAATCAAGCAACATATCCAACTTTGATCTGCTTAGTTCTACCATGTAAACAAAATTAAGAAATGGTAAAACAGTAGTGAATAAGCTGGTGAGATTTTGAGGGGCTGTGGAGGCTAATTTTATATGCTTACATCTGGGGTGAAAGATAAATCAGCAAAGATGACTCCCAGATATTGTTAGAAACATGGTACAAGATTGAGCTTTTTCCTTTTTCCGTCTTCTCCAATGCATCTGCTTTTCTCTCCCCCACTTTTTCCCTCTCTTGGTCTCAGTTCCAAATTTGTTTTTTTCCCTTTCTCTACAAGCAAACTTTAATTTCCTGGCATACCAGGAATATGTAGTAGCAGTGGCGGGCCTACTCTAATAGACACACTGTGCCCTTAGCCTGGATCCAGGCAGGGACTACCTATGCTGGCTCCATAGCTTGGATGATGGAGCACATGCCTTGGCTAACAGGCCATTGGGACTCCACGGTCTGGCTCACCACAGCCTCAAGAATTTCAAACTTGAGAAGATTCAAACCTAAAGCAAGACAAGGCCCACTGCAATTCACTTGTCCCTTTCTTGAGTTATCCTGCATTGAATTGTGCCACAGCAAGTTGTTCCACAGTGAATTGGCTGCAGCAAGTTTTCCCATTCTGTAGAAGGAGCCAAGATATTCCATTCTCTGCTTGGTGATCTTTCATAGCACTGCTTCCTTTATCTGCCATGGAGTAATTACCTGTGTATTATGACATTTAACATTCAATAAGAGACCAAGATTTCTAGAGAGGTGGAATATTCCAACTAGATATTAAGCTTCAGGAAATGATTATAGAACATCCAAGCATATTGAAGTAAATAAACCAAATCTCAGGAGCTTGTGTATAATTGGTTCATGGTAGAAATGTAGATAGTTTTGAAGTGATAATGACCTCATGAATGCTTGTTATAGTATTTTCCTGATTATTCATCAGCTTTTTTGAAATCTTTTCTATTGCCAAGACACAAATCATTTTAGAGAGTTTCATGTCTGGTTCTAGGAATAAAATGTTGGGCCAACAAAAAAGGTGCTGCTGCAAGGTTTCTGGTTTGTTATGTGTGATGCTGGGAAATGGCAAAGAAGTTCTCTCCCTGAGCCCCTTCAATCTACAGAACTTAGCCAAACAGCTGCTTTTGTCTCTAGTTGATATTAGACAAAAGAGAGACTATTGGGAATAATAAGCCAGTTGAAAGCAGAAAAGATTGATGGGTTACATGTGCAACTAAAAAGAGATTTGGCTCAGGAGCTGAAGGATTACTATCTTTGCTGCAACACAGAAATGCAGACTTCCTCCTTCTCAAAAACAGATCTTCTCAAAATAGCTGAAAATGTTGAACAAACACTTTACTTATGAACAAATAAATTTGTAATCTAGAGTACTGTTTTATATAAAATGCCAAGTGTTACATTTGTAAGAACTATAAATCTTGAATTGCATACTCCTGATTTCTCAAGCAGTAAGAAACTTCATGGTAGCCAAAGACTATTCCACTCTGAAATGATTGGAGATAGTTTTGCAACATCTAACTCTCTGCAAATTAATGTAAAGTAGGGCATAAAAGAGGAGCAGGCAAGCATGCTGACAGATTCCTAATACCACATCAGTCTAGTCCAGTGTTTTTCAACCTTGACAATTTTAAGGCATGTGGACTTCAACTCCCAGAATTCCACAGCCAGCAAGTCAAGGTTGAGAAACACTGGTCTAGTCTCTCCAAAGTAACAGCCTACAATTTCCAAATCCCAAGGGATGCATTTCTACAGCCAATAAGAAACCTCAAACTTCTTCCCCTTTCTCTTTTTTAACTCAAACTGCAAAACTATTTCCTTCTATCTGGAAAGCTACTCACATACTTTATGCTTAACGTCCCCAGATCTCTCACACCAAAAACTGTGATCCTCTCCCAAAAAGAATAGAAACTAGTGCATTGCTTATTTACAGGTGCTTACATATACTTACGTATAAATTCATTTCCACTTGCCCACTGCAGGTTTAATATGAAGTTCTGGTCCAAGAAGCCTAAAACAGTTTAATACAGGCACCAGTCCTTTGTCTTGTTGCATGCTTGTACACGTCCAATCATAACCCTTTCCAAACAATAGAATAAAGCAGTCAGATGAGGTTAATCAGTGAGAATAGGGAAGTATTGCCTCATAAACCACAGCCCAGAACACGATCCCAGAAGTTATGTTTGTGTCCAGAAAAATACAGCTGCATCCAAATCCCCATCTCACTGACTGTTAGTGATTGCCAAAATGTTGAAGGCTTAGTATGTTTTTATCTCAAGAGTTTTATTGGCCAGAGACATAAACTGTTCTGGAGCATCTGGCTAAACAGGCACTTACAACTCCTCCCCATCCCCCCATTATGTACAATGTTAATCCTGACTTAGAAGAGAGATAGAAGAGAATTCTTTGAAGTTTCCTGCAATGACTATAAATGGGAAAACTCCCTTCCTCCACTATGAGTGTGTGAGAGAGAAAATGAGAGGAAGAAAAGATAGAGCATGTATAAATCATTACCAATTCTGGCTCATTCAGGACCCACTATAATGATCCCCTTAAGAAAGCAATTCCTTTACTCAATCTATTTAATGGGCAAGGTACACACTAGGAAAAATCCCAACTCTGTTTAAAAATAAGCATGTGAAATGTTGCACTTATCTTTATTTAAATTATACAATGGCTTACAAAATGTAAATGGTCATATTGGATATATTATATCTCCTTCTAATTTCTTTTTGTCACTTGGAGTCTCATTCAACTAGGTTCATATTTATCCTTAAGCATATCTTCAATGTTTCTCTTTAGAGATCTAAAAAATTGCTCACATTGTCCTTTTTAATTGGTGCTAATAATTATGTTGCTTTTCCAAGTCACATATCAGATTTAAAGAGTTATTTTTGTTACCACACTTGGGAGATTCACAGAATGAAAATCTAGTTTTTACTTGCAACAAATATGAATTTCAGTCACCGATCAGATCCTGAATTACATATGTGGCTCCCATTTTGTGAAATATGCTGCTCCCCAAGTACACATGACTCCTGTCCCTTTAATGTTTTTGAAGGCATAACAAATGCTTTGTTTCAGCAGGCCTGCAGCCCCTAAGGACCACTTATTTCTATGTTTTGGGTTATGCTTTTGAATGGATTAAGAAGGGTAGTAGTAGTATTCAATCATACTTGTAGACACCAACCAGTTTAGCTTGGGACATTATTAAAATGCTGTGAAACAACAAATACAGAATCAAGAAAGATAAAGAGCAATAATTGTACATAGATCAGTTAATGTTAATGTCTTGAAAATATAGTTCCTTTTTTCCTTGTTCTAATTATGCAAGGTTCTGCTTAAAAAGGCAATTCCCTAGCTTAACTAGGTTCATTCTGCAGTTTGCATAAGAGTTTAACTAATCAGACAATCCCAAGGCAAAGGGCAAACCACTTGAGCCAATATGGCTGCAGAGGGCAGGAAAAGTTCTGTTAGTTTGGCTCTGCATTGTCAAACACAAAGCCAAGATGGGGAAGCCAGAGAAATTTATGTAAACATAGGATCAATGCATGCCAGAATGATTCATTCCTTAAGCAAACATGACCCAAGCAGAGTAAAGGAAAGATCACTAATGGGGGCAGGACAAGCTGCTTTCATTTCCAAGAGAGAAAGAGAACTCCAAATTTGGAGCAATTTAGAGTGATTTTTGGGGCAAGACAAACCCATTTACAAGTCTGCCTGGAAGGATATTAACAGTTATTTAATTGATATGTAATGTGTAATTCAGTTATACAAAGCACCCATAGATTACCCACAAAAATCAATGTGTCCACTGAGTCAACTGTTTTAGAATACTCTGAGGCTAGGAAGTGTTAAACGGAATAGTTTAACTTTATATCACAAAATACACATTTGACAAAAAGCATGGAATGTTATGCTAATGCTAGAACTGATGTCTCACAACTGGGCAGAACTGGACATTTCCTTATCCTCTAGTATCTGTGCTCACTCCTTAGACACCAAGTAGCAAAATTCTGCTATGTCTGTACACAATATTAAAAAACTAAAAATTTTATACAAGAGAGTGCTGGGTAAGGTAAAGAAAAACCTACCCACATACATTGAAGGAACAACTTCAGAAAACAGAAAGATAGATAAAACAGAAGGGTATGAAAGATATTTTACCAAGGGCTACCTGGTCTAGTTGGTAGATAATTTTTCTTCCTTACAGAAAGGAAGAGAAAAAGTAAAATCTTTAGATAAGAGATCAAGTTCATCAAATGGCAACAGCTAAGTCTTAAACAGGATTTGGAAACAATTACACCCAGTAGAAAACTTTAAAAAATAAAGTGTAAAAAGTAATACATCATAATATCCATACAAAAAGATAAGACAAGCAGCTATCAGGATCCTCCCTGACTATCACCATTAGCTAGCCAAAATGCATGAAGTGATCTAGAACAGGGGTGTCAAACTCAATTTCACTGAGGGCCTCATCAGCACTGTTGTGCCCTCAGGGAGGCTGGGTGGGTGTGGCCCACTGGGTGAGCATGGCTGCGGTGGTCACGGCTGACTGGGCGTGGCCACCTCGATGATGCTCATGGGGGAGGACACCTGTGGGGGAAAGCAGGTTGGGGGAGATCCAGGGGGTCTCTGGCAGGTGGGGCAGTGGACAGGAGGCTTTGTCCTGTAGGGTGAGGTGAGGTGAAGCAAGGGCCGGGGCAGCTAATACCTGATACTTTCGGCCCCCGCACACAGAGGCCAGCGAGCGCATGGGGGAGGACAGTTTCCATCAGCAGTCACAGCCTGCCAGCCCCTCAACTAGCACACTCGGGCTCTGCAGCCCACTGCAAATACTGGGCCAGCCCTCAAGCAGCAGGCAGAGGAGGGACGGGAAGGGGGGAGGCATGTGATACAGACTGCTGGATGTGCCTATTCCGTCCCATTTGTTTTTGCTTGCGGTTGGAGAGCAGGTCACTGCTGGTCATCTCCTCGGCCCCCTCACATATCTTGCTCTTGGCCAGTGCATGGAGCCTGTTCCCCTCATGCACCTGATGCACCATGGCCCCACCTTAGGCCACCACCACCAGCAGCTCATGCAGGTCCATTAGGCTGTCACCACTGCCCAGAGCAGCAGGCTTGAAGTGGTTGGCTAGGAAGTCCCGAGTAGAGGTGGTAGAGCATGACCAGCAAGCAAAAGGCCACCCCAAGTGGGGAAAGCTGTATCCCCATTGGCGTCGTGGCCACCCAGTCCTAGAAAGGATTGTGTGCCTCCCCTCCCATCTCTCTGGGCCTGGGCATGCTCTACCACCTCTATGTGGGGCTTCCTAGCCAACCACTTCATCTTCTTCATGCTGGACAGCCTGCAGCTCTGGGTGGCAGCCTAATGGTCCTACATGAGTGGTTGGGGGCCATAGCAGGTACCGAAGTGTGCAAGGGGAATGCGCTCAACCTGCAGATCATGGGCAAGACCTGTGAGGGGGCCGAGATGACGACCTGCTTTCCAACCCAAAAGAGATGGGACAGAGTAGGCGTGTCTGGCAGTCCACATCATGTGCTGCTGCCCCCTACTCCATGTGCTGCCAGTGCCGCCACAGTGCTGCTGCTGGAAGGCCGGCCTGGTATTCACAGCAGGCTACACAGTCCCTGCTGCCAGATGCCGCCGGGCCCCACGCACTCACCAACCTTCTGTGCCCATGCCTTGGGGGCCGCTGAGCTGGCCAGGGCCAGGGCGGTGGGGGCCAATCCCTCACCATTTCTGGGGCATCCCCAGGGCCAAATATCAGCCAATTGCGGGCCTTGCTTTGACATGTCTGATCTAGAACTTTAATGCAGATAAGCTAGCATCTAAAAGCTGAACCTTAAAAAACAGTCACTTAACTAAAACATAACACTGTTTTAAGGTCAAGATGGAGAAAAAGGCTCTAATTCTATGAGCAGGATTCTGTGTGTGGGTTTGTATATAGGAGAGTAGGTGTGTGCATGCATGTACTGTAAGCCAGAGACTGGACTATGCACTTAGGAAAGGACATAAATTAATATTACTCTACCCTATTGTTATCCAAAGTAAAATCTCCTCCTGAGTCTGTTATTTCCTCTGCTTTAAAAAGTTACGGTTTGGTATATGTTTTTATAAGGCAAATAGCCTCAGAAGGGAAACAATTACAGATGGAAAACTGATGTAGAGTTAACTCTCGGTTTTCCCACACCACAGTCCAGAACTGTATCTATTCCTGTCTCTGTGGCAACTATACATTTTAAAATGAACCATGCAAGTTCCTAATTACAGAGCCAGTGTGTCAGGTCCACTGATATTTCAAAGAAGTGACATTTACCTGTGGGGGTCTATCTGTGGGGGTAAGCAGAATCTAGAGGGACAAATGCCAGGCTCTGTTTTAACATTACAATAAGATTTAAGAACTGAGAAGTTCAATTTCTGTTGCATGTACCTTGTATGGGCCGTCTGTTTAAAGGAAGAAAAACATTGGATGCCATGAAATCCTTTCCCTTTTCCCACCACAAATATCTTTAACAGAAAAACTTTAATAATGATAATATACCAATATTTCACTAAATTTGCAATAATAAAATATTCTGGCCTTCTCGGTTGTTTTTGAAATGTGGGGTACCACAGGATCTAATGTACCCAGTAGATCCTGAGAAGTTTTTGTACATTCAGGAATTATTTGTGAGAAATATTGGATTCAGAGCACAAACAAGTGTTTTCATTTTGGCAGTTGAGGCTGTTAGACACGGACCCTCCCCTCTTATCCTGCTTAATGGAGTTTGTAAATTTGTTTTTACTTTTTGAAGAAGAAAAAGACACTGTGTTCAATGGGAACTCCAAAAGCAACAGCTGCTGAGCACAAAAGGTTCAATTCCCCTTAGATTCAGAGAAGAACATTCAGTTTTGTGAGTCACTGCAAATGAAGGAATATATTCTGTCCCTATGAAATACATTCATAGATGACTTCTTAAATCTGAATGTAAAACTCATAATCCATTTCTGTATTATCATCACTCCCTTAGCATCTCCAAAATCAGCAAATCAAAACCAGAAAGCCTTTAGTTTGTTGCTGGGTCAGCATTTAAAACCACAACATGCTATGCAGGAAGGGCAAATTAAAGGCAGAAACAGTTGAATGAGTGCAGGTGGCTATTTAAAGAGCTTAACTCAGACTGCAGCTCACTAAATATGTTGGACTTGCATTCCTATAAATTTTAGGGAATCCTGGTTTAGACATTGAATTAGCTGACTTTCACATCTTTGGAGAGCGAGACAGAGAAATATAATGCTTGGCAGTTTCTCCCCAGTAAGCAATAATTATGTAACAAGAGCCCTGTAGCCAAAAAAAGAGTGACCAAGGCAGGCAAACATCTTCGCACGCAAACACACACCCCAACCTTTTCTCTTGTGAAATTAGGTTTGGAACTCACTGGGAATCCCTATTATATAGTAAAAGAGCCAGTACAGAACATTGACTTAATAGTATTATGGCCACATACAGGCAATCCTTTTTGGGGCAAGTAACATTAAGCAGAAAGTGGGTAAGAAATGGTAAGTCAAAGAAATGAAAAGCATTTTATTGCATTCAGCAAACAATTTTCAAATATATATTCACAAAAAATATTTTGTAATTCCAGCCTATTCAAAGTTATCATATATTCTTTAAATCAGTGGTTCTCAACCTTTTTAATGCCGCGACCCCCAACCGGTTAAGTCGAGGACTACTCAACTGGTCGTAAGTCGAGGACTACTCAACTGGTGCATCACCGCTTGCAGAATGGGACTTCTGGTGGGCTCAGCAGGGCAGAGACAGCCTGGACAATTCCTATTGGCTTTTGAAAGCCAATAGAATTAGACTCTATTCAAGAGAGTCAAAATTTCAAAAGCCAATAGAATAAAAGGGAGTAGCACAGCTAAGGAAAAGGGGAAAAAAATGGCGGACTGCGTTGTTTGACGACCCCCGTGAAATGGTCGTTTGACCCCAAATGGGGTCCCGACCCACAGGTTGAGAAACACTGCTTTAAATCAACAAATCCAAAATAAGCTCTATTTTTAATATTCATGTATTTCTCCATGATCTGTTGAAGTGCAAAAAACTTGGTATGCGTATTCTGCAAACTGGAATTCCCAGATTTTATTTATTGTTCCATCTTGTACCCTTTCAATCAACATTCTGCCAAAAGCTTTTTCCAGAACATGAAACAAGTGATATCTCTTTCATTTTATATTCAATCTTGCTGCATTTTCCTTTCTACAGAAAAGCAATAATAGACATCTTTAAAATATTACTTCCTTCATTTCAGTTTCACTCCAAATTTCATTTCATCGTTTTTATGTTTAATTCTAATCTCTCTGGTGAAGGGTCATTGTTTAGCGTATTGAACAATGCTCTATGATACGTAGACTCCCATTTCCAGAATTACCCAACCAACGTAAATTCTGGGAGTTGAAATTCACTTATCATAAGGTTGCCACTGATATCAACGTCTTCATGTGCAGATAGAAAGAAGTACTGTAAATAATAATTATATCTTCAGGCGAATCTCATGCAAATGCTGAACAACTCTGCTCTTCATTAAAGCAGTCTTTTTTTTTATATTTTCATAAACTTTATACAACCAATACCTATTTTAAGAGTTGCATTTACCTTAATAACCTACAGGGTAATATGGAAAAAAAATAATGTGTGGGTGTTTTTTAAATAAATAGATATATATTATAGTCGCCCAGATTTAAAGTACAGTACTTCATTTTAATTTCAGTGTGTCATAACTCTGGCAGATATAAATTTGGTCTTGGTATGTAATGCATTTTAAATATTAAGTTCAATATAATTAGTTCTGTTACTATGAACCATCCTCAAATTAAACCTTGGGTGCAGCTATGATTGCATTCCTGTTGCTTTTTTTAAAAGAATACAGGATAGTTGGACTCTTTTCAAAAGGTTGGGGAAGAAAGCCACTGAGCAATTTTTTGAACTTGTCCTGTTGCTTGACATGTTTTAGACACTCCCAAATTAAGTACTAGGTTGCAAACAAGTCAGAAATCATGTGAATAATGAAAACAAAAACAAAAAAAAACTGTCTAGCAAAGAGCCTTGGTTCCATAAAAGCTGTTCCATGAATGTATACTCAAAGCCTTGTAATTCCCTAAGCCTGTACAGTATTTTTTTTAATTAAAAGTTTTTTATTTTTTGATGTAAACATCGTAAGAAAAAGAAAAAAATACAATACAATTTTGAAATAAAATAAATTCGTAACCATTGGTACAACCTGCCCACTCCCCCCAGGCTGCGTCCACCCTCTCTTAAAACATTCCCTACTTCCCTCCTCTTTCTCACCTCCCATCCTACTCTCTTTCCCTACCCCTCTCCTCTCACTGCCTTACTTCCTCTCTACACTTTCTCACCTCTCATCCCTATCAAACCCATGAACGCAGCATAAGGGGAGTGCCCAGGCCGCACTCCTATAAGCAACCATTATCTATATTACACTTACCCTCCACATTTCCTCCCTCCCACCCCCAACCCCCCTCCCTTCACTTCCCAGAGCAGAATACAGGGTTAATAATAAGAAAATTTATAATAATAGGAAAAAAGAAAAAAAAAGAAAAAAAGAAAAGAGAAAAAAAAAGAAAATATCATACTTAACCTTTAACTCCAATAACCTGTAAGAGCCTGTACAGTATTAATGCAATTTAGAACTGAAGAAGAGAGAAATCAATAAAAAGGAAAAATTGTGTGCATATTCACCAACAAGAGCCCTACCACTTAAAGAAAACCAAATGCAAATAAAAAACTATGTTTTGGTTCAAAACTATAATGTTCTTTGGCCAACTATAAAGCACCATCTATTGCAGGGGTGTCAAACTGCCGGCCTACAGGCCGGATGCGTCATCTGAAAGTCACACCCACCCCATTGCAGGCATGTCCCTGTTGCACGACATCACATGACATCACGAGTTTGACATGTCTGATCTATTGCAACAGGAAAAATACTAACTGCTTTTCAGATACTTTAGCAGCCGCAGCATATAAGTGAAGATAAGAGCATTAAAAGCATCACTAACAGGAAAAATGTTTACTTCTCTTCTGTCATATTCTCATCATTTGCTAAACAAATAATAAAACAAATAAACAGGAAAAATAAAACTACAGAGAATAAAATAAAAAGAACCATATGGTTAATAGGAGACACAATAGTAATAAGAAAACCTAGATTCACTGACCATGAAATTCAGTAAGTTTTTTACCTTAACCTACTATATGATGTTATATGAATAAAAACTTTGAGAGGATTTTTTTAAAAAAAATAATAAACTACTAGTAAAAAGAAAATAAAAACAAAATGGAAAACTGTTCAATGGTCTCTCATTCAATTGCCACTTTATAAGGTAAATGACTCTGCCCAGAGTCACCTGAACTAAGAGATGGCCAGCAAATAAATTTGTTAAATAAATAAATATTTAAATGCAGTTTTGTTTTATGTATTAATTATGGTTAGTCATCCCTAATACTTGGGGAGAAATGGAAGATAAATTTAATTACACTAATAATTGTTAAATCAATATTACTGCCAACAGTGTAGTCTTACTCTTTACAGTAAAGAAATATTTCTCAGCTGGTGCCTTGTGTTCTGGATGATACATTCTCAGGTTTTCTCCTTTCAAACCACAACTTTCTTAGGAAGAATAGGTTTTTAGCTTGTCAGGTTTTTAGCTTTATCATAGGGCTTATATCTCAGCTTCTGTTTCTTCAAGTGAATTATTTTAAAAAAATGTAAAGACATAATTATTCTTGTTCTGGTTAAATGCAACTTTTTTCTTTGTTTATTACATCAAAAGTGGATGGTCACTTGACTATGAGCCAGCGATGTGCAGCAGCCTCCAAAAAAAGCTAATACAATCCTGGGTTGTATAAACAGAAGCATAGAATCAAGATCATGTGAAGTATTAGTACCACTTTATAAAGCCCTAGTAAGATCACACCTGGAATACCGCAGCCAGTTTTGGTCACCGTATCACAAAAAAGATGTTGAGAGTTTGGAGAGAGCAACTAAGATGATCAAAGACCTGGAGACTAAAACATACGAAGAACGGCTGCAGGACTTGGGCTTGGCTAGTCTAAAGATAAAAAGAAATGGGGTGACATGGTAGCAGCATTCCAGTATCTGAGAGTCTGCCACAAAGAAGAGGGGGTCAAATTATTCTCCAAAGCACCAAAAGGCAGGACAAGAAACAATGGTTGGAAACTGATCAAAGAGTGAAGCAACCTGGAATTAAGAAGAAACTTCCTGACAGTGAGGACAATTAACCAGTGGGACAGCTTGCCTTCAGAAATCGTGGGCGCTCCATCACTAGAGATTTTTAAGAAAAGGCTAGACAGTCACTTGTCTGAAATGGTATAGGTTCTCCTGCTTGAGCAGGGGGGTGAACTAGAAGACCTCCAAGGTTCCTTCCAGCTCTATACTTCTAAGAATAAAAATAAATAAAGGGAACTATGTCATTTTGGGGGAGAAGTTCAAAACTGAACTGGATATTGGGTCTAAGCAAATGGACTCAAATATAGTTTCAGTGCCTCAGTGACTCAGTGCCTTCCATTAATGTGAGCCTATAGAATGTGTGTTTTTTTCATTTTTCATAGGAGAGGAGCATTTTTTAGCTCAAAACTGAGAGGGCAGGATAAACACTTCTTACTGGCATGTAGACAAGCTTAGACTGAAACATTTCTGTGCTCATCCACTGGCAGGAACAACAAGTCCTGAATATCTGCCAGTTTTCTGCAAGCCTTGTAGACCTGCAAACAAATAAATTGGCCCATTTGAGTTGTGTTTTAGTATTCTGACTTAGGCTGAACAGTCCACTCAATCTTGGTTGCCTTTTTAACTGTGCAATGAGAAGAGTTGGGTAATTGTCAAAGTTTTAGTTATTTAATGATGACCTAAGTCTCTGACTGAGAGAGATGTCTTTGGTGCTGCAGGTGCCCTTAGAGGCAGCTGCAGCAGATTTAAACAGGGAGAAAAAAATAAATAAAAAGAATTGAGAACTGACTTCTAAATCAGGGTTTCTCAAACCTGACATCTTTAAAATGTGTGCATTTCAATTCTCAGTAGATATTAAAATATGAATCCTCAGCCCCAGGAAAAAGGCAGTGACAAACTGCTTCCAACATCTTGTCAAGAAAACTAAAGGGACTGAGAGGAATTTTGATATAGTGGTTAAGAAACCAGGCTAGAAACCCAGAGACTCTTCTGATCTTGCCTTGGGCATAAAGACAGCTGGGTGACTCTGGATCATTGTCTCTCAGATGTAGGAAGAAGGTCATGGCAAGCCAAATCTTTTCAAGAAAACTTCAGGAAAGTGTCCAGGCAGTTGCCAGGACTCAATACTTCAAACTTTCTAGAAACCTGTCCCTGTCTCAGGGAAGATGATGTTCTAGGGGTGGGGGGCGCAACAGAAGGGCACACTTCCTTGGTCCTACAAAATGACAATGCCCATTACTGCTCATGCAGTTACATTTGTAACCAGCTTTATCTTGCAGATCATCTGTAAGTATAGCCCAACATAGAGCACATTGCAACAATCCAATCATAAGGTGACCAGAGCATGAACAAATGTCTGAAGAGCCTTAAGGAAAGGATACAACTGGCATACGAGATGAACCTGTGCAAAGATGCCTCTGGCCATAGCTGTAATTCAAGAAGGAGCCCCAAGTTGTATATCGGTCTTGAATGAGGAAATGCATCCCCATTCAAGACCAACAATGGTAATAATCCCTGACCAAGACAGCCACTCTGTTTTGTTAGTATTAAGCCAAAGTCTGTTCCACCCCATTCAAGCCCAAATAGTATCCAGACAATGATGAATCTATGCAAAAGCCCTTCTGGCCACAGCTACCACCTAACCACTGAGGAATTGCTGCATATCCTGAAGAGCCCCAAACTGCATACCAGTCTCAAAATCCATGGCTAATGGTGAAAATTTCCCTAACTCAGGAAGCCCAAACAGCCAGCGCCATTCAATGTTGCAAGGACTGAGCTGATCTCTTCCTCCCCATTCTGACCCAAACAGCCCCAGTGTTAATACACTGACAGCTTCACCTGTGCAACCTGAGGTTGAAATGTATACGGCATATCATCAGCATATTGATAACGCCAATCTCCTGTTTTATATCAATGGTAAAATCATAGAAATTTTCTGTCCCATCCTACTATCCCATGTTCAATGAGACAGCTCCTCTGCAAGTAATTAATTAGTTTACAGTAGACATGTGGGCAGCTGTCTTTTATTTGAAGAGAATTGTCCCTTAATTCAGAACAAAGAAGAACACAGCAGCAAAGTCATTACTTCAAATCCCACATTTCTATGATTCTTAATTTTGAAAAGTTGCAGCTGTTTTAAAAGAAATGAATTTTTTTAAACATTACTCTGGAAGTTTGTTTTATTTCTTTGTTCTTTTAAAAAACAAATACAAAAAAGGGAAAACAGAAGAAGAAAGAAGACAAATGCAATAGTTATAAAAAGAGTATTTTATATATACTGTATATAATCCATTTTTAAGGTACTGTCTTTTATAATATAATAATTTATTTATTTTAAAACTTATATGGCCGCTTATCTTATATGTCAGAGTACTACTTGGCTCACAACAAAACCAATAAAAACAATAAACCAATCACATCACTCATGCATGAAGAAGCACATTTCCCATCCCAGTGCCATAACACTCATCAACTCCACTACCTGGGGGAACAGTCAGGGCTTACAGCCTTCCAGAAGATCAAAAGGGTAGACACTTTCTAGATTTCAAGAGGGCTTGAGTTCCACAGAGCTGGGACACCTAGAGGGGAGACATATCTCTAAGGTCTCACTAGGTGACAATATTTAAGGAAAGGAACCTAATTCATATTCATGTTGTTCAAGCTGGTGAGCTGGGCAGATATCCTCAAGGAGAGATAAATAGGCACCATCCATTCAGGACTTTAAGTGTGATAATGAGTAGCATGAGATGATGAAAACATTGATTATCTTTTTTTCCTAGCAAGAAGTTTTAGATGAAAACTATGTTATCTATTATTTTTTTCCAGAAATTAAGAGATGGCATTTTTGTTTCATAGAGGAGGAAAACTTACAAGCAAAGATCAAGAATAAGATCTGTTGGCTACCCAAAGCTACTCACTGCTTCACAAGAACTCTTGATGTTCCCATAGGAAAACCACACTTCAGTCACACATTGCCTATTTCTGTCTGATCTGTATTAGTGATTAGCTTGTTTATTCTATATTCTAATAATAGCAATGTTAAGAGGCTTCATAACGGGATTCAAAACTTGTCATTATCATATCTGTAGACCAAAGTTCTGTAATCAACAAGGATTCTTCAGCACAATTTCCTATAATATGTATTTTTAGGACCATGTCTACATCCCTTCACTTGATGGAGCTCTGGGACTTTTAAATGGAAAATGTATGACATAATATCTCACTATATTAGCATCCATCTCTCTCTGACAACAGGAGGTATCAGCCAAAGAAAAACAAGACCCTTCATTTACAATCAACCCAACACCGAGAACAATATTAAAATTAACACATAGTTTTATTGCACTCAACACTATATTAACGAATGTTATCAAATATCATAAAATCAGGGGATGCAATGGAGGAAAATACAATTTGTACAAAATTCAAAGTACTATTAATACCCCTTTAAAGTTTGTTTATTTCAGATGATGATTTAGGATATGTTTTTCCAGATACCAGATGCTAAAAATGATGCAACATTAGTTAAATCTTTATGTCAGACTCCATATAGTTTATATACAGGATATATATATACAGTATCTGTATGACACATATCCATGAGACAACCCTAAAGATCATGTTATCAGTTTAAAAGTTAAAAACAGTAAAATATGTAAATATTGAGTCTTTTTTATTTTATTTTACCCAGATTCCTTCATCCATTGTCATTCCTAAAAGGTAAGAAATATGGCGCTTGGAGAAAAGAATTAATAAAACAATGCAAGTAAATTTCTGACAGAAAAGATAGAATTTCAGTTATAAGATGTTTACACAACTTGGTTCATACATGACATTAAGCAATATTATGGTTTCTTTGTTTTTAGTTTAGCTACTTATTGTTTATGGATTAATATGCTCAGTTAACCCAGTCACAGTTTAATAAGCCACAATGTGGTTACCACATGGTGCAAGACAAATCATGTGTTATTCATTCTTTTAAAAATGCTCACTAGCTAAAACTGTGTTTACCAGAATGGTTAGCTGCTAAACAACTGGTCCTAAAATATTGCATAGACATTTAGTTCTACTTCACTTCAAGTAAAGTATTTAGGCTTGAAAATATCATTGTCAGTGAAACATTTGATTAGAAACATGTGTTCCATATAATCACTAAACTTTATCCATCTGGATTAATCTGCTCTAACAGTATCACATTGGACAAGCTCCTTTTTTCTTTGGAAGTAATAATCCAATAAATGTCTTTATCTAAATCCCTGTCTACTATATATATATATATATATATATATATATATATATATATATATATATATATATATATATAATATATATATATATATATATATATTCCAACAAATGTATCTGGCTCTATTGCATGTCTTGGGTATTTATCACTAACCTGCCAGTGAAATAGTTGCATAGCAAAGGGAAGAAAAAAATGCAGAAATATAATCTGTCAACATGGTTCTGATCTGCCTTGGCTATTACTATATACAGAACATCAAGCCTAATTTTAAATAGTCAACTGGTGTTTCTAGAGGGCTGAGGTACTCACCCTGTGGTGATATCATCATCTTCAGTCATCGTCTTGCCCATTAAGTCACTGTCACTCATGTACCCAGATTTAAGATCAACATCATCAGCATCAAGGGATTCCACCAGCTCCAAACGGGAAATGTGGCTGAGCTTGCTGGGGCTCCGCATGGGCATGGTGTGAGAATAATGAGCTCGTTCCCCGTGCATGTACCAGCTAGGAGTGCCCTCTGAGCGACAGCCCCCACCGACCGAAGGAGCATCTCCGGCTTGCAGGCGTGGGCTAGACTGGCCATATCGCCATGAGAGAGGGGAGGAACGGTTGGACAGACTAGATACGCTGCGGGGATTGGCTTCATCACTGTCATAGCACGTCATCTCCAATGAGCTGCAGAAAGAGGGAAGAAAGAAAGGCGGGAAATTAGACCAATGAGAGGTGAGATTCAGCAAGACATTTCTCAAAATCTGGAGTAGACCTGTCTGAGTTACAAAGGCAAACCTCCCAGAAAGAGCCTTTTTCCGAACCTTATTTTTGGGTTGAAATTGTGTTTCTCAAGCCTGACCACATTAAGACATGTGATTTCAATGCTGAGAATTCCCCACCTAACCATGTCAAGGTTGAGAAATACTGGGTTAAAGAGTCGGGAGTTATCTTGAAGAGAGCAGCCCAGTTCTCATGCCCAAGATTTTCAAGAAAGGACAACAGTACCAACTCAAGGCCCTCTCTTGGGATTGAAGGGGTATAGACAGTTAGCATTGTATGTTACCCATTTTTCTACCTGCTCTTTTCCATTGTACTGCTCACCCTGATCAATAAGCACCGAAACTGTCTCCTGCACTAAGCCATAGCCTACTTCTCCTTGCCATTTCATTCTATCTAGGGTGCCCTCTTTGAGAAATGTCACATAAGTAGCACTAGCCCTGCAGCAGGCCACAACATATTTGGTTTCTTTTTAGTACTAAAAGTTTGGTTGGAGCTATCAACGCCTAAAGACTTTTATGTTAGTAATTTGATTGCATTTATAACCCCAACCAAGAACTATGCACTGTATGTATATGTGCAGGCTGAAAAATATCAGATTTGAACTCCAAAAATCCAGATGTCCACTACTGTAGATGGCAGCAGGCTAACTCTTTACTGCCCTCTAGTGATTGCTTGGATTTCAGTCCGCTGTTCCAATATAGCAACCCTAATCAGACAGTAGCACTGTTTTTGCTCTAAGCTTCTGGAAGTTCAAAGAAAACACTCTTAAGCTTATTTGCTATTGCTTTTCACTTTCTTGTAGGTTGCCAGTTCTGGTAACAAACAAAGCTCTAATATCACTAGCTAAAATCACAGGATCGTAGTGTTGGGAAGCACCACTTAAAAGCTATTTAATCCGGAGGGAGGGAGGGAGGGAGGGAGGGAGGGAGGAAGGAAGGAAGGAAGGAAGGAAGGAAGGAAGGAAGGAAGGAAGGAAGGAAGGAAGGAAGGAAGGAAGGAGGGTAGTGTCAGAGAATTTTACAGACATTTTAGGACTGCAACAAGAACTGCAATGTTCACATAATAATCCTAAGAATCTCTCTTGCACAATAGTATTCTCCACCCTTGTATCTCCATATTTATTGGGACTAAAATTCCCAATATTTCCAACCTGCAGAGCTTAATTGTTGGAGTACTATCCTGATAAAACTCTGACTTACTCATAAGTTGCCTGGTTTGCTACTGAGGAAAGCAGGACAACGTATTAGATAGACCATTGGTCTAATTTAGTAAAGCTTTTCTATCTTTATCTTCATCTTCAAAATTTCAACTGCCTAGTGGAGCTCAATTTCACAATGGATGCTGCAAATTTTTGTCTGCAAACTGTTCATATTTTTGTGTCTAATTATGGGAATAGAGCAGATACTTTCTAAGGCTTTGGACAGGACTATAAAGTATTTAGTGCTTTAGAAAGAATGTGGATGTGAACACAGTACCTGTCTTTAAAGCAGCTACAGATTTTCTTGGGCTTATAAATCTACCCTCTGCAGCTGCTGATGTGATAACATTAGAGTTATAAATGTGATAATACATATGTCCTTTTATAGATTTGTTATAGTTTCTATCTAGAGAAATTAAATTGAAATTTCAAATGCATCAAATATTACAGCCCCCTGCTGTGAGGAAGTTGCACTCCTTTGTGATATTGTATTTTTCTGATAATTTCTTTATATATACAGGGTTGGGCAACTTATCATTGGAACTACAATTCAGCCTTCCAACCTGTTAATTCACCAAAGAAAATGAGTGATTTTATCAGAAGGAACGAAAAACCCAAAATCTTCATCCCAATTTAAATATGAGAGTGAAAATTCACCATATTAAGTCATAGGGCCACCTTTGATTGATTTATTAAATATATATGGTACACATTCACTGATAACTCTTTATCATAATGTTCACTTAAGCTAGCTTCTAGTATCTCTATATATGGATCTATGATTTTTTGGGAAGAATAACAAGCACACATTGTTCGTTTGTTTGTTTGTTTGTCAACAAATTTATATACCTGCCCTACTCACACACAGTGACTCATACGTTTGCCATAGTGTTGGGATTTTTTTTGCCTTTCTTGAATCTTTTGCTTTTATATTATTGAAATGAAGCAAGAGTGTTCCTTCTCGCTAGTACTGAAATGCATCTTCACATTGACATTATTCTTTTACAAAGGGACAAACAGAAGCTAAGCTATTCTTTCACCCAAACCTTTTGTACAACCATCATTATGCCTTATCAATAGAACCTGTGCAGATCATTATCTCTTAGTGAGGAGCCTAATAACTACGGTATTAATCACAGGCTTTAAATAGCTGTGGCATGAATTCACATGAATAATAACCTGCAATTAAAGTATTCCTCTTAATTCATACCATACCATGGACAGTGATATAAAAAGTAGGTTTGAAACTGGTGTGTAAAATGTATGAAACCATGATCAAACCAGCTGATAACATTATGTTTCCCTTATAAATAAAGGCAAGCATTAGAGTTAATGGCCCCTGCTGATATTCTAGCTCCCAGGCATGCATTCCATTTAGATTCAATAAACCCATCACCTGACATCAAATACAAACTGATAATTGAAACCGTATCTGGAATGGATTCACAGACATGGGAAGAAATGGAGGCAGCCCACGAAGCCTGCATGTACAGTTTCAATAATTACATTAATAACAGAGCTTAGATGACTGAACTGAAATTAAATGCTAATAAAAATATATCACATTTAAAAATAAATTTCTATCCATGCTCCTCAGGTGGTACATGTACTCTTATTAAAGTTGAAGACATATCTAGATGATGATGATAATGATGATGATGATATTATTAATTCAGTCATTTCTGACTCTTGGTGATTCTACAAGCCAGGTCTCTCCATATCTTCTGATCTTGTTGCTATATTTTCCCCCCAATTATTGAAACTAGTGTATTTTCCCAGAAATGAGAACAGCTCCTACAGTAGGGGTGTCAAACGGGCCGGTTGCATCATATGGAATCCGCGCCCACTCCAGCTCCAGCAATGCAAAAAAAAAGTCACATACGTTGCAACACATCATGTGACACAGCGAGTTTGACACCCGTGTCCTACAGCAATCTAAAATCACATCTTAGAAGTATTATAAATTGTTTTTACATACTTCAGCTTTAAAGGAGAGCCTCCTGCTGGCAAAAATTCACACCATGAATATCTATTGCCTATTCTACATCCCTGGCTTTCCTTCTGAAGGACCATCTTTTAGCTCAGTCTCACAGCCTGGCAGTAAAGTTCGCACACTCCAAATTCTCAATAGGAGAATTCCTTAATTTTCCATCTATCTTCTGATTTTAGCAAGGCAATACCACTAGGATATCATAAGCTTTTGCAGCATCATGTTGTGCATTAAATTGGCTCTTCTATCTGGTTGATTACTTGCCTTCAAATGGTAGAAGTTTTTTGGAACAATTTTTAATACCAGGAAAACTAGCATATCTAGATTTCATACATAACATGTTTTTAAGTAGCAAAATATAACACTTTGGGAGAAAAAATGAAGGATAGAATATTAATCACCATTCTCAAAATCTATTTACTTTATGTGTTTCTTCAATGACCAAAAGTTACTTTAGCACAAATTAATAACAATTATTATATTTATTTTATTTATTTATATGGCCACTCATCTCATGGAAGGTGACTCTGGCTATATAGGGGGTGGAGGGGAATAATTAGGCTATTTTATGAGTTTTATTTAGGACACAAGAAACTGTCCTGAAGCTTTCTGACAGGAGTGGACAAGACTTAGTATCGTCTGAGGAATGAAGAATTGCAGGCAGTGAGCAGTAATGCAAAACAGGGAGGATTCTATCTTGTGGTCAAGGTCTGGAATTTCACTTTTTCCTAAGTGTTAAAGGGAGTCTGAATGTTTTCTTGATTTTTTTTTAAATCCCTGTAAAACCTATTTAGGGTGTTGATTACAATTTTCAGTAGCACTCAACAGCGAAGGAACTAAAGGCATTAAGGAGCAGCTCTAAGAACTACAGGCTATCCACATCTGTTATATAATTTTAGATAGCTATGAGAAGGAGTGGCAGAACCCAGACTGAAGTCAAAACAGGAATCAGCTTAGAGTCTCTAGGTAGCCACAAATGGACCAAGTCCAACCCCTCTTGAGTTCTATTAACCCTTATATAATGCAAAAATAGTCTAACCATTAGTTAAGTAAACTCCTGTATGCAGGCATGAGAACGTCACATGCTGTTCTAGTCTGACACTTATGGTAGCAAACACTTTACCTGCAGGGAATATTTACATAACGGCACTCTAAAGTGTGTACACTTAAGAAGCATCTTAGCATATATTGAGTGTGTAGGTTCAATTCAAGATTCAATTATTTTTCATTAATGGCTTAATTTTGCAGGCACATTAAAACTTAAGATAAAGGGCAAAATTTGAATAATATGAGTGTTATATTACTAAATATTATCCCTGTTCTTTAGAGTCCACTGATTTTTGCCTACTTTTGGCACACTATAATTTTGATCATGGACTATATTCTTCTAAATGGTTTAATCCTTTAACAAAAGCATGGGTGTGCCAACTCATAGCTCAAAGCGATATATTATTTTGTACAATGTACTGATGTACACACACCCAGATGGTCATTTTTCCCCAAAGGAACTTCCTCAATATTTCCTGGCTATATATAATGAAATATCATATCCCTAATTTAAGGTTAATTTAGATTAACCATCAGGTTTTCCTCAGGGAAACACATCAGCCTTGAGAAAAATGTATTAAAACACTTTAAACAGGAGTTTATTATTCTAATGCTTCTACTGCACTAATTTCTCAAGTAAGTAACTTAAATTAGCAAAGAACTACTGTTCATTCAAACAATATCTCCAACCTAATAATATCTCCAGCTTATCATGTAGCAAAGGCTACTGCATCTCTTTCCTATTTATTAAACCTATTTTTTTTTGAGAACATGATAAATTTTTGTACTTCACATTTGATTGAACACTCTTCAGATAAATAAAATGTCTATATAAAGAAAAGGAGTTTATCAATTGGAAGGCTTTAAGCTATTCCCCTCTAACAGTTTCTTTATATATGAAAGCATACTGGTGCAAGCAGAGGAGAAATAAAGTTCAAAGAGAGTTTTTACCATTCTCTTGCTGTGCTTGTGGAAGCCTAGTGAAGACTTTATGCCTTATTCAGGAAAAGCTTTGAGGGTTCCAGGGCAAAAAGAAAACTAGCAAAGGAACCTCAACATGCATGCTGTTTAGTATTGACATTTCTTTTACTATTCAATATATGAGCAGTTCTAAATGAATAATATTGACTATTTACTCATTATCCTTGGAGAAAGATTCACTGTACTCAATTTTAATTATTATTTCTTGTGACTAATTGAATTTCACGATGCTATTTCCTAATGATCCAGAGAGAGAAGATTCCATTGAAAAAATATTGTTAAGGGTGTAGCACACTGATTTTAGATCTAAGAACTTTTAATATCTAAAATGAAAACCGAAAAGAAAGTAATAGACACCACTGTTCATTGACCTGTCATCTGAAGACTAGTTGACACACAGAACAAATACACAGAAACTGCTATGTGATTACAGCCAAATGAATTTAGAACAATGAAATCCACTGTGAAAGAATATAAGTTATAATCTGAATTTGAGATAGTGTGTTTTACCACTGTACAATATGTCCTTTAATCATTGAATTTATTGGCTATAACATTAGTTTAATCTTTCCTTCAGAAACAACAAAAAGAAAAGCATTGTGGGCCTTAAAGACTAACTTATGATTTATGGACTGCAAGTCATTTCATCAAGGATATCACATACATCTCAAGTCACAGGCTTATGCACACATAGTGCTGCCTATGCATATCTTTTCATTCTAAAGATACAGTATGCCTTTCAAATGCTTTTTTCACAGACAGCGAGTATCCCTGCCTTGCATCTGAAGAAGAGATCGCAGTCTATGAATACCTGTGTTGTTAGACTAAAAAGTGTCACAAGACTCTTCTTGGTTCAACTTCAAGACACTAAAATAGCTACTCTTTAGAAACCACTTCTCTAGTTCTTGTATACATCACAAGCAATGAATGGATGAATGATTGGCTTCCTGTTGGGCATAAGCATAAATGCAGCTGTTAAACATCCTTAAAGAAACTGATTGCCTTGAATCTATCTGGCAGAAGGCACATTTGTAGCCAATGATATGCACAGAGATTCTGTTATATTGGAATCTTCTCATCTCTCAAGATCCATATACTTTTCACCTTGCTTTTCCTCTTGCCTAGCCGAGCTCTCTCAAAACAAGCCTTCTATAGAAGTAACAAACGCCTTGGATTCTTTCCCTGAAGCGATCTCCCTTGATCCAACCTCTGCACATTAAGCTAAACAAATCAACTGGAAGCAGCCCAGCAGTCCTCCCTGGCTGGATCTCGTGCTGCAGTGACTCATCTGGGTGGATCTCATTTGCCAGCTCTCGCCTCACATGGAGGGAGGCAGTCAATGTGAGACTCCTATTTTGCATTGTGAACCAGAATCCCTTTTTGTGATGTGGGGTAGAAAAACAGGACAGAAACTAAGACACCATTAAGCAACACTGAGGGAGTTCTGCATTTAGAGAAGCAGTCAGTTATTACTTGAAGTTCACTCAAATACACACACACACACACACACACACACACACACACACACACACGTACAAAATCTGTGAGCTGCATACACAATCTATGACCTGCATTAATCTCTGGATTTATTTTCAAATGATTCCAGCTGTTTTAATCATTTCAAACTCAAACTGGGGGTAACAAGCTCTTGAGAAAGAAGTTAAATTCACATTGCCAGACAGTATGGGTAAGCATCTCTTTTTGTGTTGATGTATTATTAAGGTCACTATCCACACTCTGCTGAACAGCTCAGAATGTAATTTAGGATACCAGAGAGTTAAAATATAGAACTGAGCACAAAAAGTGAGCTGATGGTAACCATGTTTTCCCCATTCCCTAAGATGGTAAAAAAATAATCTGATCACCATTTCCATGATCACCTTGCCAGCCAATTCCTTCCATTTTTTCCACCAAATTACATTGACACATAGCTGTGGTTTGCTCATTGGAGGTCCAAAAAGCTGCTGTCATGCATTAGCTCATTTGGATCATAGGGAGCCAAGGGAAAGTTTTACTACCCAGAGGCTGCTGCCAAAGCTCGTCTGAGGAACGGGAGTGCTACGATTCCAGCTCTGTGTGCTAACTTCACAATTCCATCACCATTTAAGACTACAAAGATTATTTATGAAGCAAGATACTGGATTCTGGGAGGATTCATTCATAATGAAACCAAATATTTTAACCAGGGTTTGTTGATTAACCATAACAGTTTGATTCATGTGTAAGACTAAGTTGTAGCAGCTGAGATCAAACATCAGGTTAAATCAAAACAAGCCTAACACATCAGGGTTAGAGTTTGGTGTATTCTATACACCATAGTGTTCTATATTTAGAAATACTATACAGTATTTGGTGTTTTGAATAAATGTGCCTTGACTTTCTGAATCAGAACATAGGCTAATCTCACTGCTGTCAACATCAGGATACATCCTAATGCCATTAACGCAAGTCACAGCATGCAGAAAAGAGGAAGCCCAAGGTTAAAGAACAGAACTGATTCTTAATTAAAAGAACTGAATAATTTTATAAAATCAGCATCTGCAGAAAAGAACAGCATATATGGAAAATAGGGCAGCTGCCTTTCTAATGGCAGCTTTTCAAAATCCTAAACCTTTAGGATAGAGGTACCTTTTGCTTTTTACTAGTTGAGCCATGCTAGCGCTTTTGTCCTTTGATTTTATAAAAGGTCAAACAGAAATTGGCCAACTGATTTATACTAATCCGGCAAAATGTCACTTCAGTGTTTTAGTCAAGAGCAAAGGGAACCAAGAGCAGAGATCTCACCTGTGAGTTACCTGGGAGCCCCGTAAACTGGACATGGTCTCTTCAAGGTTCTGCCGCAGATCGAGCACATTCTGTACTGTCCTCTTTCTCTGGGATTCGGGGTCTGTTGGGAAAATGGATAGTATGTTCAAGGTTGATATTATGTTCATGTCACATAGAAACCAGATACTGGAGTCTATTAACAAAGGAGCACATTACAAGCGACTACAGGAATTTCCTTATTTTCTATCATTTCTTCCTTTTTGTCACTCATCCCAGAAATGTTTTCTCCCAGCTCAACTTCTTTCCAGTAATGAAAGACAGTTGAGGGAAAACAGTTGTCAAGGAATTGAGGGGATAGGTTTGAACAATATTAATTAAACCATGCTTGCATTTGCACAACATGCTAAGCTAGATTAACTAGAATTTTTGGTGTTTTATGTACATTTGGATTAAATTAGTTGTTTCATATTTAGAGGAATTATGCAATCCCCAAAAATGGATTAATTCAAAAAGACAATGAAGTGTATGGTGTAAATTCAGCTACTGTGGGGTAATATGTTTGGCATGGAAATATGTCTGAGAGGAGACATGCCAACACTTCAAACATCTGAAGGAATGTCACACAGAAAAAGCTTAAGGTTTGCTGTTTCTCATTCCAGATTTCAGTTGCAGAGAGACAAAATCTGACCTAGTATTAGAAAAATCTTCCTAACAAAAATAGCAATTTGAAAATAGAACCAATTAGCCAAAGAGATAGTGAGCTTGGTTATCTTTAATTGGAAGCTCGCCAGACATTTGCCTGAGATGCACTGATTTGGATGTCCACCTATCAGCATTTGGACTCAGTGATATAACTGACCCTTTATTTATTTATTTTATTTATTTATTTACAAATATTTATATGCCGCCCAATCCCAAAGGACTCAGGGCGGCGTACAAAGTTAAAAACAGTCGTAAAACAATAAAATAATCCAGTCATACCGCGAGTCCGATCATATCCCGCCCCCCCGGGGACATCAGCCCCAGGCCTGCCGGAACAGGAGAGTTTTAATGGCTTTCTTAAAGGCCGGCAGGGTGGGAGTAGTTCGAACCTCAGGAGGAAGTTGATTCCACCAGGTCAGAGCCACCACAGAAAAGGCCCTTCCCCGAGGGCCAGCCAGCTGACATTGTCTGGCCAACGGGACCTGAAGGAGGCCCAATCTATGGGACCTCACCGGTCTCTGGGAGCTGTGCGGCAGAATGCGGTCCTGTAAGTAACCTGGCCCTATGCCATGAAGGGCTTTGAAGGTGATAACCAACACCTTGAATTGCGTCCGGAGACCCACAGGAAGCCAGTGCAGCTCGCGGAGGATAGGTGACACGTGGGCGTACCTTGGCGCGCCCACAATCGCTCTCGCGGCTGCGTTCTGAACCAACTGCAGCCTCCGAACGCCCTTCAAGGGTAGCCCCATGTAGAGCGTGTTACAGTAATCCAGTCTTGAGGTGACAAGGGCATGAGTGACTGTGAGTAAAGCCTCCCGGTCCAAATAAGGCCGCAACTGGTGCACTAGGCGAACCTGTGCAAAGGTCCCCCTGGCCACAGCCGATAGATGTTGTTCCAGATTTAGCTGTGAGTCCAGGAGGACACCCAAGTTGCGTGCCTGCACTGAGGGAGGTAAATTTGCCCCCCCCCCAGGACTAAAGATGGACCATCCAGTTGGCCTTTGGGAGGCAAGACCCAGAGCCACTCGGTCTTGTCAGGGTTGAGTCTAAGCCTGTTCACCCCCATCCAGACCCTCACATCTTCCAGGCACCGGCACATCACGTCGACTGCTTCACTGAAAGGACACGGGGTGGAGATATACAATTGGGTATCATCCGCGTACTGATGATACCTCACACTGTGTCGCCGAATGATCTCACCCAGCGGTTTCATGTAGATGTTAAAAAGGAGGGGGGACAGGACCGAGCCCTGAGGCACCCCATAATCGAGGTGCCTAGGGGTCGATCTCTGTCTGCCCACCAACACCGACTGCGACCTGTCAGAGAGGTAGGAGGAGAACCACCACAATACGGTGCCGCCCACCCCCACCTCTCCGAGACGAAGCAGAAGGATACCATGGTCGATGGTATTGAAAGCCGCTGAGAGGTCAAGAAGCACCAGGATAGAGAAATAACCCCTATCCCGGGCTCGCCAGAGGTCATCGGTCAGTGCGACCAAAGCAGTCTCAGTGCTGTAGCCAGGCCTGAAACCAGATTGAAAAGGGTCCAGATAATTGGTTTCATCCAAGGATCACAAGAGTTGAGATGCTACCACCTTCTCTACAACCTTCCCCACGAAGGGGAGGTTGGAGACGGGACGAAAGTTCTTCAAAACAGCTGGGTCCAGGGAAGGCTTCTTGAGGAGGGGCCTCACCACCGCTTCCTTTAAAGGTTGCGGGAAAGACCCCTCCATCAAGGAGGCGTTGATTATCGCCTGGAGCCAGCCTCGTGTCACCTCCCTACTGGCAGAAACCAGCCAGGAAGGGCACGGGTCCAATAAACAGGTGGCGGCATTCATTGACCTCACGGCCTTGTCCACTTCATCAGGGGTCACAGGCTCAAACTCGCTCCAGATAACATGACTAAGACCAGCCCCTGGCAACTCGGCTGGTACTGTCCAGTCGGAGTCCAGGTCTCTCTGAATCTGAGCGATTTTGTCCGACAGAAACTGAACAAACTCCTCAGCTCTCCCCTGCAAGGGTTCCTCCGCCTCCTCCACTTTAAGAAGGGAGCGGGTCACCCTAAACAAGGCGGCCGGGCGAGATTCTGCGGACGCAATAAGTGCGGAAAAGTGAACACGCTTTGCCGCCCTTATCGCCACTAAATAAGTCCTAAGATAGGCTCTTAATAGTGATCGGTCAGATTCAGAGTTACTGGCCCTCCAACGTCGCTCTAGACGTCTCTTGTGGTGCTTCATCTCCCGGAGCTCCTCAGTAAACCAAGGCGCCCTCCGGGGACCACCACCACAGAGAGGTCGCAAAGGCGCAATTCGATCCAGGGCCCTGGACGCCGCCTCATTCCAGGCCGCAACCAGGGACCCGGACGAGTTGTGGACAAGGGAGTCAGGTATTTCCCCAAGCTTCTCCTGGGACCGATCTGGGTCCATTAGGCGCCTGGGGCGGAACCACCTAGTCGGCTCCATCTCCCTGCGATGGGGGAGTGATGCTCTGAAGTCCAGCCTCAATAGGAAATGATCTGTCCATGACAAGGGCGAGATCTCTATTCCCCTTAATTCCAGATCATGTCTCCATTGCCCCGAGAGAAACACTAGGTCAAGTGTGTGACCACCCCTATGAGTTGGATCCTGAATTACCTGGGTCAGGTCCATGGGGATTTCCTCCTTTTTCCTTAAATTAGACCATACCCCTTGAGTTCTATGTTTTTGCAATAGATTCAAGATTTGATATAATGAACATACATGAAAAAATTAAGTGTATTGCATATCACAGCAGGTTATGAAACTAGCTCATAAAATATTCTTTGAATCATCCCTGAATTAGTTCCCATTCCATTATACACCAAGATTACTATTTGACATGTAGACCACACACATTCAGAACTAGACAGACATGGAAATTGCAGGATATGGCTGAAATCCTGATCTTCCTTCCTATCCAAATTCGATTCTGATAACAGCCCCATACTTCTGCCCAGTGATAGGCAGCAATTATATTAGCTTACAGAACAGGCTGATTCATAGATAGGCATCTATAAAATGGCTCTGACTATTATTTAATGCAAATAAGTAATCTTTTGACTTAATAATCTAAATAGTATAGTAGATTTATAATAGGAGAACAAGAGTCAAATACTGCTAGACAGTTGCACTTTTCCTCTCTATAGCTTGATTGTATGCCATCGAGACATTGGCAAATCTTAGTGACCACAGAGCTAAAACTCCCCCACTCCAGTTAAACTCTGCCTTATCTTATCTGACCTGAGACAATCCTGGCAATCAAATCTGAAATTCAAGACACAATCTACACATATTTGCTTGTAAATTGTGTGGATAGGAGTATAAATATATGCCAGACTTGAAAGGTTTTTAAAAGCAGTGCTCAACCTAGTCAGAAAATCTGAGGTTGTAACTGTGGAAGAAAAGAAGTGATAAAGAAGAGTGAGAATGAGAAAAAAACCAGTAATAAAACAGGAGTCATAGTGGGAACTCTGGGAAAGCAGCCAGCTGAGTTCAGATGGAATGAGTGGCTGAAGCTGATTTTCTCAGCATCAGATAAAACTCCTTACTTGGGATATGAATTGCTCTAAGAATTTCAATCTGACTTTACATGCAGGAACGTGAAGTTTTGCTGCCTAGAGAAGCGGAGCACCCTATCTATATAGTTATGGAACCAAAGGATCCAGAAAGGAAAAAGGAATTTCTCAAATGTCCTGATAAAGGATAACTTCCTATTTATTTAGAGACCACAGAACAATCCAAATGTATAAATACGAAAAAATGTTTAATTTAATTAATGTTGGATTGGGGTAAGGAAGACTTAGATGATAGTTGCTAGAAAATAGCAAAAATGGCTGGTTTGTTCCACAGTTAAGCCTATGCAGAACCTAGAATATGGATAGACATCTTTTGAACCAGAATTGGGCAAAGAAGATGTACTGAGGATATAACTACAAGGTACAAGTAGAAATGCTCTGTTTAAGCACAATTCCTATCGAGATGATCATCACAACCACTTATCAACAACTTCTTTTGATTTACTGTAATAACTTACTGAAGATCGTTTGCTTAGCATAGTGTTCTTATATACAGCTGGGATTTATTAAGAATGCAAATATAGATTGGAAGTGGACTCTAATCCTTTTGGTTTCTATGTGTGTCAACCAAACTTTCAACTTAAGTTCCTACACTGCTATTACTAAAACAGTCATTTTACTGTTGACTTTAATCAACTGCCTTGCTATTTCAAGCTGTAAGATCTGAGGGAGTTGTAACATTTGAGTCACTTCCATGATGGGGGGGGAGAGGAGGGGAGGAGTCCCATGGTAGGGAATCAAGAGCGAATAAAAGCTGTTTCAGAAATACTTTTGGCAATGTTAATAGAGAATCTTTAACCAGCTTAGTTTAGCATTTCCATATATAAGCAATACATTTTACATTTTAGGATTTGAATAATGGGACAGGACAAGACTGGATTTCTGGCTCTGAAATTACAGATTTTAATTTTACTTCTAGTCTTTATGCACACAATGGATTATGAATTGGAACTGTGTTTCTTTTCAAATTACTGCTCATTCACTTAACAATCTGCAGCTTTGGGATGTCAAAATATCAATTCCTTCCTTAAACCTTGTCTGCCATCCCACAAAAGCTATTTCAAATCTGTATTTATTTTAAATAGCAAGCCTCTAATGAGATCATTTAGGTTGTATGATCTTTGAAGTCTCTTGTGAGAACATGGAAATCTTGTACATTCAAGAACAGTAACATATTGCGAGACTTTGGTGTTTATGCTCAAGGTCTCATCATGATTCAAGGTGAGGCTACCAAATCTCACAAAATATGTTCCCAATGAATGTTTAAAGTAATTTGAGCAATGCAAAGAAAGCAACAAGTGGAGATATTAACCTAAAATTAGCCTTCTTCTTACCCCATTCTATGCCAACTTATCACCAGTTTTTCTTTCTCTGTTGGTTTGTTCATCGTCATTTAAGTGGATATTTCTTCAAATCTATCTTGGGACTTAAATGAAAGTGGCAACTGCATGTCAACATATATGTCCAATCTTATGAAGCATCCTTTACAGTAGGAATGGATGGACAAATCTTGTAACACATTAAACAGGGCAGAATTGTGTTTGTGTCCCTGTGTGTGTAATACAAAAGCAGGCAATGAATATGAATAAATAACATTTCAGATAATTTGACAGAGGCTAGAATCTGGCTTTGCAGGATGCACTGATATACTGCTAGTGAACAATATGTTTGTGTGTACATTGTATGTATGTATTGTAATAGAAATAAATACTCTTCAGATGGATTATGTCATTAGGATAAGACAGCTGTGTTTGTGAGTAGATTATAACAAAGTACATGGACGCATCAACAAACACAATGACTGCATCTTGGCACAGGCAAGAGAAAATACTGAGAGTGTAGAGGGAAATCTGGGAGCACTATAGCTATGTGGTGGGTCCAAGAGAAAGCTGTTGGAAAGAGCTGCTTCACTTTTAAGAAGCATAAGACATGCTGCTTTCTGCTTTTCCCTTGATTTTTAAACAAATGCTTTGTGGTGCAACAGGCTTTTCTGCTACCTTTTGTAGATCTCTTTCCATGTCTTGCTGTTTCCCCATGAGATGGGGTGGGACAAGAGAAGCTGTTTTGGCTTTTACTTTTTGATGAAGTGAGTAGTATTAGAATAACTCCTATCCTTCCTCTCTGGTCTCAAAAAGTTGATGTTAAAATTCTAGCACTAGAGTAAAACTGTTTCTGGATTTTCTTATGTCCAAAATGTACAATCAGAGGACCAGGCAGAACTTGAAGGTAGGGTCAAACACAACTTCAGTTTAGAATCCTTATGTAGCCAGAAGAGATCTAAGTCCAGCCCCCCCCCCCCCCTGGATTCCACTGACTCTTGTCTAGCACCAATTTGCCTTGACAGTTAGAAACCAGATTCTTGTTTGTAGGTAGCATGTAATAGATTTTAGTGCATTGAACTCAACTCGTGTTCCTCGTTACTTGTGCCTGCTATATGTATGTATTTATTAAATTTATATAGCTGCCCATCTCACAAAACAATTGATTCTAGGCAATGTACCGCAAATTTAAAAAGCAATAGTTTACAAATAATTAATATTAAACTAAACTCCACTGAAGATATTACCTAGCCTGGTAATGAAACGTTCAGGAACCAACCCACAAGCTTGGAGAATGAACCTTCACCTCAATATTAATATATTATAATATATAATAACATAATATATTATTAAAACATTAAAAACCATAAAACTCAGTTAAAATGGATAAAGGGATGTTAATAAGCCATCTTATTAGTCCAAAAGTTTCCTGGGGTCCTCAAGGCTATTGGTAGAACCAAGTCTTAAGGGACTTTCAGAAAGTCAGGGCCTTAGGGAGGAGAATATTCCACAATCTAGATACCAAAGTTAAAGGCCCATAGCCAGGACCAGCCAAATGATGTAGCGCTTTAAATGACAGAATCTGCAGCATGCCCTCTCTACTACATCTGGTGGGATGGGAAGATGTAATTGGAGAAAGGTTGTATCTCAAATAAAGTGATTCCATGCCATGTAGGGCCTTTAAAGGTCAAAACAGCACCTCGAATTGGATCCAGAAACAAACTGGTAATCAATGAAGCTCACAGAACTGAGGTATGATGTGTGTTCTATGAAAAATACATATAACTTTCCACACCAGTGCACCTTGTCAAGGCAAGGATAGATGCAAAACCCACATCCCACCCACCAGGGACCATCCAAAAGCATGACCAATGCTGTTTCCATCTCATACCCAGGTCTGAATCCTGTCTGAAAAAGATCCTGATAATCCGTTTCATCCAAAGCTCTCTGGAGTTACTGCGCAACCACCTTCACAATCACCATCCCCAAAAAGGGAGGTTGGAGTTTGGATGAAAATTATCCAGTATTGTGAGGTCCAGTGATGCTTGAGGAAGGGATGAACCAAAGCCTCCTTAAGAGGTAAATGAATGACCTTTTCACTCAAAGTGAATTCATCACCGCTAGAGTCCACTCACATACCACCTCCCGACTTGCATTAACAGGTCTAAAGAATCTAAAGAACAGATGACTCATATCATAATGCTAAAGACCCTGTCCAGTTCATCAGGCCCAACAGATTCATATCATTCCCAGGACTTTGCCCCAGGCAGCTCTCCTGGAGCTACAAGAAGACCAACATCCAATTGTGAGCAAATTGAAACAACTATATCTGACAATTACTAAACAATTTTTTCCACATAGCCCTTCCAAGGGTTCTTTGAGCCTCCTCTACCCAAAAGGGTCGATTTCACCCAAAACAGGACCACAACCTATGTTTGTCCTCAGTTATTTCAAGTTAAAAGTAGTATTTTCCATCTTTTTCAAATCAAATCTTAGCATAAAAATGTACAGTCCTTTATTCACAAACTGGCAGTTGCTAAGCTACAATGGTTAGCTGGGGTGCTGAGGGCTTGCCCCTTTCCTCCTCGAGTCTATCTTCTATGGCCTTTTTTTCCTAGAGCTGCAGGAGAACCAGGACTCTTGATGCACATGTAATTCTTTATATATTCTTAAATTGCTAGTATTCTAGCTTGTTATTCCAGATTCTGTCAGATCTGATTTGTTATGAAAGAAATGTTCAGAAGATATATCATTTTTTAAAAGGCTGTCAGACATAATGCTGGTTCTGCCCCATATAAGTGCATTCAAGGTTTTCTAGGTGGTGCTGCCAATAAGATTTGCCAGAGCGTGCTTTCTGCTCTTTTTATTATTTGGGATGGAGGCATTTTGTATACTCCAGGAGATACTTCCTGGTGCTGTGGGCTAATCACTGCCAACACTGGCTTCCTTTTGCAGCACTTAATGATTTTGGATATTTGGGAGCTGGAGCGAAATTTTTTATTTTGGTTTTATATTTATATATTTATATTTGCAATAGTTTCAGTTTTCCCTTCCAGCCCCATTTCATCCTGGTTCATCTTCCACCCAGTTTACCAATGTGCCAGCCTGGCTATTTTTGGACAGAGGTTTTCTGGTTTTTAGACACATGTTCAGAAACATCCCAGGTGAGAAATACCAGCAGGAGCATCTCCATACCAGTGACAAAGCTACTCTATCTTGGTTAATGAAAGCAATTGGCAGCTTTTTTCCCCCTCAACAGTTGGTAATCAGGACTTGGAGGGAGACAAAGGTCAGAGCAATTGCTGTGCTGTTAAATCCTCCCAAGTAAAGCTGAAAACACCAAATAATTCACAACCATTATTGGGATAGATGAAAGTTTGATCGTTTGGGCCGAGCAAATTATACTGGTACTTTTTTTTCCTGCCAATTCAAATAGTGGAGGAATGCATCTTAACTCGGCCATAAAGAAAAGTAGTATACTGGGCCTCATTCAGCTGCATAAATGAAATCATCATGCTTTTTTCCCCCTTTCAATGTAAAGAGCAGTTCAGCACTTATGGTCATTAATTGGCTATTGTTCAAAAACTCCACAATCTAGCTCCACAATCTATGTTCTGATGCCAATTATTTGGTTGTGTACAGATTATCCATATTCTCATTCTTGAGGATAGTTGCAAGGAAAACCAAGCAGAACAGTTAAGCTTCACAAACTTTGACAATCTGATATCTGGTTTTGTTCTAAACAGAGCCAGATCATATGACAAAAAAAGTGTCCAAGCAGATAACCAGTTCAGATAATGCAAAAATAGGCTTTACTTTCATCTTCAAAAGCAGAATACTATCAGAGAAGGCTGAGCAGTTTGTTCTAATTTTGTAAAAGAAAATCAGAAACAGGAAAAGAGAATTTGGTTTATCTAAAGCCTCACTTAATGCCTGCATATTTCTCTTATTTCCCTCTTTTCTTAAACAGGACATAGCTGTAATGATATGTAGTTTAAGGTAAAGGCTGCTTCCTTCCTTCTAGAGATATTGATTTGCATTACAATGGAATATAGAAAGAATACTGGAAATTAGCATCTTATAGACTGCTTATAGTACTGTACATAGATACTTCAGGAATTTTCACTGTCAATATTTGTCTCAATATCAGGTTATCAAATTCTCGGAGACCCTGAATTCCAGTTGCTGCTAATGAATACAAGGTTGCATTCATTACAATTTTGCAATTAATCTGACATCCATAAATGAGACCTGATTGAAAACGACATTTACAAGAAAGTCAAGTCAGTGTTTCAAAGTAAGAAACAATCTGATCCTCCTAAGAATAATCGAGATAGGGCAGCAAAACTAAAAAGTCCTGCAAAAAGTAGGAGCTGCTTCAATCAAAAAGTGAAGTGTAGATCTCAAGACAGATCATACACTTTATATAGCAATTTTTAACTAATAGCTAGAAAATCGTAGTTTTAAGCAATTATTTTATCCTCACGCTAGTACTCAGTACCAATAAGTGGCTTGAAGTTGGATTTAAAATGTAGAAACATAATTCCCTCCAAACCAAAATTGTTCTCACTCTATATATCTATTTTGAACATGAATCTACTGGAAGAAGAATTGCATGCTTTAAAACTGTTGAGACTGTGGCATGGTTTGTTGGTAGACAGTGCTTGTTTGTTTGTGGGGCTGCAGAAAATGAACAAAAGGTAGGCAGCATCCAAAATAGCAGTTTCCCTGCAAGGATTCTTGTGGGTAGTTAATACAAAATAACTCACTGTTTGAGGAAATCAGAATTAAACAAAGTCGTTGTTGACTTGTCCTGTACTGGCTTATTAGGAGGGTGAGTGGGTGTATTTATCAGTGTTTGTGTATATATCTATGTGTTGCTGTGTTTATTATATCATTAGCTAGGATTCAGAAAGGCCCTACTTAGATGACTCAAGTTCTGCAAAGATTGCTTTATAGAGGAAGGATCTATGTATGCAATCTCTTATCTGTGCCTTAAAAGGCAGCACTCAATGGTCTATAAATGGCTATATGGATATTTCCAGTGGCAGGCAGATTAATGATACATGTTGCTTAGAAGACAAAGAGTAACTCAAACGAACAACTTTGAAAAGATGGGCATCACTGCAGTGTGCACTGGATATAGCCTGATTCAATCCAATGAGCAACACACATTTGCTGAAGTCTTCCTTGGCAAATCCCACTTCCTGTCTAACTTAATGCATTTTTAAAAAATTAAACAATGAATGGCAAGCTAGTACGCTGCTAAGGAAAGCTTCATCAATTTGTATCACCAGTACAACTCCTGAGACCTATAGAGGCATCAGATAAATCATAAAAAAGACTTCTTGATTTGGATGTTCAATTTCACTTTTATGTGTGCTTTACGACTAACACTAATTTGTAACAGGTAAGATGTCTCTACTGATACTTTACCATCTAGGGCAGGGGTGTCAAACTTCTGGCCCATGGGCTGGATGCTTCATAGCGAAACCGCACACACCCCATTGCCAGCAATGGCAAAAAAGTTACGATTCGTCGCAACACGTCACGTAACGTTGCGAGTTTGACATTCTTGATCTAGGGGAATGTATGGTTAAAGCTGTTTAAAACTGCTATTATTTACATTTATTTGTTGTTAATTGCAAAGTCGTGTCCGACCCATCGCGACCCCATGGACAATGTTCCTCTACCATCTTCTGGAGTCCATTTAAGATTTACATTTATAGATTTTATAAATAATAATTGCATAAAAAAGTGATACGACTGAGCATTCTCTGATTAATTTCCATTCCTGTCAAGAGGACCATTTACCAAAAGTTGGACTGGTCCAGAGGTGAATCGTCTAATTTTAAGTACAAATGAAAGTTGCAATATTTTCCCTTGGTGACACCAGGTTTCAGCTCTGTCAGGCACAAAAGATCAAGTCCACACTGAAGGTCCAATTAAAGTGATTTATTGCTAATCATGCTTATGCACAAAAATCTTCTCAACTAACAGTTAACAATTGCAAGGGTCAATGGAATTCAAGGGAAGTCAGATTTAGTTTGCTTGTGGCTACATATGGATTCTAGGGGGATCCCTCTTTTAACTCCACCCTCAAGTTCTTTATTTATTTATTTATTTATTCATTTATTTATGAGACTTATATACCGCTTTAAGTGCAAGTACTCTCTAAGCGGTGTACACCAGTAAGCAATGTGTATATATATTTACATTGCCCCCAACAATCTGGGTCCTCATTTTACCCACCCCGGAAGGATGGAAGGCTGAGTCAACCTTGAGCCGGTGAGATTTGAACCGCTGACCTGCTGAACACAGTCAGCTAAAGTGGCCTGCAGTACTGCACTCTAACTGCTGCGCCACCTCGGCTCTTCTCCTTCTCCTACAAACTCTAACTAAAGACTTCTGTTAAGTGCTTCTAATGAGATTTTCTAGCACAGAGGTCCACACCCTGTGTGCCATGGCCCACTGGTGGGCTGTGAGGGGATTGCAACTGGGCCATGGAAATGGCTGGTGAGCAGACATGTGCACATCTTCACTTGCATGAGCAGCAGGCTAACATATGCGCACATGCACACTCCATTTGTGTCAGTGGCAGGCGAGCATGCATGCTGGTCTTGTAAATGGAGCTCATATGCACACACACACACACACACACACTCCAAAATGGAGCTGCATATGCACACACACACACACACACACTTGCCGGCCGCTCACGCAGAACCATCCCCTCCCCCCCCAAAGTCCGCAATGCCGGAAATATTGGGGAACTTTGCTTTAGCATTCTGCTTACTGGGAGAGAAATAGAATTGCTATAGATAGTTTGAAGGAGAATGTATGAGAACAAAATAAAGGGGAAAAAAGCAGACATGATATGTGCCAATATAGCCAAGATAATCAATTCTTATATTTGTCACTTGTGAGGCTGGGTAAATGATGCAAATTGGATTCCACATTTTGGGTTCCCTGGAGGAAAATGAGATAAAAATATACAGAATAAATATATTTTAAGGTATTCACTTGGCAACCTTGAGAAAGCATCAAATATTTTTGGGGAAAAAATTCATTCTGATGAATTAATAATGATGCAGAAAATTCAAAGACACCACTAAGGCAGACATTATTCAACATTTATCAATGTCACTAACATTTCAGAGACTTGAGGAATATTTGCAGTATGCATGTATGTATGTATTTTGTATGTATGTATGTTTGTATGTATGTATATATGTATTTGCTTATTGCAACTTTTATTGTGCACCACCCAGAGTTCCACTTTTGGGGAAATAGACTGTTCCTAAATATGATAAATAAATAAAAATAAACTTATATTCACCTCCAATACACCAGCACTCTTAAAGGCTTATGTAGCCTTGTTACAGTAAAGGGATTATAATAAAATACAAAATGTGGTATAATAATATGATGTTTCTACTGCAGGGACTCACAGAGAAAGCATTTATAAAGAATGAAGTTAAGAGGTCCTTCACAGTCAACCTTTCTAGGACAAATTGGTAGATAGTAAAGCAATTAATAAAGAATGTGATAGAGCTAAATGTACATTTTAAATACTGTATAAGCTACAATTCCAGCTTCCTGTTTTAACCCTTTTCTGCCATTATCTATTGCCAGCCATTCTGGTATGTCCTATATATAGCCACAAGATGGCAGTAAGATATGAGAAAATAATTTAGAAGGACTCTTAACAAAATTTAGCATGGGAAAATATATCCTGAATAGCCTTCCAATTTGTCTCCCTGTAGGCAGCAATCCATAATCTGGGAATATCTTCTGGAATCCATTATTCAATAATATTTGGATCCGTTCTGAAAGCTCAAGGATCTACAGGGGTGAATGATCGATAGGAAATGTTTTTTATTACTAGGAACTCTGTCACATGCCAAGCAATGTTGATTAAGCTAAAGCCAAAGAGACAACATTCGATCCCATAGAACATTTTTTTTAAAGGCTATGCATGAATTCACATTCAAGCCTATTCAAATACTGAGAGAAACTCACATCTCAAAACATATTATTAACACATATATCAGTATTTCCATATAAAAATATCCTTTCTCATTTAAATATAACCCATTACAGAGAATTCTTGGCTAAAAATTATAAATCAGATCTGACAGAATCTGGAATAACAACTTGAAAAAAGCAGCTTCAGACTGAATATACAAAGTTAAATAGAATCTCTATCGAGCAATCCAACCTGAATTTAAGATTCATAAATTATTCAGTATTCTTGAGCACTTCTGAAATGAGGTCTTGAATTGGCAAAAAGCGAAAGATCTTTATATTCCAATCCTCTGTAAAGATGGTAAGAAGGAGCAGAAAGAGGAATATCTGCCAAGTAAGTGTTGCATTTTCATCAGAGTTTCTCTAAGTCTTCCAGCTAAAAGCTCTACTCAAATAAGATTGTTGGGAAAGAGACTATACTGTAAAACAAAAGAAATCCTTAAATCTGTCTGAAATTTTGTATAGTTTATTCCAAGGGAAACAACAGATGCCATCACCCAGAATTCTTCTCTCCGACCCATCTCATCCCATTTGGTTGAAATACACACAAAAAGTAACTATTGTTTGTCTTTTTTATTCATGCTGATCAATGAAAAGCATGAAGTTTCTCTTAGTTTGGAGCTTAAGTCAAAACAGGAAACTTCTGACTTGGTCCAAGTCAAAGTAAGTTGCTTTTAACTAAATTGTCTTTAAACTTTTAGTCTGGATATACCCCTGCTAAAAACTCATCTCCTAAAAGCCAACTCTGGACATGTTGAGACATAAGTTATAAATATATCACTATGCCCCATCCTGTGTGCGTGAGAGAAGAAGGGAGATTTGGTTCTTCACCACTGTGCCCATGCTGGACTCTTGCATAATTGCACTGCTTTGCTTTCTATGGATTCTGTTTGAGACAAGCAGAACAAACTTTTATCAAAAAAAAAAAAAAAATTAATAGGCACAAGTTCTACATCAGGGCTCAAAACAAAAACAAAGTGCATTCAGACCATTTTAACCACCCAGGACATTTTATGGCAGAGCTCAAAGTGATTGTTTTAGAAAGAAAAGACTTTAACAGCACCATTGAGCAAGAAATTGCTGAACTACATACATCAAAAGTTTCAGACAACACATAACAATCACAACTGGTTTGAACACATTACAATTGTTTATTGATAAGCTACTTGTATTGAAAGATAGAAATCTAATATGGACTTTTTGTTGAAAGAACACAAATGAATTGATGATGTATGTATCTGAAGATTTAAAAAGATGCAGATTCAATGAGAAGATGAGGGGATTTGCAAAGAGAGAGAAAGAACAATAAGATTGTAAATATCCATTGAAAAGGTTAGAAGTCATTCTTTAACTTTAATTTTCTTTTTTTTCTTGCACTTTTTTTCTTTTCATTTGTTATATGATACCCTGCTTAGTCTGCCACACTCTCTCTGATGAATTGATGTAATTCACAGAAGTTTATGCCTTTTATTAATAATTTTATTGAAGTTTTTAATAAACATAATGCAAACTAAATTAGGGGAGTGGGAGAAAAGTTCAGATGGTGCAGAAAAAGAAAAAAGCAACAAACAAAATAATAAAGAAGTGCCTTCCATCGTTTATCATACCAAACATAAGCTAATATGCTAACTTTTCACTCTCTATTAAAGTTAAATAAAAAAGACCTCATCTCCTCATAGCCTAACTTTTAACCCATATGTAATTCAGAAATCATAATCTTTTTAATCCTAGTTCAGGAAAAAGTTACCAGAAATAGTTTATCCCTGGTCAAACAGTCCAACTTTATAGTCCTTTTTGCTATGTAGAATCTCAACCTTTAAATCATTCCAAGAGTAGCACAGGATTTGATCTTTCATCACTCTTTGGCCTTTAAAAAGAGTCTTCAAATCTTTGACCAGCCTACTTTGTAAATCCCATAAGAGGCATCAGCCACAATTTCTTATCATCAATATTCCATGTCTGCATTTTTTGCCTTTTGTTTTACAATTTTGGTAATCTCAGATTTGTTGTCTTTCTTGCCTTCAAATTCTATGATGTTATGTCAAGTAAAAATTTATTGAAGTTTTTCTTATCATCTTTTAAAAGTTTATCCATCGTAATTTGTATCCTTTCTGAGATATTAGTTATTAATATTTCTGCTGTGTTTTTTAAAAAAAACTCTTTGAGGTAAGTAAAAGTTACAGCCAGCTTAGCCATTTAACTCTTCTATCTGGTCCTTTAGTTCCCACCCAGTGACTATTTTCAATCTTAATCAAGCCTCAGTTCCCAATATATCATTTTACAGAAGTATATTGTTTAATGATATACTTGTGGGAAATGATATATCTTATGCAAAAATAACCAATATTCCAAATCTCCCTGCTCTCCCAATGTGTTTAAAACTTTCCTAAATCAAAATCCTTTTTTCCCCCAACTGTATATTAATTTAAAGTCTTAAGGCTCTGTTTACAATTTCTTAAATTTGTAAATGGTAAAATGAGAAATTGCCATTCACACTATTTCTCTCTCCTTCTCAGGAGAGAATTAAAGGATCAGTCTACATACTGGTCTTTCATTCTTCACAGTGGTCATCATCTGTCTCATTCTCAGAAACATCTTCAGTCAGTTGTGACTCACATCAGAAGCCCCAAAGCTTATGCCTTTTAACTAAATTCGTTAGTTGAAAGAGGTGGACTTTGAGCCACCAGCGACTAATACAGCTCTCCTCTTTCTTGTTCCCTAATTATCACCAATTCTGTACACTTCAAAAAGTTATAATGGCTATTTCCTTTGGGAGATTCAGTTTGATACCTATTTTTTTTATTCAGTCTAAATTTTCATTTTTCAAATGATATGAAAGCCCCCAAAATATCAATTCTGACGGCTGCCTGAAGCTATTTATTCTGTTATGCCTTTCCTCATTTACAGTTTTTCCTTCTGAGAGCTCACTCTTCCAGACCCAGACAATAGCTGTCAGGGCCAAAGTGAATCATACAGTATATGTGTTTCTTTCATTCCATTTTACTGCCTTCAGAAAAAAATCCTTGGAGAATATTCATCTGATAAATTATGTTGCTTAGTTCCTTCCAGAGCTCTGCCTCCTGCTTTACAATATCATGTATAGGCATATTTGTAAACATACCATATGCACATGAGTCCCAGCAATCAGCACATTTGCAGGTTTCACCTGGGACCAGCCTATTTGTTCTTTTTTCTCTTTCCCTGTAATTTTATTCATTTTAATCAAATGCCAAATTCAGGACACAATGTGCTATATACCTGTCAACATGCAAATGCCTATATGTCATGGAAAACCTAAGGAAAAGAGACTTCAGTCTAAGTTTAGTTCTGCAGTATCTATTGGATTCACACATTGCTCCAAGTATTACACATTATAGCCAGATTTATCTATAACACTAGATCTCAAACACATTACATTTTAGTACTGCACCAAAATCTAACTTGTGTCAGATTCTTGTTGTAAAATGAGGGTCAGTTCTAATTCCTCTTAGGATAAAGGATTGAGGTCACTAGGATCAGTACTAGAATGCTTGATTTGGTAGCAATGTTAATGTAAAAGAAAATACAAATCTTAAACGACAATTTTCCCAATAGTTATGGGCACACACACACACACACACACACACATATGATATATTTTATATTTTATTATATTTTTAATCTATTTATTTATTTATTTTATATGGCTGCCCATCTCAAATATATGACCCTGAGTAGCTAACAATATTAAAAATAATAAAATAACAGCTGAGAACAATTATAAAAATCAGCGAACACCACCAGGAAACAGGCTCCATGGCCCCAGTCTCAAGCACCGAACCAAATCTTTGAGGCTTTATGAAAGGTCAGCAGAGCCAATCTGATCTTTGCAGAGATGAGGGCAGGCACCATGGCAGGAAAGGCTTTTCTCCTGCCTCCCCCAGCTGACACTCCCTAACAGACAGGCCCTGGAACATGTCCCTCTTGCTGGACCAGATGGAACAGATAGAAACAACTAGGGAGATATGGTCCTATAAGTAACCCAACCCCAAACCATGATGGGCTTCACAGATAGCAATAGCAATAGCACCTAGACTTATATATCACTTCATAGTACTTCACTTCATAGTACGGCCCTCTCTAAGCAGGTTACAGAATCAGCATATTGCCCCCAACAATCTGGGTCCTTATTTTATCAAACTCAGAAGGATGGAAGGCTGGGTCAACCTTGAGCCAGTCAGAATCGAACTCCTGGCAGTCAGCAGAATTAGACTGCAATACTGTATTCTAACCATTGTGACATCACAGCTCTAGATAACTACAGATAATCCCTGAGTTACGAATGTTCCCTTAGAAAATGTTTGAAGTTGCACAATAAGCACCCCCTAGTGTTTACAAACAAGTCTCAAAATTATGAATATTGCAGCACCATAGCAGTTGTTCACCCTTACAAATGACTACAGAGGCACTGCAACCTTCATCCTGGCTATTCCCTCCTCCCACCGGCAGGATCTCCATAGGCACCAGGCCTTGTGAAGATCTAGAAAGTCTTTGTTTCTTGGCGTTTCACTGCTTCAAGCCTTTGGTGTGTTCACAGAGAATGGAGGCCTAAAGTACCGCAAGATCATGTGAGATCAGTAGCGCGAAATCTCACGCTACTGATCTTGTGTGATCTCACAGTATTTTAGGCCTCTATTCTCTGCAAACAGGTGCCTGGACAAGATCTGTGGCAAAAGGCAAACTGAGGGAAGGCTTGAAACATTAAAGTCTTCCATCTGTTTGCAAAGCCTTTTGCCATCTTTACAAAAAGCCTTTGCTGCCAAGAATGGAGTCCCAGCTTGACACGCACATTGCTCCTTTCCTCAAGGCCTTTGACACAGAGAACAGAGGCTGGGAGCAATGCGCATATCAAGCTGGGGCTCTGTTCTTGGGGGCAAAGGTCTTTCCTAAAGCACATTTTTCATGGAAGTCTGAAGTCCTGCGAGATCCCAGCACCCAGGAGCTTCCAGTCTTGGTGCCCAAAATGTTTGCAATCTGGCCAGACACTTTGAGGCAGCAATTTTGCTGACCCAAAGCCTCCCATCAGCTTGCAAACATTTTGCATGGAGACTGGAAGCTTCTGGATGCTGTGATCTTGTACGGCAGAGAGGCTGGAGAGGAGACAGCTGGAGAAGAGACAACTCACTAGATCTTCACAAGGTAAGTGACCCAGCATAGCAGGATGGGGAGGGGAAGCAATTGTGAAGACCATGAGGTATCTCAGTGGGTCAGGGGAGGCCTTGGGTGTTCTGAAGCAGGTGGCCTGTTCCATCATTAGCCTCCCCATGGCCTTTCCACCCTGATATATCTTATATGCACTTAACGAATTGGGCATTTGATTTTGCGTGGGCGAAAGCAGGCAGTGATTGCATTCTAGGTACACTATTCACTCCTACAAATCCTCAAGCTCCATTGCATTCATAACTTGAGGACTACCTGTATAAGCACCTTGAACTATCTAAGAAGAACCAATAGATACCAGGCCATCATAGCTTATACCTGTCTTGAACCTTCCAAATCAGGTACCTGTATGGAAAATGATGGTCAGATTTTATAGTACCAGTCAGAAACATAAAATGTACTTCGATTTGACTCCAGGTACTACAAGGATATATCCATGTTGCCCTCTTGGCAATAATATGGTAGTCTTCTTTCAGGAAGTTTTACTCATTTATTTTTCAGTCTTGTGTTGCCAAATAATTACTACCATAGCATTTCCTGTTGACATCATTTATTCATCAATGCTCATGAAAAACATGAGTTTTATCTCCTTCCTCCTAACTAATGAGAAAGCGTCTATTCTTGTTGGTCTGATCCATGAATTTTTTTCTTTTCATCTGAGAGACTTTAGAGGTCTTAATTAACTTGAAACTTTGAAAAGGGAAGTAGCTTTATTAGATTTCACCCTGCTTATTTATTTGTTAAAAGGGCTTGTAGTCTAAAAAATTGTAATAAATATTTCTGGGTTGCAGATTGGGCAAGATCCTCCCAGTGGGTTATTAGCAATAGCACCCTGGAAACAGAAGGAAAAAGAGAGTAAGGCTTAAAGGCTCTGTGAGCCATTTGCTAAGGTGTGCAATTTGATAGGTATCCAAACTGGAAGATTCTTATTATTGGAAAGGTGTTTTTTTCTAATTCAATACATGGAGATCATCAAATCAAGCTGTGTAATTTCTGATGTTTAGATGTTTAGGGACCTCTGCCTTGTTTTAGCTATCTGGCAAAAGAAAAACCAGCACAGCAAAAGGTAGGGAGGGACTCTTTGTCCTTCAGATCTCAATTTCCTATTTTCAGGGCATTTATGACCGGATTGACATGTTACACTGAACTATAAACTATGATTTATAAACCATATTGGCTCAGTTCACAGAACATATTCAGCCAAAACCTTTTGAAAATAAAGGAGGCATATAAATCAAAACAACAAATCAAATAAATAAATGAAGCTGAACAGGCTACATTATGGTTTTGTTTAATGTTTAAACCCATCCTTTGTTTAAGTCGTTCAGGAATGGCACTTTCCATAGGCAGCATAAAGTGATCCAACCCATTTTAGTTATTTCCTTTCTTTTTCCTGCTGCTTCTAGAGACTGAGACTATTGAAGAACAACAGAATTATGTAGAATGGTGTCCTTCATAGCCAAATATCTATTATGTATAAAATAATTCTCCCAAGCAACCCCACAGTTGTCTTATTTTAGAGACTTTTTTTTAGTTCAGACACAATGCACTATCCACTGAAAGATTTAAGACTGTCATATCTAATTACCTAACAACCCAATGCATTGTTTTTCCTCTTATCACTTTCCTTAACAAAGATAATCTCTTGCCCTACACCGCCCCCCCCCTGAAATCTGAAAATTAGCATCCCTATTCTAACACCAGGAACCTCACTCACACATTTGCAGCCCAAGAGGGCAATTTGTTTCACAGGAGGGCCTTTTCATCATACTTTCTCCCACTCTGAGGAGGGGAGAAAATATGTTTGCTACTCACAGGCAAGGGGTGGTGAAATAGACATCTGAATACAAAGAATATTCGGCTGTTGAATGGACTGGATGCAGCAAAAGCAAATTCTGGCTAATTTGCATTCCCTATTATTAGATGCACAAAATTATAGACATGAAGATGATAATAGGACAGATGTCAGCACAGATCTGAAAAAGATAAAGACAACTTGAAAATGTTCTGATTTCATTTAAACATGTGTGGTAACAACTTGTGATCAACTCTTTACTAAGAGACGTTGGTGTGCCTTGGGATGTATGCACAACTCTAACTACCCAGATACTACAAGATTACAGAATTCCCTGAAGTAGAAACCAATCTGATATTTGAACTCATCATGTGGTATCTGACTATGTGTAAACATATTTGAAGCAGCATATCAAGTCTCCTACTTTAGAAGAAAAATATATTTATTTTCTAGTAGTTGGATAGGTTAGCATTTGAGGGCATTCTTCTCTTTGCATGACAAAAATGAAATCTGTCTCTAAGAGCAAATGCATTTGGTATTAACATCTTATACAAGGTCTTTAAAATTCCATTTCTCTTGGCGTTATGTCCTATCAAGCAAATGAATTAGTTTCATCAAGTCTCACATTTTCACCCCTTAGAAATCAATTCTTTGCCTTATGAAACCCTTAGGTGCTTTCCACAATTACAGCAATATGGCCAGCTGATGCCCTTATTCCGGAACTCCCTGGTTGCTATGGGGATAGCAGCAGTGCATATACTAAACAGAGATCATAAAAGTTTCAGAGAGTTGTCACTGTTCAGCAGTAAAAGATATCTGAACCTTGAGCAGAAAAGGACCCTCCCCCAATTAGTATATAAGCTAAACTGGGACCAGTTGGCTGCAAAAGGATGAAAGACAGAGGGATTCAGCTTCTTTCCCAATAGCAGGCTCACATCAAAGGAAGGAACTGCATAAGGACCAGTTATATTGGCCAAGTAGCATCAATAGGCCAAAATGGCATTTAATACTTGAACGCTTATTAAAGGCATTTGCTGTTGGTTTTATTTAATTACCTGGACAGGATTTACTCTCTTGCGACATTGTATGTTCAGCCCAGATGGCTAAATTTGCCAACCAGTTTACTTATTTATTTTACTCTCATTTTTGCATAAGTTAGTAAACTGAACAAAGAAAACATAAAATTCACATGAAAAGTTTTCCTATAAAATAGTGTTTTATGGTTTTCCCTTAATATAAAATAATTTGTTAGTCTAATATGTGTTGTTTTGTCTATATATCCTCAATGTACAGATTTTTTGCATGCATTTTGGGAATTGCAAACTGCATTTCCTAATTCTGAGAAGATCACATTTCAGCACTTAACATGCACATATGTTCTGATTTGCATGTATATTTCAGGACTGCCTACTGGTATGTAAAAATAATCCCAAGCACATTTCTTTTCCATCCTTATTGTTAGATACAAATATCTAGATGATCATTAGATGGCAGGAAGCTGTTGGTGATCATTCATATCTGTCTGGCCTAGATCTGGTAGTTCTAGATTCCTGGTTACTTAGTCTTTTTAGAGATGGAAGTGACTTCTAGTATTGGCATTAGAAGCAAATAATTCTAATATTTGTTAATATAGCTGAAATGATACTATGATAAAAAACATAACCTTTGTACTAAATCCCTATAACAAATCTCTTGGTTTTAGCTGTGTGGAGGGTTACTTTTATCCAAAGGAAATTCAATAGTTCAAGAAATAACCTGAGTGCTGTACCTCAGTGCTATTTATATACTATGGCTGCAGATGCTAAGTCAATCTCATATTTCCCCAATTCTTTCCTCTTTCAAAAACTAGGATTTGGATAGAATTTCATTTAGAAACCTCTTCTGCCTATAGCAGACTTCCCTTATTTTGTATCTTCTGAAATGTGTTGGATCACAACTTCTACAATTCCCAAATAATCTGGCTAATTGGTAGTTATGGCAGTTTTGATCCAACATATCTGAAAGTCACTAAGTAAGAAAACTTGCTTTACAGAATCCTGATTTCCATAGCTGACTTTAGGTCATAAGCTCTGTAATTCTAAAGCTGTATCTTGAAGAAGTTATGTAGTCACCAGGAGTCAAAAACAACTTGATTGCATATAATCAATCAATCAACTTGAAGGACACTGGAATGGTAAAATGCATGCTTATAAAGGCAGCACCTTATTAACCAAATATGATATTCATTATTATTTGTTGCAGAGCAGTTGAAAGGAAATTTACCAAATGTTTTAATAATGGATATAAAATTTATGTCAATTAACTATTATACTTGAAGGGAAGGAGAAGATTATCATATCCTACTTTAATGGTGGAAGTATAAAATTCTTGTATCTACTACTACAATGTAAGTGACAGAGAAGAAGTAAAAAGCTTTCATGATTTTTTAATTATACACTATCATCGTCCATATCCTGATTACTAGTGATTTAACTTTAACAATGCCTTCACAAGCTCAACTTAATGGTTTGGAATCAATAACACAAAATCTGTATATGAATACTTTTCTGCACAGCTGGTCCTAGAGGCAAAAAGCAACTTGCTGATATCTCCTGTTAAATTAATTCACTTCTACACTCCAACCTTGACAGCTATTACAAAGGAATAAATTATCAATTAAGAATGACCATTGAGCTGTTTTTGGTTCTTCGTTAATTACTGAAAAAATTAATAAAACTTCTAGCCACATTTTTACACAGTGAACTCATGCATAATTTATGCAATTTATGCAGAGATTTAACTCCCAGGGTTTATGATATAAAGAGTTAATTCATCCATCCCATAGTGGACAGAATATAGCAATGTTTAGGAAACCCTACACTTGGGAGATAATTGAAAATGCTTCTATCTGCCTAATCTTCCAAGTCATTGTTAGAACCAGTGGTAGGATTCAGCTGATTCAGCAGAACTGGTAGCTAATTTTTTGTTGACTTCAGCGAACCGGCTGAAACCCTACCCCTTTTTCACAAGGCCCAGAACAGAGGCCTCCCAGGCCCAGAATGGCCCACCAGAAGTGCATGGACACCACTTCCAGAAGTCCATTCTGAGCCTCGGAAGCCTGGGGAAGGCCTCCCAGGCCTAGAAAGGCTCACCGAAGTGCATGGACACCACTTTTGGAAGTCTGTTCTGGGCCTCTGAGGCCCAGGCCCAGAACAGATTTCCAGAAGCTGCATCCATGCAGAGAATCGGTTGTTCAGGTATTTGAATCCCACCACTGGTTAGAATTATTGAGAAAGCTGTCCTTCAGATAGGCATACTAATGGAATCTATCTAAGATAGATTCAGCAGATAGATTCAACTATGAGTTGCAAAAGACCCATAGGGAAAACAGTACATCATTGGGGGCAAAAAAGGAATGTATCCTAAGGAGTACTCCGAAAGCAGTGAGCCTTGCTGATCTAGCAGAAATGGGCCCTAAAGGGGCCACCTATTTATACAGTGTGTCCATCTGCAGGAAGTCCAGTAATTCCTATGCCACAAGTCTTTTGTTCCACCCTTCAAAATATCTCAAGTCCATTGATAAATCTGTTTGCTCAGGGCTCAAAGCGTTTTATATACCACCAAATGCAAAATATGCATGTTCCAAGATTACTCCATTCAGTAGCCCAGTACATATTTGTAATTATTTTGAGCCTAGGTGTAGAACTGGACCTTTAGACAGGATATCCAAACATTTCAGAAGGTGCTTCACTATTCTTGTTTCAACTCCATGAGGGCAAGAAGTGGCCACCTGAGCCAGAATGGGATGAATAGAATTACTAGGATAGCTTGCACATCATGGATAATGCTGCAAAGGATAGGAATACTTAAAATAATTCTTTCAGTCAAGGTCCAAGGAGCAGGGTGGCTCATGGGGTTACGACACTTGGCTGACAATTGGCAGGCTCACATTCAAGCCCCAGGTACTGCCATGCAATGAAGTGACTCCTGTCACTTGCTCCAGCTCCTGCCAACCCAACAGTTCAAAAGTAGGTGGCTACGAGTAGCTAGATGTAGGCAACTTCAGTAGGCAATTTAATGGGGACATGAAAAGAGCCCCATCTGGGCATGCACCAGGCAACAGTGATGTCACTGGCTAATCCTTTAAACTCAGAAGTACCTCAGTATTCCTGCCAAGACTGTAATAATAGCCAAGGTCCAAACTGGCTATCAATCTGTTCTGTTATCTGAAGCACTTCAACTAACTGTTGTTCACTTTTGTAAAGAGGCTGACAGAGATACATCCATGACTTATTGAAATCTCTGGGTGTAGTTCCTTAAGTAGTTTACCAGAGCAGATAGCAGTCACTTCTGTGTATTCAATTAATAGGAGTTTCTCCATCCATATCACTGAACCTGTGAATTTTCTTTAAAAGCCCTGTGACCTGTGTCCATCTCAGTTCTTTCATTACATTTCTATTAGAATCTTGTCCGTTTATACCAGTCGATGGAATCTACTCATCTAGCTGAGAATGCTTTCAGGTCAGTCATACTGTTCTCTACTGCCATTGTTGATCAACAATACTAACTTGTAATGGATCCATGCAGCCGCCAATGCAGGGATTGAATTTCCTTATGTTGTACCATTATACATAAAGAAAGTTGATGATCTGATCCTGAAATTACAGAAAAAGCCACTATAGCAGCTTGCAGGAGAAATAAATTTATGGAACCAACTTCAGGACTGCTATAACAATGCCCACTAACTTTCCCAATGCCCGCTAACTTTCTGAATGCTACAATCTATTTCAAAGCTTAGAAGTTCCTAGAACAGGAATAGCATCCTTACTTTTGTGTGGTTGATGAAACAGATGTAGCTACTCCTTCAATGATGCCAGCTTACCAGGTTCATCACAAGCCCATATTATTGAAATGTTAGGTAGACATTACTGCTGGCACTTACATAAATGGGATCTTTATGTTTCTAAACCCCACAGAACTCCCCCTCACCCTGGGATGTTGATGTTAAACTGAAAAAGAGTGCACTCAAATGAAACCACATTTGTATGAAAGCCTAAGAAACTTTTGATGGTACGGTTCATGTTGGGCAAATGGTTTTGAAAACATAGAAAGCTATCTCGCAGGATTTCTGCTACTGACTTTAATGTCTTCATTCTAAGTTTCAGTGCCTGATGAACTGATCCAGGGCTTGATGTTCAGGATGGCTTTTTATTCTCCATGCTCCTCAGACCTCTATCCAGCAAATATTTTACAGCCTGCTTCAATCTGAGGCTGGGAGAGAAGAAACCTGTCTTTCAACTTTTATGAATTCTACAACAAATTTTAGTGAATTCTAAATCAACTCCTGCAGACTTCCTTCCAGCACCCATCTATTGTTGCAGGTGTTTCTAGATTTGTTAGACTAGATTAACATCTGGAAAGGTAACAGTACCTTACAAGGGACTTACAAGTACCTTACTTCTCCAAACAGCTTATTCTTCAAGAAGGCTTTTGCTGGTAGTTCATAGACATAACCTTACCTATGCAGTTTTTAAGGAAACGGACAGCTGCCATTCACACCAACTCTGAAGCACCATTTTTGGCTTCAGATCCAAATATCTGCTTGTCCCTAATAAATAATCTTCTTTTCATGACGGAAAAGTATCTACTTTAGCTGTTCTTACAATAATTTAATTTTCTCAAAAGATGAATTTCTTGTGCCTGCACAAATACTTGCACAGCCCCCTGCTTTATCCAAACCCCTCAAGTTTTCAGATCAAAATTGCTATGATTTGGTAGCTCCATCTTTCTTTACTTCAGTCAATGTTCTTCCCAAAACTCTGTAGTAGGAAGCTTTTTTTTTTCTCCAGATGGATGAAGATCAGGGGAAGAAAGACTGTTAGGCCCAATGGGAATCTTAAAAATGATAATTGGGGTTGGCTGTGCACAAAAGGCACCATCTGTTTTAGATAAATAATTAAGCCAGGTACCGTATTGACAGATAGGCATCTCAGAATTATTATTCAAAAATAAAACTGAAAAACATTTGTATATACCTAATATACAATAGACAGCATGCAAATTAAAAGCAAATCAACAACAGTCTCCAACTTTTTAACTGAAATATAAAACCTTAACACTAAATTACTGCAGTTGTGGGATGTGCAGATTATGGGGTAAGCTTCAGCAATCAGTTTATAGTATGCAGTGGTTATATTTCAGATTATCATGCAATTGAATGAATGGCTTGATACTATGAATTAATTAGACCCATTACAGCAAAACTTTCTCTTGTGGTATTTTTTCTAAATCTAACTGGAGAAAATCAAAGGGTCCATAATAAATGTATATTAAGAAAAGGCCAGAATGTTGTACTGAAGAGAATACAGGTTTAATTATGGATTCTTAAGTCTAATTATTGGTTTAGGTCGAAAATTTATGCAGCCTCCAAAAAGCAAGCTGCTATGACTGAGCTTAAATGACCTTGTTTTGTTTTAAATGTATGCAGAAAAAAACACAGTATAGAACAACTGCTTGCTATTTGAATTTTTCATAGTTAATGTAAGATATAGTATGTTTTGTTCACTTGGAATAATTCAGCAATACAACTCTAATAATGTTTTTAATATATAACACTATTAGATGTTCACAGAGTTTTTTTCAGACCTTTTTCACTGAAGCTGTTCCTTTACTGTATAATTTGTTGGAGATGGTAACTTGAGAAGGATCTAACAGCTTTTCCAGTTAAAAGAATGCACACAATTGGAACTGTTAAATGAGGGAGATAGCATTTCCCATGAGTATACCCTTAAAAGAGAGATCAGACCTCATTTTTGAGAAATTAAGATAATGGAGAACTAAAGCCATTCTGAAAACAAATCCATCCATTAATAATCCACAATGCTTTTTAATATCTTCTCTGCCACATACCCCATCTAAAATGGTAAATTCAACAGTTTCCCAGTTACAATTCAATTGCCTTTTCTTGGTCACTCAGACATGTTACTTGCTCATCATATATGGGTGATTCTTTGCAAATCAATTCTGAAAATATTGTATTTCCCACTTAAAAATTCTAAACATAATCTAACAGCTACCAAACAGTTCCCAGTTCACATTACTTTTTCATACTTATTCAGAACATTGTGCTGACATGGAAACTTTAACTCATCATTCAAGTGACTGCAAGACAGCACAGAAGAGCATCTTCACCAATTACCAGTGGACAGAAGAGTTTTCATTTCAGCCAGATCAGCATTTCCAAGCTAGCTTCAACTAATCCATATGAATCTCTCTTAATAAATGGAAAGGAGTTAAGAAACAAGAACATCACCAGGCTTAAGCAAGCCAGACTTTGAAAAGGGGTTCAAAGTTTCTCGGGGAAGAAAGTCTATAAATCTAATTAATTAGATTTTCACACATCTACAGAATCTCAAGTAAGGATATCCGGATACAGCCTGTCAGCTCTTCTCTCTGCAACCAGAACCTCCTTAAGCATATCAGCTCTTATGTGGACTACAAATGGAAAAACAGCCTTCTCCCAAAACCATTTAGTAGAAAAATGAAACATTTACTGCATGTTCCCAGCAACCAGTAGATTCAGTCTGTATTGTAAAAAATCAGAACCTGAAAAAAAAAAGGAAGTGGGGGAGAATCAGCCTACAATGCAAGGGGGAGGGAATGGGCTGAGCAGGACCAAAAAGTAATTTAAGTTTCAATGTAGTAGAGCAAAGGCACAGTGGAGATGTTGGGAACAGCAATAGTCCTCTCCTTGTATAAAATGCTCTATTATAATACACAATCACAAACACATGATTTAATCTGTGCAGTACACCTCTAAGGTAGGTATTCTGTTCATAACAGAACTGGACTGCAAACTGATTCTAGCCTGTTTCTCATTTCTGCTTTATCACTATGCTAAATTACTTTGCCCAAGTAACTCCTACCAAGATTCCCCTTGGAGCCAACTGCAAAATAACACATAATAGCTAAGTTGCATGCTGAGCCAAGTAGAACCCAATAAAAGAGCCCAGAGAAAGAATATGTAAAAAGACCAAATAATTAAAAGAAATTATCTAGTATTTACAAATATAAGATGGAAATCTAAATCCACATAGACCTCCACAAATATCTAACCATTCTGAAAAATCATACTGTATTTATTTTAAAAAGAGAACAAAGCAAAGAGAAGTTGAGTACTCAGCTTTACTAAAATTTCACTGACAATTTCTTCACACAGATGGGGCAATATTAAACATGTACGTATCACCTGTCTCTCTTGTAAAAATAAAATAAAGTAGTTTAAACAGGCATATGGAAATATAAAATTACAGATGGGCCTTTTCTTGGACTTTTGTCCTTGTTTCCAAGGCAACAAGACTCAATGTCATCTGCTAGTTGCCATAGCAATTTCACCTGATTTCTGGTTGAGCAGCATATTGGGAGATAAAGCAAGGCAACTCCCTTTGCTGCCATAGAGTTCCCGGCTTTATAGATTAAAATCCAGAGAGACATGAGAAATGCAATTGATTTAGAAGATCCAAAAGAAAAGACTCAGCTACCAATACAATTTCTCAATCAATTATTTTAATTTCATTCAGATTAAGTAATAAGAGAGGAAGATCTTCTCATGCACCAAAGCAGGAGAGGGCAAGCTCTGGGTAGTGCTGCATTTAATGTTTTATTCAAAGGAGAAATGTTGCAATGAATGGGAGACTAACAATAGTAGAATGATTATTATGTTTGGCAGGTAAAACTGCATATGATTTCCTATGTGTCCTTTCTCTTTTTCTTTCTTTTGGGCTCTCATTTTTAAATGATTTAAATATATGCCACCTAAAAATAGTAGGAAATAGGGTTGCTAATTTACACCATAAAGGTAAAACTAAAGATTGGTTTTGTTGACTCTTTTGTTCTTCTTAGAGGTGCCTTCAACTGAACAGTCTAGTGTCTATGGGATTTCCTGGCAGTTTGTCATCCACACTGCAAGCCTGCTAAGCTTGTCAGAAATTAGCCAAGGATGGCTAGATGTTTCTGTATGGATGAATCTATAAAGTCATGAGAATTAAAGCTCAACTTGAATGAGATTTAACAGCAATAATATCAACAAAATTTGGCAGTACAGTCAAACACTAAAAACATGTTTAGGAGCCATGATTACAAGGTTGTAACCTCTCTACCTTTGCCCTAAAATTAATGCCCCATTATTAGTTATCTGAAAATAAAGTATATTGCAAAGGTCTTTCCTGCAGGAGGCTTGTCTTTCTCCCTTTCCCATCCTTAAGTAGTTTATTATGGGCAGATTTTTTTTTACCATATAGTGGTGGGTATTGGGTATAGCTGTGTGTCTCTGCATATATATATATATATATATATATATATGTGTGTGTGTGTGTGTGTGTGTGTGTGTGTGTGTGTGTGTGTGTGGTGCAGTGGTTAAAATGCAGTATTTCAGGCTAACTCTGCCCACAGCCTGGAGTTCAGTCATGACTGGCTTAAGGTTGACTCAGCTTTCCATCCTTCCAAGGTTGGTATACAGGGGACCCAAATTGTTGAGTGCAATATGCTTACATTTATAAACCGCTGAGAGAGTGCTGTAAAGCACTGGGGAGTGGTATATAAGTCTAAGTGCTATTGCTATAATTTTATATAACCATAATATGGTTATTTAGTTATATAGTTGATATCACATTTTAAAAGAAATATGAAATTAGAATATTTTTAAAGCTTAATAATACAAATTTAAAGAGGAAGGAGGAATGTATAGTCAATCCATAAACACAGGTCCCTTAATTTCCAAAAAGGGAAATTATAATAGTAAAAGCTAATACAAAATAAACTTAGAAAAGAAAAAGAATAGTAAGAAAGAATAAGTGCAAGAAAAAACAAAAAGGAAAAAAGAATGAGTAGGATAAAGAAAAAGAAAAGAAATATATAAAGAAGTTATTTCCAAACTTAATTACAAATATAGATAAATTTAGTAACCCTTAATGACTTAGAAGGATACAAACAAATTCCATTCCTTATCTATTCGCAAATCCATATAACAAGACTTAGTGAACTTTATAAGGCTTCTTCCATGGTTGCAAACAACATGGCTAATCCCTGTGTCTCCTAATGCTCAAACCCTGGAAGATCACTGTTCTGTGGTCTCCTCATGGGAAACAGCCATATGGAGCAAATGTAGGTGATCTATCTTCCCCTCCTTATCCAGAGGATCCAAAGAACCGGTCTAGACACCAATTCCTTGGTCTTTGCATGGTCTTTGGCTTTACTTTTGTAGAGATGTCTTCAGTTTGCCAAGCTCCCCTAGAAATCCAGTGAAAAATTTCTTTAATGGCTTCTTGTAACAAACACTGCAGGTCTTTCATTTGAAAGGAGTTGCCAAGAAAGGAATGCAGGTGAAAAGAAGCAATTTTTAAACTCTAAAATGCATTGTTTAGAAAATCCTTCCAAGGTACAATGAAACTAAGTAGCAGGTCGAAGCTAGATAAAATACAGGTTAGGTTGAGAATGAATGCCTGTCTGAGCTATGTTGGAATCTCACCTTTGGGGCATGTTGGATGAAACTGTATGGTTAGCACAGCAAAAATCAAAAACAAAAGTATAGTCAAAATCATGTGTCTATTGATGCAGAAAATTTCTTAAAACAGACTTACTTTGCCCAATTGTTTTTGAGGAAATATGAAATCCCAAATAATTCAATTCAGGAAATCAAAGGTCCAAAGATCCAACTACGTACTATACCTGTAGGAGTAGTTGACTGTAAATAAAAAAGACTGGCAGATACCTTGCTGCACTGAGAAATTTCCTCTTTCATCAATAATCTTTAAGTTTTATAAGTATTTGGGATGACTTTGTTAAATTTATGTAATAAATAAGCCATTGGTGATTTCTCTTCAAAACAGTTTTCTATCTTAAGCCTATCATAAGGTAGGCTTAAGATACAGGCAGATCTGGACAGACTTGAATACTGGGCACTATCTAACAAAATGAAATTCAATGGTGAAAAAAGTAAAGTTCTACATTTAGACAAGAAAAAACAAACGTACAGGTATAGAATAGGTGATACCTTGCTCAATAGTAGCAATGTGAGAGGGATCTCGGAGTCCTAGTGGACAATCACTTAGATATGAGCCAGCAGTGTGTGCAGTTGCCAAAAAAGCCAACACAGTGCTAGGCTGCATTAACAGAGGGATAGAATCAAGACCACATGTAGTATTAATATCACTTTACAATGCCTTTGTAAAGCCACACTTGGAATACTACATCCAGTTTTGGTCACCACGATGTAAAAAAGATGTTGAGACTCTAGAAAGAGTACAGAGAAGAGCAACAAAGATGATTAGGGAACTGAAGGTTAAAACATATAAGGAACGGTTGCTGGAATTGGGTATGTCTAGTTTAATGAAGAGAAGGATGAGGGGGGACATGATAGCAGTGTTCCAATATCTCATGGGTTGCCACAAAGAAGAGTGAGTCAAGCTATTTTCCAAGGCGCCTGAAGGCAGAACAAAAAGCAACGGATGAAAACTGATCAAGGAGAGAAGCAACCTAGAACTAAGGAGAAACTTCCTGACAGTTAGAACAATTAACCAGTAGAACAACCTTCTTCCAGAAGCGGTGAATGCTCCAACACTGGAAGTTTTAATAAAGAGATTGCACAGCCATTTGTCTGAAATGGTATAGGGTTTCCTGCCTGAGCAGAGGGTTGGACTATATGATCCAAGATCCCTTCCAACTTTATTATTGTTGTTGTTGTTATTGTTGTTGTTATTATTTATTTGCTGGGGGGGAGGGAGTGTCCCTTCAAATGTGTTAACTGCTAGCAATTAGTCCCTACATTTTCCTGAGAAGAATTTCAGAAGTGATTTGCAATTGCCTTCTTCCTAGGACTGAGAGTAAATGACTGGCCCAATGACACCCAGCTAGCTTCATGCCTAAAATAGGACTAGAACTCATGATTTCTCAATTTCTAGCTCAGGGGTATCAAACTGGCGGCCTGAGGGCCGGATGTATCATGCCGAAACTGCATGGAAAAAAAGTCACAATATGTCACAATACATCACGTGATGTTGCAAGTTTGACACCCCTGTTCTAGTTCAATGCCTTAACTATTACATCATAATGGCTCTCTTTATTTACTGTACAATAATCTATTTAAAATTGCCATTTCTCCATGTATATATGTGCAGCTTAACATCATGGTATAGAAATATCAAATAAAATAAACCAAATATGGAAATGTATTGATGATTACAGATCTTACACAAACCCATTAGCTAATTACAAAGCCATTTATCCAAGCTACTACTTTTCACTTTACCAAACTCCTTGAATGAGCAATTTATAAGGTAAGCATATCTTAATTTACTTTTGTCTCATTTATATGCATAATCAGGCTTAAGCAGAACATTTTAAGATATGCAGCCTGATTGAAGAGTTTCTCCACAGCAGGAAACAAAATTAGAAATCAATGCAAAATATATTCAAAGGTCCATTTGAGTTTAGTTTTTCCAACTGTGGTCTAAGCTACAATACGTACATATGCCGAGTGTGTGCGTGTGGGAAAAGGGCAGACAGATTCATGGAGGGTTAAATAAGCCAAGCTCTCCTGATGGCCCCTGTTTTACAAGGTGCTCTGTGGTCCTAAAACAAAGCACAACTGAGTAAAGAAACATAAAAACTGAGTATCCCATTGTGAAAAGGGAAGTGGGTGAAACACATTGATTAGCAGCTGCCAAGCTGGAAGTGAATAATTCACAAGGAGCCAGCAAGACTCTCCAGGGTCTTCATTCTCTGGCTTACTCAATCAGATGCTTTCTATGAATTCTAAAAGACCACTTTGGTTACCTTGCTGCAGTCAAAATCAAAACCTAATGAAGTATTCCCCAACCTGCCATCTAACCTAATTACAGCTTCCAAAAGACAACTATCCTTCAGTTCATTTGTTTTTGGTCTTAAATGGCATATAATAGTGTCAGATTTGTTTTATTCTCAATGGATCTTGTTTCTAAAATATATAATATTGAATCATTAAAATAAAAAGTTCTTAATGCCAGTTAAGAGATATAAAGGTAGAAGAACCGAAGTGAAATTATATATGTAAACTGTTTGAATGCTAAAGCATGTATAGACATTGTTTGATTGCTAAACATCTTTCATTATATTGTTTTGATAAAAACAACTTTGAAAATGTAGTATGTACTAGATGTTATATGAGTTCTTTTACTCCTAGATTTCCCATTTAAATACAATAATGACATAATAGGGTTCAATTAATAGACCAAGAGACAATAATGAGAGACAGAAATAGCTCACAACTATGGAACAGACAGAACAAATCCAAATAGGAAATCAATGCCACAATTTACATGTACCAATTCAATTGTAGATAATGTACACTGCAGTAGATGATTTTCAGTCTGGATTTTTCTACTAGGAACAAATTGCTGATGCCAAGATTTCCAGAGTTGTCAGAATCTACAAATGATTCCTTCAGTCAGCTGCCCAAGTACGCACAAGTAATAATGATTAAGATGCTACAAGGAAACATTATGAACTAAAGTGAATGCTTTCATTTGCACTAATCAAGGGTTGCTGAGTTTTTTGTGTCTACAGTGCCAATAGTTAACAATGCTGACTCTAGCTTTCTGTTGCCTCCCACTTGGTATACTTGTACCTCTGGCTCCTTTAGCTGCCTGACGTTAATGAATTCCTTGTTACTGGCTATTTCTTGCCACACAGGCTGTTTATGGCTGATCTTCAGCAGGAGTTTAATTCTCAGGCAGGATGGAATCTCTTTTTACTGAAATCCAGATTGCATGCCATGTGAGAAGGAAACAGAACTGCACATACAATGGCAGCTTTGTCTGTATTCACCAAGTCAGAGCAATGAAGATTCCAAAGAAATGACTTGTCCCAAATGGCTTTCTCCACAAGTTATCTGGCACTGGCATATACTATTCAGTCCCTAAGGCTAATCCAGACATGGACAGTGATATGGAGAGCAAATGTTTGCAAACTAAAAAACAAAAGGGCACAAAAGAACATTGTGAGTGGATGATCCTATTTAGAGATTACTACTAGTATCCTGCTGTGACAATAATTTGCTGTGTTACACTGGTAAAGAGGTGAATTGAGAGAGTTCTTATTTCAGGATAGGACATTGGTTTATGTCTAGAAAAAGGAATTAAATCATTTCTCAGCTGCAGCGTCTTCCATGTTCCTGATAACAAGTATCAGCCCCAGATATCCAACTGAATACCTTTCCTAGAGGAAACCCATTTCTGGCATATCTATTTTTATATCTAACCAACAATTTATTGTTTCTTCATATAAAGCTTTTATTTTAACCTGTATTCTTGCATTTTTCAACAAACTATTGCAATATATTATGTTCCAAGACAAAAAGCTATTTTAATGCTAGCTCTATGTAACGAAAAGAGCTGCAGTGTGTGAGTTTTGCCTATATTGTAGTATTTTCTATTGTACAGTAAGATTTCTAAGACTGCATGCAAAGATAACACCAGTGTGATTTTGCTTATCACAATCCAGTATCAATTCACTTAGAAGACAAAGCAGCATGTGGCTGGACTGTCACTGTTATAGATTCAACAACCACACTCAAAGAATATTTCTAAATGGTTTTGCAGTAACTTAGAAAGAAATATTGGACAGAGTCCCATACGATTTCTTCCAATATTATTCAGTTTCTTTATTATTTAGAGGGTAATTGGTTTATCAAATTTACAGATAAAACCAATCAAAGGGGAATTGCCTAATAGGAAAAATCATGATTCAAAATCATCTCAATACATTTGAACACTAGGCCAAATCCAGTGGGGAATTGTTCAAGAATAAGAAGGATTAAGTCCTACATGTGAGTTGGAAAAGGGACACTCTTCTGGCCACAGTGTATGTGAGATACAGGGATACAGGGATCATGGCGTACTAACTTTTAAACATAAAAATGCAGTGTGATGCTATAGCTAAAATGTCTTAGGAATCCAGAGGTACATTATATCTAAATCACAGAAAGGAATAGTTTAGTTTTGTTGATGTTAATAGTTATTAAATATCAAATGGTATGCCTAGAACAATGATGGACTACTCTTAATGGTGGTCCTCAACTTACAATGGTTTAGTAACTGTCTGAAGTTACAATGTAAAAAGTGACTTATAGCTGGTTGTCACATTTATGTTTGTTGCAGCATCCCCATCAAAATTCAGACACTGTGCAACCAACATGTATGGATGATGGTTGCAGAATCCCAGGGTGAAGAGACCATCATTTGTGACTTTACCACCTAGATTCTAATAAGCAATATCAATGGAGAAATCCTCTTAACGACTGATAATTCACTTAACAACTGTAAGAAAAAAAATCATAAAATCAGGCAAGGTTCACTTAACAAGTGCCTGGCTTAGCAATGGAAGGGAAGTGGTAATTATGGCCATTGTCATGGTTTTGACAGATGAAACTCTTTAAAAGAACTTTGAGGCATTGTTTACCTTAAAAAATCTTTTATTCAAGAAACAGCATCGGCACTACATAGTTAAAGCCAAAAACTGAATTCCCCCACCCCTGGGCACAAAGTATTAAAGCACAATTCCCTGCTCCAATTAACAGTCATAAATCACATTCCCCAATTAGCTTGAAGCTTGGGCTTTCTCCCCAGCTCTCCAGCCCACCAAATCTTTATCAGCTCTGGGCTCAATAACCTTGATTCCCATGGCTGAGTTATTGTTGTTATGTCTAACTGGATTCTCATTCACATCCCCCTTCCCAGCATCATCTAACTCTAAAAGTGAAAGAGAAAAGATGGCTACATTTCCATCTGTTGTCAAAGCAAGAACATCCGACGTTAGCAGCGTTGACATCCATGTTCATAACAAGGATTTTCTATATATTCACTAACTAGCAGAATATTCCTTTTGCTTTAAATTGACAAGGATTGCTTGGAGGCGGAGAAGAAATCAAATGTAGCAGTAGTTGGAAATCTATCCTGACAGCTTCAGTTTTGCCTACAACCCTTCTCCAAAATAGCATTCCAGATACACAATCAGAATTAGCAAATTAATAGATTTGCTAGATTCCGTGCCCTCCCATATTTCTTAATTTAATCTGACATTCTTTACATAGACTAAAGTTGATACAACAGAAAAGGCTGTAATGTCCATACATTTCCCACCTTGAGATGCACGTGATATTGGATCTACATCCCCCAAAGCACCATGTATATTTACACTGTTAGAAGTTTCTAAACAAACTCAGTGAACATCATTTAGAATCACAGAATTACAGAACTAGAATGGGTCATTTGAGTTAACTCCATCCTTATGTACCGTAGTCCAAATTAAAATTGTCTATCCTCTGCCTAAGCTTATTGGGTGAAGGAGACTCCACCACCATTCTAGGTACCGTAAATGCCGGCGTATAAGGCGACTTCCGCGAGCGCTGAAATCGACACCAAAGACGGGGGTCGTCTTATACGCCGAGTTGTCTTATACTGGTAGTTTCCGGCGTATAAGACGACATTCTAGGAATGCGGCCCGGCTATAAAGACGGGGGTCGTCTTATACGCCGGGTCGCCTTGTACGCCGGCATTTACTGTAATTGGTTTTGTTGTCAAACTGCTCTAATGTACATCTGGAATTGGTATTTCTATAGCTTAAATCTATTATACCATGATCTGGCCTCTACGATTATAAAGACTAGATCTTGTTTTGTTCTGTTTTTCTATGTGAAAGATACTTAAACAGCACTATCATTATCCCCTTCAGTTTGTTCTTCTCAAGGCTGTACATAATCAGTTCCTTTGTATCATCTTTGTGGGATTTAGGTTTAAGTGGCCTGATCATTCTCATTGCCCTTTCTAAACCAGTTCCAATTTCTCTGAATGATCCTTAAAGAATGAGAAATAAAACATAAGCATTGCCTCCACTTCTTACTCACATTTTTTTTATTGAAAAGTTTTATACAATATACATCCCAAGACCCACCCACCCTATTATTCACATTTTTAATGAGAAAGTTGAAGAGTTTTTCAAATTGATTATGTTACTGTTAGTCATTCCAGTTTATTGAGGAACAATTAATAAACACTTCTTAAATACAGTTTTCTAGACAAGTATCATAATTAGTTCCCAGATTCATAAACACACAAGAGACATATGTAAGCAGCCAGTTGCAAGCTAATCTGTATCCTGTTTTCTTGCTAGACTGCAGAAAGGCTGCTAGAAAATCTTTTCTTATGCGGAAGGGAATGTACTGATTATAAATAGGAACTAATTCAGTTGTTAGAATTTTTGCAACTTCATCCTTTGCTGAGAAAATTGGTCCAGGAAAGAAACTTTTGATGTAGGCATCTTCTCTGAAGCTATATAATAAACATAACATTTAGTTCACATTTACTAATTAATTAGAATGTAATAGGGTACTTTGTCAAATGTTTTGCTAAAATCAAGATCTATTATTTTGGTAACAAACCTTATCCACTGAATCCACTCAGGACCATATCTGCAAGGAAGAAAAGACATTACAGGAGATTTGGGAACTCAAATGCAAAAATAAATGTCAAATAAATTTGTCTCAAAGGAGTATTCACAGAGTACTGACACTCCAGTTGCCTCAGTCTACCACATTTTTTTAACATCTTATTGACCTTCAGTAAGAAAGAAAAAAAATCTGCATAATCATCAAAACCTATTATGCTCTTGTGAAGCAAAGCTATTGAAAAAGATTGGAGGAAGATTTTCAAAAAGCTGCTTTAAATATGTGCAAGCAAACCTGTTCTAGATGTAATTATTCACAATCTCCCTTTGAGCAACCAGAAAGCACAGAGCCAGCCAGCCAGCAGCTTTGGCATTCATGTTTTGATTGTTACAAGAAGATTTTAGCAGCTCAAACCATGGATATTCTGTCACTACTAGAGCCAAGCTCTGTTTTGCAGAAGAGAATAAAGACAACCAGGAGTGCATTTTATTCAGGGTGACAAGCAACCAAGATGTCCTTTCTGACTATTGGAATTAAATATATTGTGGAAATAAATAAATTAATAATAATAATAATAATAATAATAATAATAATAATAGTAGTAGTAGTAAAGTTGGAAGGGACCTTGGAGGTCATCTAGTCCAACCCCCTGCTCAGGCAGGAAACCCTACACCATTTCGGACAAATGGCTGTCCAGTCTCTTCTTAAAAACTTCCAGTGTTGGAGCTGAAAAAAGGTTCACTCCATCACAGGAAGCAAGAAGCAATATTTTCCCATAATTAGCAAATAGTTCCAGTTATCATTCCTTCCTGTTCACAGAAAAACTTTCATCAAATAATAATGTTGGAACATGGTATGAAGAGAATCCTTAATATATTCTTCTTGAGCAAAATGCATCACTTAGCTATTTAAATAGTATTTAATTGTAGATAAAGAAAGCCCCTTCCTCCAAGTCCCATTGTGCCACCTCATCATGGTAGGGTGTGCTCAACCTGGCAGGGATGAGGAACAATATCAGGAGTGTATTCCAAAAATATATATTCCTAGCAAGGTCATCCAAGATGTGACGGTCATCCTAGCTACCTAGCTAAAGGCAAGCTGCACAGGAGAAGGCAGTGATAAACCATTCCTATATTTTTATCAAGAAAACCACATGGTTAGAAATTATAAAATGATAGACAATATAATGCTAGAACATCTCATTGTTCTTATTAGAAACTTATATACAGATTAGGAAGCTACAGTATGGGCAGAACATGGTGAAACTGACTAGTTACAGGGCTGTGTACTCTTCCCTTATTTATTCAATATACATGATGAACATATATTAAAGGAAGCTATATTGGAAGAAAATAAGAGCAGTTTTAAAATTAGAGGAAGAAAAAAAATAACTTGTGCTATGCTAATGACACTATTCTAATAGCCAAAATGCAAAACAGTCACCTGGTTGAGTTGGGTGGCTATAGAAATTGAATGAATGAATGAATGAATGAATGAATGAATGAATGAATGAAATTCTATAACATGTCTATATCTACAAATATCAGAATTGTGCAAATCATGGTATTCTCCATGATATTCTATGGAAGTGAAAAATGAACTTTGAAGAAGCAGAATAGGAAGAGTATTGACCTTTTTGAACTTTGATGTTGAAGAAGACACTTGAGAATATGCTGGACAGCCTAGAAAATAAACCAAGGGATCATTGAACAAATTAACCCAAAGTTCTCACCTGAGGCACAAATGACTACATCAGTCACATTATGTGAAGACTTAACTCTCCAGAGAAAGCTGTAATGCTGGGAAAGATGGAAAGAGAAGAGGATGACCAGGAGCAGGTGTGTAGACTAGGTTACTGAAGCAATGAGTAGAAAATCTATCCAGGTTAGGGATAGATCATCGTGGAGAAAAATTTATTTATATGGTTGCTAAAAGTTAACAATGACTTGATGGCATGTAATCAAAAACAGAACAAGTCAGAAATAAATGAAAGTTGAATTTTAGCTAGAAAATGAGCACTATTCTTTTATTTTAGGGGCAGCTTCAGATACAACAGTGAGTTCTAGGCTAACAATGTAACAAAAGAAAATAAAAGTCCAAAAAGAGCTGTTCCCTAAATCACAAGGAAGCTAATTTGGAGAGGCAAAATTCTACAGTGTCATTAGTTAGGTCTGTTCCTGAAAATTTTACATTTGGCTTTGTTACTCTGGCTCTGCCAGGCTAAGAACAGAACCCACAAAATTATATTAAAAAGTAAGATTAGTTTATTTTTGTGTGGTTTTTTTTTTTTTTTTTTTTTTTAGAATTGCAATTAAGATCTGGCTTCAGATCCCACACTCATTTTAGCCCAATACTTGCATCTCTCTTGGACTGAAAGGCAAACAGGCCCTGACTTGGTACCATTTATTTTAGGATTGGTGAGCAATGTGTGACACCAGATTATTTCTCCACATCAAAATGGTAAGTTTGTTCTCATCAGGCATATTTCTTAAATTGAAATAACGATATGTTTCCTACTGGAATACATCCTAGACCAGGGATGGGCAACCTTGGCTGTTTTATGACTCGTGGACTTCAACTCCCAGAATTCCTGGCTGGCTCAGGAATTCTGGGAGTTGAAGTCCACGAGTCATAAAAGAGCCAAGGTTGCCTACCCTGACCTAGACTTTATTTAATGTCCTTAATCCTCGAAAGCATGATATCTGAGCATAATAATGCTTTCCATTTTTTTCCCTTTTTCATTTCCCTCCTCCTTCTCCCTCTCCTCCTCCTTCGCATTCTCCTTAATAAGGAATTGTGTATCAGAATGTATTAGATAACTAGGATAACTTTTTCATGCTAAAATAACACTGACTTACGAGTTCTTATGAAGTGTTCTTATTAAGTGGCCTTACTCCTTTGCTTTCAGTTACCATACTTTGATGATGGAAATTCTGCTACTTCTCAGTATTGCACAAAATTATCTGTCCTCAAAGTAGACTATTCACTTGTGTTTCTGGAAAGTTTGTCTTTTTTCAGTGAAGAAGCACTCTCAGTCTAGAGATTCATGTTAAAATACTAGGGAAATGTCTTAGATATATTCTTGTTATACATTATGGGATTTATGAATACAGCATAGGTTTAGGTGTAATTCAGAAGGGTGTTCCTTATAAGTCAAACACGGAGAAATTACCACCCAAAGAATAAATATTTTGAATTTAGTGGACCAATATTAGGAACATCAGTGTAATATATTTACATTTGTTTTTATTTAATGGCATTGCCATTGTTCTTATTAAAACAAAGTAATAGAAGAGAGGGCGTTTTTCATATTTGGAAATTTCTTTTATCCAAGACAGCATGAACATTGCTATTTCTTGGTGCAGCAAGGTTAAGTGATGACAAGTTGTTATTGCATTGATGATTCTGCCTAATTCAGAGAAATTGAGAGAATGTGTTTTGACACATATAGCAAAATCTGTGTGTGGCTAACTTTGTACCAATATCAGGTTAATGGAAATTATTACGATTCAGGTTTTGGTAGCAGGTGGCACAATAACAAACGAACTGGCCCCCACAGAACAAGCACTCTCATTAACAATTCATTTTATACATCTTTTTATCAATACATATTCTTAAAGCAGATAAAAAGAATAAAAAAAATTCTTGTTTCAGGATGCTGAAATGACTATAAATGAAACTGCAGTACGCATTTGCCTTTGCCTTTCCTTGTCTTAAATAAATATAATTTCTTTTAAAGTATGAGAGAAAACTGATGTCTTCACTCCAACCAAAAGTGACTTCTACTTTCTGTAGCTTAAATAATTATGACAAACAGAAATATCAGGTTGCTGTTTTGCTTCCTATTGATTATCCTAAATATAATAATTGCCAAGAATATTTTATTCAGATGGCCCTCCAATCATTAATTAATCCTTACATAAAGTCTCAGTTATATGGAAAATAGTATTTCACTTACTCTAGATCTCTGTATATATGTATATGTGCATAGCTATATGCAACTTCATATCACTTGTGCATATATATACAAACACAGTATTTTGTATCTCTCTAAAACTAACTCATCTGAAATACAGTATTAATCAAATAACAGAGCTGGTTGCTGCTTTGCTCTCATGTTTTTTAAACTATTTCATAATCCCTTTTTCCTACAGTGTTTACTTAAGGAAGCGAAAGAAACCTGATTTATTGAAATGATTTTATTCATTTGCAAGAATTCTGTAGTACAGTACTGAAATTCACTATTGTTTAATTAAAAGCTTCTTCTTTTCTTGAAGTCTTCAAACCACAGGCCAAATATTTAAAAACAAATTGTTATATTTTTTTCTATATGTGTATCTAAACAAGTGCAGTTAGTATCGGTCCATAAGGAAACTCAAAAATCCAGCCTCTGAGAAATTCAGAGCTAGAAAATATGAAGAAGATACAAAAGCTGCTAAGAAAAATGCACATGTGAACTAACACAGAGGAAATTACTGTATACAAAGGGGCAGACAATAAGTTAACACACAAGCACAATGCCATACAAACTTATATACTGACAGCCAGGTCACAACAAGCCACTGCAGGAATTGATGCAATAAACATTTAATGTGTATTCTGCTCTATTAAGTAGAACATGAGAAATAGGTAAAAAATAGAAGATCAGATAATGAACAGTTTCTATTCTTATCCTTTATATTTCTGAGGGCACTGGTATGGGTCTATGACAATTCGCCATGGCCAACTCACTGCAGCCAACGTAAGACAACTCACCACAGCCAACTCGCCACAGGACAACTTGCTGCAGGACAAGAGTTACACTAGTAGCAAAGAAATAGTGGAATAGGACCATTGAAGAAAAGATGCAAAAGGAGAGACAGAATGAAATGTGAATGACAAAAATTAAATATTTTAATGTATTTTAAGTACTGTATTTTTAAATCTATATGACGCACCCTTGTATAAGATGCCCCCCAATTTAAATTTAGCAAAGTAAGATGTTCGCTTATTGGTACTTCTCAGTACCATCACACAAGGGAGGTGACTTCCTCCAATCAGATGGCGCTCTGCGGGCTTAGTGCTGCCCACCCCCTCAGCCATCAATCACTCTACTGAGGCGGCTTCCCAGGGCCTCTTGCGGCTTCAGCCCAAGCTGTGCCGGTGAAAAATGGGTCATAGAAGGTGGCTTCAGTGGGACCGACGGCAACCTTGGGGCAGCGCGATCCTCCAGCACCAGGTGGCATCTCAGGCCGGCTTTCTCCCCATCCAGGCGGCATCTCAGGCCAGCAATATCCTCCTGTGCCAGGTGGCATGGCATGGCATGTAAAGAACCCACACAGGCATGCCCTGGGCTGCGGAGGTTAACATTATTTTTTTTCGTGTATAAGACACTGCACTTGTATAAGACACACCTGATTTTTGAACAGGGTATTTGCAGGAAAAAATAGCATCTTATACACAGAAAAATACAGTAATTAAATACAATTGTCCTGCAGCAAGTTATACCACTGTGAGTTGGCCATGGTGAGTTGGCTGTGGCATGTTGGCCATAGCGAGTTGGCCACAGCGAGTTGATTATGGCAAGTTGTCCCATTCCGGACTGATATCATTGTAATGTCAAAGAAACATAATCTTTCTAAATCATTAAATAGCTAATCTATATTTCCCTTAATTCCCTATTTTCAAAATTTACTGTATATTCATCAAAACACATCAAAATATCCTACTTTTGCAAAAACTATAAATGTCTTTTAATTCCCAGATGTGAATGTGGTATTTTGATCTGGATTCTAATCCTAACTTACAAATAATCCGATTTTCTAAATCTTTATGTTAAAAAAAAGCTACTAACTGATGCCATCATCATAGAGGACCACTGATTTAGCCAAGTGTTCCACATATTAATCTAATTCCTTTGATACCAGTCCTTGTGAAAACTGTTTGTCCCAATAGCCACAAACCTGTTGCAGGAAAAGCAGCATATAAATGTGACTTTTACCCAGCAAGTCACAAAATGTGGTTATATTCATATGTGAATGCTTTGTTTTATCATAGGAAAAACACTCTTCTATCAAATACATCCTGTGTTCCCATCATAGCCATCTGCAATACTGTTATATCGTTCCAAAGCCAACTCCTCAGCTGTGAAGTTTTAAGCTTTAATCTCTGAAAGAAAAAACATTTCCTTTTTATAACGATTTTTATCTTTTTTAATTAGGAAGAAAATGATGATGATATCCATTCAGTCACGTCCGACTCTTGGTGATTCTATGGGCCAGGTCTCTCCACATCGTCCGATCTTGTACTACTTATTTGAGTTGTTCTATGCTTTGGATAGTGTCAGCTTTGATGGCGGGGAAAATAACACTAAGAGATAAATCAGGACAGAATAGTCTCAATTTAAAATTTACTTAGATCTACAATGTATAACAGCCCACTTCCAAAAAGGACTCAAGATGTTTTACAATTAATAAAAATCAATCAGACCATCTCATCTAAGTAAGTCAATTTAATAATATCACTATCTATATTGTTGGTGGAATAAATAGTTTTAAGAATACCTTAAAGTTCAAGAGGTTGGAGGCATTCCTCATTTTAGGAGTTAAAAGTATTCCTCAGTAGCTTAAGATAGCTATTGAGAAAACATTTCATTAAATTATCCAATTAATCTCCTTAGTCTTCCTTCTCTCAGAGATCACACATGGGGCCAAACCTAGATGGGAAAGTGGTCTTGTGTGTATCTGGATGCCAAGCCATTCATGGCTTTAAAAATGATAACCAGCATTTTGAATTGGAAACCAGGAACCAATGCTGTGTCCTGGTAAACCAGGTGCTGTTGCTAAATCTGTTATTCCTTGTTATTAGAATCATCTTAAAGGCAGCCCCATGTAAAGTTTAATATAGTAGTCTAATTATACCAAATGTCCCTAGTAAATATAGGCTGCTAAACTGTATGACTGGATTTCCAAGCAAGAGAAATTATAATTACATATTATTTCCTCATTAAAATGATGTGGGAAAATATGCACATAAGAAAAAGTGAAAATTGCACATTTTATCACAATTGAAAGCAGGACCAGAATATAGAAATTTGCTGATTATATGATTGAGACTATTGGTCCATCTAAATTATATCAACAAGCAGCATTTGCCCAGGTTTTCAGACAAGACAATTATTCCAGTTAAATGTGTAGATCAGCGGTTCTCAACCTATGGGTCGCGACCCCATTTGGGGTCGAACGACCATTTTACGGGGGTCGCCAAACAACGCGATCCGCCATTTCCCCCCCTCAGGGGGCGGTGCCACGCATGCGCACCGCGCATGGGGCCGCCGCCACGCATGGGGGCGCCGTGCATGGGGGCGCCACGCATGGGGGCACCGCACATGGGGGGTCGCCGCGCATGTGCGGCGCGTCCGTGTGACGGGGTCGCCGTCACACAAATGTTGAGAAACGCTGGTGTAAATAATATATATCATATGTTCTCTCTCACTATGATATTGCTCCTGAATATTCCTAATTTAAAATTAATTGTGGAATATTTACATAGGAGGATATATACAAATGCCCAGTTTGGCCTACACTTTGCTATAGCATTACTGAACTGTTCCTCATTGAATAATCTGCATTTATTTTCTGAAAGAAATAAATTCTAGGATCCCAAGATTACCAGATTCCAGAAATCCTCTGCAAGAGTAATGGCTTATAGACCATTATTAAACAAATCATTAAGACTCCTCAATTAAGCTGGTAAAAGGTTTGCACTTCCAAAGTCTGGTACTATCAACAATTACTCCCTGGACACAAAATTATTCTTGTAATTTATTTTTCCAAATGATAATTTTAAAAAATGATGAGGTAAATGTGAACTGATGTTTCAATCAACTTACCTCATCTGACAGGATATTTCATGGAAAAGACAGATACATTCACATTTCCTTTTATGTATGCATCTCAGGGTACAAAATTTTGTTACCTATCAGGATTGTCCCGTACATTATGGAAAAGACCTTGAAAACAAACTTCTTTTTTCATAGTATGAGGTCTACTATATGTTGCTGTGCTTCAGTGAATTGCTTTATAGTATTAATTATATTTTCTAGTTGTATTTGGTTTTGTTAATATTATACAAACATATGAGTTTAAAAGGAAAGCAAAAAATAGAGGAGCGGTATCTGGATTCACACACAGAGCTGTTGAACTAAGTCAAGTATAGAGGTTGTAGGCTATTTGGGATGCTCTTCTGCTAGTATTGTTCCTACCAACTAGATGTAAGGCATATTTCATTCATATACTACACCTGTGATTCCTCATTCTCAGAGAAAAGTAGGAGCAGATTGCTTATAGCCTCCAGTGCCTATGTTATGAAAGCCACAGAAAAGCACTAAACCTTGTTGGCACTTTTTTTCATTCATTGGCCAAAGTAAAGGGCAAAATAAACTAAAATACCAAATATTAAATATTTTTAAAGCACCCAAACCTTCTCAACCTTCTTCAATCTCCAGCATAATAACATTGCCATTTTTTGATCCTTGTACCATTAAAAATGCTCACCTCAAGCAAAAAGCAAAATCAACTAAGATTACCCTATATTATTAATACAGAATATAGTATTACTGAAAGATACCAGTTGAACAAGATAAAGTTAGAACTAGCAAGTAATTAGCCACACTATCTAAATGAAGCTTCAGTATCAAAAGATAGCGGGCATGTTTATACTAATAACCTGGATGTTACAGTACAGAAAATCTACCACATATATATTTTTACTGCAAGTTGCTTTAAAGCAGCGGTTCTCAACCTGTGGGTCGTGACCCCATTTGGGGTCGAACAACCATTTCACGGGGATCGCCAAACAACGCAGTCCGCCATTTTTTCCCCTTTTCCTTAGCTGTGCTATTCCCTTTTATTCTATTGGCTTTTGAAAGCTAATAGAATAGACTCTCTTGAATAGAGACTAATTCTATTGGCTTTCAAAAGCCAATAGGAATTGTCCAGGCTGTCTCTGCCCTGCTGAGCCCGCCAAAAGTCCCATTCTGCAAACGGTGCTGTAAGTTGTCTGCAGCGAAGGCGAGCTGTCTGGAAGTTTCCACCCCTCCTTGCTGAGCAACTACTAAAAATGTAAGTAAAAGAGGGCCAGGGGTGGGGGGTGGGAGGCCAGCGGGTGCAGGGAGGGTTGCTGGCGCGCGTGGGGCCCAGCGGGTGCCTTACCTCCCTTGGGCTGGGCCAGCTGGTGGCCCAGCCAGTGGTGGGCCTGCGCCATCTCTGCCGCTTGCCAGCTACGACTCGGCCGGCGCAAGGGGCGGCATCACGCATGTGTAGTGCTTCTGGGCAGGGAAAGTCCTCAACTTACGACCGGTTGGGTAGTCCTCGACTTACGACCGGTTGGGGGTCGCGGCATTAAAAAGGTTGAGAACCACTGCTTTAAAGAGCCATGGTGATTATTATACAAAACTGGAATATACAGAACCTTGATTTAATCCAACAATACAATATCAAAGATGCAAGATTAATGCAATAAACAGTTCCATGTAGCTCTTATTTATCTATATTATATTGATTTCATCATACACTTCTTTGCTTAATGCCAGTATTTTAAAAAATGGATGCTGATCAACCTACTTAAAACTGGCCTAGTGTTTCCATTTTGAAATCTCTACAGCTAAGCAGAGTACATTATCTCCTTCATGATACAGAAATGGAAATGGAAATACAAAGAGGGGAAGTGACTCAGCCAAACAGAGCAGATCTGGAAATGTGAACCAGCTTCTGGGACTGGTTTCTGAATATGGAATTGAGGCCATCATAAATAGGAAACTCTTTATGAATATTTTGTAGTTTTCAATTGAAACTGAATCAGAAAGTAGGTAAAAATGAATTAAAAATTGAACTGAAAACCACAAAGTCTTAAATCTTCCATAATTACAATATTTATTTCAGCTGAAAGGAAATTGCTAGCTGGAACTATGCATATATATTAGGTTTCCTTTGTTGGACAAACTTAAGAACAAAGACTGCCATCAAGTTGGTGAATTCTGTTCTTAATTCAAACAGCATACAATGAGTGGACAGTAGCCATTCTTGCTCTTATTTATAGCTGTAGAACTTTTTCAGCCACGGAGCAGCTCATAAACATTCCAACTAGGCCACACAAATCTTATTAGAATAGAGCTTTGTAAAAAATTAGCAAACTATTTTCAACCACATGAGTGCCTAATGGATAATCATACACGTATTCACAGTGTTTTCAAAGAGTTGTTGTATTGAAGCATTGAGTAGGCCAGTAGTTGCATAGCCCCACGGCTCATTAACTGGGGGAACAGAACATCAGATGACTCCTAAATTACTCTAAAGTTAAACTGTATGACTATCTGCCATGTGCCAAAGATTCTATAACAGACGATTGTCCCTCCCTTCATTCCTAAAGGAAGGCAATATCCTATAAGAGCATTGCCTCTCCAAGACTCAGGGAATTTTAAGAACATTTAAATGTAATTAAGTTCACTTAAATGGAATGAATGAACCAAGCACTCTTACTTGGAACCCTCATTGATTCACCCCTTATTTCTACATTCACAAAATCTTCTGAAGCCTTGCAGAGCAGGCATCCAAGATTTTTCCTACTTTGTTCCTACTGGAAGATTTATCATATAATTGTAACTTGATGAAGATGGAAATAGCTCTGACAGCAATATTGCATTTTGCTTGTTAAAAATGTATTTTTCGTTCAGTCTTGTTCTTACTTCATTTGACTCATTTCACTTGCCTAATCAAAAAAGGAAATCAGCCATTTTGAGCCTGTTGGATGTCCGTCAGTTGCCAAACCCAGGGGGAAAAAACCATTATTATGAAATAGTGAATTGGGTTACAAAATAATGAAAACTGGAAGATAATAGTGAGATATTAATGATATATATTTAACTGGAGAAATTTATATGGCTTCCCATCTTAACAAATTATTCTGGACAGCTCAGAATTCAGAACATCTTGCATAACATCTCATGTAAAAACACAGATGTCTCACAAGATCTTGTGTAAGAAGATCCCCTGACATCTTGCCAAAACCTCACAAGATTCGAGTTATCTCCCACAGGATCTTGCTGATATTTTGTACTGCAACACTTATAGTTATAGCTGTTGTTCCTACACCATCATGTGAAATTATACTGTACACTCCAGGTTTACAATGGTGGAATCGATTTACCTTATTTCTTTTTACAGCTGAATTTACTTTGGAGCCAGAATGCTTTCTTGATTTTATTGCTTTGCAAATAATATATGTCTGCACTGATAGTTCATATAAGCAAATCTAATTATACAAATTATCACATAATCTATTTTCAAAGGATATATAATTGAATTGAATAAACACAGATGAAGTGTGTAACTATTATCCAATGCTTTCTGACTTCTTTGGTCACCACAGATGCATGACAAAGCTATGTATTTTCTAAAAACATCTTTTGACAGGCAGTATCCAGCTACAGAATACAAGCACTTCCATCTCTTGAATCCCCAAATGAAGCTGCCAACAGTAATGGTTTTCCCTGGAAATAAATGAAAGGATGGAAACCAAAACCCACAAATAATACACCAAGATAGCTTGATACAAACTTGGTGCCTTCTCAGATTCCTGTCTACTAATTTCTTTTCCTATTGTGGAGTCAATAACATTCTTAACCCTTCCATTGCATTTCAGCATTGCATTTTAAAATGAATTGTTTCTATAAAAGCCTAAGGAAAAGATTAAGAACTAATACCCTTCAAATATTGCTGAATTAAGGGGGAAAAATGCTAGAATTATAGTTCAGGAATATAGAGTTGGTGGCATACAAATAATTGTAAGTAAATAAATATGAAAGGCAAAACTACTGTATTTCGTGCCTAAAGACTTATATTTTGATACATATACAGGAGTACAAATAGAGAGCCTATTTCGAATAGTGGTTAGAAACCCAGAGACTGTGAGTTCTAGTCCCACTTTAGGCATGAAAGCCAGCTGTGTGACTTTGCATCTTTCACAATTAATGGATCAAAAATCAGTTGATCTGGGGAAAAAAATTGGACCTTGCACTTGTGGGAAAATGCTAGGAAGAAAAAAAAATACTCCTGGTTCATGTCAAGCAAAAGTGCTCCAGATTCCTTAGTTCAAACTTCTGCCTTCCTTGGTAAAATATAAAGAGATCACTGTGAAAGGATAAGCATTTCACCAAGAAAAGAAACCATTTAAGCAAGCATCTTAGCTGAGGGTGAAGCAGTCATAGTTTGAACTGAATAGATTTGCTATGCATTATAAATAATTGGTCAGCTGCAATCAAGATCTGTGGGGAAGTGGACATCTTAATTTGTAGAAAGAAATAATCTGCTCTTCTACATCTCTCAACCGTTACAATACCCATTCTGACTCTTGCTCCGGCTCAGTGCACCTTACACACTTATCTTGTCATTTATCTTGTTTTCTCTCCCTTCTGATCCAGCTCCTTGCCATCCTATCTTCCCAGCGAGAGTCCTCCAGTCTTTCCTTGTTTATTCCCCTCCATGTGTCCCCATATATGCCAAAATTTAATCTACACAAACTGTTTTTTTCACCCATACTTGCACTTGCAAAAATTTATCAGCTAGCGTTCTGTAAAGTACATATAAAAGGTGAAGCAGTGGCTTTTGGGAGTATGAGCTACTGGATACTTCCACTGACCAGTGAGACTTCACACACTTTGGCAATAAATCTAGCCTAATTTATTAGCCCAAGGACTGAAACATCAATACCTTTTCATTCATTGACAATGAATTGAAAATGAAGATGCTATTGAATGTTCACTTATTTCTAGTCTATTTAAATATTTGTCGTGCTCCTTAACTGGCTGCTGTCTTCATTAACCAGAATGCCAATATTTGGTTTTATTACTGGGTGGATGTTTCAAGACCACCCAGAGCCGAGGTGGCGCAGCAGTTAGAGTGCAGTACTACAGGCCACTTTAGTTGACTGTGTTCAGCAGGTCAGCGGTTCAAATCTCACCGGCTCAAGGTTGACTCAGCCTTCCATCCTTCCGGGGTAGGTAAAATGAGGACCCAGATTGTTGGAGGCAATGTAAATATATATATACATTGCTTACTGGTGTACACCGTTTAGAGAGTGCTTGCACTTAAAGCGGTATATAAGTCTCACAAATAAATAAATAAATAAATAAATAAATAAATAAATAAATAAGACCGTGTTTAGGAAAACAGTGTGTACAGGAAGCTCATCTAATAACTGCCCAAATTCTGCTTCTCTTTTTCTTCTAACTTGGTGAGTTCAGAGATGTTTCTTTTGATCTTTTTCTCATTCAGTTTTCATCCTCTTCTCTCTCCTTGTTTGAAAGAATCCTTCCATCCTTTCTTTGCTGGCTTGCTGGCTTTCTCACTTTTGCCCAGCAGGAGAGGGCAGCAAAACTCATCCCTTCTCCTTGACTAGTTCCACCTTCCTCCTTAACCATAACCCTAAACCGATAGGTTTTTATGGTGTATTATCATCACCCTGAATTGCATATGAAAGCAAATTGATAACCAAAACAGCTCCCACAATATAGGCATTATCTATTAACACCAAGACTAGCTGGACAATCCTGTCAGTACACGGGTGACCACATTCTATGCCAGCTGCACTTTCTGGGTGGCTGTACCCCTGATGGACATATTTTAGGTCCACCCGAATGTATCCCAGCTTGCCAAGAAAATGATGATTACATCCTGAGCTTTTGCCTGGAATATTTAATGATGCTTTTATTTTACAACTTGTACCAGGCAAAAATAGAAAAAGAACTATGTGGATTGGGAAAGTATAGGCATCTGCCAGGAGATGTACATCATGATACAAACCTGATGATTTCCAAACTTTTATGCAACATAAGGATGCAAGAACATAGAAACAGGGTTTTATATCACAACATCACCTTGTGCATCATAATTTTCCCATTAATATTGCAAATGCTTATGCATCTATCAGGATTACAAGCAAATGTCATCACTCAACATCTCAAAAGTAAATTGCAATAACAATGTGACTGAGAAGGCTTTGATATTAACAGGACTGAAGCTGCATAATGCAAATCAGATACAGTCCTTCCAAAGTTGTCTTTTATTCTCACTTGCTCCTACAAGTGAAGTGTTAGTTTACCTTTTGGAGTTATTTACTAACTTTAATTTACTTAATAGGTTTATATTGATTTATACACAAACAAAAATGCTTGGAGGCAATTAGCTTTGATAAAATACAATACAATACAATGCTATTTATTTATATTTACTTATCTCCTGCTTTTATGATCAGAGAATCATTTAACTAAGACTGTGTACATAATGCTCTCTCCTCCTCCTTTTTCCGCTAACAACCCAATGAGATGGGTTTTAAAACATGGGATGTATAAAATAAAGAAGAAATTATTGTGCATCCAATTATAACCCCACATGTATGTAGATGTCCATGGTAGATTTAAGTGTAAATAAAGCTATCAGAGAAATTATGCTATAAAATATACTTCGACTTTTTTTTTAAAAAAGTGAAAGAAATACACACATCTGGAAATATTGTAGAGAATAAGAAGATGGAAACATCATAAAAAACAGGGGAGATGAAATTGAAAATATTAGTGGCAAGAATAATAGGAGGTTAAGCATCTCTAAGGGTGAAATGACATCTCTAATCAAACAACTGCATCTCAAAAGAGGAAGCTTTCAGCCCTGCAGTGACCTGGAATAAATCTGCCAAAATAAGACTCTCAACTCCACTCCGATGCTTCTATAGGTGTCGGTAATGAAATCTGAGATAAATATTCATTTCAAATCACTTCACATGAAAATGGCAGGGAAGAAAATAATTGAATAAAGTCCTTGTCCTAGACATTATAGAGGGGAAGAGAATCAGGGTGGTGTAATGGATAGAAAACTGACTTAGACACAAAAGAAATAGTTTAAAGATCCCACCTAATCATTCAGTTCACTAGGTTCTCTTAGTCAATCCTGATCTGTCATTTCAATCCTGATCTGTCATTTCATGATTATGGAGGTGAAAATGGAGCAAATTTCATTATGAGGAAAAAAATGGGGGGAAATGTTACAATAAAAGAAATGTTATAAGAATATAATATTCACATGGAACATATGAGGGGTCCCTTGGTGTTCTCTGAGCTTAGTTATTTTCTTGCAGACATTTCATTACCCCAGCTAGGTAACATCAGTGCTTTTTTTGAAGAAAAAAAAGGTGCCAGAAATCACACATGTTATACAACCCGCCTTGCCTACCCTACAAGGTTCCATCCAAAAAGGTGCCAGAACTCTGTCCTGGGCGTTGTATGACAAAAAAAGCCCTGCGTAACATCATCAGTGTACAAAATGAACAGTGTAAAAAATATATATCAGAGTAAGTAGCAATATGAAACACGGAACATGAAATAAATTTCAAAGAACACAAAAATAGCCTACAGTATTATAACTTCCAAAGATCTAGTATAGCATTATGATTATCCATAGTATCATTCTCCATGAATTTACTAAGCTTCTTTTAAAGTTATACAGATTTGTACAAAAACTGCTTGTTTTTTTGTTTGTTCTAAATTGCCAATCATTTTTTTTCACTTTGGGTTTTGCATTGTAAGAAATGAAGAAAGAACAATATTAACTGAATTGGTGAAACTTTAGAAATCAACAAATCTGGCAAGAATGATTTTGGAAGGCAGTTCTGAAGTCTAGGTTTACGTGAATGTTGAGTATCCAGCCACATTGATTCAATTTATGTGCAGCAAATGTGTGATTGAACTTAACAAACCATTTAAACCATTACTTGAGTTTCTATCAAGGTCAATCCCCAATATTGGAATAACACAGAAATTATGTCCAAACAAACAACCATCAGGCATTAGAATGGCATCTATAATAAGCCATGATGACATTACGCTAATAACTTATGGGTCATGGCATACTTGTGTCATAATGTCTAATGCAAGTTTGTTTGTGTTATTATTTGTTGCTTTGCACCCCATCCACCCCCAGCACCTATAAATCATTAATTCTTTTGCTGGTGATTTCATACTTCGCGAAGGCTACAAAGCTTCATATATGGCCAATCTATAGCCCTAAACAACTGTTATTCAGTGGTTTATTTATTTTCTAAACATAGAGATAATATTTAATTCTAATAGTGAAATATGATTACATGGTCACCTTGGGATTTTCTGCCAACTAGTTATTACAACTTTAATATAACTATATTACATTGGTTCTCACATTTTCAATCCATTTTACCATATATATGGATATATACTTGTGGACCTGCTGAAAGTTACATGCATAGGATTTTTACTTTTATGTTTAGTTCCCTTGTATTATTGGCTTTTCTTAAACAATCTGTTGTGCATATAACAACCAAAGCCACAACCCACAAGCTTTCATAACTAACCTTAGCCTTTAATTTACAAAAAATGTATAATTTGTACAATGAAAATAGCCATTATAAAAGTAGTTGTTTCTGCTGCAATATTCTGTTCAGTTCCCTCCCAATGCATGATACTTTCCTGTTCCAAAATCTGTGCATATTATTTGTAAACTCTTTTATATGGTTTGGAAATAGTAATACTCCTTTAACATAGATATTTTATTGGCTGAAATACCCCCTTCTTCCTGTCTCAAGATGATTAATATATTTGGAAGAGAAAATGCAAAACTTCTCCAACCAAACTTCAATAATATACATAGTTACAATTCCCAATTGTCTTTATTTGGTCTTTACCTCTTGTTGGAATTTCTTTGCTCTTAAAGTAATAAGTTCACTTTATACAGTATTTCAACATTATTAAATTAATGTCCCACTTTTTAATAGAGGCAAAGTAAAAAAAAAAAAGTCAAGATGATGTTCTGGACTACTCAGTCAAAGCCCTGCCCCTTTGAACAAGGGATATGACATTGATAAAGGAGCAAGGTTTCTATCATGTGGTTTCAATTGCCATCTTGACTTTTTGACACATACTTCTCTCCATGGATACTCCTGATACCAGTGAAAAGGCTTGGTACCCAAGTAGCTATTCACTACATCTCAGCGTGGAAGGGTACCTTTCAACAAAACTGCAGCATTGTTAATACATAATATTACATAGGTATAAAATATTTTCAAATATATAGGAAATACCTTTCAGATTATATTAAGATAAATGTGCTAAAGCTGTATGCTCTGTACAGCCACAAACAAGTTACTGTTGGTAAATATACCTTGAAAAGTTGTAAACTCAATTAAAGTGACTTCTGATTAAATAAATTGAGAATATGGTTATTAAAAATATCAATAAAGTGTTGTCATGTTATAAAAAAAGACTGACAAAAGAAAAGGCACAACCACTGATGCCCAGAAAAGCAAAAAAAAAAAAAAAAAACAGAACAAAATACCTGGAGCAATATGTTTCAAAAAAATTTTTTTTAATGTTACTGCAGTGATGTCATTTACTTCTATTATCTTCTGAAATATGATAACTAATATGCTGACAACACCAAGTTGTACATCACTTTCCCAGACCCAATGGGAAAATCAGAATTTCTAACCCAGTGACTGACACTGTCAGGTTCTGAACCGGGAAAAGGAAAAACAAAATGACTGTTATTTCAGAAATATTCTGATTCTAGAATTGTATCATTTTTTATTAGTTTTAGGGTTGGGCCCCTCCAGAGAGAGCAAGTTACAGTTTGAGAGTCTTCCTGGATACAGAACTCCTGGTAGAAGCTGGGGCCAGGAGGGTGTGTGCATCCAAGGACTAGTATGTCATATGCAATCTTACCTGGAACAGAATGCATTGAGGTTGGTCACTCATGCCCATCTCCCAATTAGATCATTCTAATTTAGTCTACATGGAACTGCCCTTGGAAGACATCAAGGACCTTCAGTTCGTTCTGAATGTGTGGGCCATGTGCTTACTGGCCAGTAACATTACTGTAGTGCCATGTTACACTGCTACAGTGAGAGCTACAGTGAACTTAAAATGCTAGCCACTACCTATAAAGTTTTATAGGTTCAGGGCCTCAGTGTCTAAGAGACGTCCTTTCCCAGATAGAATCTGATTATGTGATCAGATACCCAGAGAACATTTACTTGGGACTACAAGAGGGGATGGTAGTATTTCTCTTCTATTGAACAGCCTGTACTCTATGGGAAGAATGACCTCATCATCATGACCAATGCTTTTCCAGAAAGCCTTTGGGTCCTGCTGTAGACCAGTGGAGCCTGTATAGTTATTTATTTGTTACATATTCATATTAATCTTTACCTTTAATATTTTATTGTAATGTACTATTTACTCTTGTCCTTTTAATTTCCCCAAACCACCTACATTCAAAGGGTTTTTAGGTGGCATCAATAAATAAAAAATGCAAATGATATAAATAGATGCAGATGGCACAAATGACTTATATTCAGATCTAACAAACATTCAGATTTAATGGAGATTCTCTATGCCCAGACGGTTGCTTACGTTGAAGTTTTATCTTATTTATTTTTCTTTTCTGCTTTGCAAATGTGAGCATATAATGGTTAATTCAAAGCCATTCTTCTCCAATAAATATGTTAATCTCTTTAAGAAATCCTTTGTATGCATGCTTAACCATTAACAAAGTTTATTGTATTAGTCTTTGACTGTGATCCATCTTCTCTGGCATTTTCCAAGATATCCAGCAATTTTCAGTTTCTATATGATTCGCTATAAATTAATCAGTTGTTCCTAGGGTCTCCCCCTTGCCCATGCCCATGCAATTTAATGCAGAATTTCTACACTGATGTATATTTTTTACATTATCTCACAAACCACAGAAATTGGCAGTCTTCCAGAATTTAGGGACTACTTCAGAACACTATTTGTGGCTGGATGAAGCAAGGCCAAAAAAACAAAGGAAGAAATATAATCACCCTGAGACAATCAAGACATAGAGTAAAAATGCATTTTAGATATAGGTCATGTTTAAAATAATACTTGTTCCAATAGATACAAATGCCAAGCCTAATGTTTATACACATAAATTTAAACAATTCCTCTGTCATATGACTCAGCCTGAGAAATGAACTAATGAACTCAGTTCAAAGCAGAAACAGAACCTGGAAAGGGGAATTGGAGTGTCAGCAGTGTTCAGACTGCTTTAGCAAGGGATCTACATATGGGACATCAGCTAGCAGAGTTAATTCAAACCGTTAGTGGTGAATTCCATTCTTCTGACTTACTAACATGAATTGTTAGCTTGCTTCCCTCTTTACTTTTCCTCTTGGGGCATTTTGGTCAAGAGACATAACAAATTTTAAAATAAGCTATTATGATGTTGCTTTTGGTTCATGCTATACTCTCTTTGGATTGGGTATGTCATTCAACTCGCCAAGTGTCAAGAGGATATTAATCACAAGTGACTACAGGATTTTCCAAGACAGCAGAGTTCTACCACTACAGATTTCTCACTATGAAAAAGAGAAGCCTAATGTTAAGGTCACGGTAGAAATATAAGTCAAATTTCATCTATCACCGTTAGGTATATATGTGCTTGTTTATCATAAAATTCCCCCTTCCTAGAACAAGATTAAGTATTATCTTATTTTTATCTTCATAAAATTCAATGAGGAAGGGAGTGTAATAAGTGATGTCTCAGATCAAATTCATCTTGCCATCCACTGTATTGCCTAGTTCTCATATTTAGACACCACCTTATTTAACTGAGATTTTCATAACCTTTCTGCTCATTTCCCTAGTAATGTTTCCATCCTCCATTCTTATTGCTGTGACACTGAAGATCCTGTATGAAATGAATAAAGTTTCTTATTATATCCAAACAGAAAAACTATGCTTTTCAACTCTTTATTTTCAAAACATGCTCATTTTAGCTCTTTCATTCAATTCTGTGTCATATACAAATTCAATGAACATTCCTTCCTTCTTGTTATCCAAGTCATTAATAAAAATGTTAAAGAATTCTGGGCCCAAGATCAAATTGTATGGTCTCAAATATTTTGCTGAGATCCAGATACATTGTGTCCACTTTCTCACCAAAATCAAAATATGAGAAAAATAACAAAGTTATCCTTGACAAATCTGTGCTGGTTTAAAGTAATCACTTTTGTTGACTTCAAGATGACTGCAGACTGAGAGTTTTATGTTCTGCTTTAGAATCTTCCTATGTAGTTTTTTGTAGTCCCCGTGAACTAAGAAAGGTATTTTACTTCTGGCAGCTTCTTGTTAACAGATTTGAAACCTACTTGGATACTTAGCATGTACCCTAATTATGTAATTTAGATCCTGAGAAACCAGTGAAAAAGCAAGATCAAGAATTGAGGCAAGCTACTGATATAATTAAACAGTTCCTGGTACTGTTCATATTGCCATATAACCAATCATATATTCTGACATTTTTCAAGACAAATGAATATATAACTTACAGCAATTTCATTCTTGCCAAACACTACATAACATACTGACTAATTAATGCCAAGGATACATCTGCACAATCTATATTTAGTCCAGGATGCGCCTCAATTCAGATGATGCAATCTGCACTTTTGTCTTCAGTTTTCTCACTGATTTGTTAGCCATTTCTAGGTTTCTTAGCAAAGATATAACTTAACTGAATAGATATTGACTTTATATATCATTCCAGTTTTAGTTTAAGTAAATATCCCGGGACATCCCTACTCCAACTTCTTCTACTAGCTTGACATTGTATATTATTTATGGAATAATTTACAATAAACCTGAAAATCCCTTTCTTTTACAAAAAAGAGGGTTGGTTATTTTCATAGTTTGAGCTGTTGATGTATCCCAAAGGAATATATATTCAGTCAAAACCTAAATCATGGTTTAATGTTACAAGAATATGTTCCTAGGTTCTACATTCCCCCTTTTCTCTGGTATGATTGTAAGGTCAAAATTTTCCAGTTTGATTTTACAGTAACCACGTTTAGGATCTCGCCCAAAATATAAGTGAAGATTTATTATATAACTAAATAATCAGTTTCATACCTTTGCTCACTTCTACCAAAAATTAACCATAACCTATCCAAATCAGGATGCCATGGCTAGCCTATTTTTATCTAAAAGGAAAGTACTGGTTATAATATGTTTGCACTACACAGTACTGAAAGAAAGTAGTACAAAAATGAGGGGTGTATTAAAAGATTAACATTACACTTTCATATCTATCTTTACTTCTATAAATTGAAATGTCCACATCATGTAATGGCTCACTTATTTTTATATGCACATCCCTTGGCATTTTCAGGAAAACCTTATTTATAGTTTCTGGCATAAATAACTATAAGTTGAGGCCATATTTTAAAATATATTAGGTTACTCCATTTCTTATATTTCCTGAAAGTGTATGATGGTGACTTTCACAAAAATCTCCCTAGCAAAATAAATAGTGGGGGACTAGAATAAATTACAACTATATTAATCATACAAGGATGAGAGAAAGGGTATTTATGAGCTGTTGTATCATTATAGTAAAATAGGTGCATGATAAGTTGCGTATGGAATTTTTTCTTGTTAATTAACAATCTGAGAAAAAGTGTGAACAAAGATTTGCAGATGATGTCAAATAATGTAAAGCATTTGATTAAGAAGCATATTGTAAAGTCTTCCAAAACTCTTGTGGCTTTACAGGGATGAACAATAAAATAATAAATGAAATTCTTAGCTAGAGGTACCAATTAAGATGCCATAAATTAAGATAAATATCCAAACACTGTTGGGTACAGTACAGTTTTTAATTGCTTACCAAAACACCAAGGATAGCTTACCAGATTCTAGGTAAGCTATAGATACAAAGCAGAATAGAATGAATGTTTTTTAAAGGAATACAATACTAACTAGTGCAGTGGTTCTCAACCTTTCTAATGCCACGACCCCATAATACAGTTCCCCATGTTGTGGTGACCCCCAACCACTTATACATCACCGGGTGCCAGGGGCGTGGCCAAAGAAAAGGGGAAAAAAATGGCGGACAGCCTTGTTTGGCGACCCCCGTGAAATGGTCGTTCGACCCCAAATGGGGTCCCGACCCAGAGGTTGAGAACCACTGATTTAGTGGGTGTCATAAATATATTTAAACATTGAGAAAGACAAAAAGAGGAATAGAAGTGCATAGAAACTTAATGCTTTTTAAAAGAAAAAGAAAAGTTCTTATCAGACTTCCAATTTAGACAAAAGATTTCTGAGAAGGAATCAATAAATATGTAACGCAAGTGAATTGAAATAGAAATTAAGAGATTCTCTATTGTTCCAATAAGCAGATCAGGTACAGATTCACTTCTCAATAAAAACAGTGATAGGGAAAAAATGTGTCTGGGTTACAAATGTTTGCCATATACATGTCCTATATATGACAGAATGAAGTTTAACAGAAACAAATGCAAAGTTCTCCATCTAAAGAAAAGAATGTAAATATACACTTACAAAATGTACAGTTCTACAACTATACACTTACCATGGCTAGGCAATAATATGTATGAAAGAAAACATGGAATTATATTTAATCACAAGTTGTGATGTGCTTGCCAAAAAGACAAACACAATTTCAGGCTACATCAGTAGAAGTATAATTTTCAAATCATAGAAAGTAATGTTTCTGCTCTTCTGCACTGGTCACACCCAAACTCAAGATACCACATGTTAAATTAGAACTGATATAAAGAAGATATACAAAGATAAAAGAGAATTGGAAATGTATCTACAAGAAAAGATTATGTAACTAGCATGTTTAGCCTTGAGAAGACAAGACTGAATTGTTATGCAACAAAAATCTGTCCATATACCTGAAGTGAGTGCGATTCTGAAGAAAAACATGACCTGTTGTATATTATCCCAGAATAAAGGCACGGAATAATGATATTAAGACCTGTTTAAACTGTCATTCCTAACATGTCATTTTGGAAGATAGTGAATTCTCCTATTCTGGACATATAAATAGAAGCTGATCTATTTTGGATTCTTTCATTTGGATTCCTGCACAGAATACATTATTGATCTTGATGACTTAAACATCATCTCCATCACCGGGATTCTATGAGAAGCATCTATCATTCTAGGTTAGGATATTTGGAAAATCACAAGGAATAAGGACAATACATTTCACACAGGAAAACCAGTAATTGGGTTTTCTGTTTGCTTTCCCCTTGTTAAGCATCATTCTACATTTGACACATGATATATATTTATTTCCACATAACATACTTATTCCTTGGCATGGAAGAAGGAATACCAAAGATGCAAAGGAAATGTCCTATGAGGGAAGAGCTTGAGGAAAGTGGAAAACAAGCGTTTAATTTCAAAATATAAAATCAATTCCTAAGCAATTTGCTTTATCCATACTCTATCTAATAGAGGCTAATAGCTATTATGATTAACCCTCCAATTTTGTTTCATATTTTGGAAGTATTTTCCTCCTTTGTGTAACAATCTGCAAACCAAATTGTTATATGCAAACTCCTACAGGCAACATAAAGAGGCACAATGCAAAAGGTTTATCTATATTGTCTAGATTCTGTAGACTTGTAATTTTCAAATAAGTTATTTCTCTTATTTATTCAGTGGCTCTATCAACGACTTCCTCTTCTGACACAAATCTTCTTTTTCATCTTATAGCCTGTTATGCTGTATTTTTTCTCAGTTCTACCAGTGCTCAATAATTTTGGTCAAAATCCTTCTGCTCTGTGGTAGCTCTGCAATGTTACCCATCTTTACCAACATTCTTGAATATTCAATGTTGTTTTATACACTGTTTTTTCTACATAAATGCAATGATTCAGAAGCACTTGGACTGCCATTATTGAGTTCAGATCATCTTCAAATAGAATACGTCCAATGTACTCATTGTTTTTCTACATAAAGATCTTTGTTTAGAACAACATAAGCTATGCCTTGCTGGATCAAACTCCTGGCCCACTTAATCCAGCAGTCTATTCTCACAGGAGCCAACAAACTGCACAAGGAAACCCAACAGTTTCAGCAGATGGCCTTCAGAGGCAATCATAATTTTTCACATTATAACATACTCTAATCATGCCATTGAGGCTGATTAGCCATTGATTCCCATGACTTCCATGAATTGGTCCAACCCTTTTTTTTGAATCCAGCCAAATTGATAACCACGTCACATAGTAGCAAATTGAAAAACCAGCCACCCCTTCCATACTCACTGAAATGCAAGATTAGAAAGTGCCACTCGGGCCATCATCCAATAGCCTTCTTAGTATAATTCATCTTAAAGCATACCTGACAAAAGGCTGTGTATCATCTGCTTAACACATCCAGTAAAGACAAATATACCATCACTCTGTGTTACTGACTCCTTCATTAAAGTAGCAAAACTGATAGACATTTTTTCTAACATTCAGTTAGAAGTTGCCTTCCAGTAACTTAAATCCATTATTTCACTTTTTCATTATTATCCCTTATTTATTACTTATGAGTAATTCAAGGTAGCAAATATATATAATAATCATTCCTCCTCCTCTTTTCCCCACAACATTGTGAGATGGGTTAGGCCAGTGGTTCTCAACCTTTTTAATGCCGCGATCCCCAACCAGTCGTAAGTCGAGGACTACTCAACCGGTCGTAAGTCGAGGACTACTCAACTGGTGCAGCACCGTTTGCAGAATGGGACTTTTGGCGGGCTCAGCAGGGCAGAGACAGCCTGGACAATTCCTATTGGCTTTTGAAAGCCAATAGAATTAGACTCTATTCAAGAGAGTCTATTCTATTGGCTTTCAAAAGCCAATAGAATAAAAGGGAGTAGCACAGCTAAGGAAAAAGGGGAAAAAATGGCAGACTGCATTGTTTGGCGACCCCCGTGAAATGGTCTTTCGACCCCAAATGGGGTCCCGACCCACAGGTTGAGAACCACTGGGTTAGGCTGAGAGAGAATGACTCACAGTCTCCTTAAGCACTACACCTTACTCTCCTTATTCTGGAATGAGAAAAAATGGATTTTGACTACCAAGCTAACTGGCTCTGAACTACTTATTCTGAGGCAATAACACTCCAGAGTTTCCAGTAGATTTGTCCTAATCTTAATGGATTTGAAAGATTGACCCCAGGACTTTTTCCATGCAACATATGGTATGTACTATGCTACCAAATTAGGATTCTTTCTATGCAGTGCTTATCTAACAACACTTCTTTTATTTCATCTTTTATTATTCTGTTTTCAGAAACAGTCTCTGCCAAAATGCTAGTGTCCCAGACATATCTTTTTCACATTATAACATACTCTAACATAATCCTAAATCTGTGTTTTTCAGTTATTCCAGCAATTGTATTTTCAACTTTCATAGCTTGCTCCTAATTCCAGGCTTCTTTCTCATATAGATATTTCTAGTTGGGCTACTGCAGTCTTATTTTCTCCTAGTTCTGGTCCTAGTCTATTACCCAAAATTCTAATGTTATTGATACCAGAAATCACGTTCTTTGAATAGTTCAAGTAGTAGCAACAGTTGCTAGTCAACCCAAAGGGTGTGGTAGTTTTTTAAGATACAGACAGCACATGACCCAGGAGAATGCAGACAGACAATCCTAAATTTCTTACACCATATGCTTATTGAAAACTAATCCTTATCAAGAATGCAGGATTGCAGTTTAAAAGTGCCAATCCCAATATTTTAGGCATCCTCCCAAACGTCCTGCTCCTAAATGTAGATGTTCCTGTTTGAATTCTCTCCTCTCTGCATACAGATCAGTTAGACAACAGTATTTATGGGGTGGGGAAGAGAGAATTTTGTGTTCCTTAGTGATGCATCCTTATGAGCCAAGCCGTTGCATAGAAACCAAACTGTTGGTACTTAGGCAGTACTGCTATTTATTCTCTCTATGCTAAGTGTACAACATTTACAAAGCAGCCATTCCTGGGCGGATGTCTCAGAGAAATTCCAGGTGTAGAAAGTAGCAATAACAGCAGCACTGTTCCTTTGCAGATCACCCTAGTAACCAAACAAGAGTCCATTCTTCTCAATCTGTTCAAGGATGCATCAGCCCATCCCTCCCTCACTACAGCCGTGTGCCCCCACTTTCAATTGCAGCTGGTGTTGAAGATGCTGGTGACCACTCCCCTCTGCCACCAGCCTCAATCAGAAAGCAGTAAGGATTTACAGTATGCCCAAGCACATCTGCTAAACCATGGGGGTACATTCGTCTATAGGAAATTACAAAAACAGCCTACTGCATCTCACAATTTGTGCTTTTCCAGCTTTGTGAATGGCTGCTCATATAGCAGTCACAGTAGCAGTACCTCTCTGTCCCTCCCCACAGGCATCTGTTCCTACCCATAAACTGCCTGCAGAACGATTAGAACGCTACCATGACATAACTGCAAACACAGAAAAGGAGCCTTTCTACTATCATTCCCCAGCTGAACAAATCAGGAGCCATCCATTTTAGCATGGGTTCTCACATGCCCCTGCAGACTAATTCCTCTCTAGTCAAGTACACCCGATTCTGCTAAACTCTGGGTCTAGATTTGCCCCATTTTTACCATTTTTCTTTGCTTGTTCACCCTGCTCTGCTTAATTGCCTTAAATAGGAAACATATTTCTGTCCCTTATCTTCCCCTTGACTTTTCTGAACCGTGAAAAAAAATCTAAATATTTTCTATTCTTTATGGCCATTTTAGCTACCCATTTTACATTTTTGTCTGAAAACCAAAAACATTTAGCCCAAACAGGTCAATTGGGTCAGGTTAGAAATGATTCTATTTTCTCCTGGAAAAAGGAGCAAGCATCCACTCTCTAGGAACAAAACAGGAATGAATGCATAATGAAGATGGCAGGAAACCCGCCAAGAGTGCTGACAGCTGGAAAATGACCAAACTGAAATGGCATCCCAGGATATCCCTTTCTTTGGAGTGTTACTTGCTCTTTCTAAGCCTCAAAGTCCCCTGCTCTCTGAAAGACTCATTGCCATCAGACACCAAACAGCTTCGGTTTTCACAGAGAGGACCAAATCAATGGGGAGTCACATCCGAAACCCTGCAGACTCCCCATAAAGGCAAGGAGCGATGACTCCCGCTCAAAAGCCCCAACAACCTTCACCAGCAAGGCGGATCCACGGGAAGGAAGGGGACGGGCTGACTCACCGAGCATCTGGCTGAAGAGCAGCTGCTCCAGGTCGCCCAGCACGGTGACTACCAGTTCGGGATCCACCTTCAGGAAAGCCTTCTCCTCCGGCGGTGCCCCCTTCCCGGACGGCTGAGTGGCCGTTTGTGGCGGCGGCGGCGGCTGCTTCTGCTGCGCCGCTTTGCCCTTGTTGGAGAGGATCTCGTCGTCCGACTTGGGGTCGTCGCCGCTGCCAGCCTCGGGGGCTTTGCTGAGCGGTTTGACTTCGGCGTAAGGCCCCCGCGGGATCCGGCTGGGTTTGCCCAGGTTGGAAGGCAGCGGCGCCAGCGGCGGTTTGTTGCTGATGGCCGGGGCCAACTTAGCCTGAAAGAGCGAGTGCTCGGACCGGGAGAGGTTCTTGGACATGAGCGAGGGCGCCTGCTTGCCGCCTTTGAGGCTGCGGCCCCCGAAACCTTTGGCCGCCTTGGCCATGTCGTCGCTCCACTTGGGCTCGTAGAGCTGCATCTTCTTCTCGCTGTCGGTCAGGAAGGAGAGGTTGGTGAGGGACTTCTGCTTGCGCAGGTTCGAAGCCACCGGCAGGCGAGCCTCCACGCTGTCCGACTTGAAGACCTTCAGCTCCGCCGCCCTGGGCGCCACCCCGGCAGGGCCTTTGGGGTTGCCGCGCTTCTGCATCATGGCCTTGCTACCCTCGGACGCCGCCTTCTTGAAGCCCTTCAGCTCCTCTGGCCCTTCCTCGCCGCCGTTCAGCTCCGCGTCCTGCTGCAGACTCTTGACGTGGTTACTGCCGCCGCCGCTGCTGCTACCGAGCATCTTCTTCCCGCCCGCTGCGAGGAAACCATTTAAAAGCCCAGCTTCTGAAGCACGGAGGGAGAAGAAAGAACGAAAGAAGGGGAGGAACGGAAAGGAGGAAGAAAGCGGGTTGGGAGGAAGGCGAAAGAAAGGAAAGACGGGAGGAGGAGGAGGAGGAGGAGGTGGTGGTGGTGGTAGTGGTAGGATAAAACAGAAAAAGAGACACGCTATCAAAGCAGCCGGTGCCACCTTCCCCGCCCCGGCGCGCTCACAGAGGCGCAAGAGCGCACGGCCCCTCCTCTCTCCCTCTCTCTTCCAGCGCCGCCGAGGAGAGAGAAAGGGACTAAGGCACGCACACACACCCACACAGAAAAAGGCCTTTCCTGCCCGCCCGCAAGATGCTCCTGGCTGGCTCGGAAGAGAAAGAGAATGGGGCGGGGGGGGTGGAGGGGGGCGCAATACGCGCGCGAGGCTATTTTTGGTTCTGCGAAAAGGAGGCGTGGGTAATTGTGCGTGAGGGGGTGTGCGCGTGTCCACATAGGAATAAGTACGCGTGCGCGCGCACTAACGAGAGCTAGCTGCCTGCGGTAGAAAGGGCCCGCAGCAAGAGGAGGGGGCTCGGCGAATTTTCTCGGGCTTACGCCGTGAACGGGACGTCGTAGGAGAAGCGTCCGTGCAAAACAGGCTCGTACCCCAAGGCCATTTAGAGCGTCCTCTGTCTTCTCCTCCCCCACCCCTCACAGATAGAAACAGAGATCAGCCACAAATGGCCCTTTCCAGGAAAGGATCTTATCACTTAAAACAGGAAGCTCTGTTTAAGGTATCTTAGGCCACCTTCTGAATATCCATTCGCCTTACTGGAAACCAACGCCTTTCCATATATTTTGTGGTTCTTTCTTATATTTCTTATATCAGATGGAGCCCAGCCTTCTTTCTAATCCTGATACAATTATAGGTGCATATTTGAATAATGATTTACTGCCTACAAATGCCTTACATGTTATGTATGGAAGACTCAATGATAGAGCCAGTTTGGTTTAGTGGTTAAGGCACCAGGCTAGAAAGCAGGGGACAGTGAGTTCAAGTCCCCTGTTAGCCACCAAAGCCAGCTGGGTTGTTGTGGGGAGAAGGAAGATGTGTTCATCCCTTGTGAAAATAATAAAGAGTGGATACAAATTAATAAAAAGATCATCAGAAAGATTCAGTGACAAGCTGAGAAAAAAAATGCACAAATGCAAACTCCTCAGTGCCCGTCTTCCCATGTAATTACACAAACTTTATATAGCTGTTGCTATATTACAACAATGATTTCAATGAAACTCATTTCTGAAAGGTCTGTGTAAAAGATTATAATTTTTGCTAATAATATCTCTGGTACTGGATAGCAGTTTTTCATGTATATCAGGTTCCGTATTCCAGTTAAACGTGAAGCATAAACTATAGCATGCATAGAAAAATGACTGTATACTGCAAATAATTTGGAATATAATTTACCCAAGGAAAATGTACAATATGCACTAATCCGCAGTTTCCCCTTTCATCACCTAAATTGAAATTATCAGTGAAACCTATGAAAAGTAGTTTGCAGGGATTGTATGTGCTTAATCAGTTTGCTCATTTATTCATTCATTCATTCAATAATTTATATTTTGATTTATACTGCCTAAAGTAAGGTCAGAGCAGCTACTGCTAAAAATTTTATTAAGTAAGGTGATTTAAAAGCAGTGATGTTTAAAGAAATATAGAATCAACAAAGAACTGTAGGAAATGATTCAAGCAAATACCAATCAAAACAAAACCAATGACAGAAAATCAATTAAGTCATTTAAGAAAGGGCCAGAAGGTTCTTCTCCATATTCATACAGTCCATATTCCACGCAGAACAACAATATTCAGAAAAGACTCTCCTGTCAAGCTCAGTGGCTGGCAGATTCTTGTAGAAGGAGAATATCCATTAAACAACTTGTTCCCATACTGCTAGACTTTTAATTGAAAATAGGCCATTGATTACTGATAATAAAAAGAGGAGTCACTAATTGTCAAAATCAAGGATTCTTGACTTTGATTACAGCCAGCAAATATTCCATATATAGTAAGAACTGGAGGTGTCCTAGTGACAAAGAGATTGAAATATGAAATCTGTGGTTCAAATTTTGCTCTGTCAGAGAACACAGAAACAGAGACTTGGACTGGGGGAAAGAACCTTCTCCAATGATGGATATTGGTCTTCCTTCTAAATTTCTTGTGAGATGATCTATGTGAAATGATTTGATTGCTCCAAAGGGCTAAATAACTGCTATGTAGCATACATAGTTAATGTGATATACTTTAAAAGTGATGGTAGCAGTATTATTTTAACAATCAAAATTAATAAATATGATAGTTTGTCTTATCTCTTAGTGTTTGTGATAGAATACTGCTTTAAAAATATTTATTTGGTAAAGTCTCCCATTGATTTCAATGAAGCACCTTTGCAAATCAATATTCACAAGTTTGCAATTTTAGTATATATAACTCTTCTAGCAGTACTGACCTGAGGAAAGAACAATTTCAAAAGCTGCAAAATCACAACAACACATAATTCTATTGGTTTTCAAGATGACTCCTGTATTTTCAACCGTTAACTCTCTTGGATTGGTAGAAAAAGAAATACTCAAAGATAGCTATCCATTTTAAGAAAGGAATATCCTCAGGAATCCTGCTATTAAGTAAACAGCTCAATCTGATGACATAAAGCCAGGCAAGACTCAACGGATCAACTTAGATATTTATCAAACAAAATAGTAGGAAAGGAAGTGCTCGCTCAACCCTGAGTCACTGCTGCGTTATTGGTCAACCAAAGCCTGTCCTCAAATTCCAAAACAACTAACATAACATGAAGCAGGCTTCTTATCTCTGCATGGATAGACAGTGACTTGGGACTTTTAATGTCTCATCCATGTTACTCATAGGCTCTTCTGAGTTTCACTTCTGTTCTCGCTGTTCAGAATACTTTGCATTTGGGACATGCATTCCTTATCAGACTGAGCAGGAACCAGAACAGCCACTTCGTATAGTCTATCTAAACTGTTAGGGAGCTATAGTATGAAGCTAATTTTACTTGCTTGGGAATAGATAACACCTTCTCTCCTAATATCCCCATTTTCATTAATTCATCCCAACTCACTAATAGGTGGTTTAACCAGTGTCTCTTTATCTGATGAAATTATCTTCAATTATCTTCAAGACAAATCAAGACAAATATTTGTCTGCTGTACATGAAAAAAAGTGCAGAATCATTACAGATGGGCCTCTGAATATGGTCCTGGGTGGAATTGATCTGAACTAACTTGAGAGATAAACAAAAATTCACATTTCAAAGAGATGTGTCTAGAAAATAGAAGGAAGAACAGATACAGAAGATCAGAAGGAATAACTATGGGAATAAAAACAAGATTTAGATTAAGCTAGATAACCTTCTTATATTTTACATTTGGATATGTTAAATGTTAATATTTTTGTGTTAATGTGAATTCACTTACATATGAAAGAATGGGATAAAAATAATCAAAACTAAATAAATAATGGGTACATGTACATTTCTATGGATTGAATGTGCTTCTTAGACTAAGATTACAAGTGAAGGCTTAATAGTGAATATTTCTGTTGTTTTCTTACTGATCCTTGGGTTCATATCACCATCATCATAACCCTAACATATATAATATACCATAACCAAATAGAAAGTTGAACAGAAATTATGTAATAAATAAATCAGCTCTGTCCAAAACATAACTTTCCAAAATCTGAACAGAATGGGGGGGGGCATAAAAGCTGGGAAGAGAGAGAGTTTGAATACAAAAATGGTCCAGATCTAATCAGGGGCTGCAAAGAGAAAAAAAACAAGCTAAAGCTTCCCCACAAGAGATTGGATAAAAATCTTGCCAAGTCCTGTGCTGTAAACCCACTTCCTCCTCCATCCCAGTCAATTGAATCATAGCACAGCTATTATTAAGGGTTGGGAAGAGTTCCAGAATTCATGTTCTGCATAATATTCCTACCTTTTGGGGATACCGAGGATGTAGCTATAATATGAGGGCAAATGGTTGGTTTAGAACCCTCCCCACTAAATGTCATCAAGACACATTAGAATGCAATTCCTTTTTCCCCAGAGAGCCTTTTCAGTGACCACACAGGAAAAGAATAGAGACACCTGGCAGGAGAAGTCTGTTGTAGAAGTAATAGTTCTACAGAAAAAAGATAATCTTTTAAAATTATTCTTATAGCCACCATTGTTCAGGCATTGTACAAAAATCTGATTACCTCAGTATTTAAGAGAATGCTAGTCTCACATTTCTGTCCAAGAGAAATGAAGATTTACTCACTGTAGTTTTGAAAACAATGCATACCACAAGAACCTGGACTAAAAGAAATGTTCTAAACAGCCCTTTTTTCAGTGGGGGAGGGGAATACAACATCATCTATCTTCAGTCTACAACACAGTCCTTTCAACGGTTCCAAAAGGGCTTCACACCCATTTGCAGTACTCAGGTGACTCTGAAGACACAGATAAACTTCCAGGTGGCATCAACTACTCTCTAAAAGAATGCAAATGACCAGCTGTCTGCAAGGAGTATAAATCCTTCCATTCCCCCACCATCCAGTCAGAGCTGAAGAAGCTTCTTGGATGAGAAGCAAAATGTCTTCAAAGAAAAACAAGAAAGTCCAGTTGCCTCTTGAAAAAGCATCTTTGGGATAACTATGATCTGGATGACTGAGAATCTCCATAGATAAAATTTCTAAAATAATAAGTGTTTTATGGACTTGAAAGACCAATGATTTATTCAAGCATAAGCTTTGACAGACTGCTTTAAATCTGTTTAGACTATCTGCTCCTGTATCATGATATAAATGTCTACTGTTTAGTTTATTAATTCAACTTATAAAAACATAGGTGTGCCATCCACACTTACAGTACAAGTTACCACAGTCACACAGTCCAACTACCAATTTTCTCCCTTGGATCTACAACACTGTCCACATTTTGTACCTATCTATGAGTGAAAGAGTATAACATCATCATAATTTAATATAGCAAAGTTATTTGTTTATTAAACTACAGTAACACTACCTCAGCAAATGTCCGTTCATATATTTTCATTTCAGATATCTTAAGTATCCATATGAGTAATCTTGAATTCTCTTACATTTTAAAAAGGATGTAAAATCTCTGGTTTTTGTTTTAATCTTGGAGGTGAGGTCAGGTATTATGGATAGGATCAGAGGTGTATTTTGGCAGTATTTAGAACTATTTTCTGTCCCTGAGTCATTAGCCCACCTCCATCTGAAATGTTTGGATGACCTTGGGGGATAAGAGAAAGAGATGCTTCCTCAGGAAACACTCAGACAAGAGATGGAGGAGCCCCCAAGAACTTAATGATCAAAGGAAGAAACTTACAAAGACCTAGGTTGATCAGATGATTAAAAGTGGCAATGGGAAGCTTATACCTTCAGATCTGCAAGATCGATATCAAATGTCCCAGGTAAACCAGACAGGAAACGTGACTAGATGAGCTAAATCTACTTTATTATGAGGCTGTAGGAACAGAGTCTTGCAAGTCTGAAGAAGGGAAGCATGGTAAGAGGAAATCTCTACTGTTTTATTTGGGATGAAGTAAGATGGCAAATTAGCCAATTTTGCCTCATCAGTATTCTGAAATGATTAGAATTCCGTCATTTTATTTAGGAAAAATATTTATTTTGAGCAGATGCTGAGAATAGTTGTGTGGCTGTATGCTATAAATCTTAGTAGCAAAGTTAGGTTTAGGACTTTATAATTACAGAAGTTGCAGAATCCAATTTGAGTTGGTCATCGGAACCAGATGTTTATTCTTCCATGCTTTCAGACTTATGCTGGACCCATTCTCAACAACATTATCCCAGGACAGGTATATTTGCCTTCATTCACAATTATAGGAATCTTTATTGCAAATGTAAATAAATCATATTGTACAGTGAATTTATTGCTTTTATGTTCTTTCTCTATAATTTTTATTTGTTTTTATTTTTTATTCTGGTTGGACTGCATTCCAGAAGAAGGAACATTACAAATAAAAGTAATGTTTTAAAAGTATTTTGAAATTATACCAGTGGATAGATAACTTTGTTTTTAAATAAGCACCCCCAGTAAACTCATGAGAAAAATGTTGAACTGACTTTCTGTTGTGCATTTACTACATTTTTTTGCATTTGTCCATTTCAATCACTGCAGGCCACTTTAGCTGACTGTGTTCAGCAGGTCAGCGGTTCAAATCTCACCGGCTCAAGGTTGACTCAGCCTTCCATCCTTCCGGGGTAGGTAAAATGAGGACCCAGATTGTTGGGGGCAATGTAAAAGATACATACATTGCTTACTGGTGTACACCGCTTAGAGAGTGCTTGCACTTAAAGCGGTATATAAGTCTCATAAATAAATAAATAAATAAATAAATTGGCTATGCAGCAGCTAATCCGTTTTAGTTCTCCTTCTCTACAGGACCAAGCTAATTGCACAATCAAGGCAGTGTCAGCTTCCCTGTTCTCTGAGGCATTTGTGTCCAAGAGTATTCCCTATCCCCCTTGTTTAGCATTATTTTACTTGGAATGGAGTTGCTAAAATTTGATATGGGAGGATTGGCTGAGAGATATAACTAGCTGAGAAATATTAGTTAGTGATTCAGGTTTTTTCTCCATTATGGAGTTTCACCACTATCTTTGAATCAGCAAAAAACCTACATCAGCATGAAATTTGTCATTCCTGCCTCTATTTCCAGTCACTGCCAGCTGCCTGACTTGCCTGGAAGTTTTTTACACACCTTGCTGATGACCTTGGGTGGTTTTGAAACAAGAGAGGAAATAATACTTTAAAACCAGTTACAATTTGTTAACTCCAACCGGTCTCCCTCGCGGGCTGGGGACAAAATGAGAATATCATAGTGCCATCACAGGAAAAAAATATATGTTATCAGGGCCAATTTGGGACACAATTAGTTGTGAGACCTTCAAAATAGACACAAAAGATACAAAGTAGACCTACAACAAATTTTATGGCACCTTTGTTTTGTGTCAACTATGGGATATATAGGTAGTATTTTAATTCAATAGGGAAGAATAACTACAAAAATTCTAGAAATAATCCAGGAGGCCTGTAAAGATGTCCCCTGTTTGTTTTTCCACCCCAGACCCTAAAAAAGCATCTTTGATTGGAACTTTTGCATGCCTGAAGCAATTTAATTCAATTTATTAAATTTATATGCTGTCTGACTCTCTGCAACTCTGAATGCAGTGTCTCTTCTTGATCTCAGATTCTATCTCTGGAAGCAGAGCAGGGCATAAAATGCCTCTTTCTAGATTAATACTTGTCTCTGTGTGTGAAAAGATACTTGATGCCAGTTTTTTATAAACTGTGAAATATAGTAACAGGATACGTACAATTTGGCTTTTCTTTTTAAGAGTCCTTCAGAAGCACTTAATGCAGAGCTTTTTCATTTGGCAAATCAGAACAGAATGCTCTGCCTGTCCTATAGATTAGAAGGTTTTCAGTCTCCTTTTTGAAGTCACTCCAAGAGACAATAAAGGCCAGGGACAAAATTTTTAGTGTTCGAAAAAAGAATACATACGGGTGGGGAAGAGATGATTTTGTTTTCAAACCCCCAAAGTGTGTTTCACTTCTCCTGAAACTTATTTAAAACCACTAGATTTTGTGCAAGCCACAATGTAAGAAACAGATAGTGGCTTACTCCTTCCTCCAAAACTTCACGCTACAAAGTGTGAGGCTTTGGCTCCATTAACACACAAATACACAACTCAACAATGGAGGTAGAAAACATCCTTTATCCAGGAAGTGAAAATAATTTTAAGCCAATAAATCCATATAAACACTCTTACATACACAATGCAAAACAAAATGATTCATAAATTTGCATGACAATTGTTGGATATTTTAGAATATTTGGAGCAACACGATAACGAAGAAGCAGCATTGATTTTTTTTTCAGAGAAGGCCTTTGGCAAGTTGAAGTGGGTTTTCTTATTCAAGCTTTTGGTAAATATGAATTTGGAAAGAACTTATAAAATGGGTAAGATTAATTTACTGTTCACAGAAAGCACAGATAATAGAGATCTAACAAAACCTCATGAGATACAAAAGAGAAGACAGACATGCCCACTCTCTCCTGTCTTGCTTATTTTAGTCTTTGAAATACTGCAATGAGGTAAGAGACAAGGTGAAACAATTGTGGAAATAAAGATTAAAAAAAAAACCTGGTAGTCCTTGATTTATGACTATAATTGACCCCACAATTTCAATTGTAGGTCATTAAACAGGTCACTACTGTGGCCATGTCTAATTTTATGACATTTTTTGTCAGGGGTAGTTAAGCAAGCACAGTGAACACTGCAATCATTAAGTAAACACTGTGGTCATTACCTATTGTTCGCTATGGGGTGTTTTTTTACTGGAAACTGGTTTCTGGCAAAAATGTCATAAATGCCATAAATTGTGGTCTCATGACTGTAAGATGTAGCAAATGTACATAAATGCTGAGCACCCAAAATGCAGTCACATGACCATAGGGAGCGAGGAAGCAAATGCTGGAGCTTCAAATCAGAGTGATAAATCCCTTTTTCAGAATCTTTTATAACTTTGAATGTATGCTCAGTGACTTGTTGTAAATTGAGGAGAACTTTATAAGTTAAAGACTCTTGAGATAATTAGGTGTTAGTTTTGAAGATCCTTTAAAGCAGACACGTGACATGCAACATATCAGGACAGTTTTGCCATTGCGGGCAATGGGTTGGGCACGGCTTCCAGATAATGTGTCCAGACCACGGGCCAGCAGTTTAACACCCCTGCTTTAAGGGAATTCAAATATTAATGTGCAACTGAAAGAATTTAGTGTATTAGCAGCTTTCAAGATTAATAAACAGAAGATGAAGATTTTAAGAAAAAAATGAAATTTTTATATCAAATAGAGTTGATGAATAAATCAGGTTTTAAGATAGAGAAGTGGTATGATAATTATGAACTGTGTGTTATTGCAAAATAACTATGTTAAGACATGGAATCTGTTTAAAGACATGTTAAGATGAAGGAAACTATAATTGCCATTGCCGAGAATAATTCCTGTGATAAAAATGGATGTCTTGCCTTGGATATCTTACTTATTTACTTACTTACTTACTTAGTTACCAGTACTTAGTTACTTATTAAATTTTTATACCACCCATATCCCATGTTTGTGCTAAAATGTTAAACTTTTTGGTTATATAGATCAAACAATGGAATAATCTCTATTTGCAGACAGAGTAGAGGATTATCATTCATTATATGGCAGAGAATAGTATTTAGAATGGAGCTATATACTGTAAAAATAAACTTTTCTACACTTTACCTTCTTGTCCAATAAGTATGACACTATACAGCATGAGAATTGATGGTAGTCCCATCTTGGGTTCCCCTACTCCCGAGTACTCTGAAACATGGGTTCAATCGTAACACTTTATTGAGATGTCTGTATATTAAACACTTCCATACCTTCGCTATTAGCATCCAATTATACAAAGTTAGAGGCAGGGATACATGTAATGCAATGTCATAAAGGAAAATCATATGTAATACTTATAGAGAAATGTGAAACAGGAAATCTGCTTCAGTGCCATTTTGAAACAAAATTGACTTTGCAAGCAAGCAAACAGATAGGCAAGCAGGCAAGTAAGGGTTGGAGGATGAAGCTGTTTATGTGTTAATTAGTATGCGCAATTCCTTGCTATATTTTGAACAGAAATTTGTCTGCACAAATAGTATATTAATGAGCTTCTATTTTGTAAGTTTTGTACCTAGGCTTCTTAAAACTTCACAAGCAATATCAGGTCTAATATTGATTAGTGACCTTGATCTAAATGCCAAGAAAATTGATTAAAAGAGAATGGCTATGAAAAGTAAACTTATGCTGCTACTTTAGCTGTTTTAGCTATCGCACCTGGTCTAATGTAACCGATGGATGAGGCAGACACAAATTCAGATTCAATGAGTCACAGAACAAACAAGAAAATTCAGGCAAATATGTTTTTCTCAAACAGCCTCAAAATTACTGCTCAACTTTTTGTCTAGGCACATGAGAGTGATGAATGCATTTATGAGTCACCGGGGTGACACTGAGGTCTAATGGTCAGTCACCTGCAGGAACCAAAAGTTCACTGTAGATCACCCTGCTGTTAGACATTCCGTGATTCTTTGTCATTGAGAATTTCCTACAATGTAAGAAGGTGCTTTTGATTTTGTTTTTAATTGACCTGACAGTGTTGCCATCATCTTCTTTCAACCTTATATCCTCTAAAGGTTTTAGACTATACATCCCGTCATTCTCAGGCAGCAAAGTTTATGTTGGTTAGAGGTGATTAATAAGGGCATTTGCTGGAGATAAAGGAATTGGTGGAGCCCTTAATGCTCTCCAAGATCAGAGAGCATCAAGGACTTCACAGTTCAACCCTGAGCTATTCTCTTCTATTATTATAATGGGATTGGTAGATTAATCCATATGGCAAAACCAGTAGTCAGTGAAAGATCTAGGAAGTCAGGGCTGCAGCTGCTGCTGATTTAGGAGAATCCTTGGTGACATTGTCTAGGAACCCAGATTTGGATGGAAGGGGCTTCCTAAAGCAGGGACTGCAGGAGAAGGGATGATCACAAAATGACACCACTAGATGGTGCACTGATAGAACATTTAGGGCAGATACATTTTACTGATGTATAAATGTTGTTAATAAATATTTTTAAAACATTTATTTCCCAACTAAATACTAAGAGTAAATTATGTCATTGATTTTCAGTGGTAAAGTGCAGCCAACTGACAGCATGCCCTTGGGAAGTTCTTGCAGCTGCCTAAAAAGTGGATGGGGCCACTTACCGTCCAGCTCCAAAACAACTACTTATGAATAGTATGTGGGCCCATCTCCTTTTCAAGCAGCTGCAGGAACTTCCCTGTCACCTTCCACTATTCCAAAAGCATGTGCTTTACATGCAAATTCTCAAAACATTTATTTGAGTGTAATCAGGACTGAATTCAGTAAACGCGCTGTTCATTTATGAGATAATTTTAAGAAATCTGTCCATAGCTACCCCTGGACTGAAGCCAATAAGCAAGGATAAATGGCACACCACCCACCTGAGGCTAACTGAACAAGCCTTCTCTACCCTTTTCCCAGTTAAAGGACAGGAACCTATCTGTATGCTTTTCCTTTATCTAAATCAAACTAAGGGGAATGGGCTCCTCTCTCTCTCTCTCTCTCTCTCTCTCTCTCTCTCTCTCTCTCTCTCTCTCTCTCCTAATTATTCTTCCTGTGGGAGGGGGCAATTAGCTTTATCTGGTGACCTCACAAAGGATGCTATGGCAACGGACAGGATATATCACATTAGAGAGCATTACCATGTAGAATGAAGAAGAGAAAAGGGCGGTGGAAATGAACAGGCAGAAAATTGCTTCAGGCAAAGAATTCAAGCATCAGCTTTTTCAAATCACAGCAGAGCCAACAGGACAGTATTCCATGACTAAATGTATCCCATATGTTTTAGAGGACAACTATCATATTTCCCAGCTGGATACTTCATTGGGGGTAACAAAAATCACAGTCCAACACATCTGGAGAATATGATAAAATTCTTATATAACACTACAAAGAATTTGGGAAAGAATAAATATATCAGCTGCCAATATTTTGTAATGTAATAGACGTAACTTCCAAACACATAAAATGTGAATTGGCCCTGCAGCTGGAGACTATGAGAATTTCCACTTTAGCCAATCTGAAGAGCACATATGTGGCTGGCAAGGTTGGCTTACACTCTTTTCTTGGTCAGTCTAAAATCACCAACCTGCCAACCAAAGGTGAGACTAAAGGCAATGAATTTAGATTAGGCATTTCAATTATATATAATTTAAACACTAAAATATATCTTAATTTTTAATTGACTTAAATGTGCAACTGGAAGTTCTTCATTAGTTGTTGACCTCATCAGAGACCTCAGCTTTTGCAAGGATATGTTATGCAATTAAATTGCCAAATTAAGCAACAAGCCATGAAAAATGTTTCAGAATAAGTTAACTGGCATTATTATTCATGGAAAATGCAAACAGCTTTAGGTTGAACAGAAGCATATTGGAAAAAATAGTTCTTATACCAGTATAGCTTCCTGGGAAGGATATTGATAGAACATGCATTACAATATCATTATGCAAATATCCCTCCTTGCATCTGTACATGTGAGATTGCAAAAAGTATGGAAGTACGATAAGTCACAAAAGGTGATCACATGATCCCAGGACACTGCAACTGTCATAAATATATGCCAGTTGCTAAGCATTCAAACTTTGTTAATGTGAGCATGGGGATGCTGCAACAGTTATGAGTGTGAAAAATGGCCATTAGTCACTTTTTTCAGTACCATTCTAACTTTGAATGGTCACTAAACAAATGGTTGTAAGTCAAGGATTACCTATATATTTCCATAATTTCACATATTAGTAAAATAATGCTTAGGACTATCCAAGCAAAGATTAGACATCTAGATGGAAAGGTAGAAACCAGATGATTTTAGAAAAGGTCAAGGAATAAGAATCATTATTGCCAACGCATGATGGGTAATTAAGAAAACCAAAGAATGCAAAAAAAAAAAAGTCAGTATGTCTCATGCATTGTATAAAGAGCTTTGATTGCATCAACCATGTCAAAGTGTGAATGTCCTTAGAAAAATGGGAATCCCAGAACATTTCATTGCACTCTTGAGAAATCCATACACAGGCAGATGGATGTCTGGATGGAACATGGTGAAATAGCCTGGCTCCAGTTTAGCAATGAAATAATTCTTAGTTAATTGTATGCTGAATATATGTTGAGGGGAGTTAGATTGCAGGACAATGAGGGTAGTTTTAAATTGGAAAAAGAAACATCAATATTCTTCATTATGTTAATAACCCTATTATAATAGCTGAAAGTGGAAATGATCTAGAAAATCTAGTAATGAAAATCAAAAACCACAGTGAAAAAGTGGGACAACTTTAAATACAGAGAAAACCAAAATAATGACAACAGGTAAAGCAATTAACCTTAGAATTGACAATGAATATATTGAAGTGCTGAACAGCTTTTTCCTTTTAGGATCAATTACCTGCACTAAAGGAACCAGCAGCCAAGAAATATAACCATGGACTAGTACTTTGCAATAATGGCTCTGAAAAAGATATTTGAACGCTGTTATACTGTCAAAAAAATAGAAATGGGCAAGTAGTGGTTTTTCTATGACACTATATAGAAGTGAAAGTTAGACTTTGATTTGGGGGTTGGATAAAACTCCTAACAATACTATGAATTGCCAAGAAAACAAACAAATGAATCATAAACAAATCGTCCAGATTTTTTATTCAAGACACAATTGACCAGATTGAAATTACCGCATTTTGGGCACATATGTCTCTTTCCCCTTTCAGATTCCTGGATGATATGTCCAGGATATAGAATTTATAGGGTTTCTATAAAGAGAATTTATGATACCCTGAAAAATGTTTAATGTCCAAAGCCTCGCCTTTTATTTTAAGTAAAAAAGATTTTTTTAAAAAATTAAAAAAACTCTTATACATAACACCATAGGCATGAATGGCCAATACAACCAAAAAGATCTAATTTTCTTCAAGTCCTGATTGAATTAAAATATATACTATAGCTTCACTGAGCATCCTAAATGGCATCCATTCTACATATCAATTAGAGTATAAAGATGGAGGAAAGCAAAGTTCTTAAAGAGAGTACAGAATAGTTTCCATATTTTTTGTTACTATAACTGATAATCCAACAATTCTTGCAGAATTTTTAAATCAGAGTGAACAGAGTATTTGCTATGAAAGTGGAATTAGTTTATAGCAACAATCTTTCTTGCAGATTGTTGTGGGATTTATCATTCATTTCAAGCTATAAGAGAGCAGAACTAAAATCAGAACTCTCTATATCATATTTGTAATGCATATTCCACTCCTCATATAACCTTCACAAATTAAGAAACTTCTATAAAAAGTTGTTTGTGCATATTATACACTAGAATTATGTAGGTATGTAAGTATTCCAGTTGTAAGCATACATTTAAATAGCAAAAACAGCAACATACTTATCTTTTTATTCAGAAATTTCCTTTCTCATCATTGTACATATGTTATAGAATCCATAGCTATATATAATAGAATAAAATGCTCCCCCAAATCATACCAACTGAAAGGAAGTTTGGGACTTCCTAGAAATGTTTGTATGTTTATACATGCTAACCTAACAAAATTCAGTAAACTATGCATCTCAAATCATAAAATGAAAATAGCATTCAAAAAACAGCTAATGGATGTTATAAAATGAAAATTGCACATAATCATCTTTTTATTCACTGTCATACATGCTCACTGGTTTTATATTCTTTGCACATCCTTCTATCTTTTCTTCAGAGACAGCTCCTTTGCTACCTTGGCAACAGCCATCCCAACAGCCATCAATTTGAAACAGAAAGAATAAGAAAAACAGAAGTTGGATAGATTTACAAAACAAGATTACACAAGGGAATTTCTTTCTGTTACTTAATTATTCTTATAAAAAATAAGGTAACTCAATTTTCTCCTTTCCCACTTAACACTCATCCCTCTATCAATGGTTGAGATAAATGACACGTAGCCTACAAACACATCTAAGATGGATGAAATACTTGTGAATTTCTTTTGTTTGTTTAAAAAATTGCTTTAGAGTATAAATGTGGATCCAGCCATTAGCCTGGTGAGGATGGAGTAAAATATCTGTGTAAATGGGAAACACCAAGCATCAGCTTCTAGGAAGAGCAGGGCTTTATTTCTCAATTATCTTTGTCTCATGGTGCATCTGCCACTGAGCTCAGCTATTATGTTCACTTTTATTATATTGTAAATTTCAGTTTCATTCACATTTTTAAAACAACACACTTTAAAATGGATTTCAGAGGGGTAGAGTCAAAAGAAAGCAGAGTTGTGCAGTTTGAGTAAAGATAATTGAAAGTTAAACTATTAGAGGGAACAAACTATACTGCTATATGCTTGCCATTTGGACTGGGACTTACTTCCAGTCCCAATTTCCTGGTGAGACACAACTTGAGGAAAGGATCTGGCCTTCTCTCAAGAAATCAGTTCCCCCTATTTCATTTGGGCAACATTTCATGGGAAATATTCCTATAAAATGAGCATGTATGTTTCCAGAGGGAAAATAGTTATGGTGTCAGTACTAAAAAATCTCATTCTGAACTCCAGTCAAATGCTGTAGCAATGGGACTGGGTGAATGGTTTAAACAGGATGGCCTCAAGGCCCCTTTAAAATCAATGACTGTATTTGTGCAATATGCCTAACTTGGTTACTGAGTAAACCCATTTGTACAATGCAATGAAATGTAAATTCCCGCTTGTACTAAGTTCACACAAAAGACTTTGCCACTAAAACAATAACAACAACCTTAATTTCAGAGTTGGAAGGGACCTTGGGTGTCTTCTAGTCTAACCCCGTGCTCAAGCAGGAAACCCTATATCATTTCACACAAATGGTTGTCCAATCTCTTCTTAAAAACCTCCAGTGTTGGAACACCCACACTTCTGGAGGCAGGTTGTTCCACTGGTTAATTGTTCTGTCAGGAAATTTCTTCTTAGTTCTAGGTTGATTCTCTCCTTGGTAAGTTTCCATCTAATTGTTCAGGTTTTACATGCTGTATGTAGCCATTGATTTTTTTTAACTCACCTGATTAAGCATCTCATCCAAGCACAGCTGTGCCACACAATTGTAAGATTGCTGCAACCAGCAGAAGGACTGCTTAGTAGATTAAACCAGCAAACATGCCTGGCCTTGTAGGTGAAACAATGGCCACACCCCTTTCCTTTATCACAAGGATGGGCAATGGATAACCTATTCTTATTGATTCTTGTTCATTGTCCACCTTTGTGAGATTGAAGGCTATATAAACATGATTGATAAATAAATAGATCTTTATATTCTAAAAATACTTTGAGGAAGACACCCCACCCTTTAGCTGGGCTCTGACCTCAGTCACTTTATTTTCTTACCATTATTTCCTGCTTTTATTCTAAGGAGCAAAATGCAGTATACATAGACTTTCCTTTACTGCATCCCCCAGCAATCCTATGCGCTTGGTTGATGCCATCTCTTTCCCTACACACACACACACACACGCACACACACACACACACCTTCACCCCAAGTGTAATGCTTGGCAAACTACACTGTATCAACTGTTGCTTAGATTCAAAACAGTTGCTCAATCCTATCTTACTACAAAACTCCTATAACATCCTCCAACTGAAAAGAAACCTAAAATACTTGCATAGTTCTGCATAATTATAAGATGTAACTACACAAAAAAGTTTAAGACATCTTTCACAAATATCTTCATAGGTATAAGCAACCCACAGAATTGACTCCCAGTTATGATTTTATTTTTGTACAAGAGAGGAATAAATTATTTTCACAAAAAAAATAAGGGAAAATAGTTACTATATAACATGGACTTATTTAGGAGATTCTTTTTCATGTAATTTATACATTTAAATAAAATAAGGACTCCATAGTAATATCTAGAATCTATTCAGAGCAACATCCAGAATTATTATATGTAGATATGTTCGGGGTACACACAGATACATGGTTATGCTGTGATGCTGATTTTAAAAAAGAGCAAAACAACTGCAGCAGTTGCTGGTTTTTTTCCATGCTTCATGTTCTCCCAAGTTGATTTCACCTGAGGAATTCAATATATATACACAAAACTGAAGACCAATTGAAGGTAAGACTTGATACAACCAGTACACTATATTTGATGCAGCCTTAAGCCTCTAAGAATTCTGGGAGTTGAAATCCACTTATTTTAAACTTGCCAGGGATGAGAAACACCGCTTTAAGGTGCCAAGGTCTTTGATGCCCAAAGTAATTCAGCTATAGGGAAAGGGCTGGAGTTGTGTTAATCTTGTTTTCTTGCCCATTTCTGAGCTTTTCCCCCTTCTTGTAACCTTGTAATGTGAAGAAGTTAGCAATGTCTAAACACTTTTGAGAATCTAAAAGCTGATTCTAAAAGTATACCCGTGCTGAACACAGATATTATGTATGTTTGGTTTATAGAGTCTAGATGGAAAAGAACAAGCCATGCAGAATTCCATATCATTTGCAAAAAAAATACAGTCAATTTTAAATGCTTGGCAAGGGAACTACATTACCACCACTGGACAAGGAATCAGCTGCCCCAATCCTTGCCAAGTTCTTTCCACCGTCACAAATGAAGGGAGAGGCACATACAGTATCTCATACTTCTCCCTCCAGCAGCTGAAGCAATGAAGACTGGGAACTAGTTCCCATACCAAATCAGTATTCCATCCATCCTTCAAGCTTGGTCATGCTAGATAATATTTCATCCACAGGGCCAAGCAGAGCCTATTGTTTAACCAATTGCTATAATTTCCAGCCAGAGTAAATTAAACAGCAGGAACTTGTGGATAGGCTGCAATAGAGACGTGGCACTGAACCCCAGATTTCTATTCTCCCAGGAAGGTTACAGTCCAGGACAGCTGTTCCCAGCTGGGCCTAGGCTCATAGGGATCATATGTCCACATGAAAGTGGAAAAGATGAACTCAACACAGTACTCTCACACTGATCACATTGTTTTGCAATGGGAGATTCAGATTTTTTTTCCTTTCAGAGCAGTCTCTCATTTTTAAGAGCACAGGGGACTTATTCCTTGAAGGACAAATGCAAGAAAATGATACAGTTGATGTTTGAATAGATCAATTTTCTCAATGTGTTAGGAATGGCCTATTTTGCCTGTGGCAAAAGGGGATCTGCGTTACTGGGATAACTCATTCTCTATTAAATTTGAATTGATTTTCAATCCTCTTATCAGATGACTCTTGTCCAAAATTATTACTATCTCTGCCCTGGGAAACCTCATAATTCACTCCCTTCCAAGTCAAATTTATCTAAGCAACTCCAACTACAGTCAATAATAGAGTGCTTTGTTGCTAAAGCCTGGCAGAAATTCAGAAAGTAGATGGAAAGACAATCAGCAGTTTCCAAAAGAAATTAATAATAAGTAACAGCAAAATCTTGAGAGTAAAACAAGCGAACATCCCATTTTTGAATAGGTATAAGCCCTATTCTGCAAAACTTTCTACCACAATTATAATCATGCCAATAGAAAGACTTGGGTTATGTGCACCAAAAACATCCTCTTTGCATAGTCCCATCACTGCTTTTAAGTGATAGCCTGGTTAGACACAATGTGCAGCATTCTAAATCACATGGATAGTCTATGCATAGGTTCCTCCCTCAAAAGCTATTCCCCTCCAGTTTATGGAAGCTAGTGGCAGAGGCACAATGGCAAGTTTTATGGAAGATTCCTCTTTCTGCTTTTTTCAACTCTTGTTAATACATGTTGGTTGCTAAGCACCCAAATTTTGATCATGTGACCACGAGAATGCTGCAACCATCATAAGTGCAAGCACCAGTCCTAAGCACCATCATATAACTTAGTTATGAATGGGTGTAAGCCAAGGACAACCTGTAACTCTTCACAATGCTTAGTATCTGCAAAATAGAGTCATAAATCAAATCATTTCTGCATTTTACATGGAACTTAATCAGGAGTTCTCACACAGCTTACAAAACTATCTAGAATAAATCTATATTCTATGGCTTAGTTTATGTGAAACAATAAAAAGGAAAATTCATCAATTCTTCTTTACAATTATCTACAGCCTCTTGGTCCAGTAAGCAACTTCATTACTTTCCATGTTTTCACAACCTATTTTTACTCAATTTTTGTCTTTGTGATTCATGTATCATGTATCGTATTTCTACACATCTTCTCAATTGTGCATTGGCTGCTTGACTTCTGAGGGAGATGGAGCACAAGTTATACCACATTCAGGCACACAATAGAACAATCCCTGAGATGCTTTGAAGAAAGTAAACTTCTTTCTTTTTTACCAGAATGATCAAATTAAAGTTGCTCAAACAGCATATTCAAAGAATGTTTTTGAAAAAAATCCACATGGTGCTAACTAAAAGTTTTTTCAAAACATTCTAATGGTGTTATATGAGGATACTTAAGTCTGACAGCAATGAGGAAAGAACGAATAATCCTCAGTGCAATAGATATGCATACTAAATCCCAGGTACATCCCTAAGATGAACCAATAGGTGACCTTCCACAACATGCTTGGTAAACCTGGTTTTCTGAGACTAAGATAAAAGCTGAATATTGAATTTCAGAAGTCCAGTGTGGTGTAGTGGCTAAGGTTCAGGCTAGAAACCAAGAGACCCTGGTCCCACTTTAGGCATGAACCCAACAGAGTGACTTTGAACTCTTTCTCAGCCTAGGAAGGAAGCAACGAAAAACCACTTCTGCAAAAAAAAAAAAAAAATCCTGCAGGGACTTGTCCAGGCAGTCAGCAGAATTCAACACTGACCTGAAGGCACAAAAACAACAAAATATTGAACCACACACTATGCACCCTCAGTTTAGCATAGTCTAAAAGACTGTTTATCTCAGTCATATAGAAGCAGCCAGTAGGGTGTGTAATCATCAATGATAGTGATAACAGCTAGCAATACTCATCCATGAGGATGAGTACAGGTAGCAGCATAAATTGGCTAGGATTGAGGATGGTTAAGACAGCAATGAAATGTACTTAGCAATAAGAAATACTTAGCAACAATCCCCAGCAATTAATGTAAGGCTGTATTTGAAGTTGAAGTCCAGTGACCCTCCTGTGCAAGTGGTAGGTGTCATGGCAACAGCCAGTATCAGCCTGTCAAGGACTGCTGGAACTGATTTTGCTCACACAGCAGTCTTTCTTTCTGATTATTCTTAAAGCACATTTTATTTTCAAGGAAGAGTTGCTGAGCCATATACACATTCATAAATTCTCATTATATTGCATTTATTCTTCTGTTACAATGTGTGATTCTCTGCTATCAAGAAGAAAGAGAAAATGGTATTTATTCCCAAGTGAGTAGGTTTAACATCAGAATTATCTGTTTCTCTTCCATTTATACCTGATTTTTCTATAAAACATTAGAGGCATCTAGAAATCAATCCATACACCATGAAATCAAGAAAGACCACAAAATTGTGAAGATTGCCTCACTTGCCTTTTTCTTTTCCACCTGGAAGCCCACATAAAAAAGCAGAAGAAAACAATAGACAAGAAAGGATGAGACGTAACTAAACCACCTTCCCAAAAGGTCAGGAGATTTTGAGCAATGCTTTCTTGTACAGTGCACAAAAGTCATCACTTATGGAAGCCATTGCCTGCCCCTTTGTTCACCTCTACCCATCTCATGTTATTAGGCATATTGCAGTCACACCCCCTCCTTCTCGACAATGATTGTGTTCTCCCTTCCTCTGCCCTCACCCTCATGATATGAACCATCATCTCAGAATTGACTATGGACCTCCCATCTGTCAAAGCAGTCAGGTTACAAGTAACATTAGATAAACGTCTGACAATCCATCTGCCTATGTGCATCTGAACACACACCATCCTTCTTTACTGAGAAAGACTGTTTGGTCCTGGAAATTTCCTCTCTGTACTATCACAGACTCTCACTACCTATGAATAATGGCCCTTCCACATCTTATTTTGGAGGCATCTAGTGCATTCCCAAACCATGGCACTAAAATTATCAGTTATCAGTTGCATGATTTGCTCACTTGCAAAATTTGTGTGTTAAGATTTAATACATCTATTTTGTGCTTTAACTCTTCAACCCAAAAAATATTCTCTGCAAAAGAACAGCCGGGACTTTTTCAGAACAGTGACAGCTTCACTGGCAATAACCTCAGGAGACTTGTAGAGGTCAAAAGCATGGTTAAAAAATTAAAAATGTGCCCCAGGACATAAAACTTGCACACCACTGCTGTCAAACCATAAAGGACTTATCTAGTAATGAATACTATTCCAATAAATCACTAAGTCCATTGAAATAAAGGCAGTTGCATGTGCTGATCCTGTTTCTTTCTTAACCTTTTGATGTATCCAGTCTGGTAGAGAATATTGTTTCCTTTTCCATTTTGTCCTCCCCCATTTACATCAGTGCAGCTATCACAAGAAAGGAAGAATCTTTGAAATACTGTTAATTACCAACAGAAAAATCATTTTTGTGCAGAAAGTTTCTTCTACATTTTTAGCAGTTCTTAATTGATTTAATGGTATTAAAATGTTATCACAGTAGAAGAGAACTTTGATGAAACCCTCATAGATGGAATGTGGTGTTCTTGTATGTAATTAGTAAAGAATGACCAAGCAGTCATCTTTCATTATACAATTATCTCACTGAAAGTCATGTCCTGTTTTTCATTGAACAGTCATCTCTCCAGCAATCTATAACCCCCAAGGACTTTCTCATTTCAGTTTAACTCTAAGGCAGATATCGTAACAGAAGTCCTCTTAGTGAGAATTTTCAGATTAAGAAATCTGTACAGCCATCAGGGAGAGGAAAAGAGGTGTAACAGAAAATACCAGCACCAGTTGTAGCACTATCTGTCACCTTCAATTTAAAAACTAGAGCGAAAAAAATGAAAGAAATTCAGAAAAGCAGAAGTTTCTTTCACAAGTGAGGAAAACTTGAGAAAATACCAAGCAGATTTCAGCATTGGTTGTATTCACACAACACACTAAGCCGTCAACTAGACATAGAAAAAATGAATTACTCCAGATATTACTGAAATACAACTCCTATAGAAGAGAGAACTTTAGAAAAGTTGAGGACTTTAAAAACTCTTTAGAACTTTAGAAAACATGTTCAATAGTAGAGAATGCTTCATCATAATTCAGCAATAATTGGAGAGCTACACATTGTTTATTTCTCCAGTACATTATAGCTTATAAATTTTAAAGGCTGGGCTCATATAATACACTTAACCAAAATGAATAAATTCTATTGGATCTTAGTGTGTTGTTGAACTATAGAGGTTAATTGGCCCTCTTCACATAACACATTAAGTGTTGCTAAATTAACCCATTTTAAATATTTGCTCAATAGATTGACCTGATTTCACACTTTAGATTACACCACAACAATTAAACCTATGAAGATATGCCAATTAAAAGTAAGTAGATGTGAAAAGTTTATTTTACTTAAGTTTAATTAAGCTACCTATATTTGTACCACTTTATTTTAGCTATTTTCAGTTTGGTTGAGAGAGGCTGATTTGCAATTAGGACAAAAATTTCTTGCCAAGTTTAGCTTATTATGGATTTAGGGTGACCTGAATGACCTTCCCTCCCAATGACGTTTTCTACAAAGCAATCCAAAATTTAATAGAAAACTGTTCCCTGTTTATTCCAAACAAAGTAATTTGGTGAGATCTTACAGTCCTAAAGTCCTATTCTTCAGAATTTTGCTGAATTTCAGTTCTCAGCATCTTTGATTTAGATCCAGTGGCTGCAGATTTGGGGTTGGGGGGGGGGAGAGGAGGAGGCAGGAATCAATTAGTGAAACCATAAACATAAACAATAATATGATTTCAATTTTTGTCATAAGGTTTGGGGTGTTGAAGGTTTATTCATTTTCAAATTATGTTAAACTTAATAATTAGAACCCTCTGGCAGTGGAACTGATTACCCAAAGAAAAGATTGGTTCTTTTTCATCAGATGTATTCAAGCCCTTTGCCTTAATATAAATTAGGTTGGTTTTGAGGACTTCCCAATTGGAAATCCTAAACCAGAATATTCACTTCCAATTTTGTGATGCTGTTTTAAGGTATAAAACATACGCTTTCCTTAAAGGTGAACTTGACACTTTTTCTGGATGCATTCATGAAGTTTACAGCATTATGGAAGTGACCTGCCATTCCCTTCTTTTGGAATATTTTTCAACTTCTCAATGGGGATTTGAATACCATCGGGTGCTCCCACCCTAAGACATTTTAAGGTAGATTTTTCATGTATTTCCTGCTTCAGGATGACAAGAAACTAAGTACTGTAGCACAGTAATTTCTTTAATGCTGATACAAGAAGCTCTGAAGACTACAAGAAAAATCACAAAGTGGATTGGATGCAGTTTAGTGATTACATGAATACACGAGTAACTTCCTTTCATGGTGCAGAAGCCTTGGTGGTGCAGAGGTGAGAATGCAGTATTGCAGGCTAACTCACTGCTCACTGCTCACTGCCAGGAATTCGATCCTGACTGTGCTGCCCCATTCCCCCCCCCCCACACACACAAGCATGTACGGCAAGAGTTCTACAGGTGATTATTCAATACTCCCCCAAACAGGTCCTCAGAAAGCACTCCCATTGCATAGGTCTGGCAATGGAAGGATGGAAAGCTGAGTCAACCTTGAGCCGGTGAGGATCACACTCCTGGCAATGAGATGAATTAGCCTGCAATACTGCATTCTAATCGCTGCACCACTATGGCTCCTCAACCATTATAATGGATTGGGTATTTTTATTTACAATAGTACATTTAAAATTTTCATTCCTCTATGTGCGTATCTGCACTTTAATGTCATGATATAGAAACACCAAGAGAAATAAACCAAATAGGGAAACACATTGATAAATATAGATATCATATACTGTAAACATATAAAGGCATTTATACAAGATCCTACATTTCAATTTATCAAGAGAGCGATGAGCACAAGTTTCTGCTTTGTGCCTAAGGCAGGACTACAACATAATCTCCTGGTTACTAGCCCAATGCCTTAAGCACTACCTCAAACTGGCTCTGAATGGCTCCCCAAATCCGTAATTTGAGTTAAAAAACAAAATATTGATTAGCCTTATTCATTTAAATTCAAGTGTTATATATAAAAGTTAAACATTTTTTCCTATATCCTACTAATAGACCCTGAAATTCAAAGCATTATTTGTTAACATAAAAGGGAATTTTGAAGAATTTTGCTATCTTATTCCATTTTAATGCACAGTATTAATGTCACTGATTAATTAAGATTATTTATAGCACTCAATGTGATTCAGGGCATCTTTAATTTAAAACAGCTTCCATAGACCATAACATTTCTACCCACAGATCAGGTTTTTAACAGTTTAAATTGTATCAGCATATAGCTAGATGTATTTGTTGAAAAATACAGCTGTGTGGAATGTAGAATTGACAGAAAAAGATGCCAGGCATCAATGACTACCCTATGCATTTTTTTCTGATGTGATATAGCACTTTACATTATTATTAGTGATTTAAATGTCCTATGTATACATAAGGTATTTCATACCCATAAATGTAAATGTTGTTCACCATCAGGAATAGAATATAATAGAAGATAATATTTGTAGCTTAAGATTGAATTATGGAGTCCTTGGTGCTCTCTGGTTGTTTTCTGGTAAACATTTCATTACACAACTAGGTAACTCAGTGCACATCTGCAAGAAAACAACTAAACTGAGAGACCATTAAACACTCCACACAACCAGGTTAATTATTCTACTTCAAAAGTTTAGCTAACAATACTGGAACTCAAAAAATCCATTCCTGAATACACGTTATATTCTCCTACCATAGGTAATGGCTTTCTCCAACATACTTGACTTTTTAAAAGGCAGTCAATGTGTGAATCTAATACAGGTAGTCCTTGACTTACAACCACAACTGAGACCAAAATTTATGTTTCTAAGCAAGACAGTTGTTAAGTGAACTTTACCCCATTTTATGACCTTTCTTACCACCATTGTTAAGTGAATTATTGCAGCTCTTAAGTTAGTAACATAGTTGTTAAATGAATTTAGCTTCCCAATTGACTTTGTTTGTCAAAAGGTCACAAAAGATGATCACATGATCCCCAGAACATTGCAACCATCATAAATATGACTCAGTTGTCAAGCATCTGAATTTTGATCCTGTGACCATGGGGGTGCTGCAACAGTCATAAATGTGAAACATGGTCACAAATCATTTTTTTCAGTGCCATTATAATTTCAAACAGTCACTAAATGAATTGTTTTAAGTTAAGGACTACCTATAATATTAAATTACTTGAATAATCTTGGATATAATATTCAAGAATGATTCCTCCACTAAGAAATATCCTCCTCAGTGGATATTTAGAATCAGTTCTTAAAGGATTATTTCACGATTATAACTACATTTACTATGAGAAGGCAAACATATTTCAGTTCCATATATTAAATGAATCACACTTTTTTCTGCTGAATAGCCTAAGGATTCATTCCACATAATTTAAAAAAAATGGAAACTAATTTGCAATGTGATCAGAACATTGTCTCTTTGAAATAAATTTCTCAATTTACCAATAAAATAGGAATAAGAGGTTGTGAGATGGGAAAGGAATATTTTGAGCCATGAGGTAAAAGAGTTAAAGAATCTTTCTTCTCCTCAGTTCTCTACAAGAATGCAAACTCATAGCTGCTTTCAGCTTTAAAAATAAAACATTGGAAGAAGAGAATATACATTGCAGCATTCATGTGTGGTTAAGCCTTCATTTGATTATTAAAATGCTTTCTTACAATTTTGATCATATTTTCAGAATCTGATCTTAAAACACCGGATATAATACTTTTCTGTAAGTGTGCCAAGCACAGTCATAAAAAGGGTATTTGTCAAACATGTTATCACATTTCCAGCTATGCAGAAGTAACCCCACACTGGGTTTAACAGTTGTTTCTCACCCACCCCCCAAAAATACAAATTTTCTCTCATCTAATCTTCTGAAATCTCATTCCCAACTGCACTTTATTTAACTGCTTCCAAGATGCATGACCTATTTTTATTATTATAAAAACAAATAGCAAACAACAACTTTAAACAAGAGGTGATAATCATAAACCTTTTACATTTTTGTATAAAGATTTTCAAAGAGAAATTACAATACAGTAGTATCTGTAACAGTTGATACATCATGATATAAATGTTTGTTTGAATATTAGTCTTACCTGAAACTGAAAAATTGCAATGGGCAAAACATGTATAGGTAGTTCTTGCTTATCAACTCTGTTGTTTAGTGGCCATTCAAAGTTACAATGATGCAAAAGAATGATTTATGACCAATCCTTGCATTTATGACCACTGGTGATGTGATTGCCTTTTGTGTGCTTTGCAACTTGCTTGCAGCAAGCAGAGTTAATTAGAGAAGGTAGAAGTAAAATCATAAGTCACAGTCATGTGAGGTTTCACTTAATGACTGCAGTGACTTAATGACCAAATGGGAGTGCGGTTATAAACTTCTTGCAGTCATGTGATTTCTGCTTAGTGACTGCTGTGGTTGGTGATGGAGTTGTTGGTCCCAATTGTGATCACTAGGGAAGAACTACCTGTATACACATTCAAGCACTACTGTGCAGAGAGTCCCAAATTGTGAATTCTATTTCTGAAAACACTGAACTTTCTTCTTTCAATCTATGGAACCTATTCTGGTGGGGTGCAATGTAGACTAGCCTCCTTGTGGTGCACCCCGGGCAATGTGACTTTATCACAGCTAAATGATCTACACCTTCTGGCTGTTGGACCTCACAAGGATTTCCCAGCAAGAAGCAGCAGCACGAGTATGCTGTATTCTGTAATGAAATAAATAACCTATTCTGTTTTAGTTGAGCATTTTAAGCTCAGTTCAGGAAGTTTCAGTGTCAATCTTCTAACCTGGTCAAGGCTAATCATTCAGCTACCTTAATGGTTATAATAGACATCATCATACTGGACTTCAGAATATACTGTATAATCAATAGTTGGCAGGTGTGAGGTCTCTTCCTTTGCACCCAAAGCCCAAATTCAAAGCTGAAGGAAGAACAATATTGGACAATGGAAAATGACCATTAGAAATTAATCCGTTCACAAATACCAGTGCCCAAGAAGAACCATGCATGTGGTTATTACTTTAAGAGGGGTAGTTACTTCCTACCCGCAGTGCTCCAAAGAAGATCCACTTTCTTTCACGTGCGTTTACCATGGATTCTGAGCCAATGGCCCCACTAAAGAGAGATCCCATCTTTCTACTTACTCATGCCTCTCAGGGTGAGCTCAGGCCCTTCAGGAGGGCTGGGCTGCTGCACATCACATGTCTCTTCCTTCTGAGGAAGGCTGCTCTTCTCTTTCTCACCCTGCCACCTGGTAGGCAGAAAAAGCACAACCAATCAATTTCTCTTCGTATCCATAATATATCAGGGCTGTGCAAATATTTAATTTGCAAACAGTCTGAAGGTGATTCACTGAGTCATGAAATCAAATTTTCAAACTGAAGTAATGATTTATTTCAAATCAAAATAGACACCTCTTAATTCAATTCAGACCAATTTGCATATATATCTCCAACTATCTTAACACAATGCACAAAAGGGCTATAATTATTAAACCATAGTTCTGTCTCTTGCCCGGCACCTTTATAAAGAAAAGACCAGGTTCTTCTAGGAGGAACCAATTTTTTTGATCTAAGGTGCCAAGTCACATGATCCAAACTCACATATCACATATAATGAGTGCAGTACATATTTTAATTGAATGAACTAGCACTGGCATATGACTGCTCTTGGCATATGTCAGAGCAATTCTGAAATTGTTATGATGCATATATATCTCCATGAGCATATAATCTAATATGCCATTAGGATGCCATAGCAAGCTATCTACTGCGGTCAGGCAGTAATGCTATCTGAGAACCTGGAGAAGCAATACAATAAATAATTTTACTACAAGCACTTGTCTGTATAGATCTATTCAAATCAAATTCTTAACAAGTCTCACTGTGTTAATGAATTTGGCTCTAAGTGATAGCTTGTTTTTAGTGCTAGAGTCTAAAAATGGAGTTGTTCTTCTCCACCTTGGCTCATATATTTTTTTTTTGTATCAGTCAAATGCTAAACTTTTTCAAGAAAACTAGGGCTAAAAGGATGATATATTTCCTATGATGCATCTTATTTAATAATATTTGGATAATGGAAAGCAGAACTAGATATTTTTTTCTATTCACCTTTACATAGAAAACCATAAAGGCAGGATAAAAATCCAATAAATAAATAAGAAGATACATCCTAAGAAAGAAGTATCTAGGAATACATACCCAGTGACACTTACCGATAATGAAAAGGGGCAACGGTGGCCATAATGGGATGGTTGTGCTGTGGCAGAGAAGAAAAACTGATGGGTGCTGTATGTAACACAGGTCCCTTATTAAGGCTGCTTGTATCCAGTGAGATTGTTTGAGGATTATCTTCTTGCTTAGATGTTCCATTTTCCTTCCAGTTGGATTCTGAGGCTGATGGACCTTTTGCTGGACAGCTCTGAGGCCTCTTTGTGGCAGATCCATCTGAAGGCTTGGACATTAATGTCTCATTATACAGATTGAGATATGAAGGGCTCTTCCCTGGAAGATGAGCGGTCTTTGCAGGTTCAGCAATTGTGCTGGGTTTTCCAAGGACTTTCACAGCAACAAGACTGCTATTACTTTCACCTTGTTTAGAGATGTTCTTTACTTTCTCGTTTGTCTGAATAACAGCTTTCTTCACAATCTTGGTGGTTCTGGAATTGGCCTTTGGTAAGCTCCAGGGGTTAGTGTAGCCAGACACCAAACCTGAACCAAGGCTAGAATCCATCTCCTCTGTCTCACCATGGCTCCCAGGTATGTCTGTTTTCTCTGGTCTAGGGTTTGCAGCAGCTGCAGCCTTAACCGCAAGCTTCTGTTTCGATCCTTTAGGAGCTCCACAGGTTGAGCTTGCCTGTGCCTTCCCTGTCCTGGGAGATGATATTCTTGGTGAGGAAAATGCTCCCACACAGTTCTGTTTAGGGGGCAGTTTAGGAGATGCTGCCAAAGTATGTATCTTGCTGTGAGATGCAGCTCTGGGAATAGGTATAGAGGAGGCATAATGGCTGCGTCCAGCTGCATTCACATTGGCTGTTCCATTCATCATCAGCAAAACTTGTACAGAGGAAAATCAATCTGAGAAAACATAAATCAGAGCATATTAAGTCTGGCGCGTCAAAGTCAAACCTGTTCAGCACAAGGATGTGTATGTCTGCAAGTGAAAATCTTTCCATCCTTTTTAAATTTAGTTTTAATTTTACATTTCCATATTACTTACCATTAAGACAAAAGATTGCTAGCTGCATAACACTGAAATTGCTATTTTCTGTCTACATAATACTGAAATCAAGCTCACCATCATACATAAAGACAATAAAAATAGTTTTTAGAGTGTGCTAAATTTAAACAATATTAAGGTGAGAATAGTCTTTGAAAAAAGCTTTTCGGTAAAAGATAAATTACTAATAAATATTTGAATTTGAATAATTTCAATAAACAAAGGTCATTTAAATCAAATCAAGTATGGTGTATTGATTTCCTTCAAACTGTCAGTTCAACTATTCTTCAATTTTATAAAAATATCAAGCTTTTCCTGACTTTTATACAGTCCCTCAAATTAATGTAATAGATTTACTCCAATCTGGTTTGCTGAAAAACAGCTCAAACGTAATTACTATGTCATTTAGCATGATAGATAGAAGGTAAAAGAAACTAACACTTCTCTCTGCAACTATTGGTAAACTGCTCCAGTGGTTTATAAGCTGAACTGAATTATGTAAAGAAGTAATATTCCATTTGGGTAACAGCATACTAAATCTGGTTTCTTTATGATCATACTAAATTAATATAAGGGAATCAGTTCTTGAAAATAGTAAGACCATTACTACGTGTAGATAATTTACAATTAGATTCATAGTCTAACACATGTGGAGACTTAATAATTCAAGTCCTAACCAAGGACCTATGAATTATTAAGGAATTATTATCTGTTCACAACAACGTGAAATCATAGCTGCCAATTCTTTAGCTAGTGTGGGCCTTCATTTGCATCAAGTTCTCCCCAAGAACCTAAATGTTGTAATATATTGGTATAATATATGCATGGATCCACACAGTGTGGCCTGTGCAATGACAGATAGAAAATTTGTCAATGTGCAGATTTTATAGGTGCTGTACAAGATATTTTGATATGGCACCCACTGTGCTGATAACCACCGGGACCCCTATGGTAAATTTATGCCCTCATCTCTCAGTTTCAATTTTCAGATCTTGATACTTGTGGTCTTCTCCTATTCTACTATCTCCTGGTGTTTCCATACCATTTATGCACATCTTCCTCTTTTCAATCAGTTACAAAATTGATAGGTTCAGTAATGGTTATAATCAATATGCAGGACTGATTCATATGTTGTAGTCATGCACTATGGCAGTTCTCATTCAAGCAGAAGATATTGTACATGAGTACATGCATTTTAAAAAGTAAGAATTGGACAAAGGAAATGGATATTGCATACGTTTATAATAGCCCGCAAAAGATTCTGCTACAAAGTTTGAAGGATGCCTATTCTCCATTAATTATGTAATGGTCTGATTCTTTTTATCTCTTTCTATATTCTAAAGTATTTTAACCAGCAATTTACCATTGGAAGTCCTGATTAGAGAACCATTTATAAATTTGGACAATATACACTAGCTTATCTTTAATTTCCCATGTTTTTCTTTTTGTTGTGTAAACTTGTTCCACTATTTAAAATTTAATTATATAATACAATATTAATACACACTCTATCAGTATATAATAGTTGTAAGTTTTGGCAGCTTCTTTTTTCTTTCATTAAAAAAAAGAGAGAACTAGAGTTTCTCTGTTGCTGTTGTTCGGCTTAAATGCCTGGCCAGCAGTGATTAACAGGCTCGAATCTGCACATAATTTGATTTGTTTCCCAGCTGTTTTTGAATTAGCAAAGGACCATAAAAGTCTTATCATTCTTTAAAAGAAAAATAACTGCAAATGTACTGTTGTCAAATTTGCAACAGGGAAGGAAAATATGTTGTCCCCAAATAATAGAAGTGCCAGAAAGAAAGATTTTAGTCTTAAGGTACAAAAGAATTTGGCAAACATACTCAGAATGTGAGAGTTTTACATTCTACATACGGGAAGGAACTACTTTCAAACTAAAGGAAGGAAATAAGATTATTTATAACATGTTTTGGGAACACTAATGGGAGGGAGGAGATAAACTGTGTTTCTGAGTGGCATCACTAATAAGGAGATGTTCTGAATGTTATGGAAAACAAATACATTACAACTATTTGTTTTATAGACCACTTTTTTCCAATTTGATCTCAAGGCAAAATACACAATGCTTCCTTCTCCCATTTTCTCCTTGATAAAAACCATGTGAGGGGGGTTGGGCTGAGAGAGAATGAGTGGCTCCAAATCACTCAGAGCTTCCCAAAATGCAACTGAATCTCCATCTTCCTGACCTTACAGAATTAGGATTCTGTTCAAGATTCTGTTGGACACATGCTTATATTTTATGAATCCCACATGATTATTCAAGACTTGTTTTATACAATGTTATTATTATATGTTGGTGCTTTACATTATATATAAAGAAACAGATTCTTGCATCAAGGAGTTTACACTCTAGAGCTACTTCATAATGTTAACACTGACAGTGTTTATACATTTTACAATTGATATGAAACACAGCAGTCAAAATGTACTAAGATTTCAATTACTAGCTGTTACCCAATAGATAGAAGTGCACTGACTTCTCCACTATTTCCAATAATATAATATTTTGACAATTTTTACAACTCTGGATAGAACAAAAAAGATGCTTATCAAATTTGAAGATGCTATCAAGTTAGTAGGATTGATTTACACCTCAAAGGACAAAACTCCTAATTCAATTATCTTGATCAGATCAAAAGGCTGATATACACAATGAGAAATATTAGGTCTAGCATACAGTATGTGGGAAAACAGGGGCAAAATTATGGAAGTTTGGATAATAGCAGTATATGCCCCAAAATTCTAGGATCCTTAGTAGTCTTATCACTTGAATATGAACAAGCAATATAGAGCTTCAGCAAAGATATATGCAATCTTAGGCTGCATTAACAAAATAATGGAATTTATAGTATATGATTTAAAAAGATGCTTTAGTAGAGCATGAAGCACTGTATTCCAATGGCAGCAGGTATATCAGTATGTATATTTTATTTATTATTTTATAATTAACACTCCTATGCCATTTTATTCCAACCAACTTACAGCTAGAGCATTGTGCCCAGTTTTGAAAATCATACAGTACTTTTACAAGGGACAAAGAGCAGATTCAAAAAAGAACTATCAGAGTGGTACGTTATCGGGAAACCTACGTCCAATATGGAACAATTAAAAGAGTTGTTACACCTAATCTGCAAAAGAGAAATGTGAGAAAAGATATAGCAGCAGAGGACAGGGTAATCTTGTTCTCCATTAAAACTGTAATCAGGACAAGAAGCAAGAGGTCAACATTAGTAAATAATTCAGAGTGAATATTAGAATTTCAGAGAGTAAAGCAGGTGAGCAGCAGAATAATCTCTCTGAATCCACTAACTAGAATTTTTCAAATGGAGAATGGATTAGATTTTACATTAAGAACAGGAAAAAATATCAACTGTCCAGAAATCCAACACCATATTCAGTAAATAATTATTAGCAGAAGCATCATACTTTCAGTGCAGCTAGATATTTTATTTTACTTGAGTTAGAGAATTTAAAGGGCCTAATGCTGGGAAAGATTGAGGGCAATAGAAGAAGGGGATGACATAGAATGAGATGGCTGGCTGGAGTCACTGAAGCAGTAGGTGTGAACTTAAATGGACTCCAGAAGATGGTAGAGGACAGGAAGACCTGGAGGAACATTGTCCATGGGGTCGCAATGGGTCGGACATGACTTCGCAATTAAAAACAACAGAGAATTTAAGCTTCCACTAGGGACTTGTTTTTGTTTTGTTGTATTTTGTTGTGTTGTGTTGATTAACATGGCTGCCCTCTGGAATATCTGTCCTGCCACTCATTTTAGTCAAACTTTCTGTATTTCTGATAACTGATAAATGACTGGAGGAACAGTAGATTCACCTCACACTTAACCTATATAACTATCACTCCTCATATGTTGCAATTCTGTACGTGCAGAAATGCAAAATTCAAGTTGTATTTCTCACCAGATGTTTGCTGACTAAAACATCCTTCTTTCATACACAAGATCCTGTATTGCCTGCCAAACTGTTACTCTGGAACTGGAAGGCAGACTCACCAAAACTGTGCTTATTTATGTCACTAAGATTTAAACATTTCTGGTAATCAAACCCTCTCCACCCTATTAAACTTCTCAGAATATAAGGAATTTATCAATGGCTCCCTAACAACCAAACTATACTGAAGAGAATAAAAGAAAGAGAACTATTTTCTACATTGATCTTAATTTTCCCTTATCACTATTTCAGACTATTCCTCCAGCTGCTATCTTCGCTCTCAGCTGGCTCCATCTGGAAGGGCAGGAAAGAGCGTTAATTCCTTAGAGGAAGTTTGCTCTGGATTTTATTTTAATGTTTTTTCCCCATGATACTTCAAGGACACTATTCTCAGTAGCTCATTTCCATGGGAAGTTGGCACCACCTTGGAAGAACAGTTCTGGAGTAGATACATATTACAGAAGCTAGTTTTCTCAAATGTCAACATTTGTATCTTCTCCAAAACCAAGAGAAATTGTTATGTCTTGATAGTTCAGGGTAAAGTATTTATTTATTATTTAAATTTATATGGTAACCCATCTCAAATCCATGACTCAGACTAGCACTGAAAATGTTATCAAGTTGGATAATGAAATGTCTGTAGAAAAACAACCAAGTTCAATGAACACCAAGGACTCCACAGTTCAATCCTGAGCTACATATATTCTCTAATACTGGTACAACAAATTAACAAAAACACTGAACCAGCTTTGCCATGCATCCAGATTCCCAAGCAAGCCTGATAACAAAGCCACATCCTTGTCTACTAGTCCTGAGGGATTGTGTTCCAAAGGACTGGTGCCATTTTCAGACTTGGAGAAAAGTTACTTCAGAAGGTTTTGTTTGATTGGGGCTTACCAAGTCAGCATCCCAATTCCCACAGAAATAACAATATATTAGCTAATACTCTATGAAACATTGATTATAGTACCAAAATTCTTGATATTTTGAAATTCGTGGTATCTGAAGCAGAACATCCAGATTCAGTCATAGTTTTGTTCCATATAGCATCAACCTTGTTAACGATGTATTCAAAATGGACAGTGATTAATATTTATATGTGTTTTTGTGTGTGTGTGTGTGTGTGTGTGTGTGTGTGTGTGTGTGTGCAATGGTGGGATTCAAATATGTGAACAACCGGTTCTCTCTCTGCTTTCAAAAGTCCATTCAGGGCCTAGGCAACAAAAAATTAGTTACTGGTTCTGCCGAAGTGGTGCGAACCAGCTGAATCCCACCACTGTGTGTGTGTGTGTGTGTGTGTGTGTGTGTGTATGTGTGTGTGTGTATGTGTATGTATGTATATATGTATGTATATGAATAGATACATACTTTCTTTTAAGAGCAGGCAACAGAATTTCATTTTTAACGTGGCCCAGTTTGCTCACAATAAAAAATGACAATAAAGGTTAACTTATCTTACCTTACCTTACTTTACTTTACCTTACCTTATCAAAATAACAGACTTCAACTGATTTGTTTGTTTAATCTAGCTCTGTAATGAACACCATTTTATACTCCAAACTTTATACTGAGTTCTTCCTCAGTAAAATATTGGATATCATTTCATGTGATAGGTCCATTATCTGGCATTATATATTCAAATGCTTTTTCTTGTCTATTCATGTGGGTTTTCTTGATAAAATACAGGATTTTTTTAATGTTAACTTTCTCCCACATAATATGAAATAATGCCTTTGCTGTGGCCATAAAAGTAATCATCCACCTCCAGCATCTTCCTGTATCACCGATGCCCAAAAGAGGGTCCCATGTGTTTTAACTGGGCAGTTGGGATGACCTCCAATCATAGGGTGTACCGGTTGGATATCTATATTCTTGGCGTGCATTGCCAGTGCATTCCCTTGTTCATCTCACTTAATAAGACCCCAGCCACAATAAAACAGCATAGTAGGACTTAAGATGGATATAAACACATAGAAGAATGTCTTCTAAGAGTCTAAGAATTCCCTCATTTTTCCCTTTCTCCAAAAAAGATGCCAAATGGCGCCACTTACCACTCTTTCCCTGAAATGGACTTTCTCTGCACCCAATTTTTGACATCTCTTCTTGCTGTTTAATATTCATTTTTCTCTTTATCTCCATTTATTTCCATGCTTTGTATGGCAATGGAGCAATTGTGCCCTTAGATGAAATAGAATAATTTTTGAGAAAAATCTATAAATTGCTATTATGATGGTTGGCTGTGAAGGGGTTTCAAGCTCGACATGCCAGCCTTGATGCTTATTTTTTACCCCACTCCCTATCCAGAGGTCTTAATCTTGAAAGAGCAGTATCACAACATGAAGGAAGAGCAAATCTCTAGAGCAATGTTGATGCTAACAACAAATGGCATTGGGTAACATTCTGTCCAAAGCAACAGCAAGCCTAAGCTTGTTACGTACCTTCCCCCATCAATCTACTGAAAAAGAGCCAGCAAGAGACATGCATAAGTACTTTTTATAGTGCAACTATTTTTATAAAGTGTTGTGAAAAGAGGTGATGATTAATTTATTTGTTGGTTATGTTAACCCCATTGCCTCCCCTTCTGTGTATCACTGAATGCTCTATGCTGGAGTTTACAAACATTGAAAGTAATCTCATATATTAAAGTGCCATTATTTTAAATAAGCAGATAACAAATAGGGGTTCTGTATGGACCAGACAAATGTGTTTTTTTTTAATCCAAATATTTCGATCTCTTTGGAGCACAAATAGCTAAGACTTACTATGATTTTTCCACAGAAAAAAAGTGTGAAATGAGATCCAAATTGAGAATGTGTAGGATGCAAATGTGGAGATATTTTGAATATTTTAAAGGTAACACACAGCTGTTAAAAAAAATGATAGAAAAGGCAGCAAACAAACAAGGAACGGTGGATACATATTCTGCCTGCAGTCAGTACCTCATCATTTCCAAAGAATTACAAATAACAATAATCAGCACTCTATTTTCTTCTCATCTGGAAAAAGAAACAGAGGGAAGTAGGCAGGCGTAGGCTAAATTCTAAATTCTAATAGAAATTCAGTTATCAGAAAGTGCAAAGAGTGAGCTTTTTCATTTTCAGTCACCTACATTGTAGTAGGTGGTAGTGCTGAAAGAACAGCTCCTGTGGGGTATTTTTAAGACATCATCCCAACAATTAAAGGTGTTTTTAAAAAAACACATTTAAACAATTTGCTGTATGAAATACCTGTTGATATTTCCCAACTTTATCTTTCATAAATTTGAACCTTTTTTATTCCTGTAATGGCTGATGGAGTAATGGGTGTTTCTTAGAATCTGCTTTGCATTAGATAAACAAAGGAAAAAAGGAACTAAAATTATTGATGAAACTGAAATGTAATTTTAAAAAGCTTTCATTTATCATAATAATTTCAATAATGAATCTAAGAAGTTTAAGATAATGGACTGGGACTAGCCCTTGAGCCACTCAATTCTAATAAACTTAGTAAAAAAAAACCCCACAACCTAGACACATAGTACATGAGTAGCTTATTCCTGAAACATTTGCTATCCTTCCAGGCTGTTTGTCACTTCTGTGTCCACAATCACAGGTTCATAAAAATTATTGATTTATGTATAGTAAAATGAATGCAAATGTCCCCTGGAAAGAGAATACATTCCATTCTTAAAAGCTGCTTCTGGTTAAGGGGTTAGTTTGGAAAGCAAGGAAATATGGGACAAAAATCAATTTACATCTTATCTAGGATTTTTAAGAAAAAAAATCAGAGATGAGGAGATGGGAATGAGATGGTTCCTCATGTTCACATTCTCTGGAGCTTAGTGATTTGGAAGCAGAATGAAGCTGCAAAGAATCTTCTTCTGTTCACACAATCCAATCTTTTAATTTTTCCCTATAGCTGCTTTACTAAGCTCCAAATGAGAAAGTGCAATCTTGGCAAACTCAATAGCAGCTGTTCAAGACTTGGTGGATGTGTTGAACTGCAATCCTGTAATTTCCTGTCATCTGGTTGGGAATTATTGCAATTGTGGCTCAACGTCAGGTGAGCAAAAAATGAGTCATATTTCTCAAGTATTCCTATGCTCGACAATCTGTGAGTCTGATCACACCATAATATGGCAGTGTGCTGTACTGAGTTTCCAGCATCTTGGACTAAACTTGGCATATCCATCATTTCATATCTTCACCTCCACTCCTTGATTTGTGGGACAGCTGTGATCTATTTATTTTCATTAACACGGTGCAATTGCTTTCTCTTTTAGTTAATTGGAAGGAGACCAAGTGAGATCAAACCATGGAGCCAATTATCTAGGTCAAGTCTGTATTGAGGAAGGCTTAGCAAATTAGATTTCATTCTCCTAGAAAAGTGTGACCCAGCACTAATAGGGACTCTTGCACAGCAAGTCTTTGCTTTGGTATTCTGCTGAAAATGTCATTCACTAATTGCATGGCCTATATTGCTGGTAGATAGTTCATGGAGATAGAGCAAAACCACAAGGAAGTTTTTTTCAGTATTTTTCATGCAATATTTTGTTTTCAACAATACAAAAATATTTTGAATTAAATTTCTTGCTAAAACTGGAGGGTAGGAGATACAATCTTCACATAATGGAACCTAATCATTTTCACTAGCATAAGAAAGACAAATTAGCACAATATTCAAATTTTACTTTGCAGAAGCTCCATATAAACAGTAGCTATGAACATAGACCAAGGTTTGATCAGACAGGTTAACTGGAAAAATTTAAAGGAAAAAAATGTTTCCAGAATTTCAACCCAAACTGGAGAAAGAGGAACAAATACATTCAAAGAAATTCTCAATTTGCCCATTTTTTTAAAATTTATGAAATTTCAACAAGGCAGTGGATTTCTGCACGCTGCTCTTCATTTCCTTAGTAAGGCTTTAGCACTTGCAGCATTGCTCTGGAGTTATTACTTGACTTTAGATATTTTTACTAAATTAATCTTGATTTTATTTTATGTATTTATTGTACAATCTGCATGTGACATTCAGAAAAACCTCCAGTTCTGTTGTCCCAAGGGGGCTTTTTCCAAAAGTCAACTGGACTTTCTTGAGGTTTTTTCTCTTTGAAAATGTTTCACTTCTCCTCCAAGAAGCTTCTTCAGTTCTAACTGACTGGCGGGGAATGGAAGGGGTTATATTCTTTGCAGTCATCTGGTCAGTAGCACTCTGAGGATTGGTCATTAGTTCTCTGAGATTGAGGCCACTTGTGGGTTTATCTGTATCCTCAGAGTCACCTGAATAAGAGTTTTTTGGATGAGAAGTGAAACATTTTCAAAGAGAAAACAAAGAAAGTCCAGTTGCCTTTTGGAAAAAAACATATTTGAAACAACCATGATCTGACTGATTGAGAATAGACATAGACTTTAGTTCTGTTTTACCACCATCTGGAATGTTGAATTGTCATTTAAAGAAATGCTTCCAATCTACATTTTAGTTCCTTTCTCTTATGTAGACATGGCCAAAGAAAGTTTATCAGATTGAGTCTTTATATTTCTCATCACTCACCAAGAAGCAAACTTCTCATTTATTCAAAGCCAATCTGAAATCTTACACAGATGAGCCCTGGGTTATTCTCAGTCAGTATGATAACCAGGATACAGAAAAAGGAAGGCTGCATCAGGAATCAGACCCACTTTCTGTCACCTCTCACTTCCAGGACTAAGGGAGATCACTATGTTGCATATGGAGACAGGTCTGTGACAATTCGCCACGGCCAACTTGCCATAGACAACTTGTCCTGGGACAACTTGCTGCGGGACAAGAGTTACACTAATATCAAATAGATATTATAGTAGAATAGAATCATTAAAGAAAGGATGCAAAAGGAGGGACAGAATGAAATGTGAATGACAAAAATTAAAACATTTTTATTTATTTTAAATAATTAAATTGAATTGTTAAATTGTCCCATGGCAAGCTGTCCCGTGGTGAGTAGCCTGTGGCAAATTGTCACGCGGTGAGTTGGCTACAGTGAGTTGGCTATGGTGAGTTCTCCCATTCTGTAGGGAGATGGCCTTTCTTAGGATGATTTCTCACTTTCAAGGAATGTTACCCCAAAGCAGTCAAGCAAGAAGGCCATATGAATTATTATTAATAGAGTATTTCAGGGTAACAATATTTATTCTAAGAATATATCTACCGTTAGCCTAATTAGAAAATCCAAGTAGCTAGTGAGACTTTGGGTTAGTCACTCTCAAAGGGTGCACTGCAGGGAAAAGGAGGGGGAGAGAAAGCTATATATGCCATTTTGAGCTCCTGAAAGATAGGTAGAATGTAACTCCAATAAACAAGCAATCTCACCTTTTGTTTAAAAATTAGATTTTTCCTAATGAATTTTTGTTATTAACTTTATTTTCATGTTCTGAACTATCTGTTTAACACACTTTATAACGAACTTAATTCTTACATTTGTCCACCTGATTACTTGAGAAGTAGTGTTTTCCTTTCAATGAGTATTAAAGTTTTCAGATTTTACAAGTATATCTTCCTGGTTTAAATAACAGATAAATGGTTAAGCTTCAGAAACCAGACTTTTTTGGGGGGGAAGCTCCAGTGTAAATAAGTACCAATATTATATAATAAGATAATTTTGTATTGCAATAATTGCAGTAAAAATATAGTCACACCAACTGAGCCGAGGTGGCGCAGCAGTTAGAGTGCAGTACTGCAGGCCATTTTAGCTGACTGCGTTCAGCAGGTCAGCAGTTCAAATCTCACCGGCTCAAGGTTGACTCAGCCTTCCATCCTTCCGAGGTAGGTAAAATGAGGACCCAGATTGTTGGGGGCAATGTAAATATATATATATATATATATATATATATATATATATATATATATATATATATATATATATATATACATTGCTTACTGGTGTACACCGCTTAGAGAGTGCTTGCACTTAAAGCGGTATATAAGTCTCATAAATAAATAAACTGAAACTCACTTTCTTACCTATTTCCAAGACCAACATGTAACATTTGTCCTTCCAACAACCTTACATGCTTGAATAGTAGGAATAGCTCTCCTATTGGCTATTAGACAAGAAAAGAGATGCTTTAATATCAAAGATGATTTGTAGTCTTTAATCAAATCTGAGCTGGTAGCAGCAAAGGGGACATGAAATTTTGAAGGTCAAACTGAACTTTTCCTGAGGCTAAGCCATATATTTTTATGCAATTCTAGAAATGGTTTGTCATTGCTTTTTTCAGGATCCTCCATCCCATTTTCTATTTTAACCAACTTCTCTATATTTCCAGATAGTAAACATCTAGATATTAATCAAAATATTTTTTTTTTACTTTCTGATATTTGCCAAGGGCAAATTTTATTTCCTTTTTTGAGTGTGTTATGTGATGTTTTCTGTCCTCTGAATCCTAAGACAATGCTGTAAGCTCAAAAGGAAGTGGTTTCTTTGCAGCTTTTTGTGGCTGTGCCATGATCAGAACAATCTGCAGGCTGCTAAGTCAGCAATCTTCTTTCTCCATCTCTTCCGTTGTGGGCAGCACTGGGTGTGTGCTGCTTTGGCCCACTTAACTACAGTGCCAATTAAGACCTGGTCTGCTTTCTGGCCTAGCCAAATGGGCAAGTGCCAAGGACTTCAGACTATTTTCCCAAGGGAGACTGCTATCACCACAGCAACCACTAATTCTATGAATGGAGCTAGGACCCATATCCGTTTGCAGCTTGCTATAAATCAGAGAATGTCATAGGCATCTGGAACAAAGGGCAACTGAGGAAACCCAGAAAGGGTATGATAGAGCAGAGGGATGGTGCTTGCAGAGATGTTATGGCAAAGAAAAGAGGCCAGCCTTTCATACTTAAATCTTAAGATATCCCGAACTGTATGCCTAGCTGAATTTTAAGCAGTGGATTTCTGTATCTCATAATACACATTTTCATTTTATAAACATAGAAGATTTAGACATTTAGGTCCCTACTTTTCAGAGATCAATATTGAAAGCTCAGATCCTCGGGCACAAAGTAGAAGACACATATGTTGTAAATAGGTTTTTTTTTTTTTTAAAAAAAAAAAGAAATCTACCCATGCCACCCCCCAAAGCCCAAGAAAATACAGAAGATCCTAGTCATCTCTCTCATGGCTCTACTCAGTAAGTATTGTCAACCCACTCACTGAATCCCAAGTCCTATACAAAAAAGTTGACCCTCGAACCAGAAACATTTCCTACCTTTTCTGCAGTACAATATAATACCACTATGTAGTTTTTCAGCCAGTTTGCATGTCTGGAAATTCTTCCCCCATTTCAGTTAAAAATGCAAACTATAAAAGCATGGCTCAAAAATCAGTTACATTTTTTCACCCTTGGCCCAAATTCTGGCTTTTGTACTGAATTTTATCTTGCTATGATAAGACTTCTTGGAAACTCAAAGCATTCTTCCCCTCTCTCTTGCTTCTCTAAAACTTCACTTGGCCTAATAAACAGATTGTCTTGTATGAATTGTAGATATATATTTTTCTCATGGCCCACATGGCTACCATTGCTTTTTCAAATCCTGAGAAACGTTCATAGAATACAGATCAGGAAAGACCTCTGAAGGTTATCTACATCTGAACTATGGAAAGGATTTATACCAGGTAGGCAACCTTGGCTCTTATATGACTCATGGACTTCAACTCCCAGAATTCCTGAGCCAGCATGGCTCAGCTTGGAAACCTCTTCCTTTCCCCTCAGCATGGCTGGCTCAGGAATTCTGGGAGTTGAAGTCCATGAGTCATAAAAGAGCCAAGGTTGTCTACCCCTGATTTATACCAATGTTCAATCTTAATTCAATGTCAGCAGAGAGAAGTTAAAACAGCCATCCACTACCCACTGCCATCTGGCCATGTTGGTTCCCCCTTACTGCCACACAATCACCAAAACTGGAACCAAGGTGCCAGGTTCATGAGTGGTATCTTAAAGCATTTCATATATACATATACAATTAATACCAACAATATTAAAGGCTGGACATGAGAAGGATTTTTCTGACCATCATTCCTCAATGTTCATCACAGCCCCATCTGCTCACAAGTAATCAAATGTAATCCCGACTGAACCACATAATATATATTCTTTATTTTGTAATGAGAAGAAGCTCACAGATTCCTTTTTCTCCTAATTTAAGAGCACATCCTTTTTCTGAAAGTTGTAAACAATGATGACAAACCAAGGACAGGAAAGTGAGTGAGAGCTCAAAATGAAGAGGATGTTCCTCTCAGTAAAGAAAAGTCGGTTCCAAATTCAAATTAGGGTGATCACATTTATTATATTGGATGTATAAGTTACATTGTATCCTGAACTTCTACTCATAGTATCCCTGGGAATCTACTTAGACTAGGAGTGATTTGGCCAATGGAACTTCATGATGAACCTGTCTTTACACCTGGCTTCCAGTAAAAATAATTTTAAAATACACAGTCAGGTATTAGGAGCAAATAGCATTCATAAAAATCACATACATATAGGACAAAAATGATATATCAAGGCTCAACCTTCCCTTTCATCTCCTAGCACATTAATATTTGTTGCACAGTTGATCCAATCCAGTTCTGATCCCAAACTTGGATAAAGCATTAAGATAGTGGAGTAAGGACCAACGTCCTGATGCCATTTGCTTTGGGTAACAAAATTAGAACTTGGCTTATTCTGGACTTCCAGATTCTGAACCATGTGCACAGAGTGGCTTTTGAATCCCTTCACATCTCTTCTGTCACACCAGCCTGCACGCAACAGGAAATATAAATTACTCAAGAAAAAACTGTTGTTGTGCAACTGGCATAACATGTATTTCATAAACACAGACGTGATCAAGGGAGAAAACAGTTTTTGAAGGAGAAAAAACTTCTAAATTAGTCCTTGCCTAGGCAACAACCCTGATATTGAGTTTTATAAACCACAAACCTCATACTGCCTTCTTGGTATTTCAAGGATGTTTCTTAGTACCAAGATTGTTTACTAAAAATCCACACAAACTGCTGTGAATGATTTTCTTAACAGTTCTTTCATGCACTGTATGAGATGGAGATATTGTTACCGTATGTTAAAAAAAGCCTGCAAATCAATCAGAACGTATTGCATTTCTAATGAGTTTTAGGAAACATCATCACTAATTCAACCCAGTTTTAGACTTGTTAAAAATTAAAGTTTCAATACATTCACTATATACTCAATAAACGTACCTGTCATCTTCCACTTATAACAATCTACTCAGCAGTTGGTTGGCCCCCTAGAAGTTGTTTGTTTTTAATTTCAGTCAAATTCAGGCAGCATATCTAATGTCAGAAACAATGGGAATGGCTGTTTAATAAAGTCTGGAGGCTGTGCATGATTCACGAAGGTGGATATAAAACACAAAAAGAATTAGTTTTACAAAGTCAATCAACTCTATCTTGAACAGAAGAAGAACTGGGCCCTGAACATTAACTATCATTGTACCCTATGCAAGTGCATGGTAGACTAAAAGAAATGTGCTCCTGGTGTTTAAAATTGAAGCTAAAAGATAATGGACACATATGGGAAAAATGAAGATAATAATAATAATAATAATAATGATGATGATGATGATGATGATGATGATGATAATAATAATAATAATAGTAATAATAATAATAATAATAATAATAATAATAATAATAATAATAATAAAAAATTGGAAGGTCATCTAGTCCAACCCCCTGCTCAGGCAGGAAACCCTATACCATTTCAGACAAATGGCTGTCCAATTTCTTCTTAAAAACTTCCAGTGTTGGCACATTCACCACTTCTGGAGGCAGGTTGTTCCACTGGTTAATTGTTCTAACTGTCAGGAAGTTTCTCCTTAGTTCTAGGTTGTTTCTCTCTTTGGTTAGTTTCCACCTGTTGCTTCTTGTCCTGCCTTCAGGCGCTTTGGAAAATAGCTTGACTCCCTCTTCTTTGTGGCAGCGCATGAGATACTGGAACACTGCTATCATGTCCCCCCTCGTCCTTCTCTTCGTTAAACAAGACATACCCAATTCCAGCAACCGTTCCTTATATGTTTTAGCCTCCAGTCCCCTAATCATCTTTGTTGCTCTTCTCTGTACTCTTTCTAGAGTCTCAACATCCTTTTTACATTGTGGTGACCAAAATTGGATGCAGTATTCCAAGTGTGGCCTTCACGTGATCTTGATTCTATCCCTCTGTTAATGCAGCCTAGCACTGTGTTGGCTTTTTTGGCAGCTGCAACACACTACTGGCTCATATTTAAATGATTGTCCACTAGGACTCCAAGATCCCTTTCACAGTTACTACTATTGAGCAAGGTATCCCCTATATTATACCTGTAAATTTGGTTTTTCTTGCCTAAATGTAGAACCTTACTTTTTTCACCATTGAATTTCATTTTGTTAGCTAGCGCCCAGTGTTCAAATCTGTCCAGATCCTCCTGTATCCTAAGCCTGTTTTCTGGCGCGTTGGCTATTCCTGCCAGCTTGGTGTCGTCTGCAAATTTGATGAGTTCCACATCTATCCCTTCATCCAGATCGTTGATGAAGATGTTGAAGAGCACTGGGCCCAGAATAGAGCCTTGGGGCACCCCACTACACACTTCCCTCCATGTAGATGCGGTTCCATTGAGGACTCCACGCTGAGTACGGCTGGTCAGCCAGCTACGGATCCATCTGGTGGTGATGCTGTCTAACCTGCATTTTTCTATCTTCTCCAAGTAGAAGGTTGTGGTCTACTTTGTCAAATGCCTTACTGAATTCCAAGTAAATTATATCCACAGCATTCCTCTGGTCCACTGATTTTGTCACTTGTTAAGGAATGCAATAAGATTTGTCTGGCATGATCTATTTTTGACAAACCTGTGTTGGCTTTTAGTAATGACTTTGTTTGCCTGTAGGTGTTCGCTGATTCATTGTTTGATTATCTTTTCCAGAATCTTCCCAGGTATTGAGGTCAGGCTGATAGGTCTGTAATTTCCTGGGTCCTTTTTTCCCCCTTTTTTTGAAGATGGGAACTACATCAGTTCTTTTCCAGTCCTCTGGTAGTTCCCCAGTGCTCCAGGATCTTTGAAAAATATAGTTCAGTGGTTCTGAGATCACATCTGCAGTTCCTTAAGAACCTTGGGGTGTAATCCATTTGTTCCTGGTGATTTGAACTCTCTAGGCTGGACAGGTGTTCACTTATCATTTTCTTGCCTATCTTAACTTGTATTTCTATTTTGTTTTTTATGGCACTATTTTTGATAGGTTGGTCTGTTTTTTCCCTTTGTGTAAAGACAGATGCGAAAAACGAGTTAAATAGTTCTGCTTTCTCCCTGTTGCTTGTCATCTTCTTGCTGCTTTCACCCACTAATGGACCAATCATTTCCTTCACTTTTTTCTTGTTTTTTACATGTTGAAAGAAGCTTTTTTGTTATTTTTGACTTTAGTTGCAAGCCTTAGTTCATTTTGAGCTTTAGCTTTTCTCACTTCATCTTTGCAGGCTCGGGCTATTTGCTGATATTCTGACTTAGTTATGTGTCCCTCTTTCCACTTTCTATATTTATCCTTTTTATGTTTCAGTTGATCAGAGAGTTCTTTATGCAGCCATGCTGGTTTCTTTTGAGAGCTGTTATTTTTCTTCTTTGTTGGTATTGTGCTAGACTGGGCTTTTATTATCTCACTTTTCAAAATTTCCCAAGCCTCTTGAGTTGTTTTCCCCTGGAGGATTCTCATCCATGGAATCCTTCCCAAACCCTCTCTAAGTTTATTGAAATTAGCTCTCTTGAAGTCCAAGACTCTAGTTTGACTGTGTTCTATTGCTTGTGCTTCCATAATGTTGAATTCCAATATTGCATGATCACTTCCTTCCAAGGTTCCTATGGCCTTTGGGGACTCCTAAAGCAGTCAATCCACATAACTTGTCAGAATTGTAACAGAAGCCAAAGCAAAATAATCTGGTACTTAAATGAGTGGATTCTTCCAGCAAGGATCAAGTATATGAAAAAAATCAAACACTGATAAGGTGATCTTTGAACCAGCAGGAAGAAAGCCTTTGGATCAATCACAAATCACTGAAAACTTTTGACTTCCAGGGAAGAATGGCAGACTGAAGATGTTGAGCCAACAAATGTGGCTAAAAACAATGAATGATGAGTAAATTAGCTCCTTTGACTCTCTCTAGACAAAGAGAGGATGTGAGATCACTCAAGCTGTGCTCCATATTGTTGCTTCTCAGGAGGAGACTGCAAAGCAGCAGTTTCTGATGGGAGAATGAGGAGCCAAGAAGGGAAAACCAGGAGCCAAGGTAATATGCCATGTTGCTCCAGCTGTAATTGGAGCCTTCAGAGAACATTAAGTTCACACTTCCTTTACTAATTGCTTTTCAGAAATTAGCTATTAACTACTTGAAATAGACAGATGCCTTCAAAATGGCAATGCTGGAAACATCAGGTCAGTGTCTTCTATCCTTGTTGTTAATTGCGAAGTCGTGTCCGACCCATCGCGACCTCATGGACAACGTTCCTCCAGGCCTTCCTGTCCTCTACCCTTCTATCCTTAATATACATCAAATAGCTCTAATATTTTAAAATGCACAACAAAAAACAAAGCAAGATTTTGGCTATAGACATTTTTAAACAGATTAAGTCCTCTAAAAAAGTTGAAATATTTTATCTTGAATATTACTGTCTGTCTTGGGAAGCTCTTTGCGGCCATAAGCAACCAGATAATGGGATGGAGTGGGTGGGCAGCCACATGTTGTGTCCAGTAGAGGCAGGCCAGTAGTAGCAGTGTTCCCACTCGCCTGTGCTATGCGGGCTTCCAGCCCAACTGCACCAGCAAAGTGCCCAGCAGGCAGTGGCTGCTGCCAGACACCTTTGGCCCCCACGAGCTCTCCATCTCCCACAAAAAAAATAAGACATCCCCTGAAAATAAGCCCTAATGGGTCTTTTGGACCAAAAATAAATATAAGACCCAGTCTTGTTTTCAGGGAAACAAGATTGTTAAAGAGTTATGAGATGAATAATTTTATATTTGTTAATTGAAAAGAGATATACCAATAGTGAAATTGTTTACATTTTTCTTGATAGTGAGAGATTGCTTTCTCAAGGTTTTTTTTTCCTCTATTTCTTTCTCGCACTGTTTGTTTCATTTATTTTTCCTTTTTTAGTTTATATTATCTTTTACTATTATGATTAAAACTTTTAATAAAAATATTAAATACTGAAGACTTTCAACAGGCCATAAACTAAAAAGAAGATGGAGTTTGGTAAAGCTTTAGAAACAAGCCAAATTGGCCCACTTAACACGTCTGTCCTGGTTAACTCCACTCATCATACAGGAGATTCAAAATGACAGAGCACAATTTAGGAGTTTATTACAACAGTACAATTTCTAGAAATGGTACCTGGGGCAAGACTAAATTTGCACAAGAAATAGTTTATCTCAGAATATTTTGTCAGCCAACAAGGCCTCCTGCATCCTGCTATTCTTCAGATGTACTCAGTAAAAGTACCTCAAGGACACCCAATCAGGGAAGTTTGGATTAGCGTCTTTCAGCAATATCTAAATCAGGGGTAGTCAACCTTGGCTCTTTTATGACTCGTGGACTTCCAGCTGGCTCAGGAATTCTGGGAGTTGAAGTCCACGAGTCATAAAAGAGCCAAGGTTGACTACCCCTGATCTAAATTAAGAACAAGAGTTATCCTTGAAATTATTTGTCTCTAAACACTGACATTTTCCCAGTTTCTCTCTGCTTTGCAAATTAACTACTACAGATCTAGAATGGTGATTCTATGGTTGTAAGCAAAACATGATTTAGTCTACATGGAGCATGTTGTGTGAAACCAGATTATAAACTTTATTACTAAGTAACTAACTTTGTTACTAAGTTTATAAACTTTGGTTATAAACCATATGGCAGTTTATAGCTGAGCCTGTTGTGCAAAACCGGAATTAGTCTACATGGTGCAACAAACCATCACTTTCCACAGCAAGTAGACACAATGTGTTTCTTAAAGTTGTTTAATTGAAAATTGTGAAGACTTGCTTAGAAACTTTTTATATACCTTATGGTAATGTATAACAGTTTGGGCATGCTATAAATAATAGAAAACCCTGCTAGAAGAGCATGTTCTGTTCTATATCAAGAAATAAAAATATGAACATAAAAGTGATGAAATTCTAGGAGCTATGAATACATACACACAGAGATACAAATGTTTGAACAAAAGCATTTGGGAAAGATTTTGGAGAATAAATGTTAATAATACTCCAGGAAATCTCTTAACTGAACTGGGGTGTCATTAACTTTCATTTGTACAGGCCTGGCTCGTCTTACATTTTTGGGCTGTTTTATTTCACACAGAAAACATCGCACCTGCAGCCACTCTACAAATTACTTGGGCAACTCACTTTGGCAGACCTGGGAGGAACCGGCCATCTTCTTTCCTTTCGATGGGCTTCCCTACCTGGCTCCGCGTGAGAGCAAAGAACCATCCCAAGCCGAGCTCTTTCAGGCTGGTCCGCCTCTCCTGGCTTAGTGCTTTTCAGCACCTGCTGGCTGTGGATTAGGGGAGTCGAAGTCCACTTTATATCTGGCAGAAGGCCCTCAAGTGGGGAAAGCTAGGCAGCAAACCCCATTCAATACCTGACTCCCGTCACCTACCCCCGCTGCCCCTGTTGAATTGGGGCCAAGGGGACAAAGCCTAGAGATCCTCTTCCTGTCTCTTGCGCACCAAGCCCCTGCGGCACTTCCTGCCCTCTCCCTTCACCCCAGCTCGCTTGCTCACTCAGGGTATTGTGTGGCATGAGGAATCCTTGGGACAAGGAATGGCGAGTCTGTGGGTTCTTCGCCCACATGGCGGCCCTGACTGCCGTCCAAAGTAGACACTCCCAAGGGAGCATCTGGAAGCTGATCCTCTGTTGGTTTCACACAGCAACACTGGGACGGGCTTTGGTGGCTCTTTATGGATGTTGCCCCTCAGGAACGTCTGAGTGAGGCTTAAGCACTCATTAAACCCTTATGAGTAAGATTCAGTCCAAGACAGACACTGACTGTTCTCCCCTCCTGGTTAACACTCCTAGTTCAGAAATTCAAAGTATGGAGTCCAAAGACCTTTTTTAACATCAAGAGTCTTAGTACGTGCATAATTGTGTTCCAAAGAGAGAAGGACCTCTGAAGCCCAGCTTGCATCAGAGTCCATGAAAATAATCAAAGTGTGTAATATAGTCATTTCTGTTTCCTGCACCACATTAAAATAGTTTGGCTTCTCTAACCTGCTATTTTCCAGACATGTTAGGATACAACTCTCATCATTCCTAGCCAACGTGATCATTCTGCTATGGGTGTGGATTGTTTAACAACCTGATTGCACTAGTTGGATGGGATTGTGGTAATTCCTTATCTGAAGTCCCAAGTTCTTCAGCAACAGCTTCTATTTCCTTCTTTGGAATAGAAATGCAAGATATAAACAAACAAAAGGATGAACAATATTAAATATATGTAAATTACAGATTAAAAGCAGAGCCAAAGTGGTGTTCATCCTATTAGGAGTAGAGGAAGAAGTCTAAATTAGATCTCTAATAGCAATGGCATTAGAATCCAAAATGTATGTTAGAGTTTGAAGGATCACATGAAGGAATTTGACTGAAGTTCTGTTGCATTTTAGTTTAGCCTCAACTGGCATGCACAGACTCAGTTTCACGACTGCCAAAAGTGACAGTGAAATCTTCCCCCACCCAAGTGGCTGTGCAGGGAAGCACAATAAAGCCTTGCAGCCATTAAAATGAATCAGCTGGAACTGCAAGGCAAGGAATGCCATTTTCCCCAGAATACCCACCTCTAGCAAATAGGCAGCACCTGTTTCCCCAGAGAGGTGAGTTGAAGTCCACATGCCTTAAAATTGTCAAGTTTGGGAAACACTGCTTTACACCATAAAGACTTTGCAGAACCACTGAGCAAACTTTAAAGCCTGCAGAGCTCTATTTAAATACGATTTTCACACAGGATTTTATAAATAGTGCTTCATATGTGAAAGTACATAAACAGCAAAAGAGAAATTTCATATACTTCTATATACTTTCATCAGCGGAAACTAATTTACACTGAAACTAGAGACTTATTTAAAAATGCTATCATCTTTTAGCATTCAATGGTATTTAGTACTGTATTTTCACAAGTTTTTATAGCCCTTCTCATGATTATTCCTATACTAAGTCTGAAGACTTTTTTTTAAAAAAAATCATAGCTAAGCAATATCTTCATCTGTTCATAATTCTACCCAGGTATGTGCAAGTTCCTACTTCTCCAGAACTCTTCATCGGACTAGATTCCATAAATCCAAGAAATGGACATATGCATTGCTGAAAAATGGCAATCTCTAAACCACAATCTTAAGGAACAATCCCTAAGCAATATGCAACAAACAGCCAACCAATTAAAATAACCTCCCACCATTTGTACAAATAGTGTTTAGAAAAAATTACAGAAGGCTCCCATCCAAAATGGTATAGGGTTTCCTGCCTAAGCAGGGGGTTGGACTACATGACCTCCAAGGTCCCTTCCAACTTTATTATTATTATCATTATCATCATCATCATCATCTCTCTGACTGAGGAACCAAATTCTGAATTTCATGATTATGGAGGCTTTATCTATTATTTTGTCATTGCTATAGCTTCTTCACCACATAAGAGTAATTCAGGGATAATGCAATTCAGATATTTTGGATTTTAGCACTTATCAGCCGTAGTCTTTATGCCCAAAGGCAAATAATTGTGGGATCTGTACAAGGCAGTAATACCTAGTGCAGGGATCCCCAACCCCCGGTCTGTGAACCAGTACCGGGCCGTGGCATGCCAGCAACCGGGCTGCATAAACAAGCAAAGCCCCATCTGCAAGATGCAGGCAGCACACAAAACCACCCACCCTCCAGTCTGCGGAAAAACCTCTCTCCATGTAACCGGTCCCTGGTGCCCAAAAGGTTGGGGACCTCTGACCTAGTGCATTGAAAAGACTGGTGATTATAAAGAAATATTTCAATCCATGCTTGTAGAATCAAAGTCCTTTAATAATGACCTTCCTTGAAGGAAGGGGGCAGGAATTAGTTTCTAGCTGATCAGCATGCTATCTCTGCCAGTTCAAAATCAGTCATTATGTTGTAATGAGATGTGTGAAGTAGCCTCATATTTTATCAAACACAAAGTTAGATTAATGCAAGGCATATTTTTCAACATTAACCATTAAATCAACCATGTTATTTAATTAATTAAACTTAAATTATTTTTCTGCCAAATAAGTACTGAAACTAATTCAAATGTGCAGGCAAGTACATTATATAGTCCTCCAAAATTTGAAACACACATCATCAAGGTACTCATACAAAATCTCCCTCCACTTGAAAACCAATAGATCTGAAAATATATGCCATATATTTTCTCATTTACAATCATTGATCCTGAATATTCCTTGAGTTTTGCAGTAAACATTTAATCTATTTTATTTTATGCAGGAAATGTTTAGGTTATTTCTTACTGCAAAATGTTGAATGTATTAATATGTAGAGAAATATTTTCATTTTCTAGAGTCCATGTAAACAGCATACCCTTTTTCTAAGAAGCCTTGACAAGAAAAAAAAAAGCTGTTCAAGCCATCAATTCATAGTGTCTGCTTGCATGCTTATATGTATACAGTGGTGATGCCATAAATAAGATGATGTAGCTGTGTTATATTATTCCATCCATCAGGTTTTGGTGATCATACTTGCATATATTAAGCTCTTTCTCTTTTTATTATTTAATTTTATTTTCCTCCTAAGTTCATACAACAGGATTGATGCTTAGCTGAAACTCACTTAAAAACCATGCCATATTAATATCAAAATACTTATGTGTTTAAAAAACATGTTATATCATAAAAAAATCTGCACAGTTCCAACTCTTAGAAGGATTTTATCAACATGTTAGAAATGAATTATCAGTTCACCTACATCGTTCTTCAAGTCATTTTGACCTTCCTTTCTTCGTACTTTATATAATTGGAAATGTTGCCTAGAATATAACATGTTATTACTTTCCTTACCGCCTTAATACTCCTTCTATCCCATGTCTTATCATTTCTTATCTTCTAAGTAAGATTAACACCACAAAACTGAGTTCAAAGACAAAGACATATTGATGGTCCATTTTATCCTATTTCTGTCTCATTTGTTTATGTTACTTTACCCTGCAACAAATCTTAAAATTTAATTTCTAAGGGCATCCCTTGGAAAGCAAGCTTTGCAATCAAGTCAAATTCATTCAGATGTGGTGAATTGGATTTTGGATAAAAATGATGGAAGATATAAGAAATATTAATTTTTTGCCCCAGTACATCTGGAAAACACCTCAGTAAGGAAAATGTTAAAATGTGATACACATTAATACACCTCCTGAGTTCAAAGACTTATTCAGAGACATATTGATGGCCCATTTTAACCTGTCTGTCTCATTTGTTTTTGTTACTTACCCTGCATCAAATTTTAAAATTTAATTTCTAAGGGCATCCCTGGGAAAGCAAGCTTTGCAATCAAGTCAAATTCATTTCGATGTGATGAATTATATGTTCCATCATTTTTATCCAAGATCCAAACAAGTATGGAAGTTTTGTGCTAGTACACCTTGGTAAGGAAAGTGTTGCTGAAATTTGATACACATTAATACTATATATAAAGAAACAAATCCAGTGAGCATCGATTAGGCAGAAACTGCATTTAAAATGTATTCAATTTGTATTTTTCCCAATATTATATATTTATATATATATATCATCATATCAAGACCTACATACCAACTAATGTGGGAGGGGCAACAACATGACTGACATATCTACATATTAATTCAATTGCACAAAATATTTTATATGGCAAACAAACTATGCAGACTGTGTAATTCTAGTGGTTTAAGCAACCAGAATTGTTTCTTCTTTCATAATCCTATGATTACATATATCATATGACATAGCATATCACAAAAAGAGGACACCAATTTTTTCTTTAGAGGCCACCCAAGCAACATGTCATAATTTTTTTTCCATAGAGAGTAGACATGGAGTACCTATTTCTGAACTGAATTTCATATTTGTGATCCGTATTCTATTTTCCTGTGAACAGAACAGATATATGATCCTTACTGAATAGAATAAAATCGGATTTGCTGGATTAGTCTCTCTGTTATTTAGCTTTTAGGCTTTCAGTAAGAATAGTTCAATCCTCACCAACAAGTTGTTCTCCAGATATGTTAGACTTCATCTCTTATCATCCCCAACCAAGGCTGAATTAATGAATTGTTCCTCCGCTTTCATCACATGTTATGGTCAACAAATGGCTTGCATAAAATCAAAGTCATCCTCTACAAAAACCCAAAGAAATGAATGGATAATGAGTAACAAAGGGAAGATGAATCAGAATTCAGCAACTGAATGCTAAACATCTGTTTTTGCAAAGCTGAGTGGATATTATGAACTGTACCACAAATGCTTTTTATCTGTTTTTCCAAATCTTAAGGATCTGTTTAATGCAATGCATTCCATTCTCAAAGAGAATGTATCCTTCCTACAGGCATTCCAAACTAATCAGTATAGTAGATAAATCAGCCTATTACTTATATTGGGTTCTGGCTAAAAAAGCATTATTCCCCTTGCCTTGACTTCCCCCAGTAGGGAAATGCTCATATTTATTAGTTAATTTTAATAGTCTCTTTTAGAACAACACCTAACTAAAGAAGATCATCTCTGTGCAAGCCTTCTCCAGTCCAAACATCCTCCAGATTAAAGTCCCAGAACTGACTAATCTAGAGCAGTGGTTCTCAACGTTTTTAATGCCGTGACCCCCAACCGGTCATAAGTCGAGGACTACCCAACCGGTCATAAGTCGAGGACTTTCCCTGCCCAGGAGTGCTGCGCATGCGTGGTGCCACCCCCTGCGCCAGCCGAGGCGTAACTGGCAAGGGGCAGCGATGGCGCGGGGCGACCACCAGCTGGCCCAGCCCAAGGTAGGTAAGGCACCCGCCAGGCCCCACGCGCGCCAGCAACCCTCCCTGAGCCCGCCGGCCTCCCACCTCCCACCCCTGGCCCTCTTTTACTTACATTTTTAGTAGTTGCTCAGCAGGGATGGGTGGAAACTTCCAGACAGCTCGCCTTCGCTGCAGACAACTTGCAGCACCGTTTGCAGAATGGGACTGCAGGCTCAGCAGGGCAGAGACATTGTGGACAATTCCAATTGGCTTTTGAAAGCCAATAGAATTAGACTCTATTCAAGAGAGTCTATTCTATTGGCTTTCAAAAGCCAATAGAATAAAAGGGAGTAGCACAGATAAGGAAAAATGGCGGACTGCATTGTTTGGCAACCCCCGTGAAATGGTTGTTCGACCCCAAATGGGGTCCCGACCCACAGGTTGAGAACCACTGATCTAGAGGATGCCAAGAATAGGGGAGGAGGTTCTCTCTCTCTCTCTCTCTCTCTCTCTATATATATATATATAAGCTTGACTGATTTTATTTTCAATAAGTATTGAATTCCACAATCAAGTCTATAAATAAGCAGCAAAACAGACTCCCACTCTAAGTATAATACAATTACTGTTGGCATTTCTTTAATCTTAATTGGATCAAGGCTGAAGACCTGCAGAATCAGTTTTTTCACAGCCTGTAACAGGAGAGGCAATGTGTGTCTTTTTTAGGCAATTCAGGTGCTCTCAAACTATCTCTGCCTGTCTTAAATGATTAACTCTCTTTTTAGCTACATATACTCAAGAACCTTGTATTATCAAGGTATTGTTGAATGCAAACTATAGAGAAATTTCAGGTCAACTTTTAAGGTAGCAGAGCACCTCTTCATTGCTATCTAGCAGAGATAAGCAATGAAAACAAAACCTAATGAGAACACAAAGGGTAGGCAACACACCCCTTCTGAAGAGATGGAAACAGATACCAGAACTTGCTGAATAATATTAACCAATCTGTTACAAATTAGCCTTACATAAAACAACAACAATACATTATTATAAGCCTATTTCATTTGCACTGCAAATATAATGGAAGATAGTAGAAAAAGGAAGGACTTTGGGGGAAAAGTATAGTAACCCCTATACATTTCAGAGAAAAACTATAAAAACTAATTTTCTGCTTGGAATCTCCAAGGTAACACACATGCCAAAGTGATTATTGTAAACTGTTTATTTTACAGAATCAGAAACTAAAAGGTGATTCAATAGGAATCTTGCAGATTGGTTTCAGAAGAAAAGAAGGCACAATGTTAAAGCCACCAAGGGCCATTTAGCTTTTAAATAATCCTTAAAAAATTCCTAATACCTCACTGGGTTTTAATCTTTCAAGGATGTTCTAAGCAAAAAACAATGGGAAGGATTAACATCAGAAATATTCATATAAACATTAAAATGACCCACCCAGGAATTTGTTAGAATCTAAGGTGATACTCACCTCAGAGGAGCTCTGCCTTGAGCACTATTGCACTCATCCAACAGTATTATTACTAATTTAGAAATATCTTGAAATATTCAAGGCCAAATATTCAAGCTGGTGTACAGTCTACATCTTGGGGTAGATACAGTGGAGAAGATCAGTAGCAAAAACAGGTTACTACATTTCATCAGCTGTTCAAGTTCCCTTTTGGGTATATCTGAAACCAGGCATTATAAACAGGAAGAAGAAAAAAGAAAAGCAGAGACAGAGTAGCTAAAGCAGTTCCACTTTTGCACTATTATAGTCTCTGCTCTCAGTATTTGGAGGTCAGCAATGTGAGTGGATTAACTTCAGTTTCTTTTCTGGGCTTGAATAACACAAAGAGCACAGACAAGCTAAGAAACTAACAAATATCTATGGTACAAGTTTGATTGAAACACTGCACCTTAACCACAATTTGCACCAATATGATAAAAATAAAATGGTATTTCAATAATACAACTGGAACAAATGGCTAGGGCCATTGATTCCAGCCCTCTGCTTAAGGGCAGGAATCCTAATTAAAATGTCTCCAACTCATCTAGCAATGGGAAACTAAACATCTTCCTTGGTAATTGGCCTATCTTCATCCTATTCTCACTGCTAGGAAGTTTTTCCTAACATTAAAATGACATGGTTTAGTCTACTTTATGAAGGTGGCATTTGTCAGGATTTGTTCAATTTGTTATATGCAACCAGAGTGAACTATGCAGCATGACATTCTTTTCTTAGGTCAGTCTTCCTGAACCTGACACCCTTCAAATTGTGTTGGACTATAGCCTCCCATCAGACATCAAACTCACCTAGAGGGAACCAAGTTAAGAGGTTACCTTAAAGGAATCTGAATGTACACTAGCCTACAGTACATTTACCAAGGAAATATTGATGAAAGCATCAGGAGATCAAACCTAAATTTATTGTCTACTAAATGTGACACGTATTGTCTCTTAGATAGTACACATAGTTTATGAGTGGCATTGCCCATCTGACTTTGTCTAGATCAGCAGCCTAACTTTAAAACATTTAAAAATGCCAAGCAGAACAGGAACCTTGGGACAACTTCAAATATCTCATGATGTACTCCAAAAACTTAATTAGGAGCTTCCAGAAATATTGTTCCACCCACTTATTTAACATATATAATATACAACTTAGATGAGCCCAATTAATACTTCCAATGTTGATAGCAAAACAACATCCATATATTTTAAAAACATGTCCTGAAGGCATGGAATTAAATGACTCAGAAGACCCTAAACAGTCAAAAGCTTGCATATATGGCTTCGTTAAAATGCTCAGAGCAATTGAGCTACCCATTGTCCTAAAGAAAATTTGCTCTAAAATGATGCTGCCACCTACTGGGTCACTGATGATTCAAAGGAGGAAAGCAAACAAAGAAAACTACAACTGATTTTCCCGATACTGTATAGTAACCACAGATGAGTCTACTTAAAAAATTCTTTAAGGATGAATTTATTCATAAGCATTAAATTATCAAAAAGTACTTCAATGTACTTCCATCTCATTCAGTTCCATGCCTGGGTTTAATACTGACAGATATAATATTGTACTCTCGGCAGTAATATGGAAGTGGTTTTTCTTCTTTAGATTTGTTTACTTCCCTGTCCAGCCTACAGTACTGGGGTTTCCTGCCAGTTTCCTATACAAATACTAATCAGATCTGACCTTACTGAGCTTGTTGGCCAATCAAAGTCAGCTAAAGATACTACCTAGCATAGTTTTGGAAGGCACCTTCTCGCCAGGACAGACCCTTCTGCTATTAGTTCAGCCAACATCTAGAAAGTGGTTTAGACCATTCGTCACCAAACTGGGAACAGTAACCCTTAACAAATTGATTATACGTAAGATGGCAAAGGCCTATAGATGGAATCCCTCTTCAGAAATGCCTTCATAATTATTTTATTAAGTCAAATGGTCACCGCATCAAAAACCGTATCAGACTCACAACTTTGGAAAAATGAATGAAGATGAATTTAAATGAATTAAACAATCCAAAGAATCTATCAATAAATATGTACAAGAGTGAAACGCTTTAGTGAGAGAGTAAAAATTATTTAATATTTGTACAGTAAGTTATCTCTTGCTTTTTGATACCTGAAAATATCCAGAGTGGATTATTTATTGAAATATGACTGCAAATAGGGAGCATGGTCATATTGCTTAAAGCAGGTGCAAGACAGAAAGCTTACCTTGCAAAGGTATGCAGATAAAACTGACCAAAAAAAATTAAAATGAAGTCTTGCACACAATCATGCAAAAGAGATGAAGATAAAATAAGTAATATCAGAGTATTTAAACCTTCCACAATATTTGTTTCCCAAGTCGCCATCTTGGGAAAACAAAACTTTAACAGCACCATTGAGCAAAAGATTGCTAGATTTACATACATCAAAAGATCTCAACAAATACAGTACATTTTTCCCACATTTCAATTGTTAATTGAAAAATGCTAGCAATCTGGCTCATGTAACCTGTACCTGAATAACCAACCTGGTCTCTCCTTCTCCCACTTCTTCCCAGTTTAAATTTTACATAAATACAGCCATTCCATGCATCTACCTAACTAAGCAGCAGCTCACAAAATCTTGTGCTGTTTAATAAAATTGGTTAGCTAGAAAAGATACTGGCAGACTCCTGATAAATTATTAGACAACTTTGTTGCCACAGATAGCACTTTTTTAAAAAAAGAAATGCCATATTGCTATTTTTCAATTTGTTTTACACCCACATATTACTAATTCTGGAGCAGCAGGGATTAATTATCACATTCTGTGAGCCTCCAGAAATTGCTGAACTTACATTGCATTATTTTTCATCAGGAACCATCCTGTCTGGGACTGCTGGAAATTGTAATTTGTAACAGAGTTGGAAGGAACTTTGGAGGTTTTCTAGTGCAACCCCCTGCCTATGGCAGGAGACCTTATATCTTCATGGACAAATGGTTGTCCAATCTTTTCTTGAAAACCTCCAGTGATGATGGACCCACAACTCTGGGAGGCAAGCTGTTCCATTGGTTAATTGTTTTCACTGTCAAGAAGTTTCTCCTTAGTTCAAGGTTGGATCTCTCTTTAATGAGCTTCCACCCATTGCTTCCTGCCCTACCCTCAGGACCTTTGGAGAATAAGTTAACCCCCACCTCTCTGTGGCAGCCCCCAAAACAGCTATCATGTCTATCCTAATTCTTCTCTTTATTAGGTTAGACATACCTAGTTCCCTTAACCATTCCTCATACAATTTATCCTACAGACCCCTTATCTTAGTTGTTCTTCTCTGCTCTCTTTCTAGGGTCTCAGAATCTTTTTTTGTGTTGTGGTGACCAGAATTGGATGTAGTATCCCAAGTGTGGCTTCATTTGTGCAGTGTAAAAAGGTACTATCACTTCTTGTGATCTTAATGCTATCCCTCTGTTGATGCAGCCTAGAACTTTACTTTTCTCACCACTGAATTGCATCTTGTCAGGTAGGGTCCAATGCTCAAGTCTGTCAAGATCCTTCTGAATTTTGAGTCTCTCCTCCAAAGTATTAGCAATTCCCTCTCACACACAGACAAACTTGATGTTATCTGCAAATTTGATGAGCTTTCCTTCTATCCCCCTCATCTAGATCTTTTATGAATATGTTGAAGAGCAGTCACCGCAAAAGAGAACCTTGAGGTACCCACTGCATTCTTCCCTCCCTACACACTGAGTGTGCTTAGTCAGCCAACTGCAAATCCATTTGGTGATGATACTGTCTATCCCATATTGTTCTATATTACCAAGAAGTGGTATACTTTGTCAAATGCCTTCTGAAATCTAAATATACTATATCTACAGTATTTCCCTGATCCACTAATTTAGTCAGTTTATCAAAGAAGGCAATAAGGTTTGTCTGGCATGATCTGTTTTAACAAACTTGTGCTGACTTCTGGTAATCACTTCATTCATTTCTAGATGCTCACAAATCTGCGGTTTGATTATCTTTACCAGGATTTTCCCAATTATTGATGTCAAGCTGATAAGTCTGTAGTTTCCCGGATCCACTTTTCTCCTTTTTCTTTTTTTCTTTTTAAGATTGGATCACATCAGCTCTTTTTCATCCCCTGGTAGTTCTCCTTACTCCAAAAGCTGTGAAAAAATAGAGCTGATTTATCTGGATTTCATGCACTCCTTCATCTTCTCTCTCTGTTCTGTGTTGTGTCCCTTCTGCAGCTGTTCCAGAAAAAAGGTCTTATGTGGAGGGATCCAGAAAGATTGAATGTTGGCAATGCCATTTTTTTCTGCTGGAGGAGGGTTAAAGGCTGCAGTTACCCATTCTATGTGGACATACTCCTTCAGGAATCCAGATGTTTGCAGGAAGTAGATTTTGATATGCATTCTTACATGAGCACAACCACTATTGGTTGGTTTCTCACAACCATCTACCCTCTAGCTTAGCATAACATGTGAATTGAGTCATTTTCTGCAGCAGTATTGCATTGCTAAGAATTAACATTGTGCATAAGGCACTATTCATGATTAACCTGACTACAGTTATTCAGTTAACAATACACTAGGGTAAGATGTGGCTGCCTAGTTTCTGATTCATTATATCTTGCAAATGTGGCTATTATTAACTAATTGTTCTGAAATACCTGCAAATTAGCAAAAATGGAGGAGACATAATCCTTAATTTTCCCCTTCCCCTCTAACCTGACTTATTTTTTAATATATTTGCAAAGATTATACAAACATTGAAACTGGCTATCAATTGTTTTTATTCTTCTGATTATACTCTGAACCATCCAAAATTGCTCTGGAGTTATGTGGTGCTAAACTGAATAAAATACATAAATCATTTTGTATTCTGTGAGAGGACAGTCTGTATACAAAATGGCCAGCACGTGTGTTACTTTTGCTCTGTCATTTTAAGGCCTCTACCTAGTCTGCACAGCAACTATTAGCTATAAAAGCTGAGCAGAGAGTCGGCAGGGAATGTTGGGGTGTGTGGTCGTCTGGGAAAATAAAGCAGCCTAAAGCAGATAGAAAAAAACTGTTCTCCATCAGTAGGACTTTCATTGCAAGGAATAGTGGTTAGAGGAGCAGTAGGATAGACAGTAGGAGTGTGGAAAGAGTGCAGTAGTGTGCAGTGAGTACTAGCCTGTGAGTGTTTGTGATTGTTGCCTAGGCACCTGGTTTGTTGGCTCACTTGTGTTTGGGAGCATACCAGCTTGAGTATGCAAAAAAAGAATCTATGACATATCTTAAATAGAATCATAAGCTAATCAAACAGGCTGGATTTACACAACCTCTACATGACAACCATATTTAGAACTCGGGTTTATGTTGATATCTGAGTTCAGCAATTAAGTACTTATTTGATCTAACTAAGGGCGTAGTGCAAATCCAAGCCCTATATTGAACACAAATCCATCTTTCAATCTTTTAAGATTAAATCTGCATGGATCACATTGGGTAGGCAGAGTTCACTGCCAATTTCCTGTTTGCCAGGTGTTCTTTTTTTTTAATTAAACTATGTTTGCTTAGATCTGGACTTCAAGCAACCTTAAGATGAAACCCTCCAGTGATGGTTATTACATCAAGGGTTGATGCATTCTAAAATGCAATGGTATCATTCATTTTAAACACAGGAAATAAGCCAGGCAGCTGGCCTTTATTATCACAGTGTCAACCCCTTCCACACAAATATCTTGCATTTCTTTGAGGAAAGGTAGAATAGCTAAGTATATGTTGTACTATATAGAAGGCTTATCTTGTATAGAGTCAGCAAACTAAATGAAGTATACCTTTCCCTAGGTGAGATATCCTTTTGGATGGACATTTATACTATATACACGATCACATATGATTATACTACATGTGCTCAAAACATTTATTGCACTTAGTTTTATAATAAGAGCTAAGTGCCAATTGAATATGCAACTTTAACTGGATTTATTTTAATGAGTTTTGGTTCTCTTTTTTGGGGGGGAGGAGGAGTTGCCTTTGAATATTGATTCTTGACAGTTGGCTGGACAAATCCCTGCAGTTTTCTTGGCAACATTTTTGGAAATAGTTTGCTATTACTTTCTTCCTAGGGCTGAGAGTAGCCTGTCTAAAGTTACTTAGCCAGCAGGCCTGGAATTTGGTCTTCTGCTTTCTAACCCAGTGTCTTTGACCATTACAACAATCTTGCTTTCTACTGTTAGTTTAACATGTATTTGCCTTCTGGGAATAGGCTTCGTGGTATCCATAGCAGAACATCCAGATTCAGCCATAGTTTCATTCCATACAGCATTAACCTTGTGAACTCTCAAGTTTCCTCCTTCTGTTATATATTCAAGATGGACAGTATTTAATATTTATTTGCTACGTATCTGTAGGGATGTCTGTCTATACATATGTTGTTCATTGTATGTTTAGGTGTGTGTCATGTATGTGTTTCACTTTGAGCACGGGCAACTAAATTTCATTTTTGATGTGTGCCGTTGTGCTCACAGTAAAAAACTGACAATAAAGGTTATCTTATCTTTTATCTTATCTTATCTCACATGTTAGCCATGATTTACCATTGACCCAGGATATATTCAACAGAGTGACCACAAAACTAATCCCTCTGCTGGATTAATATTCTGATTTTCAAGCCACATTTGTTTTAGCGTGAACCCAGAAATAACTAAACAAGTGCTAAGTTAATATTTTAGAAAAAGTAAGCAATTTGATCTGGGGTAAGTTTTCATCTTCCCTTAGCATAAGATATGAAATATGGCTCATGGTAGAATGCCTTAAAGGATCTCTCCCATCCATAAGCTTTAGAACAGGGCTGTCAAACTCATATCACGTGACATATCACAACATATCGTGACTTTTTTCCCATTGCCGGCAATGGGGTGGGCGTGGTTTTGCCGTGACGCATCTGGCCCGCCGGTCAGCAGTTTGACACCCCTGCTTTAGAAGCTGATTTCCTTCAGTAGCTGTAAGTCTTACAACACTAAGTTTGAGCAAATACTTTATACTATATTATAGCACATTTATTTTAAAACCTTGCCCTACCTAGGAGCTTAAGGAGCAACTCAGGAGTCTAAATAGTAATAGTATTAGCATTAGCAATAACATTTAGACTTGTATACCAGGTCTATAGTGCCTTGCAGCACTCTCTATGAGCAGTTTACAGAATCAGCATATGGCTCCCAGCAATTTGGCTCCTCATTTTACTAACCTCAGAAGGATGGAAGGCTGAGTCAACCTTGATCTGGTCAGGATCGAACTCTTGGCTGTGGGTAGAGTTTGCCTACAATACTGCATTCTAACCACTATGCCACCAGGGCTCCCTAAATACTGTACTTTACCTGAGTACTTTGCCTGTTTGACCCAAAGAATTTCTGTGTTGTTTTTCAACATCATAGATGTGGATGTTTGTGCAAGCTCTGCAGTGTCATCTATTGATCCACCTAATTTGCTGAGTCTCAGGGGTTCTCCGTCACTTGAAGAGCCCCCCCCCCATGATCTGATTTCATTTAATTTACTGACTGCTGAGAGCAAAGGCTGATTTAACAGTAGTGGCTAAAGAGGATGTTAAGCTGACTTGTAATTAACTCATCAGAGGAAAAAGAAAAAAGGCTGTGCTTGAGTAAGTACTGTGAGGCATTTGCTCCCTCTCCTGGCAGCTCATGGGAATCCTGGGGAAAAATACCAAGAGATGATTGCTGCCTATCCTTTTCAAGCACTTCTGTTCAAAGAAACATCAAAGTCTAGATTTCTCTGGCCAAATATACAAAATATGTTGAATTGCAACTCCCATAACCCATAGTTAGCACGGCATATGTCTTGAAGGTAATGGAAATGGGAGATGGACCTGTGAAGAACAGCATGATGAAAAAGGCTGATAATTTGGAGCTCTGTAAAATTCCCATAACCCTTCACTGTTTGCTATGCTCATTAGAGCTGCTGGGAGTTGTAGTTCAGTTTCATCTGGAAGCTCAGAGTGTTCCCTCTTATTCACTGACCTCTTTTGTTGGTAGTGGAAGCAGAGACTCTGATCAAGTCCTTCATTTGTTTAACTTAGATTCCCATTTCCACCCAATGTGGCATTTTAACTTAAAAGATGGATACAGCCCATTTTCAGTCTTATTGCTCCATGCTAGATGAGAGCAGGCTATCCAGTTGTTAAGTAGGAGGGCTGCATAACTATTCTTGCTAATCTGGAGATTTCATATTTAGAAATATTGTCCAACAAATAAGAGGCAAGAGAAACAGCTGTTTAGTAAAGTTGGTTTCCAGACACTGGGGGTGGGGGGGCAGGGAGTGGGGAGGTGTAAAATCCCTCTAACAATCCTCACTTAAACATGTCTTCTCAGAAGTCCATTAAGTTAATTGGGCTTACTTCCAGGTAGCTAAGTAAAGCATTACAGCATAATCCTGTTAAATGCAAATTAATCCTCAAAAGAAATCTAGCATAGCAGATTGAATAGATTGCTGAAACATCCAGATAGTGAATCTAATCAAAATATTACTATTGGATTATAATGGTTTAAATAAGCTAATAAATGTGTTTCCAAGAATTCTGACAACTGTAACAAATTAGAAACAGAGGAACATGGACAGAAAGAGAACAGCTCAGTCCTAAAGCTTCTCATTTGCAAGTATTTTCACTGACTTCAGGCAGGCAACACTAATGAGTAAGCAGTGTTTAAGCTTGACTGATTGCCTCTTCCACTGTGCTGTTCTGCTGCACTATTTCTCCATACCAAGAAAAAAGAAAATTGAACAAAATGCAATTCAAAATCAAAGTAATGTTCAAGCTTTCCACAATCCAAATAAGATGGTAAGCTTTGTAAAAAGGAAAAAGGCAGAAGTAAAATGTAGCTGTTAATAAATCCATGAATCGACATTTAGTTTCAGTCTTCTGTAAATGTGGGGAAAGCAGCAGTTGTATTTCAACAGGTTTATAAAATCTTGCAGATTCAAGGCCTGATTTATTTATTTAAGTATTTATATGGCTACCTAGCTCAACCAACATGACAAAGTGTTAAACAAGAAAAAAAACACCCAGGTATCATTAAGAGATAACACAGATGGCAAACTGAGAAAATAGAAGAAATAACCTTGAAAGCCTTATTCTTTTAGCTATCTATACTGCAATTTTTGGGTAAAGGTGTCCACAAGTTAGCTATGCACCATATGGAGGGGGAAAACTCTTGCTTTTATATTTCTTGAATCTTTTCACCATTCAGTTTTAATGGATGACTTGGATTCTAATATTTGGAGAGAGATTTATTCATTTTCTCTACATTACCCATTGTCTATTCTATCTACACTCCGCCATGTTGTCTATTCTGTTTTTGGAGCAATTTGTCTATTCTGTTTTTTCCTCCAATTTCCCAATATTTCCAAATAGGAGATATATACTTAAAAGGCCAGGTTAAGGAAAATGGTCAACTTTGTTTAATCTATAAATCAAACTGCCAACTTCTCTAAGCTGATGACTGTTCAGGAAAGAGGCATGGGAAATATGCAACAACTTACCAGGTCTCAAGTTCTATGCTCTTTTCCCTCTGCATCCACTAGGCTAATAGAATGCTTGGTGCATCAAGAATCTTCCTGAAGCCTTCTGGGATGGGAAAATCTTGTTTGGCTGACAGAAGAGAACCCATCTGAACTCTCGCTTCTTGTGGGCATAAAAAGCTTTGTCCATCCCTCAGGACTGAGCAGCATGCTGTTAAGCCCAAAGCAGATGGGATTAGCTTCACTGTTGAAACTTCATCTCCACTGCTTCGTTTGTCTTGTCCCAAAGGACAGTCCATCTGCCATGCCACAGACCTCAGCAAGAGGAAACACCTTTTTCCTGTTCTGTCAACCACAGCAGGAACAGTTGCTTTTTCAACAGGAAAAATTCTGAATCCTAGCAGCCTATTTATAAATTTGTCTCCTACGTTGGGGATCCGTTTTTCTGACAGTGGGAAAGAGCCAGATAACATTTGGGCAGCCAGGTGCTGTTTTTGCCACTATCCGGCCCGGTGATAGATTGACTGACTGTAACCCAAAAGCTGATGAAAGCTGCCCAGAGACTAAAAGGTTTCTACTCACACTCATGAATTCATTTCAAAAGGACCAATCAAACTGATGTAACCAAACATGGACCCCTGAACATAATTCAAGGGGCCATTCAGAGTTTGGAGTTAAAATTACTTATACATTTTTAAAACACGTGTTTAAAAAAGTGCTCTTAGCAATAGACTTATATACCGCTTCACAGTGCTTTGCAGCCCTTTCTAAGGGGTTTACAGAGTCAGCATATTGCCCCCAACAATCCACGTCCTCATTTTACCGACCTCGGAAGGATGGAAAGCTGATTCAACCCTGAGCTGGTGAGATTTGAACTGCTGACAGCCGGCAGTCAGCAGAAGTAGCCTGCAGTACTGCATCCTAACCATTATGCCACCATGTCTCTTAAAAGTGCAACAAAATTATCATTAAAAATAAATCAAAGAGTATCTATCCTGTAGTCTAGGATATTTTCCAAGAGCCTGATTATTGTTGTTGTTGTTGTTGTTGTTGTTGTTGTTGTTATTATTATTATTATTATTATTATTATTATTATTATTATTAAAATGTTTTTGCCTGTTGGTGGAAGACCAGAAGAGAAAGAGCTTCCTTGCTTTCTCTTGATGGGAGGGCCAAAGCTTATATATAATCAGCCACTGAGAAGTCTCCTGCTTGCCTTTCCACCAAGTGGTGAGTCAAAGGGAAGGGCTCTCCCAGGGACATTAAAGCTTCATCAGTCTCAGCCATACAGATTGCAAGATTTACTTGTCAAAAAGACAAAGCCTAAATCTTTTGAGACTCTCTTTTTGAAACCATCAGAACTACTTGGCCAGGTTCAATATCTTCAGATAAGCAGTGATGTTTTAAAGACGTGTTTTGGTTCATCCGGGAGAAAAGAACCTTTAATGTAACTTAATCCCAAGCATAGGCATTCACTAATATGCACTGTGATGCCAATATCTTGTAGTATGCATATCACAACACAAATGCCACCCTTTTGTAAGAGGCAGAGTTTTGTCACCTGCCCCCTTTGCCCACCCCCAGTAGACCTACATGCAGTGTGGTTATAGAATGTGGTAACAGAAGGCAAAACATTATAAACGTCATCTGAGATATTCAAATCCTTCACTATGTATATGCATGTTCCCCTAAAATTTAATCTTGAGTCCTTCCAGAAAAAGAGCTTCAGCTACCACCAATCAAAAACAGCTATATTATCTGGAATGCGCGCGCACACACACACACACACACACACACACACTGAATAAGACAAGATAGCTATAAGAAAATGCACTTATATAGTTGTGCCTCAGTTTGAGGACCACCGATTAGACATTTCCTCCATCAGACTTATTTGTCATTTCTTTTAGCCCATTTCCCTTCATCATTCAAGGCAAACCTGGCTGGCAGTTCCTTGCCCTTCTAGAAGTTTTCCAATGAACTCTGACCCCACCACTTAAGAATTGATGTCTAAGTAAAACTGAAAGTATGCTGCTCTAGTCCAATAATAACCATCATCTGTGGAACATATTAAGGTTTTTTTTCAGGATCCTCTTCCAGGAATCTATTCCTGACTCCTGCCAACTTGAAAGAGAAACCTTTTTCCATGATGTGTAGGTGAGCCAAATCATCTTGCTTAGCTTTTGAACTTCCCTGCTGCATAATCGATAGTAGATGCAAGTGTACTGCAAAGAGCTACTCTTTTCTTTGAGCTGAACTGGCAAGTTTTGCATCTCCCTCCTTTGACTGGAAAAAAGCTCCTGTAGCATCTATGCCAGCCATGACTTCATCTGAGTCATTGGAGTTGGGAGTTCCATAACACGTCCCACTTGATACCAGCCAGTTCCATTATTAAACCCATCATAGGAGAAGCAATTTGCAGAGCAGCAATTTTGCCAAAGATTAGAGGTTTCCACAATCTCCTTCTCCTAAGATATTAGAGCGTACTATGTAAACCCAATCAGATTTACACAAGGCTCAGCTGTTTTCTATACAGGGCTTTAGGACCAGGAAGAAAGTTTCCACAAGGATTCTACAGATATCATAGATGTCCTGCCTAAAAACGATCTTGCCAAGAAGTAGAACTTTTCATTCCATTTAAAGCTACTGCCAGGAGTGTTTTTTGAGTAGTGATTTGTGTAAGGGCATTTCCTCACACACATTTAAAAGTACTCGGCTTTCAGGTTATAATTATCCCACTCTGTTTTCTGTTTTTCTCATATCTATAAAACCTCTGTTCTGCTGTCTGCTGTTCACAATAGACTATGGGATGGCAAGCATTGGATGGAGGGAAGCTTTAAAATGCTTTTCTATATGAATCTACTCCTATTCCTGCCCTGGTTCCATATCATGTTTACCATATACATGCAGAGAAATCCCAAAAGAGCATATTTAATATTTTATGAAAATTTACATCTAATTGAGTCCCATGGATTGCATACCCTGAAGCATTGTGCAATCTATGGGGAAGGGGTCTTTCTCTATTATTGAATCAATGTTCTCCACGCATCCTGGAATCAGCTTAAAGTGACTCAGTCTCTGTGTTGCTTCTATTATGTCAGTTTTGAGTTACTGCCAAAAGATGTCTTGATTTGTGAGTGTGCCAATCCATTACAGAGATGGTGACTGAGTGTATCTTCTGACTTTGCTTTAGATCCCTTTTCAGCATGTCATCAGCTAAAAAAGCAAATATTATTTTAAACACTTCATTAGAAATGAGGTGGGTCTCCTCTAGTTTTTTATTATCTTCCCTAGGCTGGCTCATTTGCCAATTCTTCCCAAACTTTTGGGCGTCTCTCAGGCTGAAATAACATGAAATAAAGAAATATGGGAAGATACCATGGCAGAAATAACTCTGAAGAGGAGAGAAGTAGACCTTACCCTATCTGTTAGGTCCTCTAGAATGGGAGGACTGAACCTGACTACCTGATGGTCAACCAGTATTCAAGGGGAATGGAAAGGGAAGCAGTTGGAATTGACAAATATAGGAAAAGTGGCTAGTCATTCAGCTGGCATTTCTAAACAATTCTAAAACAAATCAGCAATTTTTTCCCCCCAAATAAAATAGCAGTGGTCTGTTTTCTCCTGTAAGTTTGGGAAATTGGAGAGAGAAGTTGGTGTCAAAACAGAAACTGGAGAAGAGAGTTGGATGAAAGGAAGTCATGAAACAGTGTGCTAATGAAAAGGACAAAGGCTGAGAAAGAAATAGCTTTGATTAATGTTAGTTACCACCAGAAGGGACGGGACTTCCACACACCTCCCCAAACTGTGTCAAATTGCACTCCCTACAGGTCTGCTGATTTAGTTCCCAAAGCAAAGGATAGCAGATTTCACAAGCATTTAAGCTGCTGCTGGGCAGTGAGAAAGGGGGAAAATGTTTTTATATTTATAATAGCCCATGAATATTTAAAGTTAATGGAGCTGAGAATGAAATAAGGAAAATCTACTTTTTAAAATTTATATGCTGCCTCTCCCAATAAGTCTAGACAGTTCACAAATCAAAACATTTAAAATACACAGTAAAAGACAAAAATGAATAATAATGATGACAAAAATAAGCACCCAAAAAATGGAACCACACAATCTGAGAAAGAGGGGAGCTGATATAAATGACAAGGGTTTGTTAGTCCATGACTGCACTGTGCTGAAGGCAGGTGGAGACAGAGTTGGTGGAGGTTAACTTGGATGATGCCTCTATGGCCAAATTACTTGGCAAAGCTCCAAATCCCTGTATCCTGGAGGACTCTTGCATTTGTGACCAGAGACATCTCTTTTTTCCTTCCTGAAAGAGCATATGGCAGAGATGATACCCTGCTACTACTTCCTTCCTCCTTCCCTGCTTGACAGACTTCACCAGAAAGGCAAGCAATCTCTTTTGAAAACTGAAGACAAGAGAGAAAGAAAAGTATCCACCTCGTCCCTCCTTCAGACTCAGATTTCTTTTATCTGTGTCTATGGCTCTTCCTCTTGTCTCCCAAGGTTATTCTCATATCCCTCTACAGCAGGGGTGTCAAACTGCCGGCCCCGCGGACCAGATGCATCATAGTGAAACTACGCCCACCCCATTGCCGGCAATGGCAAAAAAAGGTGCAACACATCACGTGACATTGCGAGTTTGACACCCCTGCTCTACAGTGTAAGCATTGGTAATGGTTGCTAATGAGTAAGAGAGAAGGGGCAGGGGATGCAAGAACAGTGTCATGTGAGGAGAGAGAGAAAAAGAAAATGAAGAGCATATTGAAGAGGACTGTGGCAAACTGTGGCCACTTTTGGCTTCCCCCTCCTTAAACAAGGCTATTGTGTGCTGCATCTGATGTACTTCACAGTTTCATCCTGACAGATTTTTTTTCCTCTTCCCGTAACCCAGAAAACGATACTCTACCTTCTCCCAGATTTATGGGACCCCTTACAAAAAAAAATAGACTTTGCAGTCACCTTGGAGTGTTCCAAACTCAGTCTAAAGAACAAATGTTAGCAGCCTTGTAAAAATTAGAAGGGACTTTTCAATCATCACAAATCAAAGTCCTCTAGCCATTTGTAAGGATCATAAAAGATTGAGCATCTGGTCTTTGGTCTGGCAGGTGGGGTTATCAAAATGTATGCCAACTTCCTCTTAAACGCCCTATTTATTTATTTCTATGGGAGGACCTTTGACACACACTGTTGTCTTCTCCCTGCTGTTTTACTTCTCTTTGTCTGCGCCTGCTATGCATCTGGGCTGCCTCTTGTTCAGTCTGTTGGCAAAGCGTCTTTTATCATAAGCCTGGCATGTGCCTGTTATGTACATAACAACAAACACCAAATACGTTTGGTAGAGCAACAGAGTTCAGAACAAACTAGCAATAAAGTGCCCTGGACACACACACTGCAGCAAAAGAAAAACAAAAGGGCATTTGATTTTCCAAACAGAGGAATTCTGCTCATTGTTCACTAAGCTTGATCCTTAGAATTTATCAGCTTCCTCCAAGACTGGAAGGCCTTTTGATGATCACATACCTTCTTCCCTTCCCCCAACCATCCTTTTAGTTCTTGTGAATCAGTTTGATCCATTTCCTGGCACACACTGACCAGAAATGACTTAGCCCTTGTGTCATGCTCAGAAGCTCTCAGCAACCTTTCAAGTACACTGAAGACTTAAGTTTGGATATTGAGAAAAAGGAGGCTGTGTGCTAAGTAAGCCCTTCTCTCTGCCCTTGTGTTCTAGACGGGAGGGGGGGGCGCACTGGACCACTGTTCCCTGAGACAGAAAAACCTCCAGAGATGTTTGGCATATAATGAAATCAGCTACAGAAGACAAATGTGTTCATGTCTAAGGAAAAAAGGATTCTGCTTGGCTTTTTCTGGGAAAGGACCCAAGATGTTATGTGTTCCCACCAAATTATGATTTAGTATTTATAACTCTTGAATCAATATTTTTTGCTTAGAAAAATAAAGGAATAATTTCAAATGTCATCCTAAGAGTTACAACGCTCTTCCTCCGCCTCCTCTTTGCTCAGCCAGAGACTTCAGTGGGCAACAGCAACAATGGAGAAAGGAATTACATTGGTAGAGGATTCAGTGCAAAGAAGGAGGGTTGAAAAAAAAGCATTCCCCTCAAAAATACTGGCCTGCCTAACAGTTCAGCTTCCTAACGACTGAACCTTGATGACACTTCTAACTGCCGCAATTCTAGATATTAAGCAGCTTCGAGGAAAGCATTTTTCTTCCCTAGTCTGGCTGATTTAAACAACCCACTCCCCTTTTGTAAGCACTGGAGAGAAACGCATAATGATAACCAAGCCTACTCTAAGGGGAGCTTTTGAAAGCCAGTGACTCTCCCACACTATCCGGGGCATGAGATGAGGGGAGTGTATATGATGTGGAAGAATACCGGCCCGTTTCTAAATCAGAGCACTTTCTCTGGGCTGGGTCACCCCTGGGAAAAATACGACTCCCTCTCAGCAATCCAAGGGCAAGAATAAAAAAGGCTGGGAGGAGCCCTCTTGTTAGAAGCGCCTGCATGTTTCTCCGCAGCCTTGAGTCCTGGCCGAAGTATAAAGGAGACTGATAAAGACACCTCGCACGGTATCCCCCAGTTTGCCATGCTGGCTGAGCACGAGGGGAGCGGGAGCGCAACTCCTCCTCGGAGTGAGGATCCAGGCGGGGAGCGCCGGGCGGAAGCGAAGGAGCGAGTCTGAAGGGACTGGCAGGCCGGCTTGCCGAGCCGCTGCTCCGCACCAAGCTTGGCCTCGGCCTCCGGCAGCCCGGCTGAACAGGGGCGCCTTCTCTGCCGGCAGCCACTTCCAGCACCGCCGCCCGGACCTTCGGCTGAGTCACCGCCTTTCGCAGCCGCCGCCCCGCCTAAACCTTCGCCGCTTGGCAGGAGGAAAGGACCAGATGGCAGCCCCTCCCGCCCCAGCCTCCGGGCCGCCGCGTGGAGAGCAGCATCCCCCGCTGAAGCCCCCGCCCATCCCCGCAGGGCAGCCCCGGGCACTCACCCGGCTAGGCGGTCTGCGCGGGGCCCTCCATCCCCTCTTCCGTGGGGCCCGGCGCGTCGTTGCTGCCGAAGGGGCGTTCCCGTAGCCTCTGCCCCGAAGGTCTCCCTCGCGGGGTAGTCCGCGCTGCCCGCCCAGGCTGCTCTGGGCTGTAGAGTAGTTGTGGCTGACGCCGCGAGGCTTCCTCCTTGTCCGACGGGCGGGCACGCAGATGGGTTCCCTCCTCTCCTCCTCCTCCTCCCGCCCTTGGCAAGCTGGCAAGAGCAGCTCTGCGGTTCACCCCGGGACACCAAGTGGCCGCCTCCTGCAGGATGTGCCGGTCCCGGGGTGCCGGCTGGGAAGGGCGGTTACGTGGACCTTTTGGGCCCGCCGGCAGAGCCCGGGGTTGGAGGCTGTTGGGAGAGGGAGAGTGCCAGGCTAGTGTGACGCGACACCCACCCAGCCGCTCACATGTCGGCGGACGGTTCCCCTTCCTTTCTTTCCCAGATTTCTTCCTTCCCTCCCTCCCTCCACCCCACCTCCCCTTTCTTCAGAAAGTCTCACAAACCGTGGCTGGCGGGCGGGCGGGCGGGTGGGAGGCAATCTGTTTATCCTTGTGTCAGATTTTTCTCGGGGAGGGGGGAGAGGGGAGGGGGGAGAGAAGCCGGGAACTAACCCCTTCCTTCCCACGACCGTGTCTGAAGCCGGGTTCAGAAAGCGCCGACCAAGAGTCTTTGGGAACAGAGCTACCACCCAGCGTTTTTCTTTCAGACGCGTTGCGAGCCCGCGCGTGCGCTCGTGCCCGCAAATGCAACCTCTCCTCCAGCTTTCGGCTGTTTCCACTTCGGGGTAACAATGCCAATCTTCCGACCGAGACGGGCGTGGTGCACTGAAAAGCTGCGGCGCGATTTCCAGCTTCTCCGGAGGACCGCGTGTCTCGGCTCACGGAGTCGGACCGCCTGATCACTCGGGCAAATTGCATCGTTTTCCGTGGAGGAAAGGGAGAAAAGAATACCTTACCGGGTGGGGGGGGGGGCAGCTTTGTTTTTAGAGTCTAGCTGTGGAGCTGGCCACCTCCCCATTAAACTGCAGCGTGGGAAGTGTTGTATACTTCTCCCCCTTATCTTCGTTTTCTCGTCTGAAAGGCGTTACTTGGGTTTTCAGTAGCCTTTTATAAAAAGGGTCCATATGCTTTGCAGAAACTGGGCTTAAGTGATCTTGATTGCCAGCTACAAAATCAGCGGAAAAGTAAATGTTTATTCTGCACAGATTCAGGCAACTGCTTCACCACACTTCTGGCGGGGGGGGGGGGGGAGGACTTCAAACTTAGCTTAAGTAGCTTCCTCCTTAGTACCTTCCTGGCATTACAAATACATCCTCATTCGGAATTCCTAGCAAGCACTTGCCAATTGATCTCCTCAGTTGAGGATCCTGGGAGTAACCCTAACATATTGGAGGGCACCCTGTAGGTTAGGGGTGGCCACCTTTCCTAGAGGCCACACTTAAGGGTTTAAATCATGTCTGGATCATAAAACAGGTCAGGACCATATTACACCAGCAGAAAACAGGACAGAGATTTAGGGGAGAGTTAGAGAATGATTTCTATAATATGCCTATTTTAAATAATGTTTCAGTGTTTCCTATCCTATGGACTATGTTGGCCAGACCATCTACAGATTCCAGGATATTGGCCAATCTTTTCCATCACAAAATGGCAGGATAAATGGCATTTATCATTTGGTTATCATCTTCAAATCATGTAAGTATCGTGTTCAGAGAGATCTCAGGAGGCCAGGAAAAAAAAGGACTTAGAGGGCATCAATCTAAGGGAAATACCTCAGTATTGTAGAAATTGAATTTTATAGCAAGTGGACTGGCTAACATGAGCACCGAGTATCTTCTGTTTTCCGTGATCTCTGCCTGCAAATGGGCACTTAGGATATTATTAGGCTTGTGTTTACGTTTTGTGCTTGTCAAGCATTAGTTGTTGTAAGCTGCCCAGATTCATATAAAAATCATAATAAATAAATAATAAACTTGTTTATTATTTACTTATCCTCTCTTCTCACTGGTCTCCACTGGAATCTTTGCACTAAGATCAGCCTGCTCCAGACTTAAGGAATGTGTATTGACTGAAGATATGAAATATGCATTTATTATGTAAATGATTCTATATATATATAATTTTTATGATTATAATTCTAAAGCAGTCCAAAATGCTGAGAGGCCTTTTCCTGAATAGAAAGTTCAGATATCATTGAATAAATAAAATAATAATTAAGATATTGCCCCCTTTCCATCCAGAATTGATGGCTAATTGTCCTTAGAATTGTCATCATCAGGGCATCTAGGCAAGAAGGCATAATACTGATTTTAAAGGTTACAAGAAAATTAAAACGCAGGAAGAAAAAAAGCGTATTTTCTTACCTCTACCAAGTAAGTTTAATAATAAAAGGGAAGAAAGAATAAGAATGCCCACAAACACTGTGTATGGGTAGGTGGGTGGGAGGCAGCTAGGATATCTAAACCAGACATGTGTCATTCATCATGATGGTTCAGCCTCTTCCAAAATGAAATACTAGAAGTAGCTGGACATTTCTCTATTGGACCATCTCTGAGCAAAGTGCTTAGATTCACTGACACCAAGTGGCAATTTATGCTCATTGCAACAAGCACAAATTTGAAAGGGGAGGAAGTAAGGCAGAGTTTGAGGGTTTGCTTAACTGGGCTGATAGGGGTATAAATTAGGGCTACAAAAATATCCTGCAGTCATTAGATGATTGTGGCTGTCTGATCAAGAAGGAAGGCATTATATCTGACTGGGTTACTATTTAGTAGTACGAGGAAATAGCCAATAGGCAGCAACTTCATAAATCAAAAACAGGAAAGTGGTCTTCAAAAGTGGTTGAACTGCATTTCTTCATCAATTCCAGGCATAATTACTAAAGCTCAGGCTAAATGGGGTTTAGTTTAAGAATGCATGATCTGATTCCACCTAACAGGACATTACATTTCTTTTCAAACATAAGGTTGAGTTAAATGGAACTTACTCCTAAGTAACTGAATATAAGAGCAATGGGGAAAGTGTTGTTGTTATAAGGTTATGTGCAGAAGCTAAGCTTTTTGCAGCTCTTATGTTCAAAATCCAAAGCACAGCCTATCATTTGAAGGTAGAAACATTGTAGAAATGTACTGCATATGCTTAGAAGAGCTGAACTGATCAAACTCCCTTCTAAACATTTGAAACCTTGGATTTCCTGTCCCTGCCCCTCTGTGTGATCTTTCCCTTCTACTTTGTGTCCTCACACTACCATTGCAATTCTCAGCTATGCCCATTTGCCAATTTTAATAAAATATGTTAGCCTGAAAAAGTTCTATCAAATTCATTCTGATTTTTGATGTCAGAGATAGCAGGCTAGGGTTGCAAAATTATGCTACTTTTTTGAAATAAGTCCAGTCCGGACTGAGTTCTTTTAGAAAGTATGCATAGCATAGGAAATCATTAACTGAAAACAACTGTTTTAGCTTAGGACATAAAAATGGGAAATACTCTGCATGAAGAAATCTTGAGCCCAACACAATACTGTATGTGCAGGACCCCTGGTTTATGTTTAAACTGAGGGATGCAAGGCTTATGTTGCTGGAATATCAAAGGGACTTGGCAGCTTTGTTCAGACAGTCCAGGAACAGCCAGTAGTGGTTCCACAGGCATACAAATCATAACATCTGGGTGAGCCACTCATAGTAAGTAAGCAAAGGCCCATAGTATCCTGGCAGTTCCAACCCAAAGCATGGAGCCCATTAACCAATGGATTGTAGAGCGGTCCCCATTTGGAAATGATGATGGGTAGATGGTGAACTGGAACCGAAGAAATAGGCCAGCAAAGAAGATCTGCCACACAACTGAGATGTCTATATTTTGCAATCTTAAAGTCCCAGGACTCTTTCATTCAGTAGCCAACAGTAGCATGCAAATGTCAAGGATCCACAGTTGATATATCCTTTCCAGAACCAGGTCTGGCTTGATGAACGATGAACTGGATGGAAAGATGGGCTTGACCCAGGAGCAGACACTATCTCAGCTCAGAGGTTGTTCAAGTGTTGAAGAACATGACTGGATGACTTCATGCTAGTTGAACATTTTGAGGTCATGGCATACATTTTTGCAGCACTTCATGGTTACTTAAAGGAAGTGATTTGGTGGGGAGTAGGCCACATCTCAATTGGATGCAGGTACAGCAGGTACAACAGGTACAGTTGAGGAAATACCCAAGATGAGCACAACAGCCACTTGTGACTACGTTGATGTTTGGGATACTCAGCTCCCAGTTGTTGATGGATTGCAAGAGTAGATTCTTCCACTCAGACCACACTTCTGCTTTGGAGGTTACAACTAGGAATTCAGATTACACAGTCTGATGAGCTGTGAGACCCCAGGGAGAGAAAGGCATCTTGTCATTGAAGAGTGTCAAACAGTGCAGTGGGATTTGATGCAAGCTTCCCAAGCCAGTCCTTTTGGAGATGTGGGATGGAGAAGCATGGAACTCCCAAACCTCCATCTTTGATGTTGGACTGGAAGTATCCCAAGGAAGCATCTGCTGGGAAACAGTATCAAAGACCTTGGCAGCCTCTGGGAAGAGCATGATAGAAAGCACTCAACTGATGTGGGCCCTTTGGAAGATGGAGTGGAACAAAGTTGTCACCTCAAGAAAGCTGCTTTAAGGAGGAGAGTATGAGTGTATCACAGAGTCACCTAGGCAGGATCTTATGGAGGATGCCAGGGATGATAGATGCAATCAAGATAGGCTGCTAATTGCCTGGAATCAATGGATTCTCTTTCTCCAGCAAAAACGCCACCCAAGGGCAGGCCAGATGCTGAGTTGGGCCATCAGAAAGAGGTCGAATTAGGTTGTTAGTAAAGGCTGGTGCCAGGTCAGGATGTCTGAAGTAGGAATTCGGCTATGCCTAGTTGATTCTGCTGGGAGTGTTGAAGACTGACAACCAGTAGGTTCATCTCTGGTTCCTCCAGAGCCCAGATAGCATGGTGGAAGCAGCCTTTTTTCTCCAGAGCTTATGTACAAGCTTTGTTCTGCAGATGGATTTGTTGCTCTACAGTTGGCTGGCGGTCTTGGGCCGTACACTGGATGGCTTCCATCCATGCCCCATCAGTGGGCATGTTCTTGCAGATCTGCTCAGTGATGCAAGCTAACCTCACCGGACTGAAGGGCAACAGCATCAGGATCAAGGTGTCAGCTGCTGCTTTCGATTCAAGGCAAAGTCTAAGAGAGAGCACTTGAACCGCAGAAAAGGCCTGTAGTGCTAGGGTTCTCTTGTACAGTAAATGATTGATATTGCGGGAGCAGGGAAGGTATAGCTTTTTATTTTTATATTGAGTTTTTATCTTCGTAGGCCATCCAGAGTCACTGAAACTGAGTTGGGCAGCCATATAAATTTTAATCAATCAAGCAAGCAAGCAAGCTACCGCTACTGTTGCCCCTTAAGAGCCGGACTGTCACAGAATTAGAAAACGATTTTTGGGTGTTTTCTTTGTCCGCACAGCAACCTCCTCCATGCTTCAACACTCTCCTCTTGCTCCTCCTCGTGGGCTGAGCTTCTCAGCGTCCTGCCACTCCCCACCGGCACGCCTCCTCTGCTTCTGCTGCTGCTGCTGCGGGCCTCCGGATTTCGCTCGCCATGGCTTCCCGGGACGCAGCAACCGCTTGCAGTGCCGACTCCTTCCTGCTGCGGCATCTGCACTTGGCTCTGCGCGTCGATTTCGAACCGGCGGGTTCTGGGCATTTGCGAGGCTCGGTGAGGCTGGAGTTGACATGCCTGCGGGATCATGTGAACGAGATCGTTTTGGACTCGCATCCCAGCGTGGAGGTGGAAAGCGCTGGTCTGGCACCGCCGAAGAGCCGCGGCGGGGAAGAAAAAGGCCAAGAGCCGGGAGCGCTGCGCCCCGTCTCTTTCCAGAACCGCCCGTTCGCCAGTTACGGCTCTGCGCTGCACGTCTCTCTGCCTGAACCTCTGACATGCGGTGACGCGATAGTGCTAGAGATCGCCTATCGGGCCGGAGGGGGTCCCGGGGTGAGTGGCTGGGGCGGACGGCGGGACCGGAAAGCGGGTTGGCGTTGAGGAGCGTCCCCCCTTCCGGTTTTTTCGCTTCTCTAGTGAGCAAGGCTCCATCTCGCCTTTTGACTCTTTAACAGCGTTGTCCATAGAGCTGCTGCATTATGGCTCCGTAGTGAAAAAAGGCACTCTGCACATGCTCAGGAGTGTCATCTTAAATTCCCAGTGAATAAGTGTTTTCACTGTTTATTAGAAAAATGGGGAAATAATTCCTAAGCTTAAATATGCCATCCTGTCTTGCTATTATGAATTAATAGGTGGCAACACTTAGCTGACTTTAGCTGGCCTTGGGTAAAGTAAGCATGCTCAGACTTGGTTAGTACAAGGCTGAGACACCACTAAGAAATCCCAGAATTGTAAATTAGAACAGAGTCCAAAGTTGTCTTGGAAGGAAACAAAACAAACAACTCTTGTCCTGCTGCCAAGAAATAATATGGGGATGTCATCAGCTCAGTTTAAGGGAGACCATTACCTTTCCTAGAGTGCTGTCATTATGGTATTAAACCTGAGTGCCTTTCGTCTTCTTAATATTTGCTTCTTTCTTTTTTTTTTCTTCAAAGATAATTTTTATTAAATTTTGACATTTTACAAAAAACAAAACAATCTTCCCCCCAACCTCCCCAACCCTCCCATTCCCTCCCCCGACCTTCCCAGAGCTGGATATAGGCTTAATTAAAATTTCATCAAAAAATCTTAAAAAAAAAATATAAACCATAAATAAATCTAACATTAGTTAAAAATCTAAATACATTAATTAGAAAAATTATAAAATAATTAACAATAGTATATATATAAAGAAAACATGAATACAAAAAATAAATGTTTAAAAAAGAGAAGAATGAAAAAAAGGAAAAAAGGAGAACAAAGAAAGAAAGAAAAAAAACCCAAAATATTCCATTTTAAATATAAATTGTTAAAAAACTAAATAATATTTTTTATATCTAACTTATGTTGTATAAAATCTATCCATTTTTTCCATACCGCAACATACTTCTCTTGCGATTGATCCTTCAAGAAAGCCGAAATCTTTTCCATTTCCGCCAAATAAGAAACTTTAAGAAACCACTCTTGCAAAGTAGGCAAAGATTCCTTCTTCCAACATTGCCCTACTAACAACCTTGCAGCTGTAATTAAATTTAACATCAGTGTAGTCTCCTTAGTATCACAATCAATAACAATACCTAACAAAAACAATTGTGGGGTAAATTTTACCCTCCTTCTAAAAATTCTTTGAATATTCCACCATATCTTAATCCAAAAGGCTTTTATGTTTTTACACGACCATCAAATATGATAATAAGTAGCATCCAAGCATCCACATCTCCAACATTTAGGCTGTAAGTCAGGATACATACGAGACATTTTTTGTAGATCAAGGTGCCATCTGTAAAACATTTTATAAAAATTCTCCCTTAAATTCTGGGCTTGTGTAAATTTGACATTTCTCACCCAAATAGTTTCCAAGTATCTAATAAAACTGGTTCACCAAAATTTTGTGCCCATTTAATCATACATTCTTTAACTAATTCTGCTTCTGAATCCAATTCTATTAACACCCCATAAATTCTCTTAATGTGAGTTCGTCTTTGATCTTTTACTTGTTTAAAAAAATTCTCATCTTCTCTAAGCAAACCCACATTACAATCTACCTTCCATCTATCCACAATTTGTCTATACTGAAACCATGAATATATAATATTTTCTTGTGCTAAATCTTCCAAAGATTTTAACTGCCAATTTTTACCATCCCATCTAAGTAATTGTGCATAAGAAACACTATCCATCTTAACTCCTCTCCTTATCCCCTCTATCGCATGCCATGGTATGGCCCATAATGGAATTTTAGAATCAGTTCTATAATATTTCCTCCAAACCCGAAGTAAAGAAATCCTTATAATATGAGATTTAAAAACCCTATCAACCTTTTTATTAAAAATTAAATAGGCATGCCATCCAAAAAGTAAGTCCCAACCCTCCAAGAGGAGTATTTCTACAATATTTGCTTCTTTCATTATCCTGATACTGTGATGTGATTTCAGTTGTTTGCCAAAGAAGGGGGAGAGGCAGCACAAACCTTTTGCCCTTTTTATCTCTGTGTGAATTATCATCCCTTCCTTTGATCTGTTGCCGTGCTCTCACTTGGGAGCTTTTCTAACTGCCATTCCCCTTCCCCCCTTTGACACACTGGCTGGGAATGATAGGATATGTAGTCCAACCCATGGAGAGGAAGAGTGAATCAGACCTGCAGCAAAAACTAAGGCAGCCTTCCCTTGTGTGCTCTTTTTACTTAACCTCTGCCTCCTCCATTTTTGCTGGGAGCAAAATAAGCTTGGCACTTCTTGTCCTATTTAGGGAAAACTCCAAAGCAAAAATTAAAATGGCCCAGAGCAGTGCAGTTTCTGTAAATAAAGTGGGACTGCAGTACAGATGGGTGCAAAGTTATGTTGGCTGACCTAATCTGTACTGACTGTGATGGTGTATGCGTGAGCAAATTGGTATCCATATCTCTACCTATGATGCAATTTGGAATTGACTCCCATTATGGAGATTTGTGCTATCTAACTTTACACAATGCATCATTAAACTTTGGAATTTGCTACCTTGAAATGTGCTGATTACCAGTTTGGCTGACTTCAAAAAGAGATGGACAAATTCATGGAAATCATTGGGATCAGTGGCTGTTAGCCTTGATGTTAGTATGACTGCACCCAAAGGCCATCTATGGGAAAGCCGTTGGGCTTGCTTGTGTATCTGGTCGACCACTGTGAAAATAGACTGCTAGACTATAGGTAGTCCTTGAGTAATGACCATTCATTCAGTGACCATTCAAAGTTACAGTGGTGCTGAACAAAGGGACTTGCAAATGTCCTTGAAGTTCCAGCCGTTGCAGAAAAAAATTCAAGCCCTTTGGCAATCAGCTTACTGATCAGTTTGCTTACAATGTCTCATGGTCATGTAATCCCTATTTGCAACCTTCCCTGCTGGCTTCCCATAAGTAAAATCAATAGGGTAGCCGGCTGGAAAGTCACTCAGATAAGTCTCCCCCACCCCTGGCTGTCCCAAAGGTGTTTTTTTCAAAAGGCAACTGGACTTTCTTGTTTTTTTTCTTTGGAAACATTTCTCTTCTCATCCAAGAAGCTTCTTCAGTTCTTAGCATCTTTGAGACAACCATGACCTGGATACTGAAAATCTCCATAGATCCTTGGCCTTTCTTTGTTCACACATACCACGTCCTCCTTCTCCCCTTCTCTCACATTTTCCCCAAGCTCTCTTTCCCCAGTGTCCCTGTGCTCCCACACACACACACATATCACATGTGCTGTCTCCCTGGCCTTATTGAGCTTGCACTCCACTCTACACACTCACCTCCCCCAACTCCTAAGGCCTTCCATACACCCTTGGCACCTCATACTCTTTACCTGGGACTCCTTCTGCTTTCTGCTTAACAACCCAGTCTGTCTGGATTTACTACAAAACAACCAGGACTGCCTGGATTGCTGTAGCTGTAGTTCATGTCACATCATGCTTTATGACCACATTTCTTATGACAAGCAATTCTGGTCCCAACTGCAGTCTTAAGACTATCTAAAGATGGGCCACAGTTCTGATCTAGCAAGGAACTGCTTCTGTTCTTATGTCTCCTACCCCAGTTACTGTATTTATACTTCATTTGGTAATTTGAGGGCAAGATGCTTTAATGTTGCTAACATTAAGAACAAAACCTAGATTTTGTTTGGGCAAAGCTCATACCAATATATGTTTCAGTTATAAAACTATCAGTTACAGCTGCATTATAGATTTACTCATCTGTAAGAAAAGAAAAATTTCTTTTCCTTAGCCTTTCTTAAACCTGACACCTCTAATCTTTGCAATATTGATTTGCTTTAATATGCTTTGTGGAAATAAATTGAGAACCAGGTGAGCCCTGGTGATCAGTTCTGTTAGAAATAGTTCACAGCAGCCTTTCTAGAAAGTTGAAGGTTTGGATTGCACAGCTAAAGATTTAGGTATGTGAAGAATCCTTATTTCTAAGTCCAGATGAGTCTGAACAATTTTAGTTTTCATTGACATTTATGTCAATGAAATTGTCTGTCTGTCTGTCTGTCTGTCTGTCTGTCTGTCTGTCTGTCTATCTATCTATCTATCTATCTATCTATCTATCTATCTATCTATCTATCTCTATCGTATGTATAAGCCACCTATCTCACAGACTGTGGGCAATAAAGCCATTAAAATAATCACAAAAATATTCTAAAATTAAAACAAATATTATTTTAAAAAATCCTCAGAATGGTAGGAAGGGCATTGGTGTTACAATTTATTTATCTCATTAAATCCCATTTCTGGGGGACCCCCCAAGCCTCTTGGCAGCCAGATTTTAAGGGACTTCTCAAAGGACATCAAGAAGGGGACCAGTCTCACAAGGCGGGCACCAGGGCAGTCAAAGACCCATCTCTTGAGTTCCGCCAAATATAATTCCGTAGCAGATGGACTTGGAGCATGTCTCTTCTGCTGGACTTGACAGGATGGGTAGAAGTAATCAGGAAGAGGCAATCCCTCCAATAATTTTCAGCTTACACTGGCATCAGGTGGAGAGTGATATCAAAATGATCCTTGCTTTGGCAAAGAGGTGGCTGTGTCTAAATGAAGATTTGTTTGTTCGTTGGAAAGGTTGGTAGAAATCAGAGTAGCATCAAGAGAGCCTGATAGTTTGATCTTGTGCCCACTTTTATAGATTTTCTGTTTTCCTGTTCTCCACTGGTCCATTTCCCCCGAATTTCATTCTCTAGCTTCTAAGAAGGAAGACTCTGCTCACTTTCAAAGACTCTCATTGTTTATGAAAATCTGTTTTTGTTTCCTGGCAGGTATGTTGGCTTACACCAGAACAGACTGCAGGAAAACAGAAGCCCTACATGTACACTCAAGGCCAAGCTGTTCTAAATAGGTCTGTTTTCCCCTGCTTTGACACTCCTGCAGTTAAAAGTTCATATTCAGCTATTATAAAGGTAAGGACCTTCCTAACTATACAGGTGGAGAGCGTGCTTAAACCCATAGTTAAGTATGTTTAAACCTAGAATTCATTACAGAAGAGATTACAACACTTTTTTTTAAAAAATGCTATCTTTCACTTTTTTCCATAGGGCTTTCAAAGCCTGAGATCATACATCATATTACCTTGTTTCACCTTGTTTGCTTTGAATATGCCCCAATAGCTGGGTTATACAAGGCAAAGCCGAGCAAACAAGACTGGAATGATAACTATTTTTCAAAGCTATATTTTCTACTATGTACCTCCCATAGTATAGACCAGTGGTGGCGAATCTATGGCACGCGTGCCAGAGGCGGCACGCAGAGCCCTCTCTGTGGGCACGCGAGCCATCACCCAGCTCCGCCTTCCCCCGTGAACCCTCCTCACCAGCAGCCCCCCCAGAGGAGAGTTGCCCCTGGGCGCGGCCCATGCAGAGCAGTGCAGAGCCAAGGATATGGCAGCCGGGCAGCAGGGACAAGACTCAGCCCTCGCATCCCATTGTGCACAGATGATGCTGCAGGGCACAGGTGGAGGGCATGGCTGCCATGGTGCTACAGGGCTGCTTAGGTGATCTGCCACAGCAGGCCGTGGAAGCTGTAGGTGGCCCTGCGGGAGGGTGGGGTAGGAGGCAGAGCGGAGGCAGGGTGGACAGAACGGGTGGGGTGGAGTGGGCGGGGGGGGTTGGGGCACTTGGTGTCTAAAAGGTTCGCCATCACTGGTATAGGCCATAAATAATATCAATTTTGTTTTCCAAAGCTGGTGTGAACTCATCAACTGCCACAGTTTTCACTTTCCTTTTGTATAACTGTTGCTTCTTGAACCTTCAGTTGCAAGCTTCTTTCCAAACAGAGGACTTTTGATTTTGAGAGATGGGGGTTCTGCTGGAGGTCAGCTCCTGTACATTGTACACATTGCTGTGTATCCTGTCATCTACACAGTGACATTTTACTTGTGTGGACCTCCTAAATAGCATTTGCATATTCTGTCCATTTGTAGAGAAAAAAATCCTCACTCCTTCTTTTCATTGAGAAGAAAATCCTTCTTCCCAAAGCCATACCAGGCATGCTTTTTTCTGCCACTCAGCCAGTTTTTCTTTTTCTAGGTCCCTGAGGGCTTCACTGCTGTGATGAGTGCAATTACCAGGGAGAAGCAGAAGGGAAACACTTTCCTCTTTGAGATGCCTCATCCTATCCCTTCTTATTTGGTGGCCCTGGTCGTTGGGGACATTGTTTCAGCAGAAGTGGGACCAAGGTAAAAGGCAAATATACTTCTCATCTTAATCCAAGAGGGATAATCAAGACCACCCTTTCTCCAGTTGGAAAAGGAATCTAGCTTCCTTTGAGAGTGATGGATAGTTGAGTGAATGCTCTTCTTGCAGTGGGGGAATGTGTGATTGAAGAATTTCTTATCAGGGGGAGTGGTGGAGCACAGGGAGAAGTCCTTATAGCACCCACTGGCCTTGTCTCTCAAAATGGCTTCTTATTCGATGCCTCTCTAACAGATCTAGATAGTCCTTCAGATTCGATTCTGAAAAAGAGTGGCAAAGCTTACGGGGGCACAAATGCAGCTCCTGAGTGCATTTTAAAGCAGCCTCATATTTTCCCAGGACCATGTGGCAACAGCAATATAATCTTGCCCTTCAGCATTATCCAGTACAAGTCTTTTTAACTAGTGGGGAGTGCATGTGTGCACAAGCTGAGATTTGCATCAGGCCCTGAATATGATCAGCCAGCCCTTAAGAAGAATAAATAATTGTTTTCTGCTTCTAAACAAAAAGCCATGTTGCACTTTGCTTATTTCTGCCTGACCCTGAAATTTTGCTCCATAGACGTCCAAAGGTATACAGTAATGTGTGTTGTGCCTCCCTGCTTACAGGGTTAGGGATGACCTTAGGCTGACCTCCCTGCCTTTTTTGCTTTTCCCCCAGGAGTCATGTCTGGGCTGAGCCCTGCCTGATTGAAGCTGCTAGGAAAGAGTATGAAGGTGTGATTGAAGAATTTCTTATCACTGGAGAGAAGATTTTTGGGCCATACGTGTGGGAAAGGTACCCCTTTCATTACTGAACCTGTTTCAAAAAGGAAAGCATTCTCAGGCAAGCATCCATTTTCCCAAAGAGAATCACAGACAGAGATATATCTGTTTTTCACCAAAAAAGGGAAGGTGGGAGTAATTGGGGTGCCCTGCATCCCCAAGTCTGGTGTTGGGGCAGCACTGGAAGAGGTGTGGATTTCAGTTCCCAAAGTTCTCCAGCTTAGTCGCCCCAATGCATATCTGGAATACATGAATCTGGAAAAGATGCATACCCTGTATGTCCATCTCTTGAATCAAATTTCTTGTTTCATCTGAAAAAAAAAAAAGCTTTGCACCACTCAGAGATGCTCACGTAACACTCAGTTGTAGCACAGTTGTCAGAAATGTTGTGTTTTGTTTAATAAGTTTAGGTATGCCAAAATCTTTTTTGCCATCGATTCTGAAATGCTGCACACTTCTACCTCAATGTAAATCTCCGGCCCAAACATGCTTGATGCAGTAACATTGGATAAAGACCCAGAGAGTTAATGAGAGAAGGAGGAGAATTTTATAAAGGCAGTAGAGTCATTTCTCATGTAAGAAAATGGGACTGGTGCAACCATCAGAAGCTTAGCAAAGTGAAAATGCTTGAGAAGTGTGATATATATTTGTTTTAAATTTGGATTTTGCTAGCTGAAATTGGCAGGATAACCTCAACATTGCAATGTTGTACGTAAGAACATATTAGAATATTATCCTTCTGACTAATGCTCTTTGCTTCTGATAGATACGATGTCCTGTTTATGCCACCTTCATTCCCATTTGGGGGAATGGAAAACCCCTGTATCACCTTTGTGACACCCTGCCTATTGGCTGGTGATCGCTCCCTGGCAGATGTGATCATCCATGAAATCTCACACAGTTGGTTTGGAAATCTGGTCACCAATGCCCATTGGGGGGAATTCTGGCTGAACGAGGGCTTCACCATGTATGCCCAAAGGAGGATTTCTGCAGCACTCTATGGTGAGTGGTCGATAATCAGTGCCCAGGGCGAGGGTATAGTTCAGCCTTCTCTATCCTGGCAATCTCCAGGTATGTTTGGCTGGCAGCTCCCAGAGTATCTAAATTCTGATTTCAGTATTAAATAGAGGAGTGTTATCAAGTTGTATCTAAGTGATTCAATTGCCTAAAAGAGCTATACTGTATACCTCCTAAATACACCCAATGGACTTTTAGACATCTAACTTGAGGACTGGCAAGCTGAATTAGTTTATGGTTCAATTTATGCCTCTGTTGAGAGAAGGGGGTTCAGGGTTTTTGTTTTTATTGCATTCCCAATAGGATTTACCTTGCCTGGCAAAGTTGTGCCACTGCATTCTTGTGTCCCTGTGGCTGCTCTCCTAATGACCATGTCATAACTATGGTTGATTCCAGAGCACCAAGGTGGCAGTTTGGGTTTTATTGCTTGGCAGTTGCCAGAGGCTTCATAACCTAGTTGTTCCTGTTGATTTCCCCTAAAATCAGGTGCTGCTTATACTTCCTTGGAAGCTGCTATCGGGAGAGCTTTGCTTCGTCAGCACATGGACAATGTTGGGGAAGAGCATCCTCTCAATAAGCTCAGGGTGCAAATCGAACCAGGTCTGTGTTGATCTAAGCAATGTTTTTCAAACTTGGCAACTTTAATATGTGTGAACTACAACACCCACTATTCCTATATTGACTTCAACTCCCAGAAGTCATAGCTTCCATAGTTAACTTTGGAGTGTACACCTTTGTGACTCATCCCTCTCGTAGCTAGCCAGCCCTTTGTCTCGTATTCATCTCTCTTCCAAGAGGACCAGCTGTGGAATATTAACTGAGAGATAATTCTTAGCACTTGCCCTGCTGAGTTCCGTATTTTATTATTTCTAGTGAAGTTATTCTTCCCATTTTAAAAAGATAATTGTATATTTGTTCCTTTCAGGTGTTGATCCTGAAGATACATATAATGAAACTCCTTATGAAAAGGGCTACTGTTTCGTCTCATACCTTGCCCATCTTGTGGGGGATCAGCCTAAGTTTGATGCTTTTCTGCAGGTACTGTATGTTAGCCTGGAATTTGTTTGTACTTTGCAGATGTCTCAGTGTGAATTTTCAAGGTATGCTGCTTTGTAATGTGTTTAGAAAGATGCATGCAGTCCTGAGCTTTGTATCTTATCATATATTCTGATCTAGAATATTGTATATCAGGTAAAGATACAGAACTGTAGAGAGGATTAAAATTTTGCTGAAGATACATGATTGTAGTGCCAGAAAATAGGGTAGTGTAGAAAGTAGTGTAGAAAATTATGCATGATAAAGGGATTTTTTTTACCTTTTTTGGCATGACAATGAGTGATCTCATTATTCTCCCCTATTGAAGGGAGATAAAAGGCATTGTTCACTATGAGATTTGCAGTCACATCAATGGTTACCAATCTGATGGCTTTAAAAGGAAATTATACAGGTCCAAGTTCAATTTGTCTCTTAGTATCAGTTGCTGAGGAAAATGGGTAAGAAGGTGAGTGCTATGAAGTTCATGTTCTATGGTAGGAATGTCTTAAGCATCTCTTTACAAACACACACACACACACACACACACACACACTTCTGAAGAGAATGTTGGAATACACAGATCTGTGCTCTGATTGAGCATATCTATTTAAATTCTTTTTCTGTCTGAACCAACAGCTTTTGGAGCATGGTTGTAGCATGCCATTCAGCTAAAAGCATGTTCCCAAGCAAATCAGAGTTCATTTTGCTGTTATAATTCAAATTGGATTGAAGCAAGAAGATTCCAATCCTGAAGATGTTAGAGGAGCAGGCTAAATTTTTTTGTGCTGCCTTTCCAGGGAAAGGCATAATAATTGGCTGCATAAATAGCACATGGAAAGTGCTATTTATGTAGCCAAAGTCTTACCAGATTTTCAAGAAATGGCAAGCTAATAAAGTGAGCAAGTATGTCTTCCAGATGACGTGAAAAGTTGGCTTTTCAAGTTTTCAAGGTTTGGGAAATTGAAAAGGTGATCGAGTTTGTTTTAAAGTTGAGATACATAGTTCTCACACTAGAACCTAAGAGGTGGAAGTAAGCTGAACTTGAATTAGGCAGGGTAGTTTTATATGCAAAGAAGGTTTCTAAGACATTGATAAAGATGGGCTGAAAAGCCAGAGATGAACCAGCAGAATTCAACGTAATTCAGGCCAGTTTCTTTTTGTGGCAGGCTTACGTGAACCAGTTCAAATTTCAGAGCATCACAGCAAATGACGCCCTCGAATTCTACTTGAAATATTTCCCAGAATTGAAGAAGCAAGGGGTAGACACCATTCCAGGTCAGCAAAGATATAGATTAAAAAATCATTCAGAATTGCCACAAGGCTTTGGCCAGCAGAAATTTTTCAGTTTTTCCTAACTCCAGGTAGCAATTTCTTCCAGAGTCCTCTGGACCATTTTGAACTCAATTACCTCCATGTTTTCCTGTCTTCTGTGGCCAGAATAATTCAATTCTGCTGAGTTATTATACTCTTTTGCCTCAGCTCCCAATCTGGTTGTATTTTTATTGGAGAGTGTGTGCTAGTTCTCATAAGCTAAAAATAGCAAATGCTGTTTTTAAAGGTTCTGTCTTACAGCAATTCAGGTCAGAATAAAGAAGTCAGTTGGATAACATCCTTCCTTAGTTCCTGGAAAAAGGCCTTGTGGCAATACTGCTGAACTCAGCAGCATCTGTGTAGTGAACACTCATAGAAAGTGCTCTTATAATAAGTCAAACAATTGCTCTTTGCCAGCAGGAATTACAAGGCTGGAGAAAGGAATAATTTTTAGATATTATGCATGAAGGATTATTCTGCAAATTATCTGTACAGTTGCAGGTGATCTGTTACCATCATGTATAGAAAGCTTGCGGTGCAGAACATTGTCATTGTGCCAAATATTAAGTGTTTCTGATATCTGGTGACAGGAACATTCTTAATCATACAAATATAGCCTTAGCCCTAAGAAGAGGTTAACAGGATGTTTTTAAACTTTGTTCTTTCCAACTCACTATTTCTCACAAATTATTTATTTGGTTTAAAACTTCCCCAAAGTGCTTATGCAAAGTTGGAAATTATGAAAATTGAAATCTTACACATTTGAGGAAGGCGGTTGAAAGGAACATGCTTAAGGAAATGTATACATTGCATAAAAACAAAGCCCCAATGCCCATTTCTTTCTAAATTAAAATAACCTGGGAGAACATGTTTAATTAGGAGACATTAGGGAGGAGAGCCTTTTAAGTACCTATTGGATCCTCTCTTTTTCTGCTTCAAGTTTATTCTTGCATAAAGCAATGAGTAAGGAGGTGGTATGAACAAAATGTTATGAGAGGAATATATTTTACAAATCTACATTGCTTCTTGTCTAAGGAAAAATTACGCCTTTCCAAAAATGCTATTATTTATAAAATCATTGGTCATTGGCAATCTGCTAAGCATATTTGCTTCTATTGCCACCTTGAATGTTTCATCAATAGAATGCACAGATTACAAATCTGTGTAATGAAGCATGGATCTTGCCCAAAGATGAGATATCAGGAAGCACATTTATTTAGGGAATCTATCTTTTATCTGTAGTAGACCACAGAAAATAGATTGGAATTTTAAAGCAGCAAGACATCAAGATGTTATTAACAAGTCTAGATCTATACGTGGCATGCCATTTATTCTTAAAAGAAGCCTAATCCTAGGGGGACAACTGATTCTCCTTCAGGATTTGATAATTTCAGTTTGAATGAGAATCAAAAATAAATAAACATAGATTCATGTGAATATGTACGTACATGGACACCAGCTGCTGCTATGTTGCTTTGTCTGAAGATTGGAAGCAATGTGCCTGTTCTGTCATGACAGAGTATCCCAGAGGAATTAAAAGGCTGATATTGTGGATTGCTTGCTGGGACATGAATGACCATAGTGGTTTTTACTTGTTTTGTTATGTGCTAGTAAAAAAATATTTCTACAGTTGGAAGAAGAACAGGGATAATGTATGTGATGTACTTCAGAAATTAAACTGTGTTATTAAAAGCTTTAGTCGCAATTACGTTCATTACTGATATGGATTCCAATATCAATATCCAATAAGCAGATTTTTTTCCCCTTTCCCTTTCTTCCTATGGCAGGTCTTGAGTTTGACCGATGGCTGAATATACCTGGTTGGCCGCCGTATCTTCCTGATCTTTCACCTGGAGAGGAGTTGATGAAGCCAGCAGAGAAACTGGCAGAACTCTGGACAGTTCCTGACCATGATATGGAGGCAATTAGAGCACTAGATATCTCTGCATGGAAGACTTACCAGCTGGCCTATTTCCTAGATAATATCTTACAGAAATCTCCTCTGCCCGATGGTAAGACACCTTTTGCTAAAATGAAGGATTGATCACAGCTCTATAAGCTTTATGGAAGCTGACTTAATGGGGTACAAGCGGATAGTTCCAGGAACTAGAGATTTCCTGGCTATGAGAGACTTTTAGGCACAGAAAGATCCTGGAATTTGCCTTTCCTTTGACAGTTATTATAAAAAATAAAACAAAATAGCATTCAGTCATGCTAGTTATTAGAAATATAAAAATCTTATGGCATTTGAAAAATCAATAGAAGCACTCAAAAAAAGCAGAAAGCATAGGTATATTGAGGAGATGAAATGGGAATCTGGAATGCGTAATATATAATAAGTAATCTGACACAAATATATATATATATATATATATATATATATATATATATATATATATATATATATATATATGTAAGGTAAGCACTGTGACTATTAAAAATAATTAAAAAATGTCATTGTCTAGAGCACCATGGGCATTTCTCTCCTGAGGAAAAAATTAATTTGATTGTCCTTTCATATTAAGGGCATGTTGAGAAGATAAGCGTCTTGTATCCTAAGATCTCTAAAGCACAGAATGCTGAGCTGCGTCTTCGTTGGTCCCAAATTGTGCTCAAAAATAATCACGAAGCAGGGTTTGATCAAGTGAAAGACTTTCTTCACAGCCAGGTTGGTGCTTGATGTTGCTGTATTTCCTAGAACAAAGTTGCTGTAGCTTTGTCAGAATCTTTTTTCTGTTTCTATCCAGCAACAGATCACTGTCTTACTATGATTAGAGTTCCAGTCTTGTCTATTTCTTAGATACAAAATCTTTGTTATCACTGTCCAGCTCTCTTTCAGTGTACTAAACACTTCTGTATATGGAAAAGACATGTGGCTCACCAGTATAACTTACAATAGGATTTGGAGATTATTGCTACCTTCCTAAAAATTGCAGGATGCTATTAGCTTATCAGTAAATTACTCTGTTTTTATTCCAGGGAAAACAGAAGTACACCCTTCCCATCTACCGGGCCATGATAAGTGGCTCAGAAACAGCTCAAGCATTAGCCATGGAAGTATTTTCGTCCACTGCTTCACAGCTCCATGTTAATGTTCAGAACTATGTTAAAAAGATCTTAGGTTTAAACACTGAAGAAAGCTAGGAAGAAAGCCGCAAATACAAACCAATTTGTATGAATGGCTATGAGTGATCTGTGGGATTAAAGGGTAGAAGAAATAAAGGCTATTTTCAAAACTTTTGCTGGTATACAAGACTAATCTCAATCTTCTTTTGATTTAATGCTGGAAATTTCAAAAGATTAAAGCTCTCCAAAGGTAATCTTTACTTGTGGGTAACTTGCTGGATGAAAGAACTTTGTTTTTTTCTTTATAAATTTTGAAAATGCAAAAAATACAAATGTAAACATTGTTTCCAAGTAAATTAAAAGATAGTAGCAATGTGCTTATTTCAATTAAAAATAGCTATCATTTGATATTGACACTAATCCTGTGATTTTTCACTTTGAGTTGTGTGAGAATTCATTTATTTTTGCAGTATTTGTACACTACCTGATCATTCCTAGATTTTTTTCCCCTTGTCTCTTTTAAGTTAACATATATTATTCCTTGCATCAGTTACACTGCTGGGCAGAGGAACTCCTCTCACAAATATGAAGGAACTCTGTAATTGACTGGGTCACCTTTTTTCTAGAGTCCTTATGCTCATGGGCCTCACCAACAGGCCCAGCTGGCTATAGTTTTAAAGATGTTTGATCGAGACCCTTGTATTTTGCTGAAAAAGGCACAAGACAATAATCCAACAATAAACACAGTTTACTGTAAATAATAAACACTGTAAACTGTAAACAGTAAACACAGTTTATCTAACAGTAAACACAGTTTAACCGCAGAAGCAAATACCCCTCGGAGGATGCATTCAAGTCGAGGCTGGGCAATCATGTGTCATGACTGGATACTTTAGGTTGGTTTCTTACATGAATAGTATCTTGGATTTAACTTTCAAAATGGCCCCTTTTAACTCAGAATTTAATCCATGCCTCAGTCCTGTGTATCCCCTTCCCTTCCCTGCAGCCCTTCAGTCATAAATGTCTACTGGTTAAGATAATTTCTGTCCCCTAATTTTGTCAACATGAGTTGACAAAGCTTTGGAAATAGGTGGAAATGAATTCTTTGTCTGACCCAGCTCTATGATTTCTACATCTTTCTCACCCAAGCCTGTAATTTTTTTTTACTTTTTTTCATAAGTGGGAAACTTTTAAAATAAATATGATTCTTTACAATCTTTTGTGAAAAGAAAAATCTTTCATGTGGATTCACAACATAACATCAGTCATTGCAGTAAGAAGGTAAAGAATGCACTTTAAAAACAAAATGGAGTAAACAACAGGAAGAAAGAAAAAGCAGATTATGAACTGCAAGTATTAAAATAGTTTGGAATGTGAACTACACAATGCAGTGCAGAATGAATAGGCTGCTGAAAGAAAGTTAAGTGAAATCTAATGTGATACTCAACAGATGCATTTCCCTATTAATCACATCAGTCAGTATCATGACATGTTGGGAGTTTTAGTCTAGTACATATGGATATAAGATGGAATTTTAAAGAAATGACCCAGTGAAGCAAAAAAACAATATGAAAAGAAGACAAGCAGCAGATATGAGAACAGGATGATGGAAGCAAATAAAAGATAATGTGATATTTTTCTATCTTGTCCAGGGAACATCATTAGCAAGCATGATCACAGTGCAATCCTCAACGTTGTCCTTATCCACCAATATTATTAGCTCTTAAAAAAAAACCCACATAATCACATGCATTTTTCAGCCCTACATTCGACCACTAAAATCTATTCTAGAGAACTACCAGGAAATGTTTATTTAATTCTGTTTAGAAGATTTTCTTTACTATTAAGCTCAACTTTTCTAGAGTTGGCAGAAGATCATACTGATGTAAAATTTGCTATCTTCATTGCAGTCCCTATTTTTTATAGTAGTTTTCTTAATTACCTTGTTTTCAGAATTCTTATTTAGATTTATTTTCCCTGCAATGTTCAAAACATTCCTATTAGTTAAGATTTCCTCAGAGTTAATTACATTTAAGTATTTAAATCTTTTTCCTCATACAAGTCATCCTAACAGTTTTACACTTCTCATATCTTAAAACAAAAAAAGAGAAGGGGAAAAAAAGGAAATAGTATACTACTTGAGAAACCTGTCCCTCTTAAGCTAAAATACATTTATATCCAGAATTTTTCTATTCTAACCATATTCAAACAAATGTTTAATCTTTAAGTATTCCATCTAATAAATCCAATCATTAATATTTTAAATCTATTCAAAACATTCTTATCAATTGAAATTTTCTCAAAATCAATTACACTTAAGTATCTAAAACATTTCCCTCATAAACCATCTCAACATTTATATATTTGTCATATCATAAAAAAATACTATGTTACTTGAGGGGCCTATCCCTCTTAAACTAAAATTCATTTATAGCCAAACTTTTTCTATTTCTTTAACCACATTCAAACAGGTGTTTAATCTTTAGATATTCCATCTGATAAATCCCATCATCTAATTTCTTAATTCTAACTTTAGCCTCTTTTTTTGCCAAACTTCTTTCCTAATCAGTATGCTCCGCTGGACCAGGAGGTCTTCCCATAGTCTTGTAGATGTTGCTGTAGATACAAGAGACAAGTCAAGTAAGATGTTTTTGTAGGAATGTTTCGCACCTTCGTATTCATTGAAAATCTTTTTCTTTTTCTTTTTTTCTCTTTTAATTTCTCTTATCATTTTTTTTTTGTCTCTCAAGTTCTTGTAGTTCTCCTGACAGCTCTGTAATCCATTTTGTTGAATCTTTTTTCTTGTCCTCAGACTTATTTTGCAATCTTGAAGTGTAGGTTATCTTTTCCATGTCCGATATTTCCTGCAAGTTTTTTCTCCAAATGGGTTAAGTCATAATTTCTTCCATTGTTGGGTTCCATCTTTAAATCTCTTTCCTCTGGGTTATATTCAATTGTCTGCTTTATTTGATCACTCTCTTTTGTTGTGAGGTTAAATTGAAGATGTGTTCATTTATATTTTCAAAATTGTTTTTAATTTCCTTGTGGTTTGAAGTCATTGTCATTTGTATTAGTTGCAGCATAGCATACATTTGCTCCTGGAAAGTATTTATTTTTTCTTGATATGTTCTTTCTGTAGATCTGCTGGAAAGCCTCCTGCTTCCTCACCCACCCACCCTTTGCTTTGTCCTGCAAAGTGTGGCTCACCCGGCACTCTTGCCCACTGCTATGCCAGCAGATCTGTCAGGATCAGAAGGAGGTATCTGGGGGGGGGGGGAGTAGGCTTTTCAGCAGGTGTTGCCAGGCCTGCAAACTTGGCACTGCCGCTCCACTTTCCAACCCCAGAATTGCAGAGTAAAGTTGGGCAGCCTCTGAGTGCCCCTGACAAGCTGCAGATCTGCTATAGTCTTGTCTGCTGTCCCCTTCCTTGGCTGGGCGAGGTTCAGCATGCAGCCTTTAGTCGGGGCTGCCAGCATGGTGGCGGGTGGAAGCGCCAGGGGAGCCATGCTTTGCAGGACGAAGCTGATGGATCTATGCCGGCAGGCCCATTGGCATCAGGATAGCGGGGGGGGGGAACAGGAGGCTTTCCAGCAAGTCCTGCCCCAGCTATGGTGAGGAGCTGCAACTGCATTTGTGCCCAGAGGGCAAGGAGAAGGAAATGGAAAGGTATGGTGGTGAGATGCCTTCTGGCCTGCTTTGATTGGGGGTATATGGCCTGACTCTGGCCGAAATGCAAATCCCTCTTAAGCAGGGATTGGGAGGCTGAACCCTCTATCTTTGTGGCCATGCAGTTCTAACATCGATGGGCTGCTGCTGGGGAGGAGAATCAAAATAGGGCAAAACAAGCATAGTCTACCATGGTTTATTGATTGCAAAGTTTTCCTTGGGTTTTCCTATCCCTTCCTGGGTTATTAAAATCACATTGGCAAGGTCTGTACTGAATACCTGGCTACAAACTACTCAACAGATTTTAGCCTAGCCCCTTGGGCAATCCCAGGCCACATTCTGGAGGTAAGAGGATGTAGTAACAGGAGAGAGCTGCAAAATCAATTTGTTATTTATTCTTGCCTTTAGCAGCAATAACTACATTGTTTGACAACTTTGCTAGCTTTCCCCTTGGGGAAAGAATTCAGGAGTGCTAGATTTATTTTTCCTGCTAATTACATGATACCTTGTGGATTTTTTAAGAAGATTATGAGAAAAAAAAGTGTCTGAAAATTAAAGGATGTATGGATTGAATTGTGAGACAGAGAAGGGAAGTACATGGACTTATGCACTTCCAGTTGCTGACAGGTGTGCCACTAATATTCTGACTGGACACCTGCGTGCTCTCAGGGCCCAAAGAGTATCTTCATTCTTCATAGGGTGGTATTGTGGATTAACTAATTTTTTCTGAGTTCTGATTTTAAGGTGAGTATCCTGAGCTATGGAGGTCTTTGATCTTCTTCTTAACTATATAATAATAAAATAATGAGAACTAAAGGGAGGGCAGATTAGAAAGAACAAGACCTTTTGGAGTCTTCAATTCCCTTCCTGCTAAGAGTTCCTTAATAAGGTTTGCTTTTCCTTCCTAACATCAATAAAGGTGGTTTTTCCAGTACCGTATATGCCGGCGTATTAGGCGACCCGGTGTATAAGACGACCCCCGTCTTTATCGCCGAGCCGCATTCCTAGAATGTCATCTTATACACCGGAAACTACCAGTATTTCCGGCGTATAAGACGACTCGGCGTATAAGATGACCCCCGTCTTTGGCGCCAAGTTTAGCGCTTCCGGAAGTCGTCTTATACGCCGGCATATACGGTAAATATCTGAAGAGCTATAATTAGTGATTTAACTATGTTTTCTTTTTGGCTGTGTTTTAATTTACATATAATGCATGTTTAATTGAGGAGGGCTTGGAGAGGTAGAAGTGGCCAATATGGAGGCTGCACCTTGCCTCCAGATCTCTGCTTCCCCTGCAGATCTCTGGAGAGGAGGAGGAGGTGGCAGGGGAGCTGCGTGAGGGAAGGCTGCCCCAATAAACCAGCATCCTTACCAAGCACAATTGGAAATGGGAATTCCCTTTTGAGAAGGGCCAGCCTCGCTTGTGCAGGACATGGAAGCGCTGCTCCCCTGCCGCCTCCTCTTGCTTTCCAGAGCTCTGTCAAGACAGAACTTGGACTCAGAGGAAACTGCCTCCTGCAAATGTCCTCCACCTCCTGCTTTGCCAGCAATTGGACAGGGAAACACCAATGATGTGTGAGATTGGGAAACAACATCTCTTTAGTGTGCTACACACACACACACACACACACACAAACAAACAAACAAACACACATTCCAAGCTTGGAGACTTGTATTCACATCTGAGCTAGCAAATGGCCAATCATGCCTGGGCTTGGGGAGGAGGCCCTCTCCTTCCTCTGTGGATAAAAGTCCCCAAACCTGAATGTAGTGTGTGCGCATGCATGCACGTGCTTGGCTGCTAGCAGTTTGGGGAGGCGAGGAGTTTATGGGAGACCGAGTTGTCCTCACACCGAGTGAGTCCCCACATCGACTTGTTCCGTTCTGACCCAGCTATCTTCAGTCAGCTGTGTGCAGTGAGTGGCGTCGAGCAGGTCACACCCACCTGCTAGGCAACTCGTGGTACTTGAATATTGCCATATCCTAAAAGTGGTACAATCCCTGAAAAGGTTGAAAAGCCCTGCTCTAGGACATTCACAGAGTTTCCCTAAGCCACTCCTGTGTTGTCTTGGCTGTGTGCTTAGGATCATTGTCATGTCGGAAAGTGAACCCGAATATCAGGCTGCAGCATAACAAAATTGGCAAAAGTGAAGAGGGTCTAAATACTTTCTGAATGCACTGTAGATATTAATGTTTTTTTATCTAATATCAAACAATTAACTTGCTTTAAAAAGAAAAAAAATCAACTACCAAAGCGCAAACTCATGTCCTCCAAAAGGTTGGGAATATAACCCCCTTCCACTATGGACCTGCTGGCTACAAATAATGGAAATTTCACCTAACTCATCTGGAAGGTGCCAGGGTTGGGAGAAAAAACGAAGTATAAAATGATAAAAATAGAAGAATTTTTTATGATATCCCACCACCTATTAAAAATATTTTTGCAAAGGCATATTTAGCATTTGCTTTAGTGTCAATTGTTTCATTGTTTTGCACATATTGGACCAACCATTTCCCATTTTAACTAGAGGAACTATACATTAGAAGGCTAGGCTCTAAAACACAGCTTTATTTCCTTCCTCACTACCACTCCCTCCACCCAGCTCTGCCATGAACTGGTGACCACATGGTGGGCAGGCCATTTGCCTCTTGCGGTTTTCCTCTAGTCTCTGCAGCAGTTTCGTAGTTGCGGCCACAACTACCTGTGGGGTGAGGCAGGAAATTACCTCTCTTGTGTGACTGAGCAAAGCCTGAACTAATTCCCCAGGAGCTGCATTTGTTTCTGTTCATTTTAGTTCCTTGAAGTTCATAAAGAGGTTTTTCTCAAAAAAGGTCAGACGCCATCTGCCAGCTACTACCGTTGGCAGACAAAATGGAAGCAGCGAGAACTCCTGCAGGAGAAGAAGACAGATTTTCGGGTAAGAATTGTGTACAAACCTGATTCCTTAACCATGTATGCTAAAATCTCTCTTTCAAGCTATCAACAGTCATTTAGCCTGACATTAAGCTGCCAGGGAGCTGCAGTCATCTATGCATTGGTTCAATATTTGTGTCTGATAAGTAGGCTATCTCTTTACACGCCTTTTATCTCTCAGGGCATCCCTACAGCTGGAGGCTGCCTTGGCAACAGACTGGAGGCATCATTAAAGGGCAGCAAATTGTTATTTTATTTGTCAATATTATATTTTTCGTGTCAAATAGGGAAAACCTATTTGTGGATAGGTTCATCACCCAAAGAAACTTCATCCATGTGCCAAAAGAATTTGGTTGTCTTGGCTACTGTCTCAGGCAGCAAAATTTTGGAAGTCTTTGGAAGGTCTCCCTCTCTCTCTCTCTCTCTCTCTCTCTCTCTCTCTCTCTCTCTCTCTCTCTCTCTCTCTCTCTCTCTCTCCCTCCCTCCCTCCCTCCCTCTCTCTTTCTCTCTCTCTCTCTCTGTGTGGGGGGGATATGAATGCAAATAGGAAAAAAAGCCTGGCTAACAGCACACATTGTATTTTGTTTTAATTATGATTTATTTAAAAACTGTATTGGCTATATATTCTCCCAACAGGTTAAACCAGAAAATATTTTTCATAAATCACAGTGACTGGGTTTACAGAACCAAAAGGTACCCTTATGTCTTGGTCTAATGCATGAATCCATCCTCGGTGTGTATCTGTTTCTAGTACTTGAGAACTTTCAGCCACGCTAAACATGATTAAAAATGGGCTTTTAATATATCCGTTGTTCTGTTCAATGTACGAGCACACAAAATGGACATTTCCTATTTTTTTCTATATTGTACAGAAGGTGGCAGTAGATGCTTTCAAAGTAGATCGTCTTCCTTTTTGGTTTTTCTTTTCTTTCTTTTTTCCTTTTTTTGTGTGGGACTGAAGATCAATATAGAAAACTGAAGTGAAAATAGTATTTAGATGCTAAAGATTTCAAACTTTAGAGACAAGGATTATCTATCATTTCCTTCTTTAATGTGCCCATACAGTTGTCAATGATAAGCATGACAATATTCATTGTGACTCTCAGAATTGGACTTTTGACATGCAGATATTTGAAGCTTACTGGCCTCTGTGAAAATATTGACCTTCTTAAATCCTCAAGTCTTCAGATCCTTAAATATGCCTGTAATTAAAATTTGAGAACAGAAAACCTTGAGCTCTAAAAAAAAGAGAGAGAGACAAAAACAGGGCTACTGGAACAAAGCTGGGTACATTTCAGTGTATTTCACAACTATATTTCTTGCAAGAGTCACTAAGGACATTATGAAAGAGTAAAAATCATTCTAGCATGACAATTGTGATGAAAGGGTGATGATTTGGCATATCTAATGGTAGAGGCAACCTACAAAAATACACGGCAAGAAGCGAGCATATGGCTTCACCAATTCATTGCTTGTTTTTCTAATAAATCTATATAAGCAACAATGGGAGAACGATAGAGGACTAGTTTTCTTGTAATATAAAAATGCAACCAGTGCAGCAAAATCTGTTATTTTATTTATTTATAAAATTAATTGGTTGCAATTCAGATATTTAAATTAGGTGACAATAAACTGAAAGGCACACTAGATACTTACACACAAAAGTAATTAATCAAAGTAAGATTCTGAAGTAAGGGAGCATGTAGGATGCCCAACCCATAGTCCTGGTTTTGGCCCGTGCACTTTTGTTTGATAATTCTGCATAAGTGACCCAAATCTGCCTTGTCATATCAGAGTTGAAAGGCAACTTGTCTTCTGATGTAGTAATTCAGGTTCTGTCTGCAGGTATGATTTGTTTTGACTCTGATCTGATTGACGTAACTAAATAAAAAATGTTAAGAATCACTCAGTTCAATTAGCCTATGGAACTGTTAAGTGTACAAAATAAACACATTGCTTGATTTTGCAATAGAACTTTGGTGCCAACTTGTAAAAAAACCTAAGCCTCCATTAACAAGGATTGACAAGATATTTGGTATGAGTCAAGAATGTTGCTTTGCAGATTCTCCCATAACAGATGATCCAGTGTAATTCCATAGAATATACAGTATTTATTCCTGTAAGGCTGAGATCATCAATGGCAGCTTCAACAACAACAACAAAAGTGAATGTGCTGCGTGTGTGTATTTATGCAAATATCATACTTTTGATTTCTGGAAAAAAGCCAATATATTTCATTATAATTCCCCTAGCTTACAAAACATTTTTCTCTGAAATAGATTCTACTGATTTACAGCTATTTTGAAATTGCTATTTGATTTTAATGCTATGATTTTTAATTAGTTCTATTCTGAATCTGCAAAATAGTTCAGACTCCATGTGTTCTTGAACTATAGCTACTGACAGACCCAGCAACTTTGAAGTGAGGGATGCTGGGCTTTCTAGTAATAGTGTAATATTTATGCAGAAAGATAACTTTGTAGGGCCACTTATGAATCTGAAAGAGTACAACTACAGTAATTGCAACAGGAAGCCAGTTTCTGTTTTGAAAAAGGACAAGTTTGCATTGGATTTCTGCAGAAGTCCATAGAACTGCAAAAACTGATTCTACAGCCAAAGATGATAGCTGAACTTAAAAACATATGGAAGATAATACATCATCACATGTCTGGTTAGCATGACTTATAGTATTTTACTTTTTGTCTTTCCTTGCAATCTCTTACAAATTAAGTCCCATGTGCTGGTTTGACTGGGATCATGTGGGTTAGAAATTTAATAAACACATTTCTACAATATAACATTTACGTTCCACCCTAAGAAATAGGGAAGAATTATGTTTTTGATATATTTAATATATATTATCAATATACTCTGGTTGACCTTAAGAGAAACATAAAACTTTTCTACACTATTTATAACAACTTCAGAATTGCCTGTCAAACCCAGTTTTAAACTGTCCATAACATTGGCTTTGCCTTTTTCTCAGGTTACAATTTATGCAGCAAATCCTGCCATTCACTGTACACCAACACAGGCAACTGAAAACAAAGGAAAGCTAAGAGATTCAAGACAAATTACCCTGATGCCAGGGTATCCCTGCTTTCTTTAAACTCATCCTTATCATTTTTATAAATAACTCAGGGTGGCAAATGTTTCTAATATTCTTTACTTCTCTTATTTTCTCCACAACAACAATCCTGTGAACTGAGTTGGGCTGAGACAGTAACCGGCCCAAAGTCACCCAGCTAGATTTCATGGCTAAGGCAGGACTAGAATTCACTGTTTCCTGGTTTCTAGCCTGGTGCCTTAACCACTAGCCCAAACTGGCTCTCTGCAATAAAGACGGGGGTCTTCTAAAGTTCACTAGTGTGTAAAGGGTTATACTAAGATCAAAGATGGCCTTAGTATAAAATGGGTAACCTTCAAAGGGATAAAGATTTGCTTGGTCTATTTCCCAGCACAATCCATGTTTAGGGCAAAGAATTCTTTTCTAAAATAGCAGCCATTATAGATGAAGATGTGGGCAATCTCATGGCAATTTAATTTTTTAAAAAATATAATTGTATTTTTTTATTTTTTAAAAAAACTAATAGAAACTATAACAGAATAAAGGAAAGAAAGAAGAACCGGGGAGGGGGAGAGAGAAAAAACAATAATATAAAAACAAAGCTCCATCACTTTTTTTCAGCTATTTGTCTATCGGTTCCAAAAGAAAAACTTCTGATTTTAATTTTATATTAATCTTTAAAATTTGAATTAGTTTACGTATTTGAATCCATATTTTTGGGGGCTTTTTCACACATACAGCAGGCATAATAAAACGTTCCTAGAACATGTTCACATTTCCAGCACCTTCTTGAGAAAGGTGAAATGTTTGCCCAACAGAGATAGAAGCAATTTATTATGAAGTGCATTTAATAATTTGACATAGAAATGGTTTGGGGGTTAATAAAAATATCGACACCAAGAGAGATGCACTAGATAACCTGCTAGATTATACTGAATGTATCACTGAGCAACTGTTATCAATTTAAGAATGGTTTCAAAGCCATCTTTAAACCAAACATGCCTTGTTGATCTCACTTCTTTATGTTTACTAATTGTCTGTAATAGGAAATTATGCAAAAGCCTATTCAATCTTTCATAAGCAGAAGCACAGCACTTCTGTGGCATTCTTTAAAACAGCCACATGTTCAGTCATTTTTCAAGCAAACATAAAAAAAAGATGCCATTGCTTTAAAGAAATCACTCATTAAAGTTACTATAGAACTTAAAGCTGCAGCATTTTTTTCAGGCTTCCTGACAGGCCTAAAAAAGTCAGGTACTGTAATGACCTCCTGTCCCCATGTTTTGTTATACTGCCTCATCATGGCAGGAGGAAGATGTTCCTGGAAGAGATAAATGAAATGCATACCAAGATTATATGCTCCCAGCAGGGTCACTCAAGGTGTGAAGAAAATCCCAGCTGCCCAGTTAAAGCAAAGAGGCACCTTATTTGGGGTGCAGCTGGATGTGAAAATAGCAAAAGTATAATTTCACATTGCTCAGGAGAAGGCAACGGTAAACTATGTTTTACCAAGAAGGCTACTTAGATAGGCAATAAAAAGCAATTGATGATATAGTGCCAAATAATGGGCCCCTGGGTGTGAGTGGTATTCAACATGATAGAAGAAAGAACTGAGAATCTTTTGATGTACTAATCATATTTATGATGTGGCTAGATTAAAGCCTTCAAGACATCTAGTTGCTGATTTTACCATGCAGGAAAAGAAAATGTGAGGCTGCAAAGACAGAATAACAATGGGAAGATGGAACATGAAAAGCATCAAAGTGGAAAAACTCAACACAGTAAAAGGTGAAGTGAATTAATTACAAATTGACATTTTAGCCATCAGCAAATTGAGATGGCCTGGAATTGGACACTTTCAGTAAGAAGATTAATTTGTTTTCCACTCAGGACATGAAAACAAGGAACAACATGCTTTTATACTCAGGAAATATCGGAAAGGTAGATTTTTGTTATAATGCTGTCAATGACCAAATGATTTAAATTAGACTTTGCAATTAACCTTTTAATGTGCTGGTAATTACAATTTATGATGTGGAGGAAGAGGAAATTGACTATTGTTACGCTCAAATTCAATCTGAAATTGACAGAACATACATGCAAGATGTGCTGCAAGGATAGAAATTGAATATCAAATTTAGAAATAGTAAAAAACAAAATGTAGTTGGATTGCATTACTATGAAAGCAGAAATGAAGCAGGAGATGAAGTTAACAGTTTCTGCAAATCCAAAGATTTCTTCATTACTAATAAAATCTCCCATCAATCAAAATTAGATTTATACTGTATGCACGGATATCACCAAATCACAAACTGCTCATAAGAAAATTCCAAGTCAAGCTAAACAACAACAACAAAAAATAGCTAATCAGTTTCCATAGTATGATCTTGACATTTTAAAGGAACACATCAAGAATCATTTGGAAATCCTGAACTTCATTGATAGGAAACCAGAAGAAATGTACAATGAAATAGTTAAGAATGGATATACAAAGTAACTGCCAACAACCAAGGAACAGAAGAAAGCACTCTAGTTATCAGAACAGATAGTGGAAATTATGAAGAAGAGAAAAGAAGCCAAAGGAAGAAAGACAAATATCTCAATAAAAAATTCCAGGGACCTGTTAGAAAAAACAAGAAGCAGCGTTACATTACATTAGCATTGGTAAAGATATCCAAGATGGAAACAGACATGGAAAAATAAGGAAAGGTCTCATTAGTGCTGGTATATGTGATTAATAGCAAATCCTGGGACTAGGAAGTTGGAAATATATTCACTTCAAAGGAAGCAATAGCAAACAATTTCTCTATTGTCACACTCTCTCAGTTCAACCCAACTCATTGTTGTGGGAAAAATAGGAGCAGGAGTATTAGATATGTTTGCCACTTGAGTTGACTAAATATATAAAAAGGCAGGATGAAAACATAATATTTCTTCCCCCATACAGGACAGGTCTCATCAAACTAACCAGATGAAGAGTACCTCTTCCATAAACAATAAGGTGATAGATAATTTATAGAAACCTATACTAGATCAATCATTGCCTGGGTCAACAAGACTGCACTATGTATTGGAATTCCTGGACATCTAGTGACAATGGGCTACAGGCTCAGGACTGTTGCCTGAACAATGAGGTCCAGCAGTTTCAGGAATACTGGAAGAAAAATTATTTACATGCCACAAATATATAAAGACTGGGGGGGGGGAGAAATAATGATCTGCTATTACAAATCCAATGAGAAGAGGATGTCTGAAAACAGTCAAACAGCAGAATCAGAAGTAACAGAATAGAAACTAGCAGATCAACATTGATTTATAATACAAAATAAAGTATTCACAGAAGTGGAATGGGAAGAATTGCAAATGTCTATCCAGAGCAAAGAAATTAAAGGTTTGCCAGAAGTAGTTCAGACTGAAGAGGCAAACCAGGGGGATTCAGTAGTAGAAGAAGCAAGTGTACCTATTGAATTGTTTTCATTCCCAATCCAAGACCATCTCCGCAGCCTTCTCAGAAAAAACAAAACCCTCTTACTAAAAAAAAAGAGGAACTGAAATAAAGAATAACCTGAAATATCTGGAACACCATTTGAACACCATTGACATTGACAAGATCACCACCAGTCAGTTGGAAAAGGCAGCTTTATTTGGAACAGTTTACATTCTGAGACAATACCTTTAACACTATCAAATAACATTTGATTATCCCAGGTCCTTGGGAAGGACTTGATAGGTAGAGAAAAATGCTAAATCCAGTCTAAACATCTGGCTGACTATGTGACCAACCACAATTCTTAGAGGCCACCTTAATTATTCTTAGGACCTTGGTTAGGACTTGAATTATTAAGTTTCCATTGGTCTTACACTGTGCATTTAACTTTAGATTATCCCCACATAACAATGTTTCCAAGATGTATCAATTTTAGAGTCTTTTAACTTCTTTTAAAATAATAATTGTAGTATATGCTACTTTTCTACCCCATTTTTAAAATCACATATTTATGACTGCTTCCAGCTTCAAGCAAAATATCAAATTGTATCTCCATTCACCTACTACTCAAGTAAAAATACATGATACCCAAGTCTGCAGGTACTCCTGCTTCCTCTAATTGGACTTTTTTCTAGGAACATAACCTGGCAAAAATGTCACTTCAAATTTTCCCACAACACTTTGAGTTAGGGTTAAGTTAGATTAGGTTATACTCAGAAGCAGTGACTGGCCCAAGGTCATCCAGTAAGCCCTGTGTTTCAGGTCAGACTGGAACCTGAATCTCTTGATCTTAGTTCAACAGACAGACAGACAGACAGACAGACAGACAGACAGACAGACAGACAGACAGACAGAGACAGACAGACAGACAGACAGACAGACAGACAGACAGATAGATAGATAGATAGATAGATAGATAGATAGATATCATAGATGATCTGGACAGATATATATATATATATATGATAGCACAATGCACTAAAAGCATGTTCACAATGGGGGGGGATTAAAATTGCAGCTGCAATCCACAATCAAGGGGGAATGAGGTTTTATTGGATTTTGTATTGGGGTTTTATTTCTGTAAGCCATCTGGAGTCACCGTGAACTGGACAGTCATATACATTTTCTTAATAAATAAATAAATAATAAAGATCAGCATTTTGACTACCTTTGCTCATGCAGACATTCTAGTGTACAATTGTAACCTAGGAAGCGAGCATAGCCTTGCAGCTTTTTGTATGGCCTTCACCTTAGTAATGATATTAACATTAAAATTTAGTTGTTTATGTTTTTATATCCATTTTCTGCTACCTTCATGCATTCGTGGTCTCAATTATTTCACAAGACCAGAAGCCCCAGCTTTTGTGCTTAGTGAACACAGGCTGATAGCACTGCAACCCAGCCATTTTCAGTGTACATTTTCTTTGTATTTCTCCCATCAGGTGCATTTATCCATGTGTAAAGTAAGCAATGTATTATTGCTAACCCACCAAACCAAATGAAAATGAAACAAATCCGAACCAAACTTCATACAGGTAGTCGTTGACTTACAACACTTCCTTTAGTGACCATTCTAAGTTACAGCGACACTGAAAAAAAGAGATTTATGACTGTTTTTCACATTTATCCCCATTGCAGCATCCCAATGGTCATGTGACCAAATTCAGACACTTGACAACTGATTCATATTAATGTCGGTTGCAGTGTCCCAGGATTATATGATGACCTTTTACAACTTTCTGACTAGCAAAGTCAATAGGGAAGCCAAATTCACTATTACTAACTTAGTAACTACAGTGATTCATTTAACAACTATAGCAAGAAAGGTTGTAAAATGGGGCAAAACTCATTTAACAATGATCTCAGTTAGCAACAGAATTTTTTTAGCTCAACTGTGGTTGTAAATCAAGGACTACCTGCATTCAGTAAAGAAGGCATTAACTCCTCCCATTCCCCCATGTGATTCCTTTGACTCAATCATCATCACCTACACTAATTCAAGAGATTAAACTTTTCTCCTCATGGCATTAAAATATCTAGATGATTAATGTTTGTTTACTATATGGAGCTGCCAAAGCCCCACATCCCAAGAGGTAAACCATAACCAACTGGTGATCCAGTCGTGACAGAGAAGTTAAAATCTTTTTGCCTTTAATCCAAAGGAATTGCCTAGGGATCAGCAGAGATATATCTATTTCAGTTATCACTTTTGTTAAGAATCAGATGGAAGAGCTGCCCTGTCTAACCTATTGCCTGTGCAGTGGCACCAGAGCACTGGGGCAACTCTCTTGCCAAGCAACATTCTCCATTTGACGTCAATCGGGTGTGGCGGGAGCATTGCCAGTAACTCAGCCAGCTAGGCAAGTTGGTGGGCTGTCTCAGTTTCCACCAAGCTGTACCTGCTATGAATGCAGAGTTTGCCCATTAATACCAGCTTTCGGTCACAAGACATTTATCCAGCTCATCACAATCTCACACAGCTGCGAGACAAGTCCATGTACAAAAGGACATAATCTCCCAAAATTCAATGAAGTTGTGGCTGTTTTTACAAGGAATTATTAACTGGCCTTTGCCTATCTGTAACTTGTTGGGTTAATTTAAGATCTACATGGATTAGAAAGTGTTTTTGTTGATTTCAAAAAAACTTCTCTCACATTTCTTAGCCTGACTGTATAAGGCAGTGCAGGCTAAAAGCTTCCTTACGAAAAAACATTCTGCAGTCTTGCCTGTGATGACAGAAGGGGGCAGTGGCACAGCAAAGAATAAACACCAACTTACTGTCCCAGCTTCCTATGTCTGTATCAGTAATATGGGGTGAGCTGTGCTGAATGGGGCGGGGGAACCCCTACATTTAATCCTACTTCCTGTTTCCAACCTATAGGGGGGGTCAGCTAATCTCTCTGGGAAATCCATAAATCTCACCTATATTTGGTTTTTGATTTTATTCTCATTGAATAAAATCTTGCTCAAGTTGACCTTACTACCCAGTGATTTCATGGACATATCCAATCATTTTGCTAACAATAACGTAGAAGTGGTTTTGAAACTGCCTCCTGTAGGACATTTTGTTCACCTCCGCAGACTTCTGTTCAAACACTAACTATATTCAATTCTGCTTAGTTCGGAGCAGTTGAAAAATTCGACACTCTATGCTGCAGTATATTATAATGCTATAACATTTGCTTATATATCTGTTACAACTAATTACACAAGCCTGTTTCTCTGAATTTCTTCCTATTCATACAAATATTTGATTTATCACTACAGTGGCATAAATGTCTCCCATATTAAACTACTCCCTTTTTTCTTCTGGAATAATATGGGGGGGGCAATATAGGGGTTAGAAATCCAGCATGAACTCAATTCAGACTTGTGACAACATTTATTAGGAAGTAAGATCCCTTGGGGTCATTGGTACTTGCAATCTCATTAACCAGTCATAACGTAAGGATGCATATGTCACTGATAGCAAAGGAAAGGGGCGTAGTTTCAACTTACTGAAATCCCATGATTTCCAGTAAAAAGCATGCCCTAATTCTATATATAGCTAACATAAAATTAGTTTAGTCATACTCCACTAGAATTATTTTCAGGTAAATGTACCTATAATTGCATCCTTAACATTGACAAAATGTTGTTTTGTCCCTAAACAAGAAGCCAGATTTGTCGTGGAAAGCTGCACACCAGAGGACATAAGTGTTGTTTAGTATGCTGGAAAAACTTTGGCTTCAGCATTTGACTGTGAGCGATTCTTAGACAGTAGCTTTGTGAGCCACCTTCATGTATGGATTTAGCTTTTCCTGATCTATAATGGTGTGTCTGTCACCTTCAAACCCTACCTGATGCTGTCCACTGGAATGGCAAGTGGTAACTGCCCCCATGAAACCATTTATATAGCTCTATTCTTAGCAAGTGAGGGAAAAGTAGGGTGGTTTACTGCTTTGATGAGCAAACAAACACAAGTGATAGGAAAGGTAGAAAAACATCATCCTGAGTGAAACTGGCATAGGCTCTGCCAGGGCTTCTTTGGTAATGATTAAACTATCTGCCCAGATTTCCCGGCAAGGTAGGCTGGCATTGACCCAGGTGGCACATATGCAAATTCCCTAGGCAGGAGTTGAGTACCTGTGCTTGGAATTCCCCTAGAGGCGGAGATCATGTTACAGGAGAGGCGCCCTATAAAGGCCCAGCGATGGGGAGGGGCTGAGTTATACTCAGGAGGGGATCACAAATACCAGGGCACAGGTGAGCAGGAGCAACTGAACACTCTCTGCTACTTTTTTAGCCAACTACTGTGTGGATTAACTGCTGCTGCAGCACCTGCCTGGTAGGTACAAAAGGAAGATGGTATATTCACTTTGTAGGTGAACAGAAGGATGGACGTAGAATAGCTGTGTCTGCCTGGTATTTAACTCGGTTCTTGTTCAGGATGTTGTGGCAACATCTGAAGTGCATTTTATTAAGTTCCTTATTTGAAGCCTATATATTCAGAGCTTGTGCCCTATTTCACAAGCTTCAGAGAAGATACTGAGTGCATAATCAGTTCATGTATCTGATTGCCTGGCAGTGGAACCAAAATGCCTGATCAAAGAAGCTTTTGTCCTGCTCCAGTCAGTCAGTTTTTCTGTTTCTATGGACTCAGATGATGCTTTCAGGCAAATTCATCTCTTGATTCATGGAAATGTACAAGGGATGTAGAATTTGAACCTTTTCCTGGTAACCCTCCTATTTTTTCCCATTGTTTTTTTCTTTTTCTTTCTTTTCTTTGGGGGTGGGGGAGTGACAACAGTGATGGAATAGCTGCACAATATCTTTGGATGGTTAGGTTCAGAACATCCAGAAAAATATCTAGTTGTGGATAGTTTCTCTGGCAACTTTCTCCTATATTTGATGCATTTTCAATTTTGCTCTGCGGATCTAAAGGGATGGGGCTTCGGTCTGACCTGGAACTCTTAAAGTCTATAAGCAAGATGAAGGGTGAGAGAGGGGTTAGCGAGTGATTAATGATAATGCTTGAAAAGTTTAAATTTAGGTTAACAAAGTTCAAGAAATAGTTCATTTCTGAGAAAGCAGAATCTTTTCTCAGATAAATGGAGAATTGTTTAAATTTGATAAGAGGATTGTTGAATGTATGCTGTCGCTGTATTAGCCAAATCTAGGGAGCAGGGATGGAGATGGGATGGAATGCAAGCGTAAAGTTATTTCTGTGGCTTATCCGAGCAAAAAAATTAAAACACTGGTAAAATGAGAGTTGTGATATTTTTTAATTTGTTGGCAGACCACTTTGTCTAGAACATTGTCCTTCCCCTTGGATATTTATGAAAAGATCCTGCTCTTTAGGGAGCTGTTCCTTACTTGGTGATTTCTAAAAATGCTTGATTACAGTCCCACCCATTTGGAATGGATGGGCATTGTAGCCAATCTTATGGGCATTGTAGCCAATCTTACCTAGAGGGCACTAGTTTTGATGAGACAGTGCAAGGATTTGAAAGACTGTTGAAAATATGAGGAACTAGGAGCCAGGAGTTACTATCGCAAAACAAATATATGCAAAAAGTTAATAAAGAAAAAAATGCAGGTGATTAATGCTCCCACATGCTCATTTTGTTCTCCATTTCTGTCCAAATCTAATAGTTTCAATTTTCTGACAGAAACTTCCATGGCAGGATCTTGTGAAATCAGCAACCTCATCTCCAATTATATCAGCGCCATGTATCAGCCAGAGGAAGCCCCACCAGACCCTGATCTGTTAACCCACCTTGTTGAAGATGACAACCTATCTCTTGTTCTGACTAATGCAAGCATGGCAACTGAGACAACAGGTAGCTGTCCATAATCTGATGGTGCAAGGGGAGTAGGCAACTGAATAAAAGAAAAAAAGAGGGCATTTTATATCTAGAATGGATTTTGGAATTCTGTTTTATTGGTCTTGGAGGCCTAACTTTCTGTACCCAATGGATTTCAGTGCAAAGTATTGCACCCTTTACTTGGGGAATTTGAATAAGCTCTTTAACTATTGCTAGGTTAATCTGTTGAAATGCTTTGAAATTTGTCATGTTGTATGCAAATTATTATGATGATCTGGAGGGCAACAGGTTGGGGAAGGCTGGCTTAAAACCTTGCAGAGCCAAAAGGTCAGTTATAATTTCTCTATACTGCTTTTCCTACCAGTGAAAAGCTATACAAATGGCCTTCTATAAGTTAAAGGCTACTGGAGTACTGAACAGCGCCACCAGTACTGTGGCAGTTGATCATATACAGTATTCTAATGGAGGCATGGCTGGCTGCACAGAGAGCTGAGAAGTTGCTGCCCTAAATGACCTCATTCCAGCTGGGAGGGGCACGTTCAGAGATAAGGGAACAGGTGACAGGTGTACGTGTTAACCACAGTGACTAAGCAAGATAAATCCTGTGCGTAAATGTACTGGCCGCACCCTGTGCCGCTCAGGCAGCAGTGTTCCAGGGGCTGAGCTGGCACTAACAAAGCAATCACCTGCTCAACTAAACCCACTCTTCTCTCTCCCCACCTCTCCCTTCTACCATTCTCAGGCAAACCAACATGGTATGGTGAAATGCCACACAGCTGGAGCAGGTCTCAAGTGCTGGAGTGGATCAGCTATCATGTGGAGAAAAACAAGTATGATGCCAGTGCCATAGATTTCTCCTGCTGCAACATGGATGGCTACACCCTTTGCCAATACACACGAGATCAGCTGGGACTTATCTTTGGGCCCCTTGGGGATGAGTTATATGACCGCTTGCATGAGACGGGTACGTGTTGGTGTCCCCCTCTCCTTTCAAGGCAGAAATACATTGGTATCTCTCCCCTCTACTCCCCATTTTGTGAGGCAGAAATGCAAAAATTGAGAAAATGAGTGGGTTATTAAGTGTAAAAACTAAATGACAATGTCCATACCTCACACTAAATTAAGGTTTGATGAATTATATGTTCTTAAATAACACATGACTGAATATCACATTAAGCCACAAATAATTCTTTACAAAACATAACAAATCTCATAATGGATTAGTGTCCTACATGAAACCAGTCTATTTCACTGAAGCAAGGTATTCTTTATGAAGAGAAGAAGCCTGTGGATTTACTCTGGGCTGGTAGCACTTGCTACCTTTTCTTATTGGCTTCACCCTGGTGTCTTGCCCTCATCCCCATCCTCAGATTTATAGGAGAGAAGGAAACTTCAGGTGCTAAATGAAGTGACAACAGGTTGTATTACTGTAAAGGCAAACACATTACAGCCAATGAAAATTAAAACAGTCCAGAAAGCATGACAGAAATTAGTTATCCACAAGAATAGAATGCCTGGTACCTGTCCCTGATTAATCATTATTTATCAGGAGTGAATCTAAATTTTCAGAAACACTGCCTCTATTTTATTTAATTTCCCTACAAAGAAAACAATGCAACTTTTAGTTTATCTCTGAATGAACAAGGGAGAAGCACTTGGTTTATAATTCAGAAATAACGTTATTTTTCTTTCCCATACCCTTATTCTGTCTGTTTCAGATGAACTTGGCTGGATCATGTCAGTGCTGAGGACTGAGGATGTATCACAGGAGGCCCTTCTGGAATCCAGTCCTTTAGGTGAGAGGTCAATGAATGGCTGCTCTGTTTTGTGATGGTTCCCTGTTTACATTTGTTTACATCTGCTTTTATGAATGTGCTTAATGCTCAATTTCTCTCTCTTCCCCCTGCCTCCCCAGAATTGGGGAACTCATGCAGCCAGGACTATCTGGAGGAAATGAAGTTAGCAAGCATTTTTTCACAGTCAGATCTTGGCTACATCTCTGGAGCCATGTCACCAGACAGCTCTGCATCTCTAGCAGGTACTTTGTTTATGTTCCCCAAATTGCTGATGTCCTTTGCCTCCTGCAGATTTTAGCTTAGCTATCACAGAAAGCCTGTTGGCCTTAATAGATCCAATTTCCTCATCATATTCACTCATATAAGCAGATTGCGATTTGTTAACAGTTTTGTTTATGGAGGGGGGGGATAGTTGTACCTAATATCAGAAATATCTAAATTCTAGAAGGGGAGTAATAGCAAAACGTAAGTCTTTTTGCATAAATAAATAAATCCTCGGGATCCAGAACATTTGACAATCATGCTTCATTTCCAGAGCGGGTATCTAGAGTAGAGATTTCAATTTCCTTTCCTTTCTCCTCAGGGACAATGTCTCAGAGCCCTCAATCTCAGGACTCCGGTGGAAGTGATCTAGATCTTGATCCCATAGACATAAAACACTGCAACTTTTCTAATGGTAAGTTAAGACTGATCAACAGGATTTCAGATATGTTTGCATAAATGCTTTTGTTGCTAGATATTTTGCCAGTAGAATGGCTGGCATCTTCAAAGACAAACTAGTGAAGAGGAAGACAAACAAACAGGAACAGTAGACAATAGATCTACTGCATAAAAACAGAACAAACATGGTTAAAAAAAGAACAGAATCATAGATATATATCCAACAGCTTAATTCTATAAAATGTTAGAGCTAAATATCGGTGCAAAGTAACAGAGTAATCTATGCATATTCAGAGTCTATTCTATTATTATTGTGTGAACAGGAATAACATACCATTGCTATATTTAGATATGAGAAAAGGTTTCTTAATAAATTTTGAGCACAAGCATTTAAAATCAAAACCAAATTCTGAATGTTCCAAAAATATTCTCTGCTAATACAAATCCCTCTCAGCAGAAGATAGTAGTTTTGGGGAAAGACTGCTACAATACAATTAGGAGACCAAATCAAATGCCAATAACACTGCTAAAGAAAAAAGGGGTCAGAAGCAATGTAATGAGATGTCACATACATAGATAGAATTGACTTAGAAAATCCAAGCAATAATTGTTCTGCACTTCAAATTAATGCAACCATATATAACTTCTTTGTATCTTTCTCCTACCCCAGCCCCTTTCTTTTAAAATAAAATAAAATAAAAAGCAGTAATATAAGGCTGTAGTTCTAAAGATTTGAATAAAGGCTATTTGTTTAGTTTTGTTTTTGTACTTAGAATAAGGCACTGGTGGCCCTTTTTTTGGAGGGGGGGGGAGAAATGGTGATTTAATTTTAAATAAGGAACTTGCCTAAGGAGAAAAAAATAGTTTCCTCATTTGTGAAATGTCCAAGACTGCAGCTTTTCATGGAAGGTTTCTGTTTTAAGAGAAAAGTTACATATAATTGCTTTCTAGTTGTTCTAATGTTGTCCTTTCCAGCTCTGTTCTGTTGTACTTTAGTCAGAGTAGGAGAGCAATTGACTTAGAAGCTGATCAAGTGTTTTCTGATTTTTATTGCAATCCATTTTAAAGAAATGTAGAGTAGAATTTTTAAAAAAATAGCACAAAAACTTAATTCCTTCCTGTCCGTTAAAGATAATAGAATAATGGAAAGCATGATTGCTAGAGGTGATGAGTCTTGTCCCATATTCTTGAGTATCTGGATGGAAAATGTTGGTCTAGAAAAAGATGGTGGCCATAACCACATGATGAAAACTGCATCCCTTTTAAATGTGTGGCCATCATCTTGATATTTTTTAGACACCATGCCCTCATCTAGAAATAAGTTCTGTTTACACTGTAGCTGAGATGTTGGCTGTGCACAAATGTACATATTCTGTTTACCCAAGGGTAAAAAAACCAGTTGGCCGGGATATTATAATGGGGTGAGGGATCAGGACATGATATGTCAGATTACGATGGGTACAGATTCTGGCTCTGATTTGCCATACTGTCTTCTAGGGGCTGTGCTTGAACTTTCAAGTTCACATAGGGTAGTTGTAGGAATGTAAGGTATTGGGGCAAAAAGTTCAATTGCCTCTTATTTTTTCCCCCTACATGGCACTATCCAGAATATAAGAAAGAAGATCTTAAGAAAAGGAAAAGGGGACGACCAAGAAAGATCAGCAAGGACAGCAGAGACTGCCTGGAGTCTAAAAAGAATAAACACTGTAAGTGGATATCGTATAATATACGGGCCAGATGTTCATGATATTTGGCTAGTGAATGCAAACCAAAATTGTCCATGCGTTTCCTGCTCAGATTATGTGCTGGTTAGTGAAATAAGGAGATAATATTTTATGCAACTGCTTGACTTACATATGCTGGCCTGTTAACTTCAAGTTCTGAGGCAGCTCATTTACTTGGTCCATTAGGATAGATGCAGAAGCATAATAACTTTACTGGTGACCGTATGCCTGCCAGATATGTCAGAGTGGAGCAGGGAATTTAAATACTGATCAACCGTAGAATGCTTGAATTATGTCATTTTGCATTATAGTTCCTTGTCTTCCAAACTCATTAAAAACATCTCAGTTATCTGATTATCTCCTGCCTCCCTGGAGGTACAGAGCTTTCTCAGAAACACAGTCTGTTTTCTTATGCAATGATTCCATAGCCCTGCAGCGCAAAATCTTTTATGCCCAGTTAGGAAACCTTTGCTGCTTGCAGTGTCATTTGGACAGATGAATGATTTAACTGTCTTATTTCCTTTCTCATAACCAGCACCAAGAGGGATCCACCTGTGGGAATTCATTCGGGACATCCTAATTCATCCTGAGCTGAATGAGGGTTTGCTAAAGTGGGAAGACCGTCGAGAAGGCATTTTCAAATTCCTGAGATCAGAGGCTGTAGCCCAGCTCTGGGGACAAAAGAAAAAAAATAGTAGCATGACCTATGAGAAACTCAGCCGTGCCATGAGGTATCTATCGTTATTTTTTTTATATACTGACCAATAATCTTCATAATTTTTAAAATATCATGTCACTCTGCGAAGGAGATATTAAAAAAAAAAGAGAATTACAAGAAATTAAAAGCCAACAAGTTCTTAAAACTCAAGAATAAATAACACATTAACATTTTGTTAAAAGGTCTACAAAAATACCGGTAGTCCTCAACTTACGACCACAATTGAGCCCAAAATTTCTGTTGCTAGGTGAGACAGTTCTTAAGTGAATTTTGTCCCATTTTACAACTTTTCTTGCCACAGTTGTTAAATGAATCACTGCGGTTGTTAAGTTAGTTTCATCATTGTTAAATGAATCTGGCTCCCCCAGTGATTTTGCTTGTCAGAAGGTCACAAAGAGTGATCACATGATCCCAGGACACTGCAAGCATCATAACTATGAGTCAGTTGGCAAACATCTGAATTTTGATCACATAACCATGGGAATGCTGCAACAGTCATAAGTGTGAAAAATGGTCACTGTTTTCATGCCATTTTAACTTTGAATGGTCACTAAATGAACTGTTGTAAATGGAGGACTACCTGTAATATAGTCTGCCTGAGAAAAAAATATCAACAAAGTTGACAAATACAAGCATTGCAATTCTTAGTAAAGGGATAGAATGAAGAGGCAACAGGGTAAACATAGGAGCAGATGCTATTGTGGTGCTACAGTTATTCATACACTCAAAATGGGGTGGAAAGCTTCATCTATTAAACCTTAGATCAACTGAGCATATCTATTACCATTTTTAAAAAAAATAAACGCAAACTTTGGAGAAACGGACAGAAATCAGGTCCTATGTTCTCTGCTGTTGTAATTATAGCGGTGTCTCAGTCACATAATCATCCCAGCCAAAAATAAAGCAAACAAAAGTATGGCTTCTGGTACCAAAAATTGCAATTTCTGCAATAATAAATTCTAGGCATTTGGATTATGGACTCATAACTACATCCATCATAAAACATTTTAAAGAGTTTGGCCTTGATTTTTTGGGGGGAGGGGGAGGAGGACTAATCCTCGGGGTTCTTCTTTAAAGCCTTTGCTATCTCTTTTCTCAGGTATTACTACAAACGGGAAATTCTGGAACGTGTGGACGGCCGGAGACTTGTGTACAAGTTTGGGAAAAACTCCAGTGGTTGGAAGGAGGAAGAGGTGCAAGACCAGAGCTAAACAGCTACAAGAGCCTCCCATGGACTTGAATATGGCCCACTCTTACTTGGAGGCCCCCCTCTGAGGATAATGGATTGTCATGGGCCCAGAACTATGAAATTGCTGTCTGAAGCAGTGTGTTGTTAAAACTCCAGCCCTACATGGGGCAAAGTGTGTATGCTGGCTCCCATAAGGGAGTTCAACCAATTACAGCTGATATTTTGGCTCAAGTAGGTTATTGTGAACCGTTATTATTTTGTTGCAATTGGAATTTGGCAGCCTGCAACTCTGAATTAGGATTACAATGCCTTCGGCTGTCTAAGACTGTGCACAAAGCTCATTGAGGCAGAAGGAACAGGCTGTTCTTGGCTATTCCTGGAGGGCCATTCCCAAAACATCAAGTAATTTGCTGATTGAAGGTGAACGCTGTGGTCAGCTATTTGTGGGAAACTCTGTTCTGACACTGTTCAACCATAACATAGGAATGCTGATAAGCCTGATAGACACTTTGGAGAGCCAGGTGGACATGTAGTTTCCCATCCAGCAACTGACTGTTTACCAGCAAATGCTCCTGTTTAACAGGCAGAAAATTGGCAACAGCAAACCTGATATCATTATGGATTTCACATCAATCCAGAGAGCAAGGTTTAGTAGCCACAGATCTGATTCTTCTCCAGCTGATTCAGTATATGTGTGTCTAGAAAGGAAAAACTTTTTTGCCCTAGCCTAGAAAGTGCTACAACTTTCTCTATGAATAGCCTCTTCTTGCTCTTAATTTATATGTTTTATATATATATGTGTGTGTGTGTATATAATGTACATAGATATCTATTTTTTTCATAACTAAGTTTGTGTGATTGTATCAGGAAGCCCTGGGCTTTTTCAAAAACTGATGATTATTGTTGCTAATATTCAGCTGGGCTGAACAAATAAAAAATCTTTATTTTGAAATCAAAAAGTGTTTGTAAGATGTTTGCATCTGTTCATTGGTGTCTCCAGGAGAGTCCTATGTGATGTACAGGCCTCCTGCTTTTTAATAACAATTAACCAATAAATATTGCTTTGTTGGTTTTTAATTCTTGTGTGCTGCTTGATAAATGATAAATGTGCATCACCAGGGGGAGCAGTGAAGAACCGAGGTTGGATTTTTCTTGTGATAGAATTAAAAGGAAAGGGAAAACCTATTTTTACTATTGACAGTTAAGAAAGATGCCTATTTAAGGATCATTTATTTGTTTGGATATCCTAGATTACCCTTTCCTAACCTAAGGAAGTTTCATCAAAATAAACAATGATCAATTTGGTTGGGAACTATAAGCATTTGAGTCACATTACAATAATTAATTTTTGCTTTCTGAATAAAGTATATAATCTGGTAAATAATTCAGATTCCATTAAGTTTCACCTTGGTTTCCACTGATCTAATTCTTTTCCCCAGTGTCATAACAAACAGTATTGATAGCCCATTCATAAATATTATGAAAAGATTCATATGTATGGGAGAAATCTTTAGCCCTCTTCTAAAATTATATTCAAAGAGACTTTTTGATATATAATAACACGTCAGCTATACAGAATTTGGCACACAGAAGCTTCCAGGTGCAGTTACCATTCTTTCTAGTTAAAAGGGCAAACAAACTTGAAAAGACCCTTTCTGAAGAGATGTTGTCCATCAAAACAGAAACTGTGGCTCCATATAAAGAAGCTTTATATGCTCTTCTTTAGAATAAAAAATGTAGCTGCCCTAAAACTGGGATATGGGAGAAGCCATGCTCACTTTTAAAAACCCAGTCTGGATTAAAATAATATTCCTCTTTCACAGAGTATAAAGCAATCTATCCAAATAATTTCTGGCTAAAAGCTAAAGGGTATTTCTAATTCTGTCTCTCTTCATAGTCTCCAGTTAAAATCTCTCACTGTAATCTTTAAGAAGTCCTGAAGTACAGGGAAAGTGCCAGAAGACTGAAGAAGAGCTAACGTTGTTTCACTCTTTTTTTTATATAAAAAAAAAAAAAAAAAGGAGAGGGGGAATAAGCTGAATGCTTTTCAACATTTTCAAAACTTACTTAGATGAGGGAATAGAAGGGATGCTCATCAGATATGCAGATGATACAAAATGAAGGAGACTGATAATATGTCAGAAGATAGGCCCAAGCTTCAAAAGAATCTTTTAATAGACTTGAACATTAGGCCCTAATCAATAAAATGCCGTTCAATGGTGTTTAAAAAACTGAGTATGTTTAAGTCTAAGTTTATTTCTGCACTTTGGTAGGAAAACTAGATGTAGTGGTACAAAATAGGTGATAGCTGGATGAGCATGCAGCCAGCAAAAGAGCCAATGCAATCTTTGGCTGCATCCATAGAGAAACAATGTTGAGATCCCAGAAAGCAAAAGGTCTGCTTTTTGATGCACTGGTCACTGAATGTTGGACCTGGAGCACTGTATCCAACTTGGGTTGCCACAATGCAAAAAGAATGCTGAGTGCAGAAAAGAACTACAATGATAGTGAGAGGCTTAAAGGCTAAATCCTATGAAAAACAATTAAAAGAACTATTTAATCTAAAGAAGGGAAGAGTAATGGGACACATGATAGCAATCTTCCTATATTTAAAGACTATCAAAGGGAAGTAGTACAGATTTCATGTAATTAATTTAATTTAATGTATTCAATTTGTTATGGCCAGCCATTCTGTTAGATTCTGGATGGCTTACAAAATTCAAGAAACAATTAAAGCCATTAAAACACACAGGCAACCCAGATTAAAACAATCAGAACAATAAACTACAACCATGGCAGGAACCCCACATTGCATAACAAACATATTAACACCAAGCCTGGGAAGAGAGCCAGATCTTAAGAGCTTCCCAGAGCCTGGGGGGAGGGGGAGCAGAGTCTGTATGGGGGAGAGGGTAACACTTCCCAGAGCTTCAGGCCAGGCTTGGAAGTCAGAAAATCACTCCCAAAGAAGGATTGGCAAACTGATTCTATAGGGCTTGATTAATTTAGCAGCTAAAAACAGATATAGATGAAACTGTAAAAATTTCTCCATACCCTATTAGTATTACTGAGCAGGATTTATGAGCCAGGTTAGCAAGGGCTGTAAGTCTTTTTTGCAGGATGATTTCAGAGCTGAAGCCTCCATTTCTACACGTATACTGTGGTTTCCATTCTTTCTGAGCTTCCCTTTCTGAGTTAACTATTCTTCTTTAAATATGAGCCAGCAGTGTGCTGCAGCTGCCAAAAATGCCAACACAGTCCTAGGCTGCATTAACAGAGGGATAGAATCAAGATCATGTGAAGTGTTAATACCACTTTACAATGCCTTGGTAAGGCCACACTTGGAATACTGCATCCAGTTTTGGTCACCATGATGTAAAAAAAGATGTTGAGACTCTAGAAAGAGTACAGAGAAGAGCAACAAAGATGATTAGGGGACTGGAGGCTAAAGCATATAAGGAAAGGCTGCTGGAATTGGGTATGTCTAGTTTAATGAAGAGAAGGACGAGGGGGGAACATGATAGCGGTGTTCCAATATCTCAGGGGCTGCCACAAAGAAGAGGGAGTCAAGCTATTTTCCAAAGCACCTGAAGGCAGGACAAGAAGCAACGGGTGAAAATTAATCAAGGAAAGAAGCAACCTAGAACTAAGGAGAAACTTCCTGACAGTTAGAACAATTAACCAGTGGAACAACCTGCCTCCAGAAGTGTGAATGCTCCAACACTGGAAGTTTTTAAGAAGAGACTGGACAGCCATTTGTCCGAAATGGTATAGGGTTTCCTGCCTGAGCAGGGGGTTGGACTAGATGACCTCCAAGGTACCTTCCAACTTTACTACTACTACTACTACTACTACTACTACTACTACTACTACTATTACTATTACTACTACTACTACTACTATTATTACTAAATATCAACCTGTGCTGTTTTCCAGGCATAGATGTGTCCCAAACATTTCTCCACAGGCAAAATAGCATGGGAAAAAGAGCTTATTGTTTTTACAGAACTGTGAGAAGATATGCTGGCCTGTGAAGCAAATACATTTTATATATTTTAATCTCATGAGCCTAGCTTGAAGCTTGAGGATTGTAGCTAGGAAGGTCTCTGCTATGCTGAAAACCGGACCTAATGTGTGTTTCGAATCTATAGGGACACCTTTTCCTATTCACAACAATGAAAGGCAGGCCAGATTCAAAAGTGACTGGTCCAAAGTCATATTCAGAGAAGGTTATGATGGGACAGAGTTTTTAATCAGGCCAGTCTTTTTTCAGAACTCAGTTAAGCAAATCACACAGGGACCATGCAATTTATGTACAACTCTTGTGCAGGGCTAGCAAAATGCAATCTGAGTTTGTTCAGTCCAGTCCAATCCAGTATAAGTATTGTATAGTATTGTAGAAGGGAACCCATGCAATTATGAAATGAGAGGATCTTACCAGAATAACCAGAGTTCCTTTAAAGGGAAGAAAATATTATACAATCTCAATCAATGGTTCTTGCTCCAAATTTGCTCAGAGGCAGGAAGAATATGTCCCCATACTTTACAGAATTGTTAGCCTATTTGTAGGAGTGCAAAAGGACAGTCCTTTCTTCAAAGGTGGTTCTTTGTTCAGCTGGCTGTCCCTTCTAAGTCCATTTAAGCATCAAATGCTGCAAGAAAGGAGAACATTACATAAAATGTCTTATAACTAATATGTTACTCGAGTTTTGATTGCTAAAATGAACAGTTCATTCTCTAAGAATTACTGGAAATGTAATGAGCAAATTGGATCATTTTTAAACATTTGGTAATGACATTGTAAAGTTCAACATTACTAGAAAGAAACAATTTTTAAAAGCTAGATACCCATTATAACCTAAAACTTATTAAACTTTACTAAAACACACGACTCTTGAAAAACTACAGTCTACGAAGTTAGTTTTGTATATGCTGTCACAAGGATGTTATATCCTTCTATCTGGAAAAGTTGTTTTCTTTCCTCCTGGAAATTATGGTTAATCAAGCTGTGGGGCTATGCTTTAAGAATAACTTTGTACCTAAAGTAAATTTGACATATGTTTCTGCTCAAATAGGAAACTTCCTGGATGATAATACATCAATTTGGGTTTCTTTATGTAAGTAATCTATATTTTAATTTCATGGGATATTTAATCAGAAAAGATTCTTAGTATCAATTCAATTTCTTATAGTGCATAATTTCAGCTGGTGGTTTATATTGTGTTAAGCATGGTTCTGATATTTATTATTGGCTCAAAGTTCTTTAATGATGTTTAATTTTAGCAAGCAACATAATACACATTCATAATTGTTATGTCCTGAGCCTGTGCAAGCAGGCTCGGGGCATTGCAAATGGTCCCGGGCAGGTGCAAGTTGCCCGGGACCAGACAGGCTGTTGCCAGTACTTGTGCGCATGCGCAAGTGCTGGCATGCCAAAAGTTGCAGATTGACCCGGGAATGGCCTATATAAGAGGCCAGGAGTTTGGGCGTTGTCGGCGTCTTCTAACTGTAAGCTGAACTAAAGAATAAAGAAGTTTCCTGAGAACTACAACTGCTTCTCGTGTCTTGCCATTTCGCGAAGGACTCAACACTGGCGACGACGATGGGATTGCCTTACATCGAAGAAGAAAAGGCGTAAGCTTACCCGAGTGAGTCCTGAGCGGCAGGAACGGCGTTGACTCGGCAGCTACCCGCCAATCCAGCATGCATTCGGGGGTAGGCTGGCTGATAGACCCTTCCTTCTACAAAAATGGCAAAAATTGGAAGGCTTTTGGAATTCGATGTCTCACATCCAGAGAGGTGGGAGTCCTACGTAGCCAGGGTGGAAAACTACCTCAAGGTGAACTAAGTGAGGGAAGATAGTTTGAAGGCTGCCACCCTGCTGTGCGTTTGCAGTCAAGACGCATTCGAAATCGCTGAGAACCTTGCAGCACCTGTTCCTTTAGATTCTGTCAGCTACGCAGATCTAAAAAAGCTACTGAAGGAGCACTTCCAGCCTAAGATGTCCGTCATCGCGTGGCGCCACACCTTCGAGCAGAGGGATCAACGACCCGGAGAATCGGCCAAGGAGTACATCACCGCATTAAGGAAAGCCGCCAAACATTGCGAGTTCAAGGACCTCGAAGAATGACTGAGGGACAGATTCGTATGCGAGCTAAGGCATCGAGAGTTACAACAGAGACTTTTTGCTAAGGAGGACTTGTCTTTCTAAGATGCCTTGAGAGAGGTCACCGCAGAAGAAGCAGTGGGCGGCGCCATCAAGAACATGCGGCCGATCAGGAACAGTCCAGATGCTGCATCCGTGCACCAGGAAGAAGTCCAAAGAGACGCTGAGGAGGATCCGGATGAGGAAGTCGACCGTCTCCACCCCACAAAGGAAGGGAAACAAAAAGGAAGCTCTTCAGCTCTCCCCAAGTGCATCGGCTGTGGAGATCGCCACAAGAGAGCGACTGCAAGTTCCGCTCCGCTATCTGCAGGGCGTGCGGAAAACAAGGACACATTGCAGCTGTGTGCCTGGGCCGTCAGAAGGTACAACCTCAGGAAGAATTGCGCCTGAAAGGTACCAGGGGTCCCAGCCAGAATAGGGTGGGGTTTTGCACTTCGCGAAGAAGCATCTATAGGACAGGAACACACAAGCCTATTAAGAAAAAGCTATCACTTAAGGTAAAGCTACAAGGGGTTCCATTAACTATGGAACTGGACACGGGGTCTGCACTTTCAATCATTTCTATGCATACATTTAGGAAGATTTGTTCCGGCAGCGGAATCCAGGCCAAGTTGAGGCCTTCTGACATTGTGCTAACAGACTTTCAAAACTCCAGAGTGTGTGTTAAGGGGGAGGCCACCCTTAACGTGCAATGTAAGGATTTTGAGGGTCCACTAGACCTATTGGTAGTAGGAGGTGAACGAACGAGTCTCATAGGACTCGAGTGGTTTGAGGCCTTGGGGATATATGTCATGGGGCTCAACAATCTACAAACACTCGACCTACAGAAAGTCTGCAAAGAATTTGCAGATGTTTTCAGCCCCCAGCTGGGCACATTCAAAGGACCCCCTGTGTCACTAAAGCTAGACCCCACTGTCACTCCATTAGAATTAAAGCAAGAAGGGTCCCTTTTGCTTTAAAGAGTAAAATTGACACTGAGCTGGATAAACTGATCCAACAAGGAATTCTAGAACCTGTTGACTCCAGTCCCTGGGAGACCCCCATTGTCACGCCTCTCAAGGCAAATGGGGACATTCGCATCTGTGCTGATTACAAATGCACTCTGAATAAGGCATTGCAGCAACATGCCTATCCTGTTCCTGTGGTCAGTCATATTCTGGCCTCCCTCAAGGGGGGGCGTGTTTTTGCAAAGCTTGACCTAGCTCAAGCATATCAACAGCTGCCTGTTGATGATGATGCTGCTATAGCTCAGACCATTGTGACCCACAGAGGAGCCTTCAAGGTAAAGAGGCTACAATTTGGAGTTAATGTCGCTCCTGGGATTTTCCAAAGCGTAATGGAAAACACACTACGGGGTATACCAGGGGTTTGCCCCTACTTTGATGATGTCTTAATTGCAGGAGACTCCACACACAATTTAGCTGAAAGGCTGAAGGCTGTCCTGTCAAGATTCAGGAAAACAGACCTCAAACTTAAAAAGGACAAATGCAAAATTGGGGTGCCTTCTACTGATTTCCTGGGGTTCAAAATTGATGCTGCTGGGATTCACCCTGCTGAATCCAAACTAAAAGCTATTATGCATGCCCCTAGGCCAAAGTCCAAGGCCGAACTTCAGGCCTTTCTGGGCCTTCTGAATTTCTACAATTCTTTTCTTCCACATAAGGCTAGTGTAGCTGAGCCTCTCCACAGGCTATTAGATAAACAGGCTGTGTGGCAGTGGTCACAAACACATGAGGCAAGTTTCAATGAGGTCAAGGCCTTACTCACTTCTAACAGTGTACTTGCCCATTTCAATGAATCCCTTCCTGTGTGCATCGCTTGTGATGCTTCCCCTTATGGGGTAGGAGCTGTACTGAGCCACCTCAGGTCTGATGGAACTCAGGTTCCTGTTGCATATTACTCCAGAACATTATCTTCTGCTGAGCGTAATTATGCTCAAATAGACAGGGAGGCCTTAGCTGTTGTTGCTGGGATTAAAAAATTCCATGATTTTTTATATGGTAGGCACTTCACGGTCTTCACTGACCATAAGCCTTTGCTGGGACTGTTTACCACATGTAAGCAACCCCCCCAAATCATCTCCCCCAGGATGCTCAGGTGGTCTATCTTTTTGTCTGCTTATGATTTTTCCCTACTTCACAAGCCTGGGAAGGAAATGGGCCATGCTGATGGCCTCAGTAGATTACCCCTGCCGGTAATAGAAGCTGACCCCACGCCATCTATCAATCTTCTTTCTATCCAAGCCTTGCCCAAGTCCCCTCTGAATGCCAGGGATGTAGCTGCTGAATCGGGCACAGATCACACACTTTCACGTGTCCTTTCTTGGGTTTTGTCTGGATGGCCTGAAAACTGTCCTAGTCCTGAGTTTCAGAATTTCTGGTCTAAAAGGAACGAGTTGTCCACCTCTCAGGGTTGTCTGCTTTGGGGAAGCAGAGTGGTCATTCCCACCTCAATGAGGACTAGGGTCTTAGGTTCCCTCCACGAGGGTCATCCTGGCATTGTACGAATGAAGGCTCTTGCGCGCAGCCACTTGTGGTGGCCTGGCCTAGACAAAGATATTGAAGCTAAGGTGCACGCATGCCACCTTTGCCAACGCTCGCGCCCCGAAATGCCACAAGCTCCTGTACATAGATGGGAGGAAACACAGTCTCCATGGTCTAGGGTGCACATTGACTACGCTGGGCCCTTTCAGGGTCAATTCTTCTTGGTCCTAGTTGACAGCCATTCAAAATGGCTTGAGGTTGTACCTGTATCTTCCACCACCGCTGAGGGTTTTTGCTGCACACGGGCTTCCAGATGTCCTCGTGTCTGACAACGGCCCTCAATTCACTTCTTCCGAATTCCAAACTTTCTTACAGGCTAACATGATTCGTCATGCCACCTCTGCACCTTTCCACCCGTCCACCAACGGTATGGCTGAACGCATGGTTCGCATCACCAAGGATGCCTTGAAGAAACTCACCTACGGAGATTGGCATCACAGGTTGGCTGACTTCCTCCTTTCTTATCGCACCACACCGTCCACTTCTATGGGGAGAAGCCCAGCTGAACTTCGTTGGGGGCTCAAACTGACTACCAAGCTTGACCGGTTGCATCCAGACAGACTGCCTCCTTCTGTCTCCCACCCCAGGGCACCTAGGCAACTACTTGTGGGTGCCCCGGTTTGGACTCGTAATTACGGGCCTGGTCATACATGGGTCCCCGCTTCTATATCCAGGGTCACGGGTCCTCTACCCTACGAGGTGTCCCTGGACAACGGTCGTGATCTGCGTCGGCACATTGACCAACTTCGCCCTCGACGGGACCTTCCCACTGAGACTTCTGGGTCTTTTCCAGGGGGGGAGGAGGAACCCTTTGGGCAAAGGGAGGGGCATGGGATGATGCCCATTATCAATGGGGAAGCTACAAACAGCCCATCTCAAGATTCTGCGAGTGCTCCAAACAGGAATTCAAGGAGCCCAACTAGATACCAGGCATCAATGCCTACTCCAGCCAGGGAGTCACCCTGGGGGCATAATCACTATTCACCCGCATCACTCAGTACTCCAGTCAGGGAGAATACCCGGGGGCATCCCAACAATTCATACCCTGCAAGAGAGCTGGCACACACTCCTTCTAGTTGGCCCAACACTACCCCTGTCCCCAGAAGGGGGCAAACACACAGGGAGGTGGTCAAGGAACCAAATTCCGACTACAACACCTCTGACTTCACTCAGGGGACAACTGAGTTTTGGGACAGTACTGAAAACCACACAAGCCCGGACACAGAATGGGATTCAGGGAACAGACAGCCTCCTGACAGGTCTTGGACGGACCTAGGAGGTTCTACGGAAACGCCCAACAGTGACAGTCACTTAGAAGGGCCAGAGAGCCTACAGCTAGGCGGGACAACCAGGTCACACAGAGAAAAAAGTCCTGGCCTGACGAGCCCGGTGGGCAAGCAAGCAGGTCAGGCAGTGGAGCACAGCCCTTGGGAACACCCAAGGCAAAATAGGGGGGACAAGCACACATCACCCCTCAGTCAAAGGGTACCTGGCAAGCACCCAGAGCTTAGGAGGTCACAGAGAGCAAGGAAATCTCCTAAGTACTTCGAGGATTTTGTAACCCTCTTGGCAAAACAGAGCTAATAGAAAAGTAAAGCACTGAGGCTGATGGAAAACGGGGAACACCTGGTATTGGGGAGCATGGCACTACACTAAAGAAATGAGTTCTGTGTTATTATGGTATGAGGAATAGTTTTAGCCCGGGGGGAAGGGGTGTTATGTCCTGAGCCTGTGCAAGCAGGCTCGGGGCATTGCAAACGGTCCCAGGCAGGTGCAAGTTGCCCGGGACCAGACAGGCTGTCGCCAGTACTTGTGCGCATGCGCAAGTGCTGGCGCGCCAAAAGTTGCAGATTGACCCGGGAATGGCCTATATAAGAGGCCAGTGTCTTCTAACTGTAAGCTGAACTAAAGAATAAAGAAGTTTCCTGAGAACTACAACTGCTTCTCGTGTCTTGCCATTTCGCGAAGGACTCAACAATAATAATTACTGATATATTAATTGAAAACTGGAAAAATCTGTGACATTTTTAAATCCCTTGTTTTTTTAGTTATACTGTTCCTCAAAATGTCTAAAAGGGAAGGAGGGGAGAAAGGAAGGAAGTCTTTTAAGCAGAGCTTCCAGATAAGGATTGCAGAAATCTGGATGTTCACTAGATGCCAGCAAAGAGTTAGTCACCAGGATTAGCATTTGGGCAATAGAAAGAGTAGGCAAAAGGCACAATCCTCTCTGCTTTCAGGAAATGTATATTTCTGCTTTAGTCATAGTAGATATTTCTAAATGTAAGGTACCGTGCATACAGATTAGCATATGCAAATTTTATTCAAACATGCATTCATTCTTGGTTCTGTTTTAGCTATGCATTTTTCCTTTCTTGGCGGTGGGATCCCATCCCAGCATGTCTTTGCTTTTTATCTGTTTGCTTATTCTGTTTTTGCTTGCTTTGAGAAGCCGAAATATGGGGCCTTTTTCAGTGGTGGGATTCAAATATGTGAACAACCGGTTCTCTGTGTGGATGCTGCTTCCGGAAATCCATTCCGGGCCTTGGTAACAAAAAATTAGCTACCGGTTCTGTTGAAGTGATGCGAACTGACTGAATTCCACCACTGACCTTTTTTTCTCCCCTCCAGATAATCAGCCTGCTTTTCAATGCTTATTCTCCAACACATCAAAATTCAGGACTGTCAGACTTTTGAAAAAGACAATGAGAGGTCTGTAGCTTTACAGTGACCACAACAACCTGCTGTTTGGCGTTTGGCACAACCAGATCCCTTCTGGGTTCCTTCAGAGTGATCAGCCCTTGGCTAGGAATTTGGAAGCTGGGCACTGAGCTGGGCAGGGCAGCTCCAGGAGGTTATTTTAATCTGCCCCAAATAGGGTGATTGCAGTTTCATAACAGACTCATCCTGCCCCTTCAGTTCACCCTGAAGTGAGATTTTGTATGCAGGCTGTTGGGCTTTCAGTCTCTCTGCAGGAGTTGCCAAAAAATCCTGAGCAAATGGTTGCTTCTAAACAAGCCAATATGATGAACCATTCTAGATAAATAACTCTGTGTGTGTGTGTTTGAGGATCTTGACATCCAACTTGCAAGCACATAAAGATTTAACTTCTTTCTTGACTGTTTCTAATTTCCCTGCAGACTTGTTCCTAAAATGCTTACATTGGACATGGCAGCTATCATTAGGCCTTCATACTTGGACTGCAAGAAAAACAAAAGATATAATAATGGGATGACCTATAGGGTGACTGCAGGGTATGGATAAAAGGTGCAAGATGGCAGCTATGATAATGCAATCAAAGTTCTACCTGTTTTTATGTGCATCAACCATACCCTTGGTGGCCTGTAGCCAAATGCTAAGCATTAGCATTGTTTAGAAATATCAAAAATATGGGAAAGTTGCTGAGTCAGAAAATTATAAATTATTCTACTGACTGCAAAGCAGAAATTACATAAAGTAAACTCTTCTTTAAGCTGAGCTTCAGTCCTGGTGACTTTATGGACATGGAAATCTATTTTTTGGCAGCAATCAATAATGATTTGCCTCTAATGATTTATTATTAATATTATTATATATCATTATTATTATAGTGATATTCCATCTAAGTAGAAGAAACTGGTTCAACCTGCTTTGCTTCTGAGTCTAGACAATTGGTAGATCCTGCCACATGCTCATGTTTTCTCTTACTTACATCTGTGCATATATATATATCTGCACCTACACACAGATACATAAACACACACACATTAATATTTTGTTTTGATCAATGATCAGCAAATTACAAAAAAGCAAAATGAAAAAGTATTCATAAGAGAGAGAGAGAGAGAGAGAGAGAGAGAGAGAGAGAGAGAGAGAGAGAGAGAGAGATGCATACAATACATGGGAGGTACTTTAGCTGTAAACATATAAGATAAAATTCAGACATGAGTTTCTATGGCACCAGCAACTAGCTTGCCCTTAAGGCAATGAAACTGTGGCCAACTGGACGCCAGGGAAAACGAAGCATAGTTTCAGCATGAGATAATGAAACTCAGCCGAGAACAGATGGGGGAGGCAATTGGTGCTGAGGTGGGTCAAGTTTTATTTTCAGTCAATAGCTAATGCAGGAGATTGGCAAGGAGGCAATAGCAGCTTGTCACGCATCTTACATCTTGGCAAGCTTCTCTTGTTTGCCAAGGCTATCCTGTGGTGGATCTTGTTACACAATACTGCCAGGAGAATGTTTAACCAACCTATGGAGTAGAAGAGCTCTGTCTTGCTGCAATTATTCCAGTCATTATCTTTGATCCCCTGGCTTTCTATGGAGCAGGAGGCAGGGATCAGAACTAGGGAATAAACAGAGCTCTGGTACAACATTTGGAAATTGAAAGGGGGGGGGGAGCAGGAATGAGGTGGCAGACTGATTGCAAGGAGAGTCAAAAGAGAATGAAGGCATTACAGAGAAAATAGGTTGCTTTTGTCTTGTTCAATATACTTAGCCGGGTTGACTCAGAGCTCTTTTCCTATGAGCTCTACCTGGATAGTAGATGTTCCTAAAAGCATCAGTATTGGCAATTCCTAGAAAGTAGTTCCTCAAGGACCCTGAAGAAGAGAGCTTGCACAGAGACCGTGTGACTTTTTTGCCTTTTTTGGAACCTTAGCTGAGGAATGAGATGGTACATCTATGGCTTTCTTCTCGTCCAGTTTATAAGCTGGTTGTTCCTTACAGTACTTCAGTTTCTGAAGCAAACTAACAAATCATGCAATCACTGGGCTATCCCCACCAAAATCATTTGTTTTAGCCTTTTTTCCGCCTTAGAATCTGGCATCCTACATACAGTAATTCAGTGCCATAAGCAACAAAGCAGTTTACTTATGTAAATCAGTTGTCCTTGGCCCAAAGCAGTGATTTCTGAGGTAGATGCAGGACAGCATTCTACCTAACTGACCCCAAAGATGTCTAAGCATACATTGGAAAAAGAAATCCACTACAGCAAGCGCTTACAGCTTGGTGTGTGCTCTGCAGAAAGGAAGTCTCACAAAACATAATTTCCTTTATCTCTGCCATTGCCAAGAAAATGAAATCATTCCAGGGGGAAAAAGTAAGGACAAACGGGGATTCCATGAGGAGCCCTGCCTTGCCCGTCAAATGAACTGGTGTAAATGGGCCTTTGAAGTACAATGGACACCCCAAAATACCCAGCCCTGTGTGTGGAGAGGGCTTCTGGGTTTGGAAGACAATAGAGGTGGTATTTGAATTACCATGGCAATTGGGGCCAGAATTTCCATTGCTAGGTGATGTTGTTGCAAAGTCCCTACTGCTGTCATTAAGAAGGAGTCCTTAAGCCAGCATCTTTCTCACAACAGTGAGAAACCAGGAGGAAGATGTAAGTTCTAGGTGGCTTGCAAGCTGATTGGCAGGAAGGTAAGTGACTACTGCTGAGTGGGAGGGAGCGAGGGGATGCGTGGGCGGCTAGGGAATCATGGTGTGGGGCTTGGGCTGGGTGCTGCTGGATGGGGGAGGATGTGAGAAGGTATACAGGTGGCTGGTGAGGCAAGGCATGAGCACAGAGTGGCTTGGGGGAAGGTGGATGGCTAGGGCAGACTTACCCAAGCCTCTTGTGACCTTTCCTGCCAGTTTTCCCATTGACTTTGCTTGTGGGAATCTGGCAGGGAAGACCAGCAATCATGATCAGGTGGCTGCAGGACATTTCAACCACCATAAGTATCAGCCAGTTGCCAAGTGCCCAAATCACCATTAGGCAGAGGAGTATTGGGATGACAGAAACTTCGAGGACTGGTCATTACCATTACTCATTCAGCACCATCATAACTTTGAATAATCGTTGAGCAAGTGGTCATTAAACAAGGATTACCTAGATTAAATAAACCAAGACTGAAGTCAGCCATCCAGATGTTGCTGAACTATATACTCCCATGAATGTTTAAGTCAGTGTTTCTCAACCTCAGCCCCTTGAAGATGTGTGGACTTCAATTCCCAGAATTCCCCAGCCATCATTGCATGGGAAACTCTGGGGGTCAAAGTCCACACATCTTCAAGTGGCTGAAGTTGAGAAACACTAGGTTAAGTGACAGGTGAAGAAATATGGATTCTGCATTTCCTGAAATAAGTCATTTTCCACTTTCAGTGTAGACACTTTGAATGCCAGAGTGAGGCAGGTACAAGGGGGAAAAATGGAAAGATTCATGCCCCAGGTACCAACATTTGAAAAAAAAAACCCACTTATGGTGTCAGTTATTATGCAAGAACAAAACTAAGCTAAATCTCATTCAGAAAACAGGTTTTGTTTTTACACATAAAGTCTGACTGGCATATTTCAAGTTTCTCTGAAGAATTGGGTGGTTTTCTCTGAACTCTCAAATTGCTGCAGGAAATAAAATTACAGCTTACACAAACCAACTGGACTTAGTTCTGGATTTTCTTGCCTTACAGGCACCTATGCTTGCAAGGCATAATATAATTTGGACAATGTTGGAATTTTTAAATCACTGCTTTAGCACTGGAAATGGAATACATGGCTTTGAGATGACTTGTCAGTGAATTTTGTTCACTTAACTCAGTTTTGCAGTACTTCAATGGAAAGATTAAGACCAGGATTTTAGGGCATTTTAGGGGGTTTCTTCAAGCAAAAAACAATTAGATTTTTAAAAACTGACTTGGCAATGCAGGCTACCTGTCTATTAATAGTTATTTATTCATGTTGTGAGATGAATGTGTGTGTGTGCAGGTATATATACATATGCATACATACATACAGATTATGATAGATGGTGTCCAATACCAATTGGACCAGTTTGGTCACCAGTTTGGGGAAAGCTTCTATAATATTCCTTCTCTGAACTCAGCATTGAATCATTCATTTCTAATAGCGAAGCTGTTTCTGTTCAAATTCTATAAAATCAACCTTGCCCTCTTTCTCCTTACTTATGCTGTATACTCAAGTTGTCAAGTTGTTCAATAAATGAAGAATGCAAGAATTATTTACAAGTAGTTATTAGCTTCCAGTTCTATGATTTGCCCATGTACAAACACATTAAAAGAAAGCAGACAATTCACTATTTTATCATCCTTTAACTACCCTGAGCTTGGCTATGCCCTCTTCAAAGGCTGTCACTGAGCCTTTTTCTTTTTTTCATCATCTAGAATTGTCATTGACTGCATTATTAATGGAGCCAGGCCCAGATTCTATCCACACAGCAGCAACGCCTTTGATAATTAAGGGGTAACTTAATAGACCACAAGAGGTATCATCATGTTTCTATTCAGTAGGAGGTCTTGCTGTCAGGATTTTTCTAGTGCAACAGTGCATTGTTTGGTCAATAAACACATTTGGAGCCATTTTCTCTGCCTGCAGTGACTGTCAAGCTGAGGGCAAAAGGCAAGCTAAAGTACACAGCATACAAGCCTGAATGGAAACTATCAAGACAGCTGTTTCACAAAAGCTTGTTGCCAGTCATTGCTGTGGGACAAGCCTATACATGCAGCCTTGTCTTATCTCTCAGGAGTCTCCACAATAATAGACAGCTTCTGGGTCATTTAATCTTTCTGTTGTTAAGGCAGGCTTTAATGGAATCTTTTTGCATGTGTTCATATTTTTGGGAAGACAGAAGAAATTATCTCACTCTGTCCCGTATAATGGAATTTCTTGATGAATTCAAACTATTCTCTCATCCCCAACCAATCTTATGCTAAGGCGTATCTCCTGAGGGGCCAATAGAAAACAATGGCTGTACTTATACCAGCCATATTGCGGTGAGTAATACATATTCAAGGATATGTATATTCTGAACTGTGGTTAGCAACTTAATCTGTGTGTAATCACTGGCAAGCTATGGCTAGTGTTTGATACTCTCTGGATATGGTCAGCTCTGACAACAATTCAGGAGGGAGTTAATGGCTTCTCGTTCCACATACAGTTCAACTACCATCCTTTGCAATCAGGAGAAATAAATTCAGTATTGTAGTACCAGTTCACTTTTAATGAAGAGTTAAATTTCTTCTGATTGTAATCAGTCAAGATGTGAGGGCTCCATCATGCCTTTACAGTTCCAACTCATTGTCCTAATTATTAGGAAAAGTGATTGCTTGAGTCCTCTGCTTTGCTACCTTTTCTTTATAGTCTGTCACCATAGAAGTAAGATGTTGCCACTAGTTCATGGGGAGAGCACCTTAAAGTTTTTCTCCCCTTCTCTCCTGTTTTCTACATTCAGGTAGTAGTGAGCTGCTTATGTGCTGTGTTTCAGAAGCAAAGCTAGGAGGGAGGGTACTTAAGCATTTCTCTCTTATACTATTTTCCTGTTGCATTGCAATTTTGCAATTTTAGCCCCTGGCAATGTTATATTATAAATTTTACTTCTTACCACTTCATGCAATGCTGACTCTCTTTAGGGAGAAGAGGCAGATCTGGGACTGGGGAAGAAGGTGCTTGCAATAGCTTGAAACAACCAATAAACCCCTTTTTGTTCATTTTGATTGCTAGTTCCCTGATTTTGTTTTCAGAATCAGGAATAGTGAAAAGTATCCCTATTTTACGGACTATTGCTGGACAATTCTGGAATAAACTAGTTAAAATACTGCTTTCATGTTCCACTCCACTCTTAAGGATGGCCTAAGCCAGTGGTGGCGAACCTATGGCACGCGTGCCAGAGATGGCACTCGGAGCCCTCTCTGTGGCACATGTGCCATGCCCCGGAGATGGCAACCATCCTCTTTAACCAGCCACCACTAATTCGCCGAGGTCCCACATGGCTGGATGCATCTCAGCACCCATACGCTTGCTGGCCTCTGGATGCGGGGTCTGATGGTGTCAGGCAACAGCCATCCCGGCCCCTGCCTCGCCTTGCCCTGCAACATGGCACCCCTGCACTGCCTCACCTTGCCTCGCTTCACCCCACAGAACCAGCCTCCTGCCCACCGCCCCACCCACCAGAAACTCCTGGATCTCCCCCAACCCTGCCCAGCCCCCACAAGCGTCCCTCCCCATGAGCAACATTGGGATGGTCACGCCCACCCTGGCCATGCCACCTATCTGCCATGACCATTGTAGCCATGCCCACCCAGCGGGCCATGCCCACCTGGCACCCAGAAATACATAAGTGGGTTTTGGGTTGAAGTTTGGGCACTCGGTCTCTAAAAGGTTCACCATCACTGACCTAAGCCTACCTCACTGATAGGACAGGGGCAGGTTGAAGGCCACAAGAAAAGGAAAAGACTGGTGGTTGTGTAAAAATATAAAAGCTTTTTGGATTAAGATATGGTGGAATATTCAAAGAATTTTTAGAAGGAGGGTAAAATTTACCCCACAATTGTTTTTGTTAGGTATTGTTACTGATTGTGATACTAAAGAGACCACATTGATGTTAAATTTAATTACAGCCGCAAGATTGTTAGTAGGGCAATGTTGGAAGAAGGAATTTTTGCCTACTTTGCAAGAATGGTTTTTTAAAGTTTCTTATTTGGCGGAAATGGCAAAGATTTCAGCTTTTTTGAAGGATCAATCGCAAGAGAAGTATTTTGCGGTATGGAAAAAATGGATAGATTTTATACAATATAAGTTGGATATAAAAAATATTATTTAGTTTTTTAATAACTTATATTTAAAATTTAAAATATCTTATAGACTTTATTTTTTTTATTTTTACTTTTATTATACTTTCTTTTATCTTTTTCTTTTTTCTTCCTCTTTATTCTTTTTCCTTTTAAGTATTTTTCTCTTGGTATTTATGTTTTTCTATATATATATTATTGTTAATTATTTTATAATTTGTTTAATTAATGTATTTAGATTTATTCATGGTTTATATCTTTTTTAAGATTTTTTGAAGAAATTTTAATTAAGCTTATATTCAGCTCTGGGAAGGTCGGGGGAGGGAATGGGAGGGTTGGGGAGGTTTGGGGAAGGGTTGTTTTGTTTTTGTAAAATTTAAAAAAAAATTCAATAAAAATGTATTTAAAGAAGAAAAGGAAAAGAGAAACAAATTTGTTGTTTTCAAGAATTGTGTTAAAGTTAAGTGGAAACAGAAAAATAGCTATGGAAAGTAGAACTTCCTGCAACTCCTTCCTTCCTTCCTTCCTTCCTTCCTTCCTTCCTTCCTTCCTTCCTTCCTTCCTTCCTTCCTTCCTTCCTTCCTTCCTTCCTTCCTTCCCTCAATCTCAAAAGATTTCAGTATGCATTACCAAGTCTTTATTTAGGCTATCTACTGCACTTTAGGCACATAATTCCCCCCTTTCATGATGCCAATGAACTATTAAACATTGCTTTTACCAGAAAAGGAAGCCTTTTACAGTGCAATAATGGACAAGTGTTTATCAGTTGTTTAATAACCGTTGGAGAATCTGAGGGAAAGCTGATGATAGCACCTGCCAATGCCCATACACTTGCAGTCCTTATCCACTGATTAGTGCAATAGCATTTATAGTAATAGTAGTAAAGTTGGAAGGGACCTTGGAGGTCATCTAGTCCAACCCCCTGCTCGGGCAGGAAACCCTACACCATTTCGGACAAATGGCTGTCCAGTCTCTTCTTAAAAACTTCCAGTGTTGGAGCATTTACTGCTTCTGGAGGCAAGCTGTTCCACTGATTAATTGTTCTCACTGTCAGGAAGTTTCTCCTTAGTTCTAGGTTGCTTCTCTCCTTGATTAGTTTCCACCCGTTGCTTCTTGTCCTGCCTTCAGGTGCTTTGGAAAATAGCTTAATTCCCTCTTCTTTATGGCAGCCCCTGAGATATTGGAATACTGCTATCATGTCCCCCCTTGTCCTTCTCTTCGTTAAACTAGACATACCCAATTCTCGCAACCGTTCCTTATATGTTTTAGCCTCCAGTCCCCTAATCATCTTTGTTACTCTTCTCTGTACTCTTTCTAGAGTCTCAACATCTTTTTTACATCGTGGTGACCAAAACTGAATGCAGTATTCCAAGTGTGGCCTTACCAAGGCATTGAAGAGTGACAACTATATACTTTGGACCTGAGATGTTTGTATAATTTTATACATGTGTGAAAATTCAGGAAGGATGATTTCATTATAGAATATATCAAATTATGGTTGCTTGGGTCTATTCATCTTGTAAGTATTTGAGCCTAAGGGACATTTGAACCTAGAATCATAGGACCCTGCTTTCTTTGGTCTATACAGGCAATTCTGAACAATGATCAGTGAAAACTAAACAGTTAAGTATCTAGATATTCATTAATGAAGCTATAACCTACCAATTACTCTGTGAAGCTGGTATATCAAAGATATATTACACATAGTTATGTTTTTTATTAGCATTATAGCTTTGGAATCAAAATAGAGGATGCCTCATTTCCCAAAATTTCATCATAAAGGGAGGGATCACAGCACTACAGTACAGCAAGTACTTTATAAGCAGATGGTAGCAAATCCATTCCCTGGTACCTCATGTTTAAAAGGAAGTGGCCAGTGTGAAAGGCTTTTGCTGAAGATCCACTGCTAGTAAGAACAATGTGAGATAGGCAAAATGATGCCCACCTATGAGTACCATTGAGGATCATTCCATCAGTGCTTTCTAAGCTCTCTGATTTCATGCCCTAAAATTGTTTTAATGTATATTACAATAGAGAAGTTGCAAGTTTGATCTAGTAGTTAAGGCACCAGATTAGAAATCAGGAGACTGTGAGTTCTGCTCCCCCCTTAGCCATGGAAGTCAGCTGGTGACCTTGGGCCTGTCACTCCCTTTCAGTCCAACTCATCTCACTGGGTTGTTGTTGTGGGGAAAATAGGAGTAAATTGTGTTCAATATGTTTGTCACCTTGAGTTGTTTGTAAAAAATTAATAAAGGTGGAAAACAAGCAAAACAAAATTTTTTTTCCCAAAGAGTCATTTTCTTGCATCATTAATGCCAAGAATATATTGATTGATATATATAGACCTCATAGTCCTTATTTGAAAATAGCCACATGAGGGACTACAAGATTGTTAGGAACCAAAACCAGGGATACTGTCGATGTCAATGCTGCTAATATCGGATGCTCTCGCTTTGACAACAGATGGAATTGCAGCCATTTTCTCTATTGCTTTTAGAATTAGTTGCTGCTGGGAGGGGGAATAGGTATGAGAGTCCAGCTAGTCATAACAATAATAACTTAATTGTGGGAACCCAAGGACATTGGACCCAGATCTGATAGTGTTTTGGCGGGCTGGAGAGCTGGGGAGAGAGCCAGTGCTTCCAACTAATTGGGGAATGTGATTTATGACTGTTTATTAGAGGAGGGAATTGCACTTTGTTACTTTTATCCAGGGAAGCAGAATTTAGTTTCTGGTTTTGACTATGTAGTGCCTATACTTTGTTTATCGAATAAAAGATTCTTTAAGGTAAACAATGCCTCAAAGTTCTTTTGAAGAGTTTCATCTATCGGAATCATGACAGTCTACTTAGTTAGAAAAAGTCAAGGATATCTTGGGTGCTCAGGTAGTGGATGTAAATGAGTATTTTATACTGACCATGTCTGCCATGTGACATAAAATCTTCTCTTTTCTGTATGAATAGTAATCCAAACAATGCCCCCAAACTAGATTAATTAATATAGAACCAGTATGCATGGTATTTATTTAATGTACGTAATTTGCTCTGAGTTAGGCACTTTATATTCCAATGTGTATGTATGTGTGTGTGTGTGTGTGTGTGTGTGTGTGTGTGTGTGTGATATATATATATATATCAAATGGGTGTAAAAACACATTCTCGCCGTGCAGAGTCCTTAATCCCAAGAGCCTTTACAAAATATTTTTAATTTTGTTTTGACTAGCTCTTACATCTGAGATTTAGTTGCTGAATAGAAAAGCTGAGGCAGGCTGCAATCTCTATATTTGCCCCTGCTAAGTTATTCTCTATAGATGCAGAGACATCTATTCTTGAAATTTCTATATAATATTCAACATATGTGTTGGAAAATAGGAAAGAATTTTCCTTTCTATCTTCTGCTTCAAACAAGAAGTGCCAATAAAAATTGCAATTGCTGGAGATAGGTTCCAGGGACTGAATGCTTCCTAGAAAAACTATGGTAGTGTGACAGAAAAATGTTTTCAGGTACAGTCTTTAGAGAAGAAACCTATTTTCTCTGTTACAAAATCCTAAATTGGATTCTATGGAAATAAAAGTCTCGCCAGACAATTAAACCTTGATCATGTGAAAAAAAATAGTATTTACTGCTATTAAATATCCATTTAATGATACAGTAAGTATTATAGGAAGTTTCCTAGAGAACGTCTGTCTAAAAAATGGTCCACTGGTGTAGACGTCAGCTCTAAAATAGTTGAATATTTTATTTGTTTCAGAGAAAGTATAGCTGTATGATTAGCCTTTCCAAAAACAAATTATAGACTTTTGGATTCCACTTCATCGTGAATGCTCCAGAGCACCTAAATGGAATTTTACAAATCTTGGAACAGCCTGATCCTAGTGGAGGCCAAAGGCAGACAAGCCTGTACTCTGTTCCCCACCTGACCCTAGGTAGGGTGTGTCCAATAAAAGGATTTTTGTATTGCTCCATCTCTCTCTCTCTCAAATGAATGAGTAAACATATCTGAAAAACCACCTTAACTGCAACAGTTACGTAAGAAATGCATTAACAAGCGGAAGCAGTATGAAAGACACTTTTCCAGGAACAACAGTATAAAGCACATTCTGATTCATTACACTGTTCAATTTCTGGGGGATACAGGGCGGAGAGTGTATCCCAGGTCCCTATTGTATGGGACCGTGCTTCGACTGTGTTTAGACTACAGAAGTTAGGGTTTTAATAAAATTGGTGAAGATTACGGAGTGCTGCTCCTTGTGAAATAAATGAGTTGTTATTCACCCACTCCTATGATTCAAGTACTGTTTGCTAAAATATTTACCCATGTATGATTACTGCATACCACATTATTCCAATGTGAAATAATGAATACACATGATATATTTCGGTTAGCTGTTTCGTAAGGACAATTTCCTAAAAGGCAATTTATAAATACTTGTATAATAAACGAAACACTATATTGCAGTAGAAAATACTACTCAATATGGATCATTCTCTCATAGATTATGGCATCTTCTTTGCTGCATGTCCAATGAATCATAAATGCCAAAGAAAATTGCATTTGAATAATGAAATTAATGAAAAATAATGAAAGGATAGTTATTTATTCTCTAATCTTTCACCCTCCAGATATGGTGAGCTATATTCCTATTCTCATTATTTACTTACATAGAGAGTATTTGTCCTTTATAAAATGTCCTAAGGCTTTCAATTAAAAAACAGATTAGTTTATTAGCTTAGTTTATTAAAATAACAATAATACACAAACTGCTTGCAATCTTTAACATACTTTTCCTATGGTAGTATTCATTTCATTGTTTGCTTCTGCTTCTAATTTTTGGATTCTTCCCTGTTCTAATATGTATTACCTTCTCTTTCTATTCATGATTGTAGTCACTTTTCATTACATCAAATGGCTTTGGTTGGCTTTCTCAGGGGCTCTGCTTGATGTGTAACAATAAAGTTCAGGGTTTCTCCATTCATTGTGTAGCTTTTCTTCCACATGCACAAACTTTAGGCTTGTTTTTGTGATAGAGTATAAGATGGAGGATAAAAGCAAACTCTGATACTTAGTATTGGTTTCTATTGGAGAACTTTCAGCTCTGATTCTCCACAACAGCTTTTCCAAATGAGTCACTAGATCTCTTAAGTATGAAAGGTGGAGTTAGATTTGTTCAACTATGTGGATTATATGACCACATTATTTGGAAGAGAAAGAGAAAAGGAAGGGGGGGCTTGGGGGCTGAGTGAGGTGGTTACATACACAGGCTTTCAAGCAGGAAGGAAAATTAAGCCTATAGTGCTTCAACAAATCTTGTGTTGTTTTGGTTACTGGGGGATGGCAATGCACGATCTGCAAAGAAAACAACATTTGGCAGGTGCTAGACACCCATCACCTTCTTTCATCACTGCATTTTCATTGTCAGATGATTCCTGACTTTCTAATCTTTATCATACTGCCACCTGCTAATGGACTCTTGGGCATTCTGTTTATATGACATGCTTACTTGTGACCAACTAAATGGTGCATTCAAATAATATTTTCCATTTGCATGACACATTAAACCAAAAAGGATTGCACAGATTGGGTTCATATAACACATCAGGCTAAAATGTGACTGGCAAATTTATGAGCTAATGTGATGGGCAACTTTAGCATTATAATCCATTTTTAGAGTAGGACTCAAGATAGGAATTGGAGCTAGAGCTAGTCATAAAATGAGTCCAAAATCTCATTGTGATATGAGAGTAGAATGGAGAATATCACATATTTCCAAAACCGGTTTCTCAGCTGTTTATTGTTTCATACCAGAAAGAGAACTTATAGATAATCTGTTCTCTGGATCTGCATAATTTTATTCCTTCTTGATACAGAAAAAGTATGTTTTGGATGAAGTCAGTGGAAGGTCATTCTATATTGTCAATAGAGGAAAAGGACACAATAGGCCATTTTTCTCTGTATTCTGGTATAGCAAGCATAGCCATGATGCAAAAGGAGTAAGGTCTCATATTATTCTTATTGCTATTTTGATGTCTTTAATCCAATAAAATCCATGTTATTTGCATGGAAGATTTTTATTATAAAAGGTATACAATGAGTTGAAAAAATGTTTGTATCTATAGCACAGCAATTATTCAGACATTCCAAAACTATATATATATAGTTGCGAGCGCAAGTATCGCTTGTGCTGTAAAAGAGAGGGAGATGTTTCCCCCCCTCACCCTATGGGGATACTTGCGCTTGCAACTGGAATACAGGGGATTCGCCTCGGATAGGGGTGATAACCGCCAGCAACAGACAGGACACAAAGGCATAGTTGACACAGAGAGCGCTAAGATGGGGGGCGAAGGGGGAAGTGCTGAGCTGCATGACACCCGGACAAGTACCACTTGTGCTTGTGTGAGCAAAGTGTGATCGGAGCTGCCGTCTCTCTATATATATTGGTGGGGGTGTGTGGAGTGCTGGCTTAGTTGCTGTAGGTGGATTGGTTGGCTGTGTTGGAGTTATTGTTTGTGGATTGTTTGGCTGTTTCATAACATCTGAGTAGTTGAGGTGCTGGCTGTGTGCCCATTAGTCTTTTGTGTTGTAACAACCTGGGTAATGGGTTGTGTGATGACATCCTGAGATCTAGTGTAGTGATATCCTGAGTTCTGTGTTGCACCATCCTGGGTGGTTGGCTGTGTTGTAACATCCTGAGCTTTAGCGTTGTAGCCTCCTGAGTTCTGTGATGTGATGTCCAGGGCTGAAGGCTGTGAAGTAACATACTGGGCTTTGGTTTGGCTCTGAGTTTGCGGTCTAGCTCTGTGTTCATGGCGTGTGTCCCTTTGCTTTGTGTGGGGGTCGGAGGAAGGTGCAGCAGCTAGTGATGTTGTCATGGTTTGGCTTCTGGATGGTGGTTGCATTTCATCTGAGGGATGGGTTTGGGCTTGGGTTTGGGTCTGATGAGGGTGAATGGTGGTGGCGTACTGTGTTGTTCTGCGTCCGGTGTCAGTTTTCGTGGTTAGGACTTATTTGTTGATTAGGGCTAGTTTCCAGATGTCTGGTAGGTGGGAGGTATTGTCACATTTATTCATATTGTGGGGGTGTTTTTCTATTTCGATGGCTTCCATAATTATTCTCTTGTTGTGGTGTTCAGTTTTGGAGATTAGTTTGGTTCCTTCAAAATCAATTTCATGTCCTGTAGCTTTAAGGTGCTGGAAGAGGGAGGAAGTTTTTTCTTCTTTTCTGACTGCGTTCTTGTGTTCTGCGATGCGTGCATTTATTCTCCTATTAGTTTGTCCAATGTATGTGGGTGGGCAGATTTTGCATGGTATTTCATAGACTCCTTGGTTTTCTAGCTGGATCGTGTCTTTGGGATTTCTTAAGATGTTGGCTATTTTTGGGTCGATGCCAAAGGCTGTCTTGATATTGTGTTTGTGTTTGTGTATCCCAAAGAAATACTATTACCAACCTAATCCAAAGGGAAACACCCCCCCAAGAACCGAAACATAGAACAGTACAACGACATCGCACCACAGATAAAATCAGCAAAATTCTCCACAAACACAATATCAAGACAGCCTTCTTGGCTGCAACCTGTTCCAATCTCACTTGTCAGGAAATTTCTCCTTAGTTTTAGGTTGCTTCTCTCCTTGATTAGTTTCCATACATTGCTTTTTGTCTTGCCTCTGGTGCTTTGGAAAATAGGTTGACCCCAGTGGTGGGATTCAGCCGGTTTGTACCACTTCAGCAGAACCAGTAGCTAATTTTTTGTTGACCAAGCCCAGAATGGATTTCCAGAAGCAGCATCCATACAGAGAACTGGTTGTTCACATACTTGAATCCCACCACTGGTTGACCCCCCTATTGAATTCAGAACACTACCTGCTGCCACCTGAGACTCAACGGAGTATATTGAGTCACTGTGAAAAATAGCTACAAATTACTGAAGCAATCGAGCTAACCCACATATACCACAAGCAAAGGGAAAAAAAACCCACCAGAATGGGCTAGGAGCCAGCCTGAGGTAAGGGAAGTTCCTTCCTGCTCCTAAATTTAGCAGTCACGCTCAGGGAATGAAAGAAAACCAAAGGAGTCTTTCCTGAGTCATGCTGCTGAAAATCCTGCTTCTAATTGTGGCAACCTCCAATGCCTCCGAGGGAAAACCCAATTATCTGAAACTGGAATTGGAATAATCTCAGTCCAAATGTGCTACCAGCTGCAACTAAAATAGAAAGTACATGTGACATCAATTCCTGATGAAACAAGCAATTCTTTATAAAAGATTCTTAGTACAGCAGTAGTGCAATTTTTCCTATGTATACTTAATCTAAAGCCACTCACCATCTACAAGCTCCTTCAAGACTCTTGGATAGTTGTGATAGTTTATTAGCATTGAAAATGTTACCTAGTTTGATAACGAAATATCTGCAAGCAAATAACCAAATTCAAAGAGCACCAAGGACTCCACAGTTCAACCCTCAGTTACAAATATTCTCTTCTTTTGGTAACACTTTCACTGTATGCGGTGGGATAACTAGCACTCTATTAATGTGCTGTATTGCAGCCTCAGTTTATTAGCCTTTACATTGTTACATGTTCATTCTTTGCCTTACAAAAAAACCATGATCCGTCTTCTGAAATCCACATCTTAAAGCATCAAGGTCTTTATTTCCCTACTTCAGCAATCCTGTTTCAAAATATACTACTTATTAAACTTTTAGTGAATAGATTTTGTAATCCACCACAATCTTAATCTTATCAACTCATCCCAGTATATACCGTATTTTCTGGTGTATAAGACGACTTTCTAAACCATGAAAATCTTCTCAAAAGTCAGGGGTCGTCTTATACGCCCAGTCGTCTTATATGCTGGAAAGTACGGTAGTTTTATTTATTATTTATTTTATATCCCATTTTTATTATATCCAACACACCTGCCTCCTCTTATTTTCCCCACAAAAACCCTGTGAGGTGAGGTGAGGTGAGGTGAGCTGAGAGAAAGTGACTGGCCTAAGGTCACTCAGCTGTTTTTCATTGATAAGGCAGGACTTGAACTCACAGCTTCTTGTTTTCTAGCCTGGTGTCTTAATTACTAGACACTCTCTCTCTCTCTCTCTCTCTCTCTCTCTCTCTCTCTCTCTCTCTCTCTCTCTCTCTCTCTCTCTCTCTCTCACACACACACACACACACACACATACACACACACACACACTCCTCTCTCTCTGTCCCCCCAGTAGACAGATAGTAACAGACATATTGGAAAGAAAACAAGACCTCAAAATAGATAGTCATACATCCCATTTCTTGATATATGTTTTTAAGCAAAAATATAATGGAACAATAAGAATTGGAACGGAGTTTCCCTTTCAGACATGGACACTCTCTTGAATATAAGCAGTTCAGCCTTTTTCCCCCAACCCTTTTTCCTGGCATTAAGCCTGAACTTTCTACTCTATTTACATCCTTTCTTCTTGTAAATGATTTGTATAGAGCGGGCAAGTAGCCAGATGTACTTGTTTAACAGGTAGGGTGATCTTGGAGTAAAGGAAAAAAAACTAGTGAACTCTATAGGGAGTTGTACTGCAACTTGGAGATTGCAGTGGAAGTCTGGAGAGCATAAACTAGCTAGGAGTGGTGGTAGTTATAGTTTAATGTCTTAATCCACCACATTCATTTCCCTACGGAGAGGCTGTTGATAGTTGTTAGGAAATAGGGACTGCTGGGGAAGGCTCCACTGTGAAGCCCCTTCCTTTCTCCAGCCTAGTCACATGACCCAGAGCAAAGCATATGCAAGCTGCCCAATGTTTCCTAGTGGACAGAAATTCTCAGACATAAGGAAAGGTTTGGGAAGAATTCCAGAAGTCATGTTTTGCATATTTTCCCTACATTTTTGAAGACAGGAATCCTTCTCCAGTCCTTTGACACTACATTTATCCTTCATGATTTCTCTACAGAAAATGTCCAGAATGACATCCACAAGCTCCTTCAAGACTCTTGGATAGTTTGTGAAGCATATAAAACTGTATCCATGGCAAAAATTGTCCTGAGGAAAATTATTACTTTACCTGGAGGAGCCAAGGATGATTTAAGGTTATCTCTGGTATGGATTGTGGACTATATATAGGCAATGATATGAGGATTTTGACATTTTGATGATAGATATGTTCATGTTATGGAGTGGTGCAAAGTAAGGGCTCTAAATTCTCAATCAGACCAAATGATAAAGGATACACTATAATTTATCAATATTAATTTTTGATCGTTTGAACCAAAGTCTATGGTGAGTGCTTTAGAAAGTAACTGAATGGCTGCTGCTCAACAGCCTCTTCTTTTCACCAGTATAAAGAGGGTCTCCTAGGTAACTACTGCCTTTTGTGAAGTTAGCCAATGGAGAGCCATCCTAGACTTTAACTTTGGTCTGAAAAAGAAAGACTATAACGAGAGTGCTTTGTCCCTTGCCAGATAGAAGACTCAACTCCCATTGACATTGTCTTGCGACCATAGGATTGAAAAGTCACAATGACCTCATCCTCTTTGGACCAGTGTGAAAAAAGGTTTAAGATACTGGAATATGACTGGGGTGTCTTTGCTTCAGGTCCACCTTCAGCCATAGAAAATTATGCGTAGCTTTCAATCTGCCACAGCCACTTTGATCAACCTATCTCAAGGATGTTGTTATGAGTCAAAAAATGAAGAAAGAATGCTAGCTAAGCAATCTTGAGCTCCTGAAGGAAAGGTGAGACATTAGTTGGATGAATGACTGAATAAATAAATAAGATCAAGCAGGGAAACCAGAAAAGAATAGCTTAGCCTGAATGGAATAGAAATGCCAGTTTATAGTGACCCAACTTCTTTTAGACTTGAAGGACTCATTTCTGGCCTCTCATTTTCCCTGGATTCCATGTCTCATCATTATGGTCATACAAGTTTAATAGAATCAGTTATGGCACAACATGCTGAGCTTGGTTAATTTAGATTTGGTTAGCTTTTTGTGGCTTACCTGCTTGTTTGGTTAGCTTATAATTCAGCAGAAAATGAGTTAATTGTGATGTGCACAAATCCGGCATTTGTGGATTTGCCCAAAACAATTTTTTTAAAATTTGTAAATAGTAATGTTACATTCAAGGTTTTTTTTTTTTTGACACGATGTAATTCTGTTTAAAAACCAAAAACTGTCTGAAATATATAATAAAGATTCTATAAACAAATCTGTGAGCTGGCAATTGCTTTTTAAATATCCTGAAGAATAATTTAAGATCTGTTTTCACTCACACAATCCTGGTTCTTCAGACTTTCTTTGGAAGCCTCACTTTTTTTTGGCCAACTATAGCAATGAGCACGACAGATTTAGTCCACTCTCAATGAACCTATAACTGGGGAGCAGCCTCACAACTTGTCTGTTCTCTACCTTTACCCTCATAATAGTTGAATGGGCCCTTGTCTACAAACACACACACAGCTATTTTATTACACAGTCCTTAGCACTAGTATTTAGAAGGCGGTCCTATTCAGTTCTATAGGTCTAATTCCTATCTAAATTGATGTGATTTTAGATCTTAATCAAAGTTGCTTTTCTTTATATCTATGCTGTGTTCATTTAAATTGTACAGTATCCCATGATTATATTAGGTGTAGTGCATTGTAATACAATTCATTTTTGCTTATGTCTCATGTGAGCTTTATGCTTTTAAAAACAGCTTAAAATACTACTAATGTTAATAGTGATTGAAGCAAAGTCATGATCTCAGGCTTCAATTTGTGCATAACAATTTAAGTGGTACCCTTCTTAATCACATCAATCTGAGTATTCTTTGAAAAAAAAAAAACCAGTGATTTTAGGGAACTCTCCAGAAATTGCTAATATTCTTAACCTTCTGACTCCCATTAAAATAGATTTCTTATATTCATCAAACCCCTGAAATTAGAGTTCTTTTTAATGTAGGAAGTTCAGCATCTCACTTTGAATCTAGAGTGTTGTGCATCCTGATTATTAGAAATCCAGACTCTGAGGTTAAGAAAATACATTTCATTTATGTTTCTACAGAATGCAGTTTATTCCTAAGAAACTAAAGAGCATTACAATTTGAATACAGCAGCATTAGAGTTCTAAGGTTCAAAAGAAACCACACCAGCCTAATTTCCTGCATCTTGGTCTAATTTTCAAAAAATAGATGTCTCTTGCTCTACTTTCTAAAAGCATCTCAGAAGACAAAACCATCATTTTGCTTACTATCCCTGTGCCACAATATGACCTAGAACTGTGGTGGCGAACCTATGGCACGGTGCCAGAGGTGGCACTCAGAGCCTTCTCTGTGGGCACGTGCATCGCCGCCCCAGTCCTAGGCCTTCAGCTGGGTTTTATAAAACCTTTTTGCTTTAGGCCTCTGCCGCCATGTGCAAAAAAAAAAAAAAAGGTTCAATCAGTCAATTTCAACTTCTCGCAGGAAAACAAAAATTCTTGCAAAGTTGGAATTGATTGATTGAACCTTTTAGTCCCACCCAGTCTGCCGTTACACCGTAGCCATGTTCACCCAACTGGCCACACCCAGCCAATGGGCCACACCCACCTGGCACTCGACGATGCATAAGTGGGTTTTGGGTTGCAGTTTGGGCACTCAGTCTCTAAAAGTTTCGCCATCACTGACCTAGAAGATGACTTTCACTTGCACTCTCTATTTTCCAGTTGATGTCCTCTCCTTTAGAAGCCAGACGCTAAAACTCCCTTGGTTTGATCATAGGTCAAATAGCCCTCTTCAGTCAGAAGATTTTGATCCTTTAACTTTGCTCAACTGTAAATTTGGGTGGGTACAGTGAACTGGCAAGTCTACCCAGTAATTTGGCATAAGCTTAGTCTCTGCTGGGTATTTATGAATCTAATCCTCTTTCCAGTAAATGAGCTAGCTGAAAAACCTGCCTGATTGATTTCTTTCTCATCCCTGTTGTTCTTGACTTTCAAAACTACATACAGTCTAACACTCAATGAAGGTCTGTGGATAGTTTTCCTGACCAGTCACTCACTGCCAACTCTTCCTGCAACTGAATTTGTAAACAGACAAGTGCCTACTGAACTTAGATAAATAGAGCAGATACAGGATAAATCTCCTGGAACAAGCAAACAGAAACAGAAACTGAGCACCAGAAGTTTGTAAAGCTTCACCTTTGCCTTTAATGCAAGACTGGAAATATGTATATCTTTATGTCACAAGTTCTACCAAGATAGGTGCATTTTTGAGAAATATGCAGCAGACTAAAAGATTTTTCCTGTTTAAAATTCCACTGCTGCCATTTCAGGCTTAAAATACAAGGGCACTCAAACCAACGACTTGTTAGAGCCACATACGTCTGTTTAAGATTAATCAAGAAAAATTGTAAGACAAAAGGCAGAGAAAGTGACCTAAGAGAGTCTGGAATAACACAGATAAGCCTTTTTTGGGTATAGATTTTATTAGTTTTTATAGGGTTAGGAATAAGGTGCGGTTGGGGTTGGGGTTGGGATTTGGGTTACGGTTAGGGTTGGGATTGGGGTTGGGGTTTTTCCAAATAACATTCTCAATATTTAGCAAACAGCATAATGTCTGGTTTCATGGGTTTAACAAACAATAATAGATAATAGTTAATTATCATAAACAATATGTCAATTAACAACTCAATATCCTTCTTCTTGCTAATATATATTCAAAATTACATATCACATTCCTTTCTTTCTAACTCGTTTTTCTAGCCATTGATAGAAATTATCCCATGTTCTAAAGTACACTGAGTCTTCTTTCTCTTTTATCTTTAAAGTCAATCTGTCCATTTCTGCACATTCTAGAATTTTCTTAATTAGTACTTCTTCAGCTGGTAAAATTTCATTTTTCCAATGTTGGGCAAATACAATTCTTGCTGCCGTTAGTATGTGTATTAAATATCTGCAATCTTTCTCATAATTAGCTCCTATTATTCCTAACAAAAATAATTCTGGTTTAACATCTATTTATTTTTTAGTCATTTTCTCCAACCATAAATGTATTTTAACCCAAAATCTTTTTGCTTTAGGGCATGTCCGCCAGATATGATAATAAGTACCTGGTCTTTGTTTGCATTTCCAACAGTTGTTTGAAGTATTTTTAAACATTTTTGCTAATATCACTGGTGTCATATGCCACCTGTAAAACATTTTATATAAGTTTTCTTTATATGCCACTGCTTTAGTTAATTTAATATTTCTTTCCTATAACTTTTGCCAATCTTCTAATTCTATATTATATCCGAAGTTCTTTGCCCATATTATCATTGTTTCTTTTACTTGTTCTTCCTCCATCTTTAAGTTTAACAGAAATCTATAGAGTTTCTTAATCAACTTTTCATCTGTTTTTAGCAGTATCTGGTCAAATTCTGTCTGTTCTTTATAAAATCCCATTGTTTTAATGTCTTTTTCATATCTCATTTGAATTTGCAGATAGGGCCACCATGCTAGATCAATACCTTGTTCTTGTAAATCTTGTCTATCTTTCAATTTTCCTTCATTGTCCAAAATATCTTTATAAGTCACAACTTTATCATAGTTAATTAAATTTGGGTAAGCAAAATTGTCCAACCAAATCTTTGTCCAACCAAATCTTGGTTATGCATGTCCACTTTGCATGTTCTTCCTTAACAGAATTGTGTAAAAAGATGTTATTACATGTGGAACTGACAACATCTGGAGGTCAAATTGTCTAACATTGTACCCTCTAGGACAGTGGTTCTCAGCCTTTCTAATGCCGCGACCCCATAATACAGTTCCCCATGTTGTGGTGACCCCCAACCACTTATACATCACCGGGTGCCAGGGGCATGGCCAAAGAAAAGGGGGAAAAAATGGCGGACAGCCTTGTTTGGCGACCCCCGTGAAATGGTCGTTCGACCCCAAATGGGGTCCCGACCCACAGGTTGAGAACCACTGCTCTAGGACCTGTGGCCTGAACATCTGGCCTTCTATTTTATCTGCCAGAAATTCTTGATTGTTTTTACTATGTAATTCCAAGTACACCAATTTTAAATGTTCAGATTTCCATTTTGATTGTGCATTTGAAAATAATTATTAAATTCTTCTAATTATAAGATTTGGTTATAGCAGTGATGATTTGATAGTTCCCAAAGATAACTCCTTGGGCCACTTCAAGACAGATCACTTTCCTAATTTACACAATAATTCTCGGTGAGACTATAATTTATTGAACTAGAGAAGTCCCTGAGGTCTCCATAAGTGAATTGATTATAGGGTATTTTCATTTATTAAAGGCTACAGAAAGGCAGATTAGTACAGAGTTTTTGGAAAGACTTTGATGTCAAGCCTTGAAACTCTTACCACTTTGAATTAGTGGTCCACATCCTTGAGTCTCTAGTCACAAGGATAATAATTTCCCAGGCTGAACAACGAGTCTCTTTGTGACTGGAGGTTTCCCAGCAATATATGCCTGAGGGGGTCAGACTTCATGTAGATGACCATCCAACTATAAACAAAGCCCTTCCTGTGAAATATAAGGCAGGCTCATCCTAAATTCATTTATCAAGATTGGACTATAAACTGAAAATCTAATTGAGGCCTAGAACAGCCACTAGCCTCAGTTCTCCTGACATAAAGATAGGATAATATGTCTGAATCACAGAGGAGGAGGAGAAGTAGACAACAATTCTAAAGCATCCTACAACAAAATCTAGTCTTTCTCACACCCAAGTATGAGACCCACCCATGGGCCAAGGGTACACCATTTATTTTTCATTTAGTTTTCAAATGATGTGCTTAGGTCACATTCCAAAAGCAGGCTTGTAAAAAGATACTTATTTAATTTCATTTATGATTATATTAAAATCAGAATTGAATTAGGTGTGGTGAAATCTTTGTGTATTTAATAAATTCCTCTTAGTCATATTACAAATCACAGTTTTTGGCAATTTTTGAAAACCTGTGGGGATCCAGGAACTTCATGTTTAGCTGCTGTCATGCTATATGATTGATTGGTTGATTATGTGCTATCAAGTTGTTTCTTTGACTCCTGGCAACCACATAGATGCATTTTCTATATGGAAGATACATATTTAAAGCCTGTCCAAGTTGTAAAAGATTATTTCCGTTCCCAAATCAAGGTGTACAGTGTCCAAGGATATTTTGGTACTTGGTGCAGAAAATCCAACAAGCATAGATTCGTGCAGAATGTATTTCAAAATACAAAATTAATTAAAACTATTGAGTATCTTGATACCCAAATCAGTTGCTTGAGCTGCCTGCTTCACTCTGCCTAATAGCCAAAGCAAATCTCAACCCAGTCAGTTCCCTGAGATTGCATCAAACAAGGCATATTCACTAAGGACAATACTAGAATGGGAATATTAGACTATCTGCCTATCAGGGCTTTACTTTTGTACTTCTGGAAAAGCTTCAGAAATTATTCAGATAAGAATAATCAGCAACCCTATTTATCCTCTTGTTAGGCTAGATTCTTGATTAATTTTACTACAGGTTTTATTTTGTCGATGAAACTGATTTTCAATGTAGGAAGCAGTTTTTTGCAAGCCAAATAAACTTGGGTTTGATTGCCAGGCCAGGAAAAAAGAAAGAGAGCCCTCAGGCTCTCATATAATTTGTCAGTGAAAATTCCTAGGAAGCAAGCATAGCTGTAACTAGCAGCCAGGGAATTTGGATCTATGCCCTGAAGCTGCTAATTCTGATGTAGAAACTCACATAATGTTTGGCATAGACAAATATTGGCAGACTTCTAATGCATGTTTTTATTCCTGTATCTCACTAATTAACTATCTATTACACCTGAAATTAGTATTTATATTGCAGTTCCAAAACTGGAGAACAGCAAAAGAGTTCAAATGAGCTGGGTATTATATTCTTACTGTTTCAGTGACACCTCTTAAAATTACACAAAAATGAACGGTAACACTCCATTTGTGGCCATTTCACAATGCCATTGTGCCATTGAACATTTAGCTATAGGTGTATTAATTACTGGTCTCTAATTCATTCAGCTTGCTTAGGATCAATTGTGACCATTAAGATTAATATATTAGCCAACATAAACTACGAGTTTTAAATAATGCCAATTCTAATTCCAGGAAAAACTTTACATGGATCAGAAAAAGCTGCTAATAAATTTACATAGAGAGGGAAGAAAGCTAGAGTAACATTCAAAATGTTACAAGTCTCAAACACAGAGGTTTTGTTCTTCCAAATTATATTAAAGAGGAAACCATCTGTCATGGCTAACAAAATAGATAAAATCCTGAAAGCTAGACATCCATATTGGAATTTAATGGGCTTTTGAACATCTCTGAAGGAATATAATTTGATAAAAGTATGGAACCCTACAAAAAATTAATGTCCTACAATTGTATGTTTAATCTACTCTTTAAATGATTTTTATGATGGAAATAACTATAATAAGAAAGGTGATCTTAGTTATGCAGATATGGTTGATTCAGATACCATGAACAGACTAAAGACACAACAAGAACTGAAGGAGACCTGAAAAATTTTGGTAAATAGGCTTATGAGGGTGGTGCATCATCTTGTGCATAAAGATCAATCAGGGTTTATAACAGGAAGGTATATGAAAAACAATGTTAGACAAATTATTAATCTATTAGAATACTTAGATAAGAACAACCAAGTTCCTGCAGGGCTCATATTTTTAGATGCTGAAAAAGCATTTGACCAATTGAATTGGCATTTTATGCTAAGAGTAATGGAAGAAATGAATTTTGGTGAAAACATATTACAAGCCCTTAAGGTAATATATCAAAAACAAACAGCACAACTTATTGTTAATGGAGGTCTTTCGGAGGTTTTCACAATAGAGAAAGGTACTAGACAGGGGTGTCCTTTATCGCCATTGTTGTTTGTTTTAACATTGGAAATATTATTGATTAAAATTCGAGAGTCTCAGGAAATTAAAGGAATATATGTTAATAAAAAAGAATATAAGTTAAGAGCTTTTGCGGATGACTTGGTTGTTACTTTGTCGCAACCTGATTATTCTGTAGTAAACTTATTACAGTTGATTCATCATTATGGCTTGGTCTCGGGTTTCAAGATTAATGTAAATAAGACCAAAATTTTACCTAAAAATATGTCTAGTCAGGAGAAGCAGATTTTGACTAACCTGACGGGTTTTGAGATTGTTAATAAGGTAAAATATTTGGGGGTGATGTTGTCTGTTTCTAATGTAAAATTATTTAAAAATAATTATGAAAGGTTGTGGGTCAGGGTACAGAAGGACTTGAAGAACTGGGAAAAGTTGCAATTATCCCTCATGGGAAGAATTGCAGTGATAAAAATGAATATTTTACCCAAGTTTCTTTTTCTGTTTCAAATGTTACCAATTTTGAAAAATGAGATTAATTTAAATGAGTGGCAGAAGGGTCTTAATAAATTTATCTGGGCAGGGAAAAAGCCAAGGGTTAAGTTTAAAATTATGCAAGACTTCCGTGAGAGGGGTGGACTTAAGGTACCAAATTTGAAATTATATTATGATGCGGTGGTTTTAACACTAATCAGTGATTGGGTAAATTTGACAAACTCTGAGATACTTTATCTAGAGGGATGGGACTTACTTTATGGGTGGCATGCCTATTTAATATTCAATAAAAAAATGGATTGGACTTTTAAATCTCATATCTTAAGAATCTCTTTACTTAGGATTTGGAGAAAATATTATAAAAGTGATTTCAAAGTACCATTATGGGCTATACCTTGGCATGCGATAGAAGCAATAAAAAGAGGGGTTAAAATGGATATGGTGTCCTACAGACAGTTACTTAAATGGGATGGACAAAACTGGCAATTAAAATCACGGGAAGAGTTAGCACAAGAAAACTTTATTTATTCTTGGTTCCAATATAGGCAATTATTAGACAGATGGAAGATGGATTGTAAGGTGGGTTTTCTTAGAGAAGATGAAAATCTTATTAAGCAAGTGAAGGATTCAAGACAAACCCACATTAAGAGAATTTATGCGGTTTTAGTTGAATTGGATTCAGAAACGGAACTAATTAAAGATTGTATGATAAGATGGGCGCAGAATTTTGGTGAGCCAGTTTCATTGGACACCTGGGAAAAAATTTGGGTGAGAAATGTCAAATTTACACAAGCACAGAATTTAAGGGAGAATTTTTATAAAATGTTTTATAGATGGCACCTTGATCCACAAAAAATGTCTTATATGTACCCTGACGTGCAACCCAAATGTTGGAGATGTGGTTATAAGGAGGCTTCCTATTATCATATTTGGTGGTCATGCAGAGAGATAAAAGCATTTTGGATCAAAGTATGGTGGAATATCCAGAGAATTTTTAGAAGGAGGGTAAAATTTACTCCGCAATTATTTTTGTTAGGTATTGTTACAGGTTGTGATACAAAGGAGGTTGTATTGATGTTAAATTTGATTACAGCCGCTAGGCTGTTAGTAGGACAATATTGGAAGAAGGAATCCTTGCCTACATTGAAGGAATGGTTTCATAAAGTAGCTTATCTGGCGGAAATGGCAAAGATTTCGGCTTTCTTAAAGCAACAAACGCAAGAGAAGTTTCTTGCTGTTTGGGACAAATGGATAAAATTTATACAATTTAGATTGGGTATACAAAAATATTATATAGTTTTTTCATAAGTTTTATTTTTATATATATTATAGATAATCTTTTTATATATATAAATATAAAGTTCTTAATTTAATTTTTATTTTTACTTTTTAAGCCTATATTCTGCTCTGGGAAGCTCAGGGGGGGGGAAGGGAGGGGGGGGTTTTGGGAGGGGTGGGGGGTTTTTTTTTTTTTATATATGTATTGTTTAGTTTTATTTTTTTGTATATGTTGTCTCTTGTTTTGTATTCTTTTTTCTTTTTTGTAAAATTTATAAAACTTTTAATAAAAAAAAAAAAAAAAAAGAACTGAAGGAGACCTTCACCTTTATGGCATATAAGTATCACCTTGGTGGTTTGCCAGAGGCATGACCATTTGCAGATCCCTGTATCATCACATTATAAAGAAAGATAGCATCAGTGATTATGGAGTTCTGCAAGTCCAAGAGATACTTAAGACATAAGTTGCTATTGATAAAAATGAGGTAATTTTTAATGAGATGTTGTTGATCCATGATGTGTTGGAGGATGAACAGGTAGATGTGACATGTATTACCAAAACCAGGTCAGGCAAGAGTAGTGATGTCTCAAGAACTTCCCTCCTGGCTGTCCAGGTACTTCAACCTGAATATCAGAGGGAGGAATGAGGGTGATATTGATTTATTGGACCATCTTGTCATGGAGAAAAGGTGCTGTTCTAAAAGTGGCATGGTGTGAGTGCTTGCATACTAAATTGGGACAATACCCAAAGCCCTCTCTATTGAGCTCTTCAAATTGATTTCAATGCTGCTGTCAAGAATCCCAATTTCTGCTGTTGGGGAACTTCAATTTCCATACCCCTGGGGTGGGATGTGGGAGGCCTTAGGATTTCATAGCCCCCAAGAAAGACCGTCTTGTCTCAAGAAATCTTAGGTCTGATATATGTTGGCAGTCATATGTTAAATCTTGTATTTATCTTAGAGTGGTTGCCTGACGATCTAGGAATGGGAAAAAAATTCTTAATTCTTTCTATGGTCAGATCATTTCTCGTCCAGATGACATTTGCTGACACTTTGTTCTTTGCAATGAATGGACCAATGAAAACAGTTCACCCTTGATGAATTATGAAAGTGGATGAATTCCAGTGGATGCAATGATTTTGCAATGATCTGTCAGATAGTACCAGTGATTGCCTGGTTAGCTGCTGATAACAGGAGGTAATATGATTCTTAATACAATAATTCATGAGTAGTTGCTTTGTGTATGCCAATTCCAGTTGGTTCCCTAAATTACTAAGGAGTTATAAGGAGCTGCTTGATGCACTAGTGGAAGAATTTGCAAAGTGAATCTGACCAAAAATAAATACAAAGCAAATTGAGTTCATTTTTCCTTCCTCACTGCACAGACAGGTTGCTGACCAATTGCATTACTAACTCCATTTTAGGAAAGTGTTCATGAAGATCTCCTATTTGAAGGCTGTGATATCTTTTCTCTATATTTTACCAATAAAATTGCTCAATGGTAATTGGGGAATATCTTTCCATTTTGATCTATGTATTGATGATGTGGATGCTCTGTATCATAACCACATGATTTGGATCTATGCCCCAAAGGCCCCTTCAGGGATCAGGAATAAACATGACTGATTTAATCCAAGAAGCTGTCAATGCTTCTTTGAAGGAGGGGATGATGCCCGAGGCTCTCAAAGTACTCCCTCCTTAAGAGGCCGTCTCTTTATCCAGCAATACTCAGGTATTATTGACTATCTTCTCTTTTGAGAGTCAGCTATATGTATTCTAAAGGAAGAAGATTATCTGGGACTGGGTGTTTTTCAGCTTGGATTTAGGCCAGCACATGAAACTGAAATGACATTACTTGCATTGTGGAAGGCCTCTTTTGATATTTGCTTTCTGGTCTTATTATATCTTTCAGTGGCTTTCAGTGAACCATCAATCATGGTATCATTTTGAAATACCTGTAAAAATTGGGGGCTGGGTTGTTCTACAATGGTTTCATTTTCTTTAGGGGAAGAAGTCCCAGTCAAATGTTATAGGGAATATGAGGTCAACCTAGTAACTATTCATCCAACATCATAGAACATTGTGATTGTCCTTTCTTCCCTGTTGCTTAACATCTACATGAAGAGATCATCCTTCGATTCAGGGTGTGGTATTATCAGTATAATGATGATACCCAGATGTACATTAGCACCCTAAGTAGGGCAGATAATATTGTAGAGGTCTTATCTTGGTCTGGAGCTTTGAGGGTCTGGATGGGATAATACGCTAAGACTGAACCAAGCAAAATGGAAATGTTCTTTGTCCATAAAAGTTACTGGTTGCTTCAGATTTTCTTTTAAGGAGGAGGCTTAGAATGTTCCTTAGCAAGCATCTCTCTCTGGGTGAAAATTTGGAATCCTAATGGATTCCTCTATGGACAAATATCTCAATGGCAACTTTCCTATGCTCTGAACAACAGTAATTCTATATTGTTAAAGTTTAATTTCACTGTATCTGGAGACTACAGTAGGACTTTCTACATGATGCTTTCTATGAAGACCATTTGGAAACTACAGCTGGGGCAAAATACAGCAGCCAGCTTGCCGGCAAGTACTAGTTGCCATCTACATATAACTCGGGTATTCTGGATGATGCATTTAGCTATTAGTAAGTTTCCAGGAATCAGTCAAAGTGATGATTTTGGCCTATAAGGCTCTAAATCAGAGGTCACCAACATTTTGGGCATCAGGGACCGGTTCTGTGGAGAGAGGTTTTTCCCGCGAACTGGAGGGTGCATGGTTTTGTGTGATACCTGCATCCCATGGATGGGGCTTTGTTTGTTTGCTGGCATGCTGCGGCCCAGTATTGGTCCATGGACTAGGGGTTGGGGACCCCTGCTCTAAATGGCTTAGCACTTAAGTACTCATGGAAGCATTTTTTCTTATCTGAATTAACCTATCCTATACAATTATCCTGAGAGAGGATTCTATAATGCCTTATAGTACTATTTTGGCAATGCATTACTACCAATTGCAAATGAGATATTAATAAAACCATTCCCAATACTGTCCCAACTCTTGTCTTAGTATGATCATGTGTAAACAACACACTCATAGAGCAGTTTTTTTTCCCCTTTCCTTTTTGCGTGTTCCTCTATCTTATTTGAATGAATTATAGGATCTGAGTCCCTGCTTTTGGAATTCTGCTCTAAATTTTAGAAAGATTAAAACTTTTATATTTAATAAAGCAGACTGATCAGTTGAAGTATTTGTGAGCAACAGTAGAGAAATGATGTACAGAATATAACTGAGGTAAGGCTTACATCTTAATTTAATGGTTGGCCCACCATTTAGTGTTTAATTTGAGGAAAGATGAGATCTGCATTGTATGAGGTGAAATTGCAAGGTAGTCAGCCCCATAGCACAATTGTGTGCATGAGAAAAAGTTACATTAAGCCAGCCTTGGGATTTCCTGAACACTATAATTCTTGTGGATTCCTTCCATGAAGTGGTTTGACAGGGAAAAACACTAGTACAGCGAAAGACCCATAACTTAATTGGATCAAGGATGAGATAAAGGCCTCAGTCTGGATATGAACACAATAGCAATATTTATGCCTTTGTTAGAAGTGAGTGGGGAAAGGCCTTTCAGTCCATTGCTAGTTGAAGTAATCATGCTGCAGACTAGATTCTCAAAAATGAAGATTAGAAGCCTTTCCATAATCAAGACTAACATTTTTTGGATGGTATTCCACAGAACATCACAGGCCTACAGAGATGATCATTAATAGAAGAATCCTTCACCATGCTTGAAAAGGTTACTGGGATTTGAATTTGAATACAGGTAGTCCTTAACCTATGACCACAACTGAACCCAATATTTCTGTTGCTAAGTGAAATATTTGTTCAGTGAATTTTCTCCATTTTACAACCTTTCTCACCACAGTTGTTAAGTGAATCACTGCAGTTGTTAACTTAGTGTCAAGGTTGTTTAGTGAATCTGGCTTCCCCATTGACTTTGCTTGTAAGAAAGTCACAAAAGGAATCAAATGACTCTGGGACACTGCAAATGTCATGAGTCAATTGCCAAGCATCTGAATTTTGATCCCATGACTGTGGGGATGTTGCAATGGTCGTAAGTGTGAAAAATGGTCATAAGTAACTTTTTTCAGTGTAACTTTGTATGAACTGCTGTAAGTCAAGGACTACCTGTACATCTAGACACAGTGAGGTTAGAAAAGGCCGACAAATTTGTGATGTGAGCACTTTCATTACACTTGAACTACATCTGTATGACAAGCTTATTGTCATACAATTTAATTAAATCAAAAGTACTTTAAATTGTAGTTTACAAGTCATGATTACTTGCAGCAGTGTACTTTGCTCCCTTGCAATCACTGTTTCAAAGTAGTACAATTCTGAAATGTTTTTGATTTCAAGAAGATGCAGAAGAATAAGGTCATATGGTGAAAAAAGAAGGGACATTTTGTGCAGGCAACTAGAGGCTGAAGATCAGGTTTTGAAAAATAAGTTCAAATCAGGGACAGCCCAAACATTTAACAGGCACTTGGGAGATAACATGTGTGGGAGTGGAGAAGTACCTCATGCTTATGAACAACAAATTCATACAAATCAGAGGTCCAGATAAATGTAAGGAAAGCGGCGTAGAATGTACTGTGTGAGAGCAAGAAAGCAGCCAATGTAGAAAGCGTATATGTCTGTCTTTAGAGTAGTAGGTTTGCCAGCATGCCAGTATGCATGATTTATGATCAAGCATTTATATTCTGGGTGTGATAATCTGCAAACTAGTGGGTAGAGGCACATTTAAGGCAACCTGTCTTTCTGACTTGTCATTCCACTGTACCAAACTTGCCTCTTTTACGTAAGCTGATCTCTTTGTTCCTGTTGGTGTAGCAATAATAATGGATTAGCTCCATTTCTCACCACCAGATACATAGGACTGGTGATTCAATAACTTAAGCACGCAAGGTTTTTGTGACCTGCCTGAGGTCACGTAACAGAGTCATTAGAATGCCACTATTCAGCTTCTCAAACCACTAACTACCTACCTTTCAGTCTCTTTTGGCTGAGAAAGGAGAATGCTGAGGAAAAACATTGTGGTTCGAGTTAAGTCTTGAAACTAAAGTGTTTTGAGGATCAAAACAAATATGACAGGAAAACCCATAATTGGATCTCCTGTTCATGTTATTTTTTAATAATATGATTCAAAACTGGAGCAAATGATTAAACTTTTAGTTCTTCTTATTGCTTTTTACTACATTTCTATTTATTATTCTTAGGAAAAGATTAAGATCCTAATATCTCTGCCTGGCTGGTCTTACTCATTATACTCAAAATAAAGTGTTTTGTTATTATTAATTAAATTTAATATAGCCACTCAATCCAATTTATTTTAGTCTTTTGCTAACCCAGAGTTTAGTATTTCTAAATCATGTTTTATGGTTTACTGTGTTGTTCAATCTTATCTTATGCAATAAGCTACAGTATTATGAAGCATAGTTAATATAATGTGTAAACTGTGTTGGAGTTTGGCCAGGTTATTGCTCCAACTTGATCCTACTCCTATCTTCAGTTCACATTTCATGCTAAACCAAGTTTTCAAAACTGGTTTGCTGAAGATACCACAAGGGCTTAGATTTACACATAACGTTAATGAATGGCTTTAAACATCACATTAGCCCCCTCAAAACCCCAATAAACCATATTATGGCATTGTGGGAGCCCAGCTAACAACAACACCCCCCCCCCCAAAAAATCAGTGTTTGAGCTGCTGACAAAGATCCTACAAATCTGGGCCATACTCTCCAGCAGGCATTGCATATATTTATCCCAGTTACTGTGCTCACCTGACACAGACACAGGGTCTACAAAGGCTGCATTGTAGCATTGATCTGCTGGGGTGGGGAGGTTGGGTGGTTGGGAGCAAGTCTCTAGTAGGGCTTAAACTGCTTGATTTTCATGTATAAACTGGCTGGGCATGAAGACAGCCAAAGAAATCTCTTTTTTATTTCAATGCCTCAATCTATTCTGGTCACTGCAATGACCTGCTGTTCTGCTCACACTCGATGAGCACAGCCTGATGGTGGATTTTCCACCCAGGCTTGGAGAGGCAAACTGGATAGTGCTGTTTGCACTGACAAAGACGGGAAACATTACCCATAGCCCTTGATTTACAACCATTTGTTTAGTGCTGGTTTGAAGTTACAATGGCACTGAAAAAAGTGACTATGACTGTTTTTCACATTTACAACCATTGCAGCATCCCCATGGTCATGTGATCAAATTATAGATGGTTGGCAACTGGTATGTATTTACTACTCCATTACTGTCAAAGGCAATGTCCCAGGCTCATGTGATCATCTGACAAGCAAAATTACTAGCAAAACTGGATTCACTTAACAACTGTGTTTCTAACTTAACTTTTGCAGTGGTTCACTTAACAGCCCTGGCAAGGCTGTAAAATGGGACAAAGAAAGGTTGTAAAATGGGGCAAAACTCACTTAGCAACTGTGTTACTTAGCAACAGAAATTTTGGACTCAGTTGTGATTGTAAATTGAGGATTACTTGTACCTTTGTTGTGTTGCAGGAAAAGACAGGAAGAGATTGACTTCCTGGTGGGCTGAAGGCAGGTAGAGGATGACATTATGTGTTCCAGCCTTGATCAATAGTAACTGAGAAGTAGGAAGAATTTGGGCTACCAGATCCATAAATCCAGACCATCACTGGATGGAAGCAAAGATAGTAGGAAACATTAGAAAATGTTACCTGGAAATTGAAAAGGTTATCTGGAAGTTGAAGAGATAGTAAAAATAGACTTATGAAAGCCACATAATCTGCTGCCCAATTTTATAGATTGGAAAAAGCTGTACTAACATTGTACTGATGTCAGATTGATAGTTAAGGGGCATTTTGAATTTTATCTGAGGAAACAACATGACTTGGACCCATCATCCATGCTCAGCATTTTAAGAAGTTTAACCTTTGTTGTGAGTAATTATCACTTGAAAGAGTTTGTGCTTTAAAAGATGCCATGGTGCCCCTGTTCACATAACACATTAACCTTAAATCTCAATTTACAAACCATAGCGACTGGGTTCATAAATCACACTAATCCAAAACTAAGCAGACTATATAATAGTTTATCATAAGGAGTGAATCAACTTTTGAGAATTCTTAAGAACAAAGAATAAATGAAGCAGCTGACTAAATTGCTAAGTGGGAGGATGGTGAAACCTTCTATAGTTGCAGTGTAGTCATTTACTCAGCCTGCTGTCATGTCAGAGTTTCAGGCCACATCAGCCTCAGCCTACATAACACAATTGTTCTATAGGCACTTTGCATTGCCCCAACAGCTGTGCTATTCAAGTAGCTCAATCCTGCACAGCAATTACAAACGAGGTTGACCCACTAACCTTTCTTTCTAGTTTCTAGAAAGGTAGCTGAAATACTCCAGGCTAGAGTATTTCAGCTAGTGTTTATTTTCAAGACTGACTCACAATCTGATGAAAAATGAAGACTCAAAGATTACACTTATTTAACAACAAATTGTACGGTAAGTGGCATAAGGGAAACTACTTTGTATTTCCACAGTCTCAGAAAGGTAAATTTATCATAGAAGAGAAGGAAAACATTTAATTTTGTTCTCACTCATTTAAACAGAAATGATTTTTCGGCAGAATAAAAAAGAAAAATTGTATGAGCACCATGAATATTAAAAAATAAAATTATTGTTTGGTTTATTTGGAAACAAGCAATTGTTTTCTGGTGGCGTATTTGGAATCAGTCCACCAGCTGATCAACACTACCAGGGTACGTGAGCATGAGTAAATATAGATCAATAACTATTTTGGGGAGATGGATATGCATAATGTCATCCCCTCCCCCATCCCATTATGCAAACTTTGTTCATTGTTCCATTTAGTGCATTAAACACACTTTTGTCCAGCTCGTGACAACTCAAGCAATGCTATTCATCACATCTGCTGTTCACGTCATGTGGACATTCTAGTTGGCTGTTTCCCCGCCCCACCCTGCCAATCAGTTGCTTTTCTTTACAACTTTTAAAAATATATAAATTCACCATGCAACTGGTGAAGGCCGATGGCTTTTTAAAAATAAACTCACTGATGGAATTTGAAATTGAAATGTTTCTTTTTTTAAAAAAAAAAAAAGATTGACAACTCTGCCAACTTCTAAGCAAAGTGGTTTAAAAAAAGTAGTGTTCTCTTCTTTTTTTTTGTTACTCCATTACTGTCAAAGGCAAGGCGAAGTCATCACAGATCATACAAAAGCAGTCATATAAATGGTCTGGCAGTGGAAATCCCATGGAAAGAAATGTTATTGGTTCTTGCCTTCCCAACATAGGAGGGAGAGCGAGGAAGATCCATCAGTCAGGAATCATAGTAAATGTGTCTGAAAGGACACTAGGCCATCATCATAGCCAAATCAGAAGACATCTAGAAAGGGATTTCTGAAACCAACTTAATTTCCAGCCAGTTTATGCATGTGAGTCAAAAGCTGCAAAGCAGAATGCCCCCAAGTTGTATATTATGGCTTAGCTTTCTTAAATTCTGAGCTATAATAAATGTACTATTTTTTTTTACATTTAAAAATGTAGCCTTTTGTTGGTTTTCACTGTAACACAGCAACTTGGCTACAACTGTAAAATTTATTTATCTCAGAAGAATTTAAACATAACTACTAGTGAAAAGGCAATGCTTGAATAATATGCTAAACCAAAAGGTCTGTGTACCCACTCCCATCTACCCCCATGCCAGGCACATCTCTTTAGCCAAAATCTTCATCTTACTGTAACATCCTAAAACAATGTGAGCCCGATGGAGGGGGGGGGCTATATGGAAACTGGAATTTCTATTCTAGAACAATTCTACTTTTCATAAACCCATTATGATGGTTGCTTCAAGTTCAAATGAGACAGTAAGCCTTGCCTTAGCTAAATAGCATTTAAGTAGAGAGAAGGATGCCACCATGCACACAGATGTTAACTATACTTCTGATTAGGCATACTGTTGAACGGAGTTGTACTCTATTGTACGAGGTAGTAAGTTGGTCTGTTCTGGTGGCAGAATAGATTCAAGGGGCCTGTTTGTATAAGTTTTCCTAGAACAGTGGTGGCGAACCTATGGCATGCATGGCAGAGGCAGCACTCAGAGACCTCTCTGTGGGCACACACATCGTTGCTCCAGCCCCACCTCCCCCTGTGGCCCCCTCCTCACCAGCAATCCCCCCAGAGGACAGTCACTCCTGGGCATGGCCCACGCAGATCAGCGCAGCCCAGGACATGTCATCCAGGCAGCAGGGACAAGACTCCACCCTCGCACCCCATCGCATGCAGATGCTGCAGGGTGCGGGTGGAGGGTGTGGCTACCATGGTGCTGTAGGGCCATCAGGGTGATCTGCAGCGGGCCGTGGAGGTGGTAAGTGGCCCTGCAGGCAGGTGGGGCAGGGGGCTAGAGTAGGGAGTTGGTTTTGGGGCACTTAGTGTCTAAAAGGTTCACCATCACTTTCCTAGAACATGGGATGTGGTAACATTGCCTGCTCTGATTTTTTTTCCCCCATAAAAGAAGATGGAGCAAGCTTTACATTATGACTACCCTCATTATCTTGACTACACCATCATTTAAAAAGTTCAGCAAAAAGCAAATATTAGCCATACTACCAACTTATGTCTAATATTGCTTTAATTAACATGGCCCTCTCTCCAAGTCAAGGAATTATAATCAGAAATCCTTTGCAGAACTTTAATTCCCATGAATTTTGAAGTAAAATCAGGTAATGTCTACGACAGCCTCTTTCAACCTAGTGCCCTCCAGTTAGAAATATTGTAACTACTGAAGAAGGGGTGATCTCAGTTTTGTCTCCACTATTGTATATTATAGATCAGTAGTTCTCAACCTTTTCTTCATCACAAAACTCCTTTAAATATCTTTTGTGGCCACAGACCATGGCTGTGGATCCCCAGGATTTAACTCATAACATTTCTTCAAGCCTTTGCAGAGCTCCTGTGATGACATCATGAACCCCCAGGGGTCCGCAAACCAAAGTCTGAGAACCACTGCTATAGACTGTTAATTTGCAACAGTCCCTATTCTTGATATAGCAAGAAGTGAACACAATAGCATCCCATCTCCATTATTCAACACTTTTTAAAAGAGGATTCATATTTGTCCTATCTAGGAAAAAAAAAGTAGATCAGTTTTGGCAAATGGGAAGGAGGGATTTTTTGGTTCTTCTCATCCAAAAATGCCAATTTGCTCTTATTCAATCCTGCCCATTAACAGTGTCATAGCTTACTGGTTTTTTTATGTGTACATTTCTGAGTACAAAATATCTTGCTATGCTTCTAGAAGAAGCACAGCAAAATATTATTATCTTTTCAACTTTTACTGCTGATTACTTTATTACAAAACTCAAGTTTATTTTTCAGCCTACTAAATTGACAATTGCTTAATCAACATCTGGTATGATAATCCATGTGTTTGACCTGCACATTTGAAAGATTTCATCAACTTCTCTCCCAATTTATGTTATTTGTTCACAATCAAGGAAATAAGCTTGTTCACAGAGGCATCCTCTGGACCCCTGTGCTCAGCTAAAAGTTCTGGGTAGCAGATATTCTGCAAATATTAACTCAGGCTGAGTTTTTCTTACTGCTTTTACCAATCTAGTGTCATCTGGATTTTTGTAGATAAAATCTAATGACCCTATTCTGCTCAGGTGTGAAAAAAAATGATATAGCCTGATTTTTCCAGATGCATTGCTGAACTGGAATTCTGAATACGGCCAAAATTAATAATTAAAATTAAGCACCTTCATATTAGCTGTTACTCTAATTAGCTTTAAATCAAATCAATTTTAGTTTTCCTGGTTCATCCTGCTTTTGGGAATTCTACCCAAAATTGGATAACTCAGGTAAATGCATGCATGTGAAAACCTATTGAAAAAACTAAACTAAACTAAAAATGATATATTTAAAAAGTGTCAGATAACCAGTATCCTGCATACATAATGAAAAGTAAGCAGTTGATCTATAACATATTTATTAAGTACAGTTGTGGAGATAATGTGAGTTTATAGTTTACAGACATCTTGGAAGCAAAGAACAAATATGCAAACACAATTTTAAAAAAACAAATAAAACCCTACCTACCTTACATTCCATAGCCTGACTAATGTTCATTAAAACATCACATGGCACAATGAAACTAGAGTTATCTGGAGGACAAAGCCAAATGCTTTTAAATCTTTCTTTAAAATGTTGCAAGTGACCATGATTGGCCATATCCTAGGAGTAGCAGCAACTTTCTTTCTGTAATTTACTTCTCAATAAATCTACATTGGACATTTAGTTGCCAGAGAAACTGCATTGATAGAGAAAAACTGCAGGATCATCACCATTATCTGCCTTCTCCTCTCTCTCTCTCTCTCTCTCTCTCTCTCTCTCTCTCTCTCTCTCTCTCTCTCTCTCTCTCTCTCTCTCTCTCTCTCTCTCACACACACACACACACACACACACACACACACACAATCCCTTGTGCTGTTAGTGATGTCTCTCAGTTGTCATACTGTAAATTCCCACATATGTCATCAACAGGCCAACCCAAATCTGTCTAAACTTGTTAATCTTCATCATGAAAAAATTCGCTGGAAGAATCCTTTGACTCCTCCAACAGCAAGTACATTCCTGTAACATATTTCTCAAAAGAAAGTCTGTTTTAGTAAAGGCCTTTTTATACATTATATTAAGAGAGCCTTCTTAAGATGTTTGTGCCCCATTTTTTCCAAGACAATATACATACATACTGAGAACAAGTAATAGGTTACCTGGAATGTCCATTTTTAGAATTATTACCATTTTATGTATCAAGCCATGTCAGTAGGGCAAAAGAAATATACAGTAAGTATATAGTGCACCTCTGCTTTAAGATAAACAAGTCCAATAGGTTTTTAAACCTCAAGGCTGCTTTTGGATTATATTGGAATAAGAGGGGAAATACAACTTTAACTATATTGCAGCTAAAGACTGTTTTAAGCCATCATGGGCTGAGGATAAAGAACTATTGTGGGAACTCAGTCATTGTTAGATACTTCTAAAAAATCTTGTCAAGAAAACTGCAGTAACTTGTCCAGGCAATCTCTGAAAATCTGACATGATTGAATGGAAGAAAAAAAAATAGGACAAAGCAAAGATATTAATGATCATCTTCAATGCTTTTAAAACAGCTGCCAAAGTGGACAAAGACCCTTCTACTCACAAGCCCTATCTACCTTTCCAGCAGAAATTATGAATCTAGGACGAATTCCAAATTGCAAGTTTGATGTTTGCAGGAGAGTGCAATTCCACTGAAAATCAACAACAGAATAGTATAATCCCAGAATCAAAAGGCTTCTGAATGAATAGCTATCCTATTTTGTTTGAATTTGCACCTCCTCTCCTCCAGCAGCCTCTAAACACTATGTCAACATTTTTATCACATCACCAATTTAATTCTGGGTGGAATTAATTTGCACAGACAAAATAGAGCTTCTGTGGGTCAGATCTTTCTACCAACAATTGTATCTTTCAACTTTCAACTTCCAGCCCTCATAAGCAAGTCTAAAGGTTGCTGTTGTCAATACCATCAAAAGTTGTCAAGTAGTCCAGCAGGATAAGGATCTTCCTGCTATCCTACATCTACATTTTACCACAAGTCATTCATGAAGGCAACAAATGACATTTCATTTCAATACCCTTGCTGAGACTGATGTCTCTACCTAGCCCCTTATAATCTCTTGATTATTTCCATCTCTTGATGGTCAGGTTCATATGATCTAGGAGAAGCTCATGATTGTTATGGTAACTAGATGTTCCTGCAGTTCATCTGATATAAAGAGGAGAGGCTAAAAATCACTCAGGATTAGCAACCCAGAAAAATCTTTAATCATCCTGCAGTGAGATCAAGTAAATTTGGAAAGGCTATTATTGTGCACTTGGGAAGACAATACAGTGCCAGTACCCCAGCCATTCATGGAATGGTGCTTCTCAAAACTTTTAAGGACTTTGTAGACAATGACCTTTCCAACTCCACTGCCCAGAATTTCTCTGTGGGAGATGGGCTGTTTCTAAATGTGATAAATAACTTATATAAAAAATGAAACTGTCAAGTGCAGGAAATCAGAATCCAGGTAGTTCAATTGAATACTGTGTAATGGTTTATTATTGCAGGCTAAAGTTCTCTTCAGGAACCTGAATTATTAACAATCAAAGCAAATTGGTAGTAGATAAGAATCAATGGAATTCCAGGTAGGCTGGATCTCTTGTGGGCATGAAGGGATTCAAGACTGATGACACATTTGACCCCTCCCTCAGGCTCAGCCTGATCATCTCTTAAAGAAACTTCCCTATCCTGAGGTCAAGCCTCATATGCTACCTGAAAACTGGCCTGTGGGGAACTCCTTCCCCATCCTCATTATCTAGCCATGTTTTGGCAATGCATGCTAGCAACACCCTCTCATCTGTGATTGCATTGTGAACAATTTGCTACAGCCAGAGCTGATGTTCAAAAACATCAATCTGAGTCCAAGGAGCCCGGTAGTCCACATACCTGGCTCAGTAAGATTGTAGCAATCAGAAGTAGGGATTGGCACTGAGCTTCTAATACTCCCTCCTCTAGAACAGATTATGTTTTAACTAGAAAGATTCAAGGCAAGATGATAACAAGAATAACAAGACAACAAAAATTGAGCAGCAAGATGAAACAAATTTATGTTAATCAAAACTTGTATCAAAGGATCATATATAATCAACTTTTTCAATCTATTTCCTAGAGCAATTTGGATCACAGTTCCAAGAGTCCTCAGGGGATGCATCAGATTGGAGAAAGCTGATATTGATGCAAACCCATATATCTAACATAGTATTTTGTAACAGAACCTGATATACAACATACAGGCTATATTAGTCCTACAATGCAGCCCAGACCAAACATTGACTAAAAACTACTTTTATTTAGAAAAGTTTATAGTAGCACAGTTTTGTAACTCTTGCCCTCCTCCTTCTTTTATATTCAGGTAAATTAAGGGGGGAAAGCTATCTAAGATGTTTTCATAATTCCCTTTTATTGTTTGGACTCGAGCAATGTTTCCCTGTTTCTTTGATAATTGGTCCTTCCTTTCTTCATCAAGGTCATCCTTTTTACTCTCTATAGAATGTACTTAATATAATTGGTTCACTAAATGACTACACAGATACAAGTCAAATTGTGCTGATTCAAATAGTCACCCTCTGTTGACCAAACTATTTAATTAATGGCCAACCTTTTTAGAACTATTCCACATATTGCTTCTTTTCTTTGGACACATTATGCAGAAACTCAGCTCTCTGGAGAAGATTGTAATGTTGGGAAAGGTGGAAAGAAAGAGAAGAAAAGGACAACCAGAAGCAAGGTAGATGGACTCAGGTAAAGTGGTTATGAGTGCACCAATGAAAGATCTGAAAGTTCAGGTTAGGGACAGAGCATAATTAAGAAAATCTATCACTACACTTGATCACTAAAGGTCAACAATGATTTGATAGCTCATAATCAGTCAATCAATCACCTGTTTTTATACAACAAATACATTTATATGACATGCAGAATTTGGTTAATGTTAACTTTTGTTTGGGAGGGCAAATAAGATTATTACCTGCCCTTGTCCAATGGTATAGCTTTCTGCTTACTCTATACCTCCTAATCTCATATCTCTTTTCCTTTTCATGCATGCCATAGATCTCATATTACTCATAACATTTGTGACATTTGCTTGTTCATAACACTATTCACTTATGTGGGCATGAGCGTTTGAGATGTGAAAAGAGAGCTTATTCAAATCTCTTTGGCATTCTGGAAACTTTATTTGTCCTCATTTGCTCATGTATAAGGGAAAGATCTTTTAGGTGCAGAATGAGTATTAATAAAAAAAAAGCCTATTGCAAATATTGCATGAACAAGCCAACCAATCCATCATTTGGAAAGCACTGACAGTACAAGTAATTTTTTAAAGCAATGTGTGTCTAAGATCTCTTGATCTAATCTCCTATTTTTGAGGCAGCTCCAGAAACTTTGCTTTTGAGAACAAAGCAAAACAGGTGGAAAATTACACCTGGCTGTAAACCAGAGATTCTTAGACAATATCTTTGATTTCCCAATAATTGTATGGGAAAGGTTTGTGCAAAACTGTTCTTAGTGCCAGCTCTCAGGAAGGTGTGTCCTTACTATACTGCTGAACAAAGAGCTATATAAATACAAACCAAGAAAGTTATTAGGCAAATTACACTCCTTGACAGTAGGTACATTCCTATCTTGAAACTTTATATCGGGTACACTTGAGCTTTGTCTAGGTAGCTGAAGCTTACCTTAAGTGGGGGTAATGATGATTTGGGAAGTAGTGGATATTTTCAAATGGATGATGGTCTAGTAGTTGAGGCACCAGGCTAGAAACCAGGAAACCATGAGTTCTAATCCTGCTTTAGGCATGAAAGCCATCTGGGTGACTTTGGGTCACTCATTCTCAGCCCAACCCACCTCACAGAGTGTTGGGGGGAAAATAGGAGGAGAAAGGAGTATTAGGCATGTTCACCACCTTGGGTTAGCTATAAAAATAATAAAGGTGGGATAAAAAATATAATATTTTTTTAAAATCAACAAGTAATGATTCTCTTTTCCTCCTCAATGGATTTTCTTTGACAAGAAAAATAACCATGTAACTGAAAAGAAAATAGAGAGGATGAAAAACAGTGATATTTCAGCTAAGTTTTAGATTCTAGAACTGAGGTTGGGTGCTTACAATTAAACACTTCTTTTAAAAGCACCCACATCCCTGAGCAATTATGGTCAGTAACATTTGAGATGAAGATGAGGTCCACTAACTGAAAGAGAGCCAGTATGATTTAATGGCTAGCCTGGCTTTCTACAGGTAGTCCCCTCCAAATGTAGAACTGTAACCAGCCACATTTATCTGTTATCTGTTGTCAGCCTAAATCAGTGATGGCAAACCTATGGCACGTGTGCCAGAGGCGGCACTCAGAGCCCTCTCTGTGGGCACCCATGCCATGCCCCAGAGATGGCAACTGTCCTCTTCAACCAGCCACCCGCTAACTCTACAAGATTCCACATGGCCAGATGCATGCGCTAGCTGGCCTCTGTGTGCGGGGGCTGATGGTGCCAGGCCCCTGCCTCACCCTGCAACAATGGCACCCCTGCCCTGCCTCGCCTCGCCTTGCCTCATCTCACCCCACAGCCTCCTGCCCACTGTCCCACCCACCAGAGACCCCCTGGATCTCCCCCAACCCTGCCTGGCCCCCACAGGTGTCCCTCCCCAGAAGCAACATTGAGTTGGCCACGCCCACACATCTGCCATGACCTGTAGCCACGCCCATCTGGCAGGCCACGTCCACCCGGCACCCAGCAATACATAAGTGGGTTTTGGGTTGAAGTTTGGGCACTCAATCTCTAAAAGGTTCGCCATCACTGGCCTAAATAATTGGCATAAATTCTAGAGTTGTGGGTATTGTAATCCAATGTATCTGGAGATGCCCCCCCAAAGGGAAGGCTAGCTAAAATGCTGGATTCAGAGGAAGAACCTCTTCAATCCAGAAACCAATTAACTAGTTAGCACATGTCCCTTTCATGAGCTAGTAACAAAAAGTAAGAAGCATCACTCCAAGGGATGGGGGAGGATACATACACCCTTCCATGCATCACTTTCCTGGTCACAACAGCTTTGACATTCATTAGCTGCTTAACCAACTAGCAAGCTGTTTCCATAATCAGCAGTATAAAGGTTCCCTAGAATAATCCACTGTAAAACAGCCATGGTGGCCACACATACAGTTGGCCCCACAGCTTCTTCACAACACATTGCTTTAAAAATCTTGGGCTCAAGGAAGCAGCAACTCTAGGCAGTGGGTCAAAAAGTAAAGGCTTGGACCAGTTTGCACACATCCAGTCTACCACCCAAAGAGTCTTTCTGATTGTTCCTAGTGATAAGAATAGCTTGGTCTCAAAACAATTAATCTTAAAGTTCTTCTGAAGATGAAATGAAAAAGCTCTGTGTAAATCACTCTTGGAGAAATGATAAAAATATCAGAGACTGCATAGTAAGAAAAAAAGAGGAATCCAAAAATACATAAATCAACAAAGCAGTTAGAGCATGTAAATTATACTGCCCACTATGATTTTATTTGTTTATTTTGATTGATAACATGTTTATTCCAAGGAATTGTAAATGAAATATAAAAGATCAAAGTACAGCAGATAAACTTTCCAAAGGAAAAAATTCACGAGGAAGAAAGGAAAGACAAATTATTCAAATATTAATCGAAGAAAAATAACACCAAAAAGAGGTGAAAAGTTCAGCCCAGATACAGGTAGTCCTTGACTTACAACAGTTCGTTTAGTGACTTTTCAAATTACAATGGCACTGAAAAAATGTGATTTACAACCGTTTTTCATAGTTACAGCCTTTGTGGCATCCCCATGATCATGTGATCAAAACTCAGGTGCTTGGCAACTGATTCATATTTATGACCATGGCTGTGTCTCAGGGTCATGTGATCACTCACAAACAAAGTCAATGGGGAAGCCAGATTCACTTAACAACCAGGTTACTAACTTATCAACTTCAGTGATTCAATTAACAACAAGTTGTAAAATGGGGCAAAACTCACTGAACAAATGTTTCACTTAGCAACAGAAATATTGGGCTCAATTGTGGTCGTAAGTTGAGGACTATCTGTATTCTAGCAGCAAATGGAAAGAAACACTTTCTGTCATTTTAATGTCTCCTTTTAAAACAGGCGGAATTCTCTGGTCATAATAGGCTGGAAGGATTTCCGGGGTTCTCCTTTGGTATTCAAAATTCCCAGTTTGTTCCAGTTCTGCTTTTTATTTAAATGTTGCTAAACACAGAGACCTCCAGCCGAGATTGCAGATCCATATTAACAACAACAACAAAATAGCAACCTACCAGAGAAGTTCTGAATATTTTTTTTCAGATCTAAGATTTCATTTACTTAGATAATTTGAATCAAAGTTGGTTTCAAATGAGAATTTGAGAATTTTCCAAATTGAATGTGATGGTCTCACTTCCATAGCTACTAAGTGACTTTGATATATAAGTGAATGTTTGGCCTTTTATGGTATGATCTTGAAAAGTTTATTTTCCTATGCTTCAAGTAAATATGAAGAAAATATTTCTGGAGGACAGTCCTCTCAGTGGACTTTTTCATTGGCAGTGGTCACCGTTATGGCAGAGTACAATCCTTGGGAAATTATTTGAGGACTTCTTTTCTTCTGTTGGAAAAATCCAGAAAAATAATCCACTTAGTTCCTTTACACCCAAACCTGGTAAGAAGATTCAAAAGAGAAAAGACAAGAAAACAGGATGTATAATAAAAGAGGAAGGATTTGATAAATTTTAATGAAGTTGCCTAATATTGTACAGTGAAGTTAATGAGTACATTTAAGAGAATGCAGAGATAGGTTTAATTATGAATGAAAGGGCTAAAATATATCACCAGAAAATATGGAACGGTATGATCTAGGTCAGGGATAGGCAACCTTGGCTCTTTTATGACTCGTGAAGAGCCAAGGTTGCCTACCCCTGATCTAGGTTGACATAAGTGCCTATGGGCATAGTTATTATAGATTGATGATAGATGTCTCAATGACTGGTGATAATACAAGAAGCTTTGGAGGAAATTGGACAACATTCTGAACAAGTGAAATCAAGAAAGGGATTGTGGTGACATGTCTTGATGAGTGGGAATGAGATGAACAATTACAGGAAAGCGTAATTTTGGAATCATTTGAAAACTCCAAAATAATTAACAAGGGATGTCATTTGGTGAGCATCTGCTGAAAAAAGCAATCAGTTTTGAACAGGTGGTTTAAGCATACATTATTAATACATATATGTGGAAAATAAATTGAAAAACATGATTGGTTTGATTGCTTATAATAAAAGATATAGAGAATACTTGAAGAATACAAGAATGAAGAGTTTCTGAATGTGAAACTAATCATTCTTTGGTAGGGTCAAATGATAAAAAAGGAGACAGAAGAAAGAAATTAAAGAGAAAAGAAAATAAATGTTTAGGAAGAGAAAGTATGAGTCCTGCATGAAAAAGTAATAGAATACAGATTAATCTCCCAAAAGAATGAATGGCAAGTGGATGTAAAGAAAGAAGATGTTGCTTCCCATTCTGCTTAGAACAGAGTAAAATTGCAACAGCAACAGCAGCACAACATGTTACAACGTGTTATGGAAGGGTCTTGAGTTATGTTAATGGAAAATGTGAAAATGGATGCTTGGCAGATGATAAGGGAAAGGACTCTTTGGATGAGAAAAGATGTTAAAGAACATGTGCTAAAATAAATGAAGATGAGCAGTAGATGTCTGTACGGAAAAAAAAGGTGCAAAGAATGCTATCAAAAAAGTTAACATTCAAAATGTCAGGCCTGATGCAGCATGGCTTTTGGTAGAAGTAAAACATTGTTTTGGAATTGGGTGAAGAAGACTAAACAAAGAGCTTGCAGTAGATTTATAGAAATTATAAATAAACCTAATGAAATGATTTGAGATAAAACTGAAAAGAAAAAATGCTGGCAGGAGTATTTAAAGAATGACAGCATAATCTCAAAAGCCCAGTTGAAGCAAATGCTATGAAGTTTAATGTCAAGAAAAAAAATAATGAAAAGGAAGTCACAAGTAGAAGTAAAATGTTGAAATATTTTAAGACGGCAGTGGTACATGTGGTGTTACATGGAGAAATGCTAAAACAGACTGGTTTTGTTATTGAGTTGCTGTGCAATTTGTTTAGTGGGTGTGTGCCTATGACTGTGCCTGATTATCAGAAAGCAATCTATGTTTCTGCCCACTTTGTTATAGAAAAATAGAGTAGTCGAGAGAAACATAAAAGCAAGTTGAGTGCAGGGGGAACAGAGCACATTTGTATGCACGAATTTTACTGGGCTGATAGACTCCTCTAATTGTGAATCACTCCGAGTGGCATAAATCCCAATTTCTGTATACTGGGTTTAAAACAATACAACCAAAAAATCCAACCCAATATCATTCTGGGAATAACAATCTACATAATTAAAAATCAAAAGACACCCACTTTCACTGGAAACAAAAACATAGCATACCAGATTCTGAAACATGAAGGTCTTTAAGGTGACAGCTAGCACTCTGAATTGATCCAGAAATCAACTGGCAACCCATGTATCTCTTGAAGTATTGCTGCTATATGGGTAAATTAGAGAGCACACACAATTACTTGAGCTGCTACATTCTAGAACAGTGATGGCAAACCTTTTAGAGACTGAGTGCCCAAACTTCAACCCAAAACCCACTTATGTATCACCGGGTGCCGGGTGGGCATGGCCGCTGGGTGGGCGTGGCCTGCTGGGTGGGCGTGGCTACAGGTCATGGTAGATGGGTGGGCGTGGCCAACGCAATGTTGCTCCTGGGGAGGGACACCCGTGGGGGCCGGGCAGGGTTGGGGGAGATCCGGGGGTCTCTGGTGGGTGGGACGGTGGGCAGGAGGCTGGTCCTGTGGGGTGAGGTGAGGCAAGGTGAGGCAGGGCGGGGATGCCATTGTTGCAGGGTGAGGCAGGGGCCTGGCATCATCGGCCCCCGCACACAGAGGCCAGCTAGTGCATGGGTGCTGGGATGCATCCGGCCATGTGGGACCTTGGCAAGCTACCAGGCAGCTGGTTGAAGAGGACAGTTGCCATCTCCAGGGCATGGCGTGGGTGCCCACAGAGAGAGCTGAGTGCTGCCTCTGGCATGCATGCCATAGGTTCGCCACCACTGTTCTAGAACAACTATAGCTTCCAAATGCTCTTCAAAGATAGCCTCAGATACTGTAAAACACATTGAAATAGCCTAATCAAGAAAATGTCTCTTATGTACCCTGATTTACAGCCTAGATGTTGGAGATGTGGTTGTTTGGACGCCACCTATTATCATATTTGGTGGTCGTGCAAAAATATAAAAGCTTTTTGGATTAAGATATGGTGGAATATTCAAAGAATTTTTAGAAGGAGGGTAAAATTTATTCCGCAGTTATTTTTGTTAGGTATTGTTACTGATTGTGATGCTAAGGAGGTTATATTGATGTTAAATTTGATTACAGCCGCAAGGCTGTTAGTAGGGCAATATTGGAAGAAGGAATCTTTGCCTACCTTGCAAGAGTGGTTTTTTAAAGTGTCCTATCTGGCGGAAATGGCAAAGATTTCGGCTTTTTTAAAGGAGCAATCGCAAGAGAAATTTTTTGTTGTATGGGAAAAATGGATAAATTTTATACAACATAAATTGGATATAAAAAATATCATTTAGCTTTTTTATAACTTGTATATAATTTTTGATATTTTATGGATTGTTTTCTCTTTTTTCTTTTTTTTCTTTTTCCTATTTTTTTCCTCTTTCTTTCTTCTTTTCTTTTTTCCTTTTTAAGTATTTTTTCTTTTTAATGTTTATGTCACTTATATTTTATTATTAACTATTTTATAAGTTATTAAAACTTGTTTAGGTTTCTTAAAATTTTAATTAAGCCTATATTCAGCTCTGGGAAGCTCGGGGGAGGGGATGGAGGGGGTGGTTTGGGAGGGGTTGGGTGAGGGTTGTTTTGTTTTTTTCTTTTTGTTTTTTGTTATTCTTTTTTTGTTATTTGTAAAAAAATTTAAAAATTCTTAATAAAAAAGTATACAAACCCAGAAAAGACTAAGAGATGGATGACGGTAAAGAAGAGCCTCCTCTTCCAGAAGGGACCATAACTGATACATTAAATCAGTGGTGAGATTCAAATATGTGAACAACTGGTTCTCTGTGTGGATGCCACTTCTGGAAGTCCATTCTGGGTCTGGACAACAAAAAAATAGCTACCAGTTCTGCCAAAAATAGCTACCAGTTTCCACCACTGGAAAGAGGACTGGAAAAGAGCTGATGTAGTTCCCACCTTCAAAAAAGGAAAAAAATGGACCCAGGAAATTACAGACCTATCAGCCTGACCTCAATACCTGGGAAGATCCTGGAAAAGATAATCAAACAACGAATAAGCGAACACCTACAGGCAAACAAAGTCATTACTAAAAGCCAACACGGGTTTGTCAAAAACAAACATGCCAGACAAATCTTATTGTATTCTTTGACCAAGTGACAAAATTAATGGACCAGAGGAATGCTGTGGATATAATTTACTTGGACTTCAGTAAGGCATTTGACAAAGTAGATCACAACCTACTACTTGATAAGATAGACAAATGCGGGTTAGACAGCATCACCACCAGATGGAACCGTAGCTGGCTGACCCGCCGTATTCAGCATGTGGTTCTCAATGGAACCGCATCTACATGGAGGGAAGTGTGTAGTGGGGTGCCCCAGGGCTCTGTTCTGGGCCCAGTGCTCTTTAACATCTTCATCAACAATCTAGATGAGGGGATAGATGGGGAACTCATCAAATTTGCAGACGACACCAAGCTGGCAGGAATAGCCAACACTCCAGAAGATCCTGGAGCACAGGGGAACTACCAGAGGACTGAAAAAGAGCTGATGTAGTTCCCATCTACAAAAAAGGAAAAAAAATGGACCCAGGAAATTATAGACCTATCAGCCTGACCTCAATACCTGGGAAGATCCTGGAAAAGATAATCAAATAAAGAATCAATGAACACCTAGAGGCAAACAAAGTCATCTACATGGAAGGAAATGTGTAGGGCTCTATTCTGGGTCCAGTGCTATTCAACATTTATATCAATGATTTGGATGATGGGATAGATGGGGAACTCGTCAAATTTGCAGATGACACCAAGCTGGCAGGAATACCCAACACTCCAGAAGACAGGCTTGGGATACAGGAGGATCTGGACAGACTTGAACACTGGGAGCTATCTAACAAAATGAAATTCATTGGTGAAAAAAGTAAGGTTCTACATTTAGGTAAGAAAACCCAAATGTACAGGTATAGTATAGGGGGTACCTTGCTCAACAGTAGTAACTGTGAGAGGGATCTTGGAGTCCTAGTGGACAATCATTTAAATATGAGCCAGCAGTGTGCTGCAGCTGCCAAAAAAGCCAACACAATGCTAGACTGCATTAACAGAGGGATAGAATCAAGATCACGTGAAATATTAATACCACTTTACAATGCCTTGGTAAGGCCACACTTGGAATACTGCATCCAGTTTTGGTCACCACGATGTAAAAAAGATGTTGAGATTCTAGAAAGAGTACAGAGAAGAGCAACAAAGATGATTAGGGGACTGGAGGCTAAAGCATATAAGGAAAGGCTGCTGGAATTGGGTATGTCTAGTTTAATGAAGAGAAGGACGAGGGGGGAACATGATAGCGGTGTTCCAATATCTCAGGGGCTGCCACAAAGAAGAGGGAGTCAAGCTATTTTCCAAAGTGCCTGAAGGCAAGACAAGAAGCAACGGGTGGAAACTAACCAAAGAGAGAAGCAACCTAAAACTAAGGAGAAACTTCCTGACAGTTAGAACAATTAACCAGTGGAACAACCTGCCTCCAGAAGCAGTGAATGCTCCAACACTGGAAGTTTTTAAGAAGAAACTGGACAGCCATTTGTCCAAATTGGTATAGGGTTTCCTTCCTGAGCAGGGGGTTGGACTAGATGACCTCCAAGGTCCCTTCCAACTTTATCATTATTATTATTGCTGCATTAGATGGAGCTACATAAAAGCCATTTTGAGACTATAACTTCAGAAATGTCCCCAAGTTACAAATCAGTTTTATCCTAGGTAACACAACCCATACCTGGAAGTGGTATGACAGTACAGAGGCAAGTAATGAGGATTTATTCACAAAATAATAATATAAAAGAAGAGGGACTGGGTTGAGAGAAAGGGAAGGGAAGAGTAAGAAACCTGTAGTTATACTAGTGATGAGATTGTCAGAAAGAGAGAAATGAGCAGTTTAAAGTACAAAAGGCAATGTATAACACTCCAGAAGTGGTGTATGGCTACAATAGAAGCAAGGACTGCTTAGGTAGAGAGCTATAAACAGGTATACTGAGTGGTGTAAATCTACATCAAATTTATACAAGCAATATTTTCTTTTTTTGGGGGGATTCTACTTATTATTCTTTGGGGAGGGGCTTTTATCGTGTTATTGGAATATGTATGTAATTTCACAAATATTTGCTTAGCACTAGTGCGGGAAAACTTTATAGCAATTTTAAACTCCTAAGCCTGACCATTATTTTCACAAACATTTTATTTTTATTTTGCTTTTTATTTTTCTTTAACGGTGTAGCACATACTATACATCTTGTCAGCTTCTTAGTGCATTTGAAGAAAGGAAGCTCCTTTCTTCCATAACTGGATAAACACTGGAATTTCTGAGCATGGCATTCTCTCTTCTGAAAGTTTCATTTCCCTCCTGCTCCCCGCCCCCGCCACAGGTGACAGCATTGTTTTTACACAGAATGTAGTGAGTCTCTCTGCTGAGTTATTATGATATCTCTTTTATGTTTTTCATTTTTAAAAAATGTTTTGGCATCCTTCGTAATAGGTATTGTGAAAAGCCTACTGATGAAACATCTCCTTCTAAAGCTGTTGGAACGTTAATAAACAAACAAACAAAAACAACAATGATAAACATTAAAGAGATACATGCATATATCCATCTTCTCTCACAACTGTTTGAACTATTCTTTATACGGTCAAAATTACATATTGTAATACAGGTAGTCCTCTACTTGCAACCATAATTGAGCCCAACAGTTGTTAAGTGAGTTTTGCCCCAGTTTTACAACCTTTCCTGCCACCGTTGTTAAGTGAATCACTTCAGTTTTAAGTTAGTAACATGGTTGTGAAATGAATCTGGCTTCCCTATTGACTTTGCTTGTCAGAAGGTCGGAAAAGGTGATCACATGACCCCGGGACATTGCAACCCTCATAAATACATGCCAGTTGCCTAGCATCTGAATTTTTATCACATGACCATGGGAATGCTGCTATAGTCAAAAGTGTGAAAAACAGCCATAAGTCACTTTTTTCAGTGCCGTTATAACTTCAAATGGTGACTAAATGAATTGTTGTAAGTCAAGGACTACTTGTATGATGTTAAATTCATTGAATAAAATATTGCCTTACACTGGTAATATTTATTTCTTCCTCTAGATCAGGGGTGTCAAACTGCCAGCTGTACGCGTCATGCGGAAGCTGCGCCCACCCCATTGCTGGCCATGGCAAAACTCTCCCGATACATTGTGCAATGTCACATGACCTCGCGAGTTTGACATGTCTGCTCTAGATCAACTGAATATGAATAAAGCAATGTTTTGTTTTCAAGTAAAAAATGGAGAAATTAACAAGAAGAATCAGGATTAAAATGTTATGATATGGAAAATTTCAGTTCTGGGTGTATGCCAACCAATAATATTTCATTTTTCCCCCTATGAAAGTCATTTCTATCTCAGTATAGGTAAGAAGAAGTTACCATTTCATGCCTTCATAGTACTTTTCCACCATATATAGATCTGGATTCCTTTTACTACACTAATAATTTTCTTGTGTATAGCTAGAATGGCTGCATTTTGATTCTGATAGAACCCTCCATTATTTTATAGAATCTGTATGCTCTGATGACAAACTGCAGCAGATTTAGCATAGCTAGAAAAGGTCATTTCATATATTTTCCACAGAGTTATTTATGATGCTTGTCAAATGACTCACTTCAATGCCATTTTGTTCAGCCACGTGTGTATGTGTGTATGTATGTATTTCAATTTATGACATGCATTTTACAGTAATATTTATTTCTGAACCCATGATAAAGAGTATGAATCAAATGAAAGTTAGGTCCACCTGCATCATAATCCCTTACGCATTTTATAGTCTGTTGATTAAGCCATGACTGATTTGAGCATACTCATCATACTAAGTAACAAAACCACATTAAGCAATATAGGTGCATACCACAATGGTTGGATTCACACAATGTACTAAACTGAAGGTGAACAGGCCACATTATGGCTTAGTTTAATGTTTGACTCTAGCTTTGCTAGAGGTCCTTTCTACCACAGCAGAGCTTTGCACATTGCCCTTTTTTTCTAGTTCTTCCTCCACCCAGGAAAAAAAATGATCAAAAAACTATTCTCTCATCTCCTTGTATTATCTCCTACATTCATCAGTGTTCTTTGGAACCAGGTAAATTGGGGGTGTTTCCTTGGAATATTAAACCCATCATTTTAGCTAAATGGACATTCAGTCATCAACTTTCAGCACCACATATGTAGTTCTGTTAGTAGGTCATTCTGAGAAACACTCACAAAATCCTGTATGGACAACAGCTACACATAATGCTATCCAGAGAAAGAAAAATTGGAAAACTATATATTGCCACAAGGAACTGTGGATATCATAAGGTAATAGGAAAGAAAGAAAGAAAGAAAGAAAGAAAGAAAGAAAGAAAGAAAGAAAGAAAGAAAGAAAGAAAGAGGGAGGGAGGGAGGGAGGGAGGGAGGGAGGAAGGAGTGGCCTAAAACCCTGCTAAGTCAGTTTTAAACCTGCCAGCTGGTCACTCTTCCCTAGCTGAGTGTATTTAGAATAACTTGGCATCAGCAAGTGGGTGTGGATCATTTCCATAGAAACAATCCTCAATAGGCAGCATTGACTCTTTGAGATTGCCTCCTTTCTCCCAGCATGCTATCATATTAGCATAAACATTCAAAAGAGTTTCATATCCCTGTGCCAGGTTCACAGGTGCAGAAACCTACAAAGCCACTTCTTTTGGTTTTATACCAATTCTTCTGTTTCACCTAAACTCACACCCAGTTAAATTCAATCTCAAAGTTAAGCAATTGTTTGCATATTTTTATTTGCTTTATTTAGCTCCAAAGATAGCAAATGTGTAGTCATAGGGAACCAGTTTTCCTATAAATTTAAAATTTGATTGATTGTCAGAATTTGGGATTCTTTCCTGCTGAGATTTCAATATTTCCTTGACATAGAAAGATACTTTGCGATGATCTATTTTTAAGATTTGGGGAGACTTTTGAGAAAAGAATCCTAATTATCATTTGGGTAACTGAATATTTTATCTCTTGCCTAGTTCCAACAAACACAATTTTTAAAAAAAGATGTAAAAAGAATTTACAAGCAAATGCAATTTCCAGACGTGCTTTATTTTTTCCAGTTAGTTTGAAGTAAACCCTGCTTGCGCTTAGAACCACAAAGGTATTTTCTAGTAAAACATGGATTTGTGTCTATTCTACATTTCCAATATGGCATGTCAAATATAATGATTTTTAAAATCCACATTAACCGAGACTTTATTGTACCAAAAATATCTAGGCCACCCAAATTCCAGGTCATGTCTTCCTAACTCCAAGAGTCTTTTATTTCTTAGCAGCACCCACTCTTTCATTCAAACCAAACAGCAAGCTGCAAAATGTAATTTAGATAGACTCAATCTGCCTCTTTCTTTTGCATCTTATAACACCTTATATTTAACTTGTGGTTTATACTCCTGCCACACAAATTTAGACATATCTTTTTACTATTGTTTAAATAGTGCATCAGTTGTCAAAACAGATATTGGCTGGAACAGAAGCATCATTCTAATCAGGACAGTTTTCCCTGACCAATATCTTCTAAATGTTTTGGGACTTCACAACTCCTTTCATTCACTTATTCTTTGGTCACCAACAACATCAACCTGGCATTTTGTGTGACCCAATACATCTGAAGAGACACAGGGCTGAAGCTGACTGACTTAAGCCAATTCATTTGGTGAGATTTGACCATTGGCCTCATAATTCTTCCTTAATGATTTTCCAACTAAATATCAGTGTTGTAATTAGTTATCAGCTTTACTTTTGAGTACACACCAAATGATCTTTCTTGAGCAATCACAGCAGATAGGCAGGCAGGGGTTCCTGGCAATTTATTAAAACTGTGTTGGCTTTTTGCTTGAGGCCAAGCAGATAACTTGATTGTACATACTGAAAACAGGATCAGCTCCAAGCCTGAAGGCAAGGTTTATCTTTAGGTAGCTGGCAAAGGTAGTGCTCTAATGCCTGCTTAGATCATGAATCTTAATTAATTGAACACATGAAGAATTTTGTTAATGTAGAAATAGAAGTAGCCTTATTACCTAGGCCAGGCTTGGATATGGGGGAAGGGGGGGGAGCCAACATGATTATTGCCTAGTCATTTTCTCTCCACTTTGGTATTAGAAAGGTTTTGACTCCTCCACTCTACCAAAGGCCTGAGTTGGTGGAACTCTAATTGGCTTTCTCTATACTTGGACTTCAATGTAATTATCCCTGGAGATGGAGACTGTAAGTCTGGGCATCACCTTTCCTTTTGTATGGTTCTTCTGCAATACAAAAGGAGTTCAGTTGAATGTTTATTTTCCTTCCCTACAAAGTAGATTGCTTGAATTTAATTCACAGCAATAAGCTTTGGCAAGGCAACATATGCATCTCATCACATCAAAAAGCACAGAACCCCCCCAAGGCATTTTCTGACAGAAGCAAATATATGACAATCCATTTTAAAAGCAGGCAGGATTGTTCTCTATTTTGTTTTTCAAATTCTTTCTAATATATTGGCTGGATGCTAGAATCATTTGATAGAGGAGGTAACTTTGGGACAGTCAGAATGTCTGACAAAAAGATAGCTGAGAACAACAAAGGATATGGCAATGCTGCAATGATGTCATGAGATAGGTGGAACTGAACTTTTCATATTTTTCAGATACTTTTGTTTATAGGTTTTGCTTTCTTTATTCACATCCCATTGCGGAAAGAAATTATTTAGCCATTTGAAAGCCAACTAATGGGACAATCTATTCTTGCTCTGAAGGTGCTCATAACTCAAGAAGCAATTATTCCATATGCTCTTAATCTTCCTTATTACTTACTAACCGGTTTCCTGGCTGCAATTCATCCCTAGTGTTGGTTGCCTCCTTGGATGATTACCAATTTTACCATAAAGCTTCCTAATTTGCTTCAGCGATCTGGTAGATATAGACATGCCCAAGTCTAGTGAATTCCTATTGTCTTCTGAGTCACAGAAATTGACTGTTGTAAGATGAAGAGTTGGCCTCAGGAGGCTTTAGGGACTATTTTCCTAGTTTGGCTGCTAGGAAAAGAATTTGTGTTCCACCTCTTCCTGTCCTACAGACATGGCTGTGCAGTACAAGGATGATGATTAAATGCAGTGCCAGTGTCCTGGGTCATAGGGATTGCATGTGAACCTTCTTCTGAGGTTAGGGTTCAAGATAAGAAGGGAATAGATTTTATTGAATATCTGCAGGTTTGTTCTCCAAAAATTCTGGCCAAGTGTCTCCCCTGCATGTTGTTAAAGCCTAACAGAAAGCTTAGTAGATATAATAATATTTGGAATTAATCTACACAAAAATGTTAAAGCACAGCTATATCAAAGTCCATATGTAACAGTTACCTATGGCTTTCATTACAGATATAGGAATATTTATCTCTTTAGCACAATCTGAATCAACATTACTATCAAAAATAACTAGGATGTTTAATTAAAACATTTTTTCAACTTTTTCTATTAAGCTACCTGTTTGTGGAAAAAAAGCTGGATTTTATAACAGGCATTCTGAGGAAGGACAATAAGTTCCCCTCAAATATATTCACAGTAAAGATCTTCTGTGTTTCCTGCAGAATAGACAACAATCCTTTATTTTGGAAATAAAAATGTGTAATTCTGGGATCCCCAGTGTAGCTCCTGAAAGCATCTGCATGTTCACTCATATATACTGTAGATTCCTGGTCCCGAAGTTAAGGGTTAGCCTCTAGCATCATGGTGGCGAACCAGTCCTAGGCCTTCAGCTGGGTTTTATAAAACTTTTTTGCTTTAGACCTCCACCGCCATGTGCAAAAAAAAAAAGGTTCAATCAATCAATCAATTTCAATCTCTCGCGGGGAAAAAAAGATCTCGCAAAGTTGAAATTGATTGATTGAACTTTTTAGTCCCACCCAGTCTGCCGTTACCACTGAAGCCACGCCCGCCCAATGGGCCATGCCCACCTGGCACCTGACAATACATAAGTGGATTTTGGATTGCAGTTTGGGCACTCAGTCTCTAAAAGGTTCGCCATCACTACTCTAGCATTACAATGCTTCTGGGACCCAAATGGAAAAATAAAAAAGATTGGTGCTGAAATTCCCATATTTGGAAAGATGATTATTTGTCTTCAAAAAAACACAACAAAAAAAAGGAAATAGGAGTAATAGGGACAATCCAATTGGGATGGAAGAGGAAAATCTAAAAATGTGGCATATACCATTTGGGAAAATCAGTCCATAATGTGGCCCCAATGTATCTATTTTATGAATTGAGACACACACTCCTTTTAATCTGTCATATATTTTATATGATTTATATTTGGCCATTAAAGAGATTTTTCATTTTTCAGAAAACACAGAATGTATATTGTTTCTAATAAATTAAATTACACTTACTGTATAAGTTATCATTGTTTTAAGACAATAAAATAATAAAATATTTGATAAACCCAAATACTGCATAATTGATTGACTCAAATAATAATCCTTAGCTGTTTCTATTGACCCAAAGGGTCTTCCGTTTAATATTATTAGTATTACTAATTTAGTATTTTTTTAGAAATAGCCCTGATAAAGTCAATAGCTCCATTCAGTTCTCTACCCATCATTAATTAAAAATGTATTTTCATTCTAGTCTAGGAAGCTGAAGTGCCTCTTTAACCAATTCTTGGGAAATTACACTGCTGAAGAATATTCTTCAATACTTTATTCTGGAACTGACTCTCTTCTTGAGTAAACAGAAAATTCTGGAGAGACATTCCTTTTATACTGGAATGATGCCTTCCAAGATCTTCAGCCTGGAAGCTTTCATCCTTTTTGACCAACTTGCACAGGGGACGGGGGGGGGGAATAGCACCTGCTTCCTGTCCTTCACAACAAACAAGCCAGATTACTAATTAACACTGATTAGTATGCAACTTTTACAGAGCTCTTGTAAAATTTTCCAGTATCTGTCCTCAAAACTTCCCTCATCTGCTTTATTCCCTCTGGTGCAGGTAGGAAGAGAGGAAGACATTTATTTTAGGTCAGCAAATTAATCAGCCTCAAAAGTGTCAAGACTGACTGACAACAATCCTCTTTGAGGATTAGGAAGATTCCTTCCAGGTTCCCACCTCCTATCGTAGCAGTTCTTTATTAAATGGGAGATGCCAGCAACTGCACCTGTATAGTATGATATAACCCCCTCATTTTGAAAAAGAGGAAGATTGTCAGAGAAATTTAAAAAAAACTACATCTGAGGTATTTTCCTGGATATTAATGAGCATGAAAATTATTATAGGAGACAATAAAAGGAAACTACTACAACAAGATGGATGAAGCAATTTCCTTCTCCCCACATAACAGCTTACTGAATCCCGCTTTTATAGTTGTGTACTTTGGGTTGCTCACCTTAGCCATAACAGTCAGCACATGAACCACACCCAGATTTTATGAACAATTTGTTCATTTTTCTTCACGTCTCCCTCCAGCTTTGAAAACAATTGCCTCTCATTATGTTGGGATTACCAGATCTGGGTTGCAAAAACCCAGACTGTGAGAATGTTGATCTAGTGATCATCCACATTTTTGCAGCCCCCATTAGATACAGGTAGTTCACGTTCACGACTTACAATTGCTTGCTTAGTGACTATTCAAAGTTACAATAGATCTGAAGAAGGGTACTTATGATCTGGATCCACTGTTAAAATAATACTGTATTTTTTTAAAAAATAAAAATATATTAAAAGCAAGAACCATCTAAAAAGAGCTGTGATGGCGCAGTGGTTATCATGTAGCATTGTAGGCTAATTCTGCTGGCAGTTGGCAGTTCAAGTCTCACCGGCTCAAGGTTAACTCAGCTTTCCATCCTTCCTATGTTGGTAAAATGAGGACCCAGATTGTTGGAGGAAATAGGCTGACTCTATAAAACTGCTTAGAGAAGGCTGTAAAGCACTGTGAAGCCCCGTGAAGGTATGTGAGTCTAAGTGCTATTGCTATTCAATGTAATAAAACTAACCATTTAAAATTCTCTATAGTGCTACTTCAGTGGTTTGGGTTTCCCACTTGCTTCTGTTAACTGAGCCCTTGATTTCAGTAGACAAAAAGAACAGGGGGGGGGGAACTACATTGATAAGAGGATTCAATGATAAGAAAGAAGGATTTAAAAAAAATTGTACCCAAGGCTTTTCAAGAGTTTAAAAGAGTTATGAATATAACTGTTTTAATTCTGGAAATTGTATTCCAAAGATCTTCTCCTCCCTCCCATAAAAAAATTGGAGACCACTGACTGGTATTCACACATCAATGTTATGATTGTATATAAGCTGCAATCTTTATCTGGGAGTCTTGAAGAAAGGGTTTTCATCCTTCAAAAGGCATTGCAGTGAAAAGATTGCTGAATACTATAAGCCTGGCTTTGGTTTTTGCAACATGCTAATTGCATAGCTTTTGGCAAGGCCTGGAGAGTACAGACAGGATGGTCTTTAATTAAAAGGATGAGAGGCTTCAGGCACAGGCAGGACTATGCATACTCCATTTTCTCAGTCATTTACATACTCAGAAAGCAGGGAATTTCCCCGGTTTTCCCAGATACTTGATCTGGTGACCTTTACAACCTTTGGGGGAGTGTCAGTGCCAAGGCCCTAGAGTGGGTGGCAGCATTACTATGGTAATTTTGCTTATAAACTAATGAGCACAGAGGCTTGGCAGAATTTCAGATTGTGTCAGGCAGGCAGCAATCACTATTTGTGGAAGGAATATTCATGCAAGGCACTCAAGGAATAAGGCTGATTAAGCATGAAGACTTCATGAAGAGCACATGAAGAATACTTAGGAATTAAATTCTCTGTATTTTGTAGATCACTGTGGTTCAGCAAAGGGCTAGCACATGGATAACCTTAGACCAACTTATAAGCTAAGTAGGTATAGTTCTGGGTAATATTTGGTTGAATTACTCTAGGGCAAGTGTATCTCAAACTTGGCAACTTTAAGACATGTGGACATCAACTACCAGAATTCCCCAGGCAGCCATGAATTCTGGGAATTGAGGTCCACACATCTTAAAGCTGCCCAATTTGAGAACAAGGGAATACAATGACCATAGGCTACACTAGGAAGCTGAAAAACATCCTAGAAGAATGTAAAGGTAAGTCACTTCCATGCTGCTAGCACATGGACGTGAAACCATCATGAGTGGGGAATGACTCAAAGAACATGTTACCTGTTTAAATACAACACAGTTTATCATAACAAGATTATAGCAAAGAAGAGGATGAATAATAATCCTTCTGCAAATAACATTTTCCACTTTGGGGTCTGACTACATTTTGGGAAAAGAAAAAGACCACTATTCTGGATGTTTTCCTTACAGAAAAAGTTGCCTGAAGATGGAAAACTACAAGAAACTAGGAATTGGTAAGGTTAAATCCTGACTCTTTAATATATTAATTTCTGATATGCAGGGAGACCACTATTATTATTAACATGGGCAGACATTAATATATATAGGTAGGGAGTGACCCTGTAGTTCATTTGGTCCCCTTAGAATCTAAATTTTATGTTGATATAATACCTTCATTCCTCTTTTCTGATCTTCTTTGGGTATGCAGAAATGAGAAAATGGGTGGGTACATATGATCTTCTAGATATTGTTGCACTATAACAGACTTGGCCAACAGTGAGAAAGAAAGCTGGTGAGTAACAGAATACAGATTCCCCCAACTTTTCTAGATCTAAGAATATTGGAATGTGAAGTTCAAGGTATGTAGTGGGCACCAAGATGCTGCCTTGGGGCATTGTTGGCCTGACATTACCTTTCTAAAGAGCTCTGATGCAAATCCGATCTGCTCTGTTTGTGATCCAGTCCTTGCCAAACAGAATGGAAGTGAAAAGTGGACTATTGATACTTCTCCACCCTATGCGCTGTAAACATTGTTTGGGAGAGAATCATTACACCATCTTCCAATACGTTACATCTGCAGATGCAAGCACAAATGCACAGGTCTTTGGAAGATCACTGATGGAGAGAGCACAATGTGCGGTCCTTGGAGTTATCTCTTCCATCCCTAACAATGCTTGGCTAGTTGCCATTCCAAACTGCCAACTGAAGATGTCCTTTTCATCTGACTGTTTGCTTAACCTCAAACAGCGGTTGGCTACAAACTGATCAAGGGGCATTCTAGGTCGGTGCTTGTTGAAGGCAAGGTGTGGGTAGGGAGGGAGGGGAAGAGGAAGGGTGTCCTTTTTCAGCCCTCAGGCAGAACTAAAAGCACTTGAGCAATAGTTTATAGAAGTAGACAAGAATTCACAAACAACCAAGAAAAGGCCTAATCCAAGGTAGCATGCTGCCCAGGTTCAGGGGAAAGAAAATGGGCACATGACAGAGCTATTCCTTGGGAGAGAGCCTAAAACAGATACAAACCTATCCAGGGGTGGCCAACAACTTGCCAGCAGATGTTTTGAACTTTGTCAGAAGTTAAGCTTCTCTCTAGAGCATATTTAAAAGCAGAACAATAAAAGACATTTTTACACGAATTCTGCTTTATGTTTTATTAAATAATGCAAAGGGATAGTGGGAGTGCACTATCTACTGCCCTCCTCACCTCTCACAGAGGTCATCTCTCAGTGAAACTCTCCACACAGGGTTCTCCATCAGATCAGAACAATAATCAAGAGTCAAAGAGAATCCTGAAGCAGCTTGAAAGATCATATTTTATATTTTATAATCCACAGTCCATTTCATCATATGTGTAAAGTATTATTTTGAGGGAAGTATCTATATGCTTATGGTTGGATGTGTATAGGAAGGGGAAGAGTGAAAGAAGAAACAAATATGAATGGTAGAGAACAACAGCATTCCAAAACTGAGTATGACACAATTTTTTCATTGATTGTCAATACATTTATTGTAGTAAGAAATCTCAGCAGTATCTATTTAATCTTTAAGAAACAGAGTTCAGTTGTTTCACAAGGATATGAGGTTTTTCTGGTGGGCACCTCAGAAATTTCTAGACTAATTGAAGTGTTCCTCACTGGTTTTATATATATATATATATATTGCCATTTCCAATGTCAGGTCTTGTTCTAGGAACTGTAAATGGTACCTTATGTATATCACTATAAAAGCATTGCTAACAGGATTACAGGTTTTGTTTTGTTTTTTACTAAAAGCAGGTTCTGAGGAAGACCACGGATGAGTTCCCAGTACCTTTTATTTATTGTAGTCCAGAAGAAAGGTCATTGAAATAACTCTAAGGATCTAATCCTTACTGAGATAGTAAACCAGCCTAGGATTGTACCATTTAAAACGCTAGGAGGTAGTTAATGTACATACGGTCTTATACTTGCAAGAGGAACAAGCTTGGAGCATTCACTCCACTGAACCCCATTTGTAATCTGAAATAAAAACTGAAAGTGAATAGTTCAACAAAAGTCTCTGTAGCTGAAGTATAAATAGGCTGGATTTGATAAGCAAAGAAAGCAGGATGTACTAAGTCAATAGGGTAACTGATAAAAAAAATAGCTCTTCGGATATGATAAGGCTCAAGAGTTGATAAATCTCATTCTGAAAGAAGTGAGGGTGAAAGAGTCCTACAGGAATCCAGACAAAAACAGAGGAGGGGGAAGGTACTATGCACCCTCGCATACAATCAGTTTTAGGAAGCCCTACCCAGCAGAGAATTGTTAAGATCAACTATTTCATGGAACAAGACTCAAGATATTCACTCTAGGATTCCCTTTCATATGGAACTTTCTCTCAAGGAATGTATAGGTGAGTTCCTCATTTGAAATTTTAAAGATCTTTTGAAACCATCCTGTTTCAAAGAGCTTTTAACTAATGTGATTGTTTAGACATTATTGTTGTATTGAATCAAAGGTGCTTTTTCCAAAAGGCAACTGGACTTTCTTGGTTTTTTTCCTTTGAAAATGTTTTGCTTCTCATCCAAGAAGCTTCTTCAGTTCTAACTCACTGGTGGGGAATGGAAGGTTTTATATCCTTTTGAAGTTTTATTGCTTTAAGGATCCTTTATATGACAGATATATTCATGGAACTTGTACTATTATAGTATTTTACTTTATATTAGCATTTTGTCCATTGCCTTAGGTCTGAAGGGATGACCCTGCCCCCCAAAAAAGTTAACAGCTGTATGAAAAAATAAAGATGCCTTTATGTTCATATAGGGACATATAGGGACATACAGTATATCCTGATTTAACTGCAGTGGTTACGTGCAACCAAAAAACTTAAGTATTCTTGCCAAAGGAATTGGTGCAACAAGAAGTCTCTCGTTACCTCTTTTGCTGCTCTTCTTTCCTAAGATCAACATAGAAACAATACCCTACATTGGAAAAATGCTGTCTGTTACCAAAGAAACAAGCCAAGTGTCCAGCATTGTGAAACTCATAATTAGTTTGAAACAGAGGATTGTCTATTTCCTGAACAGCTCAAGGTTAACTTAGCCTTCCATCCTTCTGAAGTCGGTAAAATGAGGACTCAGATTGTTGGGGAAAATATGCTGATTCTGTAAACTACTTAAAGAGTGCTATAAAGCAGTGGTCTCCAACCTTTTGGGGTCCCTGGACTGGTGGCAGCAGTGGAGAGGGAGGGGGTGGTTTCACATGCACACCCACCACTTATACAAATGGAGATTTGCATACTTGTCCATTGCTTGCGCAGCCTTACAGGCCATGGACTGGTACTGGTCCATGGACCAGGGGTTGGGAATCCCTGTTGTAAAGCACTATTAAGCAGTATATAAATATATGTGCTATTGCTATAAACCCAGATAAAAACCATAGGCACCTCTTAATGTGTGCTGTTGGGAATTAGGAAAACATCTTGTTATTTTAAGAACTGATGTTAGGGATTTTATATCTACACAATTTTACATTTTTCTTTTGATGCCAGTTTTACCCCATTTTAAATTCTTCTTTAATTGGAACATATTGCTTGTTTTCTATTAGGTATATTATGCATAGTTTTCATTATTTTTATTATTTTGTGATTTTAGGTTATCTGAACAGCATGCAAGGAACAAGCGTTGATCAGATTCCAAATGAAATCAGTTATTCAAGTAATCGAAATATTTAACCAAATTTATTTACATCTCTATTTCTGAAAACTATTGCAAAGAACACTACAGGATAGTTTTACATAACTATTGCAGCTTAGTTTTACCCTTTGTGAAAATTGGACTTTGAAGAAGTAGGATAAGAAGAGTGTCTACACTTCTGAACTTTTGTTTCGGTATTCCTGAGAATACCATGGAAAACCAAAAAAAACCCCAAACAAATGCATCATCAAACAAATCAGCCCAGCAGTCTCACTTCGCATACAAATGACCAGGTTCAAATTATCCTACTTCAGACCCACCATGTGAAGATCTAGTTCTCTGGAGAAGACTCAAATGCTGGGAAAGATGGAAGGAAAGAAGAGGATGGAGGGATTCAAAGTGGTAATGAATACAGTGTTGGAAGACCTGAAAGACCATGTTAGGGTTAGATTGTCATAGGGTTAATTGATCAATGTGATTGCTAGTAGTCAGAAACAACTCGATCACACATACAACCAATCGATCAATTTAAAAAATCTGGGGCCCTCTAGAGAGATGTACAATTTAAATTACAAACCCAGATTTCCCTTTTCTTATGCTTCAATGCTAGAGTCTTGTCTGGTCCTGATGTCACTAAGATGTTGGCAATATTGAGCTAGAAGGAATAAGCAGTAATAGTATAGCCTCTTCTGACTCTATTATACCATAGTATTTTAAGACCATCATTTGCTAGGTTCCCAAATTGTACTCATCATATATCATGATTTACATAGCTGAGTTCAAACAATTCAGTAAAATAAAGCCAAACAAATTATATTTAAATCAATGTTTAAGCCCAGCTAATGAGGAGTATATAGCATAAATGGAAGTATTTATTGCATGGGAGCATAATTTCACAACATTTTCTCAGAAGAAAAGGAGTGAAGATCCTGAGGCTATTTAAACATTGTTGAACTTCAGCTCTCAGCAACACTGCCTAGACCATGTTCCTGGAAGCTGTTGGGAGTTGAAATTCAGCACCCGAAAGGCCACAATTTTCCCATTCCCACAGTAAGACGTGTAGTTAGGATAATGCCACTGCAACGACATTACATCAGAGAGAAAATTTCCATTTTGATCTAACATTGAAAACATAGTTGCTCCTATTACAAATATAAATTGGAACATAACAACCTGTCGTTGTTACCATAGTACTGTATAAGCAACAGAGTTAGTTTTATTGTAATGTTCAGTGTTCTCTGCTTAATATAGTTATTCTGTGACTGCCCTCTAGCTGTTGTATTTTCCCCCATTCTTTACACAGGTTTGATTTATATTCTAGTATTTGCCAACTATGTGGTAAATGTTGAAATCTGGCATAATAAATAAGGCAAACTTATTGCATTCATGTTTTCATGCTCTGAATCAATCAAGTAAGAAGCAAGCATCTTCATCATAATATCAGAAAATTTCAATATCCCCCAAACTAAATGTTCTGAGAGAGATTCTTGTGCTTGGTGAATGCGCATTTCAGATTCATTATGATTATTGTTTGGGATTAACAATCTAGTTTAAAACATTGTGATTGTTTTAAACAGATAAATGAATTGACGTTGTTAGATATCCATGACAAAAGATCATTTTTTATTATTTGTTGTTCATTTTTTAAACAAATTAATCATTTTTATATTTTATCGGTTTTATTGTAATTTCTTTAATTGTTATGAGCTGCCCAGAACTAGTGGAAGTTGAGTGGCATGCACATTTAATATATTATTATAATTATTAGATGGTAGTGAAGTGTAATTGCAATTTTACATATACTCTTTTTTAATTCTACACATAGATATATATACAACAGCGGGGATGCTAAACATTTTCTTCCTTTCTTGCCCTTTTTTCCCCATCATTCACATTATGACACAAATCAGATAAAATTTGGCAGAGATTTTTTTCTTGCCATTTATATTCCTTCCACTTCCATATCATACTTGGTTGGTTGTAAAGCAGTATAAATGATAAAGCAGTCACTGGAAGGCAGACAGTTTAGTAGTAGTAGTAGTAGTAGTAGTAGTAGTAGTAGTAGTAGTAGTGGCAGTAATATAATATAAAATAATAATAATAATAATAATAATAATAATAATAATAATAATAATAATAATAATTCTCTTTCCACCTGAGCAGAAAGGAAACCGCCCCAACAGCAGAGGAACAAAAGATCAACTCCTAATAGACAAAATGATCTTGGAAAACTGCAAGAGAAGGAAGACCAACCTGAATGTGGCATGGATTGACTACAAAAAGGCATTTGACTCTCTGCCACATGATTGGATAATAAAGTGCCTAGAAATAACAGGAGTCAGTAGAAACATCAGAACATTTGTGCAAAGATCGATGGCACAATGGAAGACACAGTTGCAGATCAATGGTGAGAGGCTGGGAGAGGTTAATATCAAGAGAGGAATATTTCAAGGAGATTCATTATCACCATTACTATTTGTTATTGCACTGTTTCCTCTGTCAACAATACTGAATAACTCAGGACATGGCTATCAAACATCAAAAACATCTGCCAGACTATCCCACCTCCTTTATATGGATGATCTGAAGCTGTATGGAAAAACATCATCTGAAATAGAATCACTGCTCAACACTGTCCATATATATAGCCAAGATATTGTAATGGAGTTTGGCTTGGACAAATGTGCCACACTTACTATCAAACAAGGAAAAATAATGAAAACTGAAGGAATCAAGATGCCCCACGAAAATAACATTAAGAGTCTGGATGAGGAAGAGTACTACAAATACTTGGGTATCCTTCAAGCTGACAACATCAAGCACACTGAAGTCAAGAAAAAGATTAGAGGTGAATACATCAAGAGAGTGAAGAAGATCTTAAAATCCAAACTCAATGGAGGAAATACCATAAAGGCAATCAACACCTGGGCAATCCCAGTCATTAGGTACACAGCTGGAATAGTGGACTGGACTCAAGCAGAACTAAAAGCAATGGATAGGCAGACCAGAAAAATAATGACAATGAATCATGCCCTTCATCCACGCAGTGACATTGATAGACTTTATCTACCAAGGCAAATAGGTGGGCGTGGAATGCTACAAGTACATCAGATGGTTGAAGAAGAAAAAATGGCTTTGGAAGAATATCTGAAGAACAATGATGAAGATGCACTGAAATTAGTATATCAGGAAGGCTTACTAACTACTGGAGAGACCAAACTGGCCTACAAGAAAGACCAAGTGAAGAACAGAATAGAGGCATGGGAAGACAAAGCACTACATGGCCAATACATGAAAAAAATAGCTGGGAAAGCAGATAATAATAAAACCTGGCAATGGCTAAGAGCAGGAAAATTGAAGAAAGAGACCGAGGGACTAATTCTGGCTGCACAAGACCAAGCCTTAAGGACAAATGCATACAAAGTCAAAATTGAGAAGACAGCAACAGACAGTAAGTGCCGCCTATGCAAAGAAGCTGAAGAAACAGTGGACCACTTGGTAAGCTGTTGCAAGAAGATTGCACAAACTGACTACAAGCAGCGGCATGACAAAGTAGCAACAATGGTGCATTGGAAGATCTGCAAAAAATATCATTTGCCTGTAAGCAAAAACTGGTGGGATCATAAAATAGAGAAAGTCATAGAAAATGATAAAATTAAACTGCTCTGGGACTTCAGAATTCAAACAGACAAGCACCTGCAACATAACACCCCAGACTTAACAATTGTCGATAAGAAAGACAAAAAAGTCTGGATAGTGGATGTGGCAGTGCCTGGAGACAGCAGAATAGAAGAGAAAGAACTGGAGAAGATAACAAAATACAAAGACCTACAAATAGAAATAGAAAGACTGTGGCAAAAGCAAGCAAGGGTAGTACCAATAGTCATAGGCTCCTTGGGTGCAATCCCAAAACAACTGGAGCACCACTTGAACACCATTGGCATTGACAAATTCGCTATTAGTCAATTGCAAAAGGCGGCCTTACTAGGAACTGCTTCCATCCTGCGACGATATCTGTAATACCATCAAACATCCACATCTGCCTATCCCAGGTCCGGGGTAAGGACTCGATAGGTAGACAAAATGCCAAATCCAGTCTGAACATCTGGCTGACTGTGCGATGATCGATAATAATAATAATAATAATAATAAAAATATGTATTTGCATTTTCTTTCCTTTGGGTCTAATAAAAATAAATATTTCCCAATACTTATTAATTAACTGTTAGAATGTCCACTCAGTTAGTTACATTCCTATTTGACCTTGAGAATATTCAGGCTTCTTTCATTTTATGTAGTATTGTAATTTCCCAAAACCTTGCATAAAGCTGTATAAATGATACACAGTACTGAACCAATGGGAAAAAAGACTGCAGGAGGTATGGAGTCAAATTTTATATTCAAAACACATAGATTAATATGCTCATAATTTTTAAAGCCCTATTATTAAACTTTATATTACTGTATTTAAACATGTTTTCTCCCTTATCTCATGTTCTATCTACAATGAAACCATTTTCTCCATTTTTGTTCATCTGGATTTCTAAATGCATACAGACTACAGGTAGTCCTCATTTAATGATTGCATATTTGGCAACTGTTCAACGTTGTAATGGCACTGAAAAGGGAGGTTTACAACCAGTCCTTAGAATCATATGATCACAATTCAGGTGCTTAGCAACAAGTGCATATTTACAATGGTTGGTCATGTAATCGCCATTTGTGATCTTCACAGTTGACTTCCAACAACCAAGTTAATGGGGAAGCTGACAAGAAGTTGCAAATCTTGTTCACATGACATCATGCTTAACAACTGCAATAATTTGCTTAATGACCAAGCTGGAACTGACATCATTAAGTCAACCATGGTCACATAAGGATTCGCTTTACAACTGTGTAACTTAGCAACAGAATTGCCAGTCCCAAATAATAATAATAATAATAATAATAATCCCAGGTCCTGGGTAAGGACTCGATAGGTAGACAAAATGCCAAATCCAGTCTGAACATCTGGCTCACTGTGCGATGATCGATAATAATAATAATAATAATAATAATAATAATAATAATAATAATAATAAAAGTTGGAAGGGACCTTGGAGGTCATCCAGTCCAACCCCCTGACCAGGCAGGAAACCCTATACCATTTCAGACAAATGGCTGTCCAATCTCTTCTTAAAGACTTCCAGTGTTGGAGCATTCACCGCTTCTGGAGGCAAGTTGTTCCACTGATTAATTGCTCTAACTGTCAGGAAATTTCTCCTTAGTTCTAGGTTGCATCTCTCTTTGGTTAATTTCCATCTATTGCTTCTTGTCCTGCTTTCGGGTGCTTTGAAGAATAGCTTGACTTCCTCTTCTTTGTGGCCCCTGAGATATTGGAACACTGGTATCATGTTCCCCCCTCGTCCTTCTCTTCATTAAACTAGACATACTCAATTCCAGCAACCGTTCCTTGTATATTTTAGCCTCCAGTCTCCTAATCATCTTTGTTGCTTTTCTCTGTACTCTTTCTAGAGCAGTGGTTCTCAACCTTTCTAATGCCGCGACCCCCAACCAGTCGTAAGTCGAGGACTACCCAACCGGTTGTAAGTCGAGGACTACCCAACTGGTCGTAAGTCGAGGACTTTCCCTCCACAGGAACGCCGCGCATGCGTGGTGCCGCTCCCTGCGCTGGCCGAGGCGTAGCTGGCAAGCGGCAGAGACGGTGCAGGCCGACCACTGGCTGGGCCACCAGCTGGCCCAGCCCAAGGGAGGTAAGCCACCCCCCGGGCCCCACGCATGCCAGCAACCCTCCCTGCATCTGCCGGCCTCCCACTTCCCATCCCTGGCCCTCTTTTACTTACATTTTTAGTAGTTGCTCAGCAAGGAGGGATAGAAACTTCCAGACAGTTTACCTTCACTGCAGACAACTTGCAGCACCATTTGCAGAATGGGACTTTTGGCGGGCTCAGCAGGGCAGAGACAGCCTGGACAATTCCTATTGGCTTTTGAAAGCCAATAGAATTAGACTCTATTCAAAAGAGTCTATTCTATTGGCTTTCAAAAGCCAATAGAATAAAAGGGAGTAGTACAGCTAAGGAATAGGGGAAAAAATGGCGGACTGGGTTGTTTGGCGACTCCCGTGAAATGGTCATTCGACCCCAAATGGGGTCCCAACCCACAGGTTGAGAACCGCTGTTCTATAGTCTCAACATGTTTTTTACATTGTGGTGACTAAAACTGGATGCAGTATTCCAAGTGTGGGCTTACCAAGGCATTGTAAAGTGGTATTAACACTTCACGTGATCTTGATTCTATCCCTCTGTTAATGCAGCCTAGCACTGTGTTGGCTTTTTTGGCAGCTCCAGCACACTGCTGGCTCACATTTAAGTGATTGTCCACTAGGACTCCGAGATCCCTCTCACAGTTACTACTATTGAGCAAGGTACCTTCTAAACTATACCCATGCATTTGGTTTTTCTTGCCTAAATATAGAACCTTACTTTTTTCACCACTGAATTTTATTTTGTTAGATAGCACCCAATATTCAAGTCTGTCCAGGTCCTCCTGTATCTTAAGCCTGTCTTCTGGAGTGTTGGCTATTCCTGCCAGCTTGGTGTTGTCTGCAAATCTGATGAATTCCCCATCTATCCTCTTGTCCAAATCATTGATGAAGAGCACTGGGCCCAGAACAGAGCCCAGTTGAGGTTGAGGTTGGTAACTGAAGACTATCTATCCAAATTTTATTAGCATTCTCTGTTATATTAAGTATAATATATTCCCAGGGTTAAAAGTTCATTCTAGGCTGAGAATCTTTTACTAGTTTTGCTGTGACATAATATATCCAATTTCGTTTCTAGAGCATGGGAAATCTGTATATCTTAAGAGGGTATTTGGTACTTATTAGGAATGTTATTAGAAATGTTATTAGAAAGTGATTCTGTAACATAATTTTCAATGAACATCAGTGCTTTGTTCTGTTTTTTGTTTTTGTTTAACATTATTTTTATTTTAGTGCTGTCTTTGATATTTTTCAAATGCCCAGGCTCAAATTATCTGACTTTGGACACATTAGTCAAAGACCAATCTCCCCAGAGAAGCTCTAATGCTCAGAAAGGTGGGAGGAAAGAAAAGAAAGGACAATCAGCAGCAACTGGACACAGTTATAGTGGTGAAGAGTGGACTGTTAGAAGGTTTGAAAGATCAGACTAGGGACAGATCACCATGGAGAAAATATGTATGGTCTGTAAGGTCTTTAAGAGTCAAAGATGACTTGATGGCATATAATAAATCAATCCAGTTTGTATTTTTATTTGGCATGCTTTTATACCTAAGCATAATACAAGCAAAGCAATAAGAAGGCCACCATCAATAATATAAAATAATTCATTCATCGTCCAGTGTTTTCACATATTCTGAACTACAGTTTTTATCTGATAGAGCAATAATTCATTGCATCTGGATCTACCTCCTTCAAACAGAGGCCATGAAAATGGGTTAAACTTCAGTCAATTTACATTGCTGGATTGTCAACATCAAAAACAGAATCCAGTTGAGGAAAACTAATTAGAAGGTTGGGGAATGTAGAATCCATATTCCATAGTTGGTTAACTTTAAAACATTGTTTTTCAACCCTCAGAAAAGGTCCCAGAGATTCTTTCACTTGTTACCCTTCAATCTTTGTGACAGCTACAGTATATCTGCGCTGTACATTATTGCCTACTGGCACCATAGGAAAAGAATTCTACCTGCTCTAGGATTTCTGGCCAGCACTAATGCCCTTTACAATAGAAAAACAACTAGTGTGCATATTTTTGCTTTATTGTTCACAGGGATCAGCTGATCCTGGGAAACCACTGTTTCTGTGAAGTATCTGCTAGCTAAGTCATGATAAATGCCATTCTTTCTGAGAGGTTATTTACTGAGCACTTCTGGGAGTAGTTGGTTGTTAATGAGGCACCAAAAAGGAGACTGAGGAAGCTGCCAAGAGCTGGAGGAATCCTGCCAGGAGTTTAATGAAGTGTCAAAGAGCCTGGGTAGGAAAACATTGTCCTGGGCTTTGATGGAATATCTATATCTTTGCCTAGGCAATGGAACCTAATTTGCTCTCTCTGCAATGAAAGAATGAACAGATCCCCTGCCTGGAGCAAATACCCTTCAAAAGGCTGCAACTGGAATTAGGTTGAGTACCCACAAGCCTAAGAAACGGAGACCTCTGTCAGGAGAATATCCTCCCTATGGAGAAATATGCTATAAAAAGCAAAGGAAGCTATGATGATCCATTGGGGAAAGTAATCTGAAATAAATAGTTGGGCACTGGAAGCAACCAAAGAACTAAAATATTAAGGTGACCAACTTTTTTACAACAAAAAGGAGGACACGAATAAATTGAAGAAAAAAATATCGTAAATAAAAGAAACATTGTATTTATTGCAACAATAATACAGAATACACTATAATATGATAAATGCATAATAAAAAACATTTGTAACAATAACATTTTATATTGTAATTATGCTTACATGACTATTAATTATTTAAATGAGTACTTTTCCACTGAATGAATATTTTTTGTCAATGTATCATCTTCTAACAATATATTGGAAATATCTGAACAAGAAATATCCTTCATATTGAATTTTACGGCAAGTGCTGCAGCTAGAGTATCAACATTCAATCTCGATTTCTCACTTGTCCAAAAATCTACCCGGCTGGATTGCGTGGGGGTGGGCGGCGGAGGCAGGTGTTGTGAGCCAGGCGCTCCAGGACGGCCATGTAGGTGCACAGGGTGAGGTGGTGGCAGAGCAGGTCAGCACTGCATAGACCACCAGCTGGCGCAGCCCATGGAAGGTCAACTGCCCGCCACGCCCCCGCCCATAGCCACCCCGCCAGCACTGCTGCCCTGCCATGGAGAGCCGGCCCCGCGGCTCGCAAAGCACCAGCCGAGCCAGCCAGCCACCCCCCAGCACTACCGCCCACCCTGCGCATCCCCGTAGAGCCGGCCGGCCCCACAGCTCGGAAAGGCAAAGCACCAGCCATGCCAGCTCCAGCTCAGCAGCCACCCCCCCCAGCCGCCCCCCAGCACCACCGTCCACCCTGCATATCCCCATAGAGCCGGCCATGCAGCTTGCAAAGGGAAAGCACCAGCCGCGCCTGCTCTGGCCCTGCAGCCACCCCCCAAGCCATCCCCTAGCACCATCGCTCACCCTGCACATCCCCATAGAGCCGGCCCCGCAGCTTGCAAAGGCAAAGCACCAGCTGCCCTGGCTCTGGCCCTGCAGCCGCCACCCCCAGCCGCCCCCCAGCACCACCGCCCACCCTGCGCATCCCCGTAGAGCCGGCCCCGCGGCTCCCAAAGGCAAAGCACCAGCTGCCCCGGCTCCGGCCCTGCAGCTGGCCCCCCCAGCCACCCCCCCAGTACCACTGCCCACCCTGTGCATCCCCGTATAGCCGGCCCCACAGCTCGCAAAGCACCAACCACACTGGCTCCGGCCCTGCAGCCACCCCCCAGCCGCCCCCCAGCACCACCGCCTACCCTGTGCATCCCTGTGTAGAACTGAACAGGGAAGATCAAGAGAAACTTACCGCTCCAGTCTCCTCCAGCTATCTGCAGAACTAAGTAGGAGATGGTGTAGTTGGGTAGCAGTGAGGGGTGCAAAGTTCCTGCAACTTGCACGTGCAAAGTTTGCCGCCCGGGTGTTTTGGCACGCTCAGCAGCAATTCCTATTGGCTTTCAAAAGCCAATGGGGGAGTAGCACAGCTCAGGCAAAAGTTGAAAAAAACCATCAAAAAAAGGTCCCGGAACGCCTTCTGAGCGTTCTATGAGGGAAAAAAAGCCCTGCAGATAAGTCTTCAAATATAGAAAAAGAGGACATTTAGGAGGACATTTTCAAGGGAGGACAGAACTCACAAAAGGAGGACTGTCCTCCCAAAAGGAGGACAGTATATGGAAAAGGAGGACATTTAGGAGGACACTTTTTGAGGGAGGACAGAACTCAAAAAAGGAGGACTGTCCTTCCAAAAGGAGGACGGTTGGTCATCTTAAAAATATGTATATTTCCAGACATATTATTATAGACTAATAGCAAAGATCCTAATAGCACCTCAAAGACTAGGAATTTCAACTTCAACTTCCAATTTCAACATTCTCACACACTTGTCTGGGAAATGGGAAAATAATAAAGAGAAGGATTGAAGGGAATACTGCAACAGGAGTGAGACTTTTGAGTTTTTCATCCTTTATTGCTCTGGCTCGAGTCTTATGCATAACTTGAAACTGCAATGCAAGCAGAGATTAATCTAAACTAAACTACAATTTCATTTTAAGATTTAAGGTTGCCAAATCAAATCCATTTTTAATGTCACTGTGGGAAAGAGCAACAAAGAATTCTGGACTCTTGTTCACTATTTTGTGAAATGTCACTTGTTCCTTGTGAAAGGATTGCCCAACTAATAATAAACCTTACACCCTGCTTAAAGAAAATGAGTAAAGGCTAAGAAATAAGAGCACTGCTTCTCTGATGTTATTGATTTGATGTTATTGGCTATCTTTTGCAATCTGTAGGTACAAATTAACCTAATTAGTTTGCAAGGACTTATCTGAATCATCTAGTAAGAAGTTCAACGTAATACCAACCAAGCTTCTGTTGTACAGTACCAACTCCTATGTTGCTATTCCCTTAACCTACAGAATGGTAGTAGGAGGAAAGTTGGGCCCTGCAGATATGTTGGACCTCAGGCTTTGTAGTAAGGTGACCAACCATCCTCCTTTAGGGAGGACTGTCCTCCTTTTGTAAGTTCTGCCCTCCCTCGAAAAGTGTCCTCCTACATGTCCTCCTTTTTGATATTTGAAGACTAATCTGCAGGGCTTTTTTTCCCCTCATACAACGCTCAGAACGGCATTCCGGCACCTTTTTTTGATGGTTTTTTTTCAACTTTTGCATGAGCTGTGCTACTCCCCCTGTTGGCTTTCGAAAGCCAATAGGAATTGCTGCTGAGCGCGCCAAAAACTCGTCTGGCAAACTTTGCACATGCAAGTTGTCAGCAGCGAAGGCGAATTGGCAGGAACTTAGCACCCCTCCTGCTACCCAACTACACCATCTCCTAGTTAGTTCCGAAGATACCTGAAGGAGACTGGAGCGGTAAGTTTCTCTTGATCTTCAGCTCTGCTAGGGCAATAATGGCTGCAAGAGGCAGGGCAGTGGGGGTGCTGCGGGCAGGGGTGTGAGGGGCAGTAGCGGCCGGCTGCCTCCCATGTTGTGGGAGCCACGGGGCCCTCTCTACATGGGGCTGTGCAGGGTGGGCGGTGGTGCTGGCAGGGCGGCTGCAGGCAGGGTGTGTCGACGGCGGGCTGCCCCCCGAGGCCAGAGCCAGCATGGCTGGTGCTTTGAGAGCCGCGGGGCCTGCTCTACACAGCAGGGCAGTGGTGCTGGCAGGGTGGCTGTGGGCGGGGGCGCGGCGGGCTGTTGACCTTCCATGGACCAAGCCAACTTTTACAATATGTTTTTCTTCTATTTATTTGTGTCCTCCTTTTCATTGTAAAAAAGTTGGTCACCTTATTTGTAGCATCTAGAGATCTGGTTAAGAATTATAGAAATTAAAATCCAGTTCAATGAAGCAAATCAAGAACAATGTACTGAATGATTCCAGGAGTATTCAGTAAAATAGCTCAATTTTGATAAATTCAGTTGATTTTATTTAAGGCTTGGAAAAAGTATTATGATATTGCTTCTGTTTACATCTTGGCTGTTGCACTTGCTCTTTCTCATGGCAACCTTAATCTATATACCTCACGTCTTTGAGTGGGCAGGAAAGTGTGCTATTATAAGCTGCACTGACCCCAGTAGCACTGAGCTCAGATTTTTTCGGATACTAACCTAGAACTAAGGAGAAACTTACTGACAGTTAGAACAATTAATCAGTAGAACAACCTGCCTCCAGAAGCTGTGAATGCTCCAACACTGGAAGACTGGACAGCCTTTTGTCTGAAATGCAATAGGTTTTCCTGCCTGAGCAGAGGTTGGACTAGATGACCTCCAAGGTCCCTTCCAACTTTTTATTATTATTATTATTACTATTATTATTATATACAAGTCACATGGGACTAATAGACAGACACAACGGCTCAGACGCTGAGCTTGTCAGCTGGAAAGACCTGAGCATTGCATAATGAGATGTGCTGCCATTACTTGAACTAAAGAACTGCAACTTTATTTGGGAAAAGGCCATTTTAATTGCACATGATTTGTTTCAGTTTCTAACTCTGATTATTTCTAGCTAAAATAATCTCTAGAAATAGAGTTAAAGAAAGATCACAGAGATCTGATGTTTTGGTTTAAATGTAATAATATAAAACCACAATGCTGATTTAGTTTATCTATTTTCATAATATACTAAAATCCTATTTTGATTTGGTTTTGTGTAACCTGAGAAAAGGCACAATGCATATATTTAAAATATTACAGGTGAGGGCACATCTAAAACAAGCTACATCTAAACTTGAAGAAGGATCAACATTCTAGCACAGAAACTTCATACTACAGCTAGTGATTTCAAATAGCCATTACTGGAAATGGGTAAATATTTCCAGTTTAAAAGCCAATCCTTCCCTGAGGGTGCTCCTCCCTCACAACTGATAGGCAGTATTTCATGGCATGACTTACAAAGGAATACCTGAGTGATCAAAGGCAATCGCTCACACAATACTTAAAATAAACCAGATTTCCCACAATAATATTAAGGCTGATCCCCTTAGAACATTCTGACAGCCTCAAATTTTTACTCAGTCTTAAAATAGGAAACTGGTCCATAGGGCACCAACTGCAAAACAAAAACAGCAACCAACAAACTTCTATTCCTAGTCACAGTCACCTAAGGCAAGGAGTAGCAAATCTGAGCAGACTTGACACCCAGAGAGTCTGCCCTTGGATGGTAATAATAATAATAATAATAATAATAATAATAATAATAATAATAATAACAACAACAACAACAACAACAACAACACCTGGATAATTCCAGTCATTAGGTACACAGCTGGAATAGTGGACTGGACTCAAGCAGAATTAAAAGCAATGGATAGGAAGACCAGAAAAATAATGACAATGAATCATGCCCTTCATCCACACAGTGACATTGATAGACTTTATCTACAAAGGCAAATAGGTGGGCGTGGAATGCTACAAGTACATCAGATGATTGAAGAAGAAAAAATGGCTTTGGAAGAATATCTGAAGAACAATGATGAAGATGCACTGAAATTAGTATATCAGGAAGTCTTACTGACTATTGGAGAGACCAAACTGGCCTACAAGAAAGACCAAATGAAGAACAGAATAGAGGCATGGGAAGACAAAGCACTACATGGCCAATACGTTAAAAAAAATAGCTGGGAAAGCAGATAATAACAAGACCTGGCAATGGCTAAGAGCAGGAAAATTGAAGAAAGAGACCTAGGGACTAATTCTGGCTGCACAAGACCAAGCCTTAAGGACAAATGGATATAAAGTCAAAATTGAGAAGACAGCAACAGACAGTAAATGCCGCCTATGCAAAGAAGCTGAAGAAACAGTGGACCACTTGGTAAGCTGTTGCAAGAAGGTTGCACAAACTGACTACAAGCAGCGGCATGACAAAGTAGCAACAATGGTGCATTGGAAGATCTGCAAAAAATATCATTTGCCTGTAAGCAAAAACTGGTGGGATCATAAAATAGAGAAAGTCATAGAAAATGATAAAATTAAATTGCTCTGGGACTTCAGAATTCAAACAGACAAGCACCTGCAACATAACACCCCACACTTAACAATTGTCAATAAGAAAGACAAAAAAGTCTGGATAGTGGACGTGGCAGTGCCTGGAGACAGCAGAATAGACGAGAAAGAACTGGAGAAGATAACAAAATACAAAGAACTACAAATAGAAATAGAAAGACTGTGGCAAAAGCAAGCAAGGGTAGTACCAATAGTCATAGGCTCCTTGGGCGCAATCCCAAAACAACTGGAGCACCACTTGAACACCATTGGCATTGACAAATTTGCTATTAGTCAATTGCACAAGGCGGCCTTATTAGGAACTGCTTCCATCCTGCGACGATACCTGTAATACCATCAAACATCCACATCTGCCTATCCCAGGTGCTGGGTAAGGACTCGATAGGTAGACAAAATGCCAAATCCAGTCTGAACATCTGGCTGACTGTGCGATGATCCATAATAATAATGATGATGATGATAATGATGATGATAATAATAATAATAATAATAATAATAATAATAATAATAATAATAATCGTAAAGTTGGAAGGGACCTTGGAGGTCACCTAGTCCAACCCCCTGTTCAGGCAGGAAACTCTATACCATTTCGGACAAATGGCTGTCCAGTTTCTTCTTAAAAACCTCCAGTGTTGGAGCATTCACCGCTTCTTGTCCATTGGTTAATTGTTCTAACTGTCAGGAAGCTTCTCCTTAGTTCTAGGTTGCTTCTCTCTTTGGTTAGTTTCCATACATTGCTTCTTGTCCTGCCTTCAGGTGCTTTGGAAAATAGCTTAACTTCCTCTTTGTTGTGGCAGCCCCTGAGATGTTGGAACACTGCTATTATGTTACCCCCTCGTCCTTCTCTTCATTAAACAAGACATACCCAATTCCTTGTATATTTTAGCCTCCAGTCCTCTAATCATCTTGTTGCTTTTCTCTATACTCTTTCTAGAGTCTCAACATGTTTTTTACATTGTGGTGACCAAAACTGGATGCAATATTCCAAGTGTGGCCTTACCAAGCATTATAAAGTGGTATTAACACTTCACGTGATCTTGATTCTATCCCTCTGTTAATGCAGCCTAGCACTGTGTTGGCCTTTTTGGCAGCTGCAGCACACTGCTAGCTCATATTTAAATGATTGTCCACTAGGATTGTGAGGTCCCTCTCACAGTTACTATTATTGAGCAAGGTACCCCCTATACTATACCTGTGCATTTGGTTTTTCTTGCCTAAATGTAGAACCTTGCTTTTTTCACCATTGAATTTCATTTTGTTAGATAGCGCCCAGTGCTCAAGTCTGTCCAGATCCTTCTGTATTTTAAGCCTGTCTTCTGGAGTGTTGGCTATTCCTGCCAGCTTGGTGTTGTCTGCAAATTTGATGAGTTCCCCATCTATCCCCTCGTCCAAATCATTGATATAAATGTTGAATAGCACTGGGCCCAGAAGAGAGCCCTGGGGCACCCCACTACACACTTCTCTCCATGTAGATGACTTTGTTTGCCTCTAGGTGTTCGTTGATTCATTATTTGATTATCTTTTCCAGGATCTTCCCAGATATTGAGGTCAGGCTGATAGGTCTGTAATTTCCTGGGTCCATTTTTTTTTACTTTTTTGTAGATGGGAACTACATCAGCTCTATTTCAGTCCTCTGGTAGTTCCCCTGTGCTCCAAGATCTTTGAAAAATATAGTTCAGTGGTTCTGAGATCACATCTGCCTTGAGAACCTTGGGGTGTTATCCATCTGGTCCTGGTGATTTGAATTCGTCTAGGGTGGACAGGTGCTCACTTACCATTTTCTTGCCTATCTTAACTTGTGTTTTTTATGGCACTATTTTCGATAGGTTGGTCTGTTTTTTTCCCTTTGTGTAAAGACAAATGCAAAAAACGAGTTAAATAGTTTTGCTTTCTCCCTGTTGCTTGTCATCTTCTTGCCACTTTTACCCACTAATGGACCAATCATTTCCTTCACTTTTTTCTTGTTTTTTACATGTTGAAAGAAGCTTTTTTGTTATTTTTGACTTTGGTCGCAAGCCTTCGTTCATTCTGAGCCTTGGCTTTCGTCATTTCATCTTTGCAGGCTCAAGCTATTTGCTGATATTCTGACTTAGTTATGTGCCCCTCTTTCCACTTTCTATACTTGTCCTTTTTATCTTTCAATTTGTCAGAGAGTTCTTTATGTAGCCATGCTGGTTTCTTTTGAGAGCTGTTATTTTTCCTCTTTGTTGGTATTGTGCTAGACTGGGCCTTTATTATCTCATTTTTCAAAATTTCCCAAGCTTCTTGAGTTGTTTTCCCCTTGAGGATTCTCATCCAAGGAATCCTTCCCAAGCCCTCTCTAAGTTTAGTGAAATTAGCTCTCTTGAAGTCCAAGACTCTAGTTTGACTGTGTTCTATTGCTTGTGCTTCCATAATGTGGAATTCCAATATTGCATGATCACTTCCTCCCAGGGTTCCTATGGCTTCAACACCTTCTATCATTTCATCTCTGTTAGTGAGAATTAGATCCAAAATGGCTAATCCCCTAGTTCCCTTCTCTACTTTTTGGTATTAGAATAAGTATGATTTAAGCCTATCTCATGCCTAGGTTAGGTACAAGATGAAGGCAACTTCATGGGGATACAGTATTGCAAAACAAAAGGCACCAGGGCGTGTTTGTGGTATGGAAGAAAGTCCATAATCTGATACTGCTTAATGAAACTAAAGCATTTAATACAGCATCTTATTTTTCACAGGAGATACATTGTGCCTTGGAGATTTGAAAAGAAATAAAGCTTGGGTGGCTATGTAGTTTGTACACATGATGATATTATAAATTTATTTCACTGTTTGTATTAACTGCTTGGCATTAAAACAGCCTATTTGAGGCAAAAATAAAGTATGTAAATGATATGGGGACAGAGTTGACAGAGAGATTGGCAGGATTCAGAGTGTATTTACAATATCTCCCAGATACTTATATTTACTGGTTGCTGATCCATGGCCTGGCTGGTGCGGCTGGGACTAGTTATGCAACCTTATCATTTTTTCACTGGAGCAAGGGATCATGGAATACCAATCAGGAGTAAAAAAAAAGTTGGGCACACACTCTGTATTTCCTAAGATGGCACCTCTGAACAATTACTATGTTTATATGCTGCCATATCCAAAAGTAAGAAGTTAAGATTGGCTAAATGTATTGAATGAAGTCTGCAATTATGTCGTACAACATCATTAAAAAGATAACAGTGCATATGATAAAAAAGCAAGAGACTGTACTTTTAAAACCTATCAGCAAGATTTCTTTTTTCCCACAACTAGTATTTCCTCTAAGTACCTGACATATATGATTAAGCAAGTCATTAGGTATCATTTAAAACACACCTTACTTACATCCTGTCTTGACAGCTGCAACTTAGTCAGTGTGGATACAATTGACAAATGACCAGAAATTGCATTTGGTATAATCTGCAGCTAGACTGATAACTGCTTCAAGGTTCAAGGATTATATGAAGCCAAAATTGGAAGATCTACGCAGGATGCCAATTGCTTACTGGGCACAATTTTTATTATCTGTTTAAACTCAAAAAAGCTCTAAAAAGATTAGAGTCTGACATCTGAGGGATCACCTTATCCATGTGACCAATCCAGTTGTTCATATCTGTTGGAGAGGCCCCTCAAAGATGCTTCTGCTGTCAGAAACACTCCTATTGCAATGGGGGAAGGGGTTATTCTTCTATTTGCACTCCCTCTCTTCACTCAGCACTAAGAAAAGTCATTAATTCATTATATTTATCACAAATGACTGAATTTTCTAAGTGACAAGTGAGTAGGGCAGTGATGGCGAACCTTTTAGAGACCGATTGCCCAAACTGCAACCCAAAACCCACTTATGCATCATCAGGTGCCAGGTGAGTGTAGCCCATTGGCTGAGTGTGGCCAATTGGGGGGGTGGCCCATTGGGTGGGCGTGGCTGCGGTGGTAATGGCAGATTGGGTGGGACTAAAAAGTTTAATCAATCAATTCCAACTTTGCAAGATCTTTTTTTTCCCGCGAGAAGTTGAAATTGACTGATTGATTGAACCTTTTTTTTTTTTTTGCACACGGCGGTGGAGGCCTAAAGTGAAAATGTTTTATAAAACCCAGCTGAAGGCCTAGGACTGGGGCGACGGCATGCGTGCCCAGAGAGAGGGCTCTGAGTGCCGCTTCTAGCACCCGTGCCATAGGTTCGCCACCACTGCAGTAGGGCATCATGTGAGTAGGGTGATGAGTGAGTAGGGATGTGTGTGCATGTCAAAGAAGTATAAGCTGCATTGAGCATTCAGCAGAGTAGAAAAGTAGAGTGTAAAAGAAATAAATAAGCACAAGGCGTTATGCAGGTTTTTAATAAGACTGTATATGGGAAATTCACAACACTAATTTATAGTTAAGATTTCCCCCCTCCATATCAACATAAAACTAAAAGTATTTATTTATTTATTTTCACAAAATAGCCTTGACCATTGTTAATTTTTTATAGAAATTAATGTTCCCTTGAATTATCCATTTTTAATGTTCTGGATATAAATATACACAAACTATTTGCAGCTACTCTGGTATATGAAGCAATTTAATCAGATTAAAGTGTCATCTCTACTCTCTGCATGGATTAAGTCTCAGATTACAGGTAATCCTTGATTTATAACGGTTCATTTAGTGATCCTTCAAAGTCACAACTGCACTGAACAATGTGACTTATGACTATGATTTTTCATAGTTACGACCTTCACAGCATCCCCATGATCATGTGATCAAAATTCAGATGCTTGGCAACTGGTTCATATTTATGACGGTTGCAGTGTCCCAGGGTCATGTGATAATTTTTTCTGACCTTCTGACAAGCAAAGTCAATGGGGAAGCCAGATTCACTTATTAGCCAAATTACTAACTTATCAACTGCAGTGATTCACTTAACAACTGTGGCATGAAAAGTCATAAAATGGAGCAAAACTCATTTAATAAATGTCTCACTTAACAACAGAAATTTTGGGCTCAATTATGGCTGTAAGTCAAGGACTACCGGCACTTCTGAATTGGAACATATGTTAGGTTTGATCTAAGTACAAGACATAATCAGATCTTTCTTGGCTTTTTTTAACTAAAAGGGTGACAAATATGTTATTTGTATATCTGCTTCAATAATGGCTCATGTATTTTTTTTACAAATCCTGTTCGATATCATCTTTCATAATGGTATTCATCCGATGCTAATATGTTACTTATGTAATACCATGTCCTACTTGAATGAAAATAGGCTAGGAAGAAATTTTGTTTCCTAAATGTCCAGACACAACAAACCAAATACAGCAGAAATTAAAGTGTTCAATTAGTTAATATTTACTGACTTTTAAAAGCCTTCTTAAGATAATATTGCCATTTCCAAGTTAAGAATGCAAAAACAGTTATTCCAAAATCCACTTTTCAATCTCATATTTCTTAAAAACACTTTAATTGCACTTGGAGATCATAGACTTCTGCAGAATTGGTTTATTGCATTGAGCTGTAATCAGTAACCTGACTACAAAGTGAGACAGAAATAGCAGAGGTGCTGTAGCTCAGCATTAAAGCATGTCTGCTTTGTGGGCAGAAAGTCTAGGTTCAACTCCTGACATCTCCCAGTATAAGTAGAAAAACTTGTATCAGACATGTGTTCCTAAGGTTAAAGGGAAGGGGTTTTGAGCCCATTCACTTCTTGTAATCAACCAAATATCCTACCTATATTACATTGAAGCAATTGAAATAGTAACATTAGAAGAATTTTTGAAGGAAATGCATAGGGATCAAAGAATTACAGAGTTGGAAGAGACCTTGAAGGTCTTCTAGTCCAACCCTCCTGCTCAAACAGCAGACCTATAAAATTTTGTTCAAAAGACTGTCCAACCTCTTTAATAAAAATCTCCAGTAATGGAGCACCACACTGTCTGGAATTCCACTGATTAATTGTTCTCACTGATAGGAAATTTCTCCTTAATCCAAAGAAATTTGATAAATTTCCATCTGTTATTTCTGGTCCTGTCCTCAGAGGCTTTGGAGAATAGGTTGACCCCCTCCTCTTTGTGACAGCCCTCAAATATTGGAAGACTGCTACCATGAGACTTCTAGATCTCCTCTTTGTTAAACTAGGGCAGTGGTGGTGAACCTATGGCACAGGTGCCAGAGGTGGCACTCAGAGCCCTCTCTGTGGGCATGCGCACCATCGCCCCAGTCCTAGGCTTTCAGCTGGTTTTATAAAACCTTTTCGCTTTAGGCCTCTGCCGCCATGTGCAAAAAAAAAAAGGTTCAATCAGTCAATGAAGAGCTGAGGTGGCACAGCAGTTAGAGTGCAATACTGCAGGCCACTTTAGCTGACTGTGTTCAGCAGGTCAGCGGTTCAAATCTCACCGGCTCAAGGTTGACTCAGCCTTCCATCCTTCCGGGGTAGGTAAAATGAGGACCCAGATTGTTGGGGGCAATGTAAATATATATATACATTGCTTACTGGTGTACACCGCTTAGAGAGTGCTTGCACTTAAAGCGGTATATAAGTCTCATAAATAAAATAAATAAAATAAAATAAATTTCAACTTCTCGCAGGGAAAAAAAAGATCTTGCAAAGTTGGAATTGATTGATTGAACTTTTTAGTCCCACCCAGTCTGCCATTACCACTGCAGCCACACCCACCCAATTGGCCACACCCAGCCAATGGGTCACACCCACCCAGCACCCGACGATGCATAAGTGGGTTTTGGGTTGCAGTTTGGGCACTCAGTCTCTAAAAGGTTCGCCATCACTGGACTAGGGCATACCCAGTTCCCGCAACCATTCAAGCGAAAAAGCATTGTAGATCCTACTATTTTTTCCTTCAACATGTCTTTGTAAAATAGAATTTTCAGCAACTACCAAAACAGTCTGAATACAATGCCAGTCTTTAACAAATTTCAATCAAAAGTTGAGGAATATCTTTACTGAAATATGCCATCATATGCAAGGCTCATACATTCTATTAAGAAATGTTATAGAAAATCAAAGATATTATTGAAACATGTTGTCTTTCATTAGTCCCTAAATCTCCTCCCTCCTTTTATTAGAATGGCAGCCCAATGTCCCTCATAAAAAAAGTATCGTTTACTTTCCATGCCCATAAAAGTTTAATAAACATTGGATTACTAAAGCATGCTGGGCTATGAATAACCTTATACTTTAAACCAAATTTGATCTTTTTATTGTTATTAAATATGTTTACAGTATTGCCAGTGTTAGTCCAAAGGGAGGAGGCACAGTTCTATTTCTAAAAAACAGAGATAAGCTGCATCTCTGGCATTGTGTGCAAAACCTTAAACAACCAAAAGTTTAAATTCACCTGACTAGCAATTAAATCATGCAGTGGTTAAATAACCAATTTGTAAAGGTTATTGCCAGATTTATCCATAGCCAGCCCAGAAGAAGAATCTCTGTCTTTAAGCTTTATCTTAATGGTACACATACAGAGCAATTATTGGTCCCATGAATAGTGGTGGTAGTATTCATTCTTGCTTCATATATGTGTTTCTCTGTTCTCTCCTATTTACTAAATGGAAGGCAAAGGGTTTGAGATCACTTGCACAGGTTCTGTCTAGTTTTGCACTGTTTGTTGTGCAAACAAATGCTTATATTCATCACCAACCTGGTTTTGATAGAAGCAAATGGAATTATGGGTAAGACACATAACAGAAGTAGAAGAACTGACAAGATCAGACTTTTCTTTTGTTAACAAATGATTGAAATCACTTTGTACTTACACAGGTACCTGCTCTATGGAACACCCTCCCTTCAGAGATCAGGATACACCCAACCCTTTAATAAGTCCCTAAAAAACAGGCTATGCTCCCAAGCTTGGGCGCTGTTTGTGTCCAGGGCCCCATTTCCTGGCTATATGCTAACTGGCTGAATATTTTGCTCTTCAGTATGTTGAATTGAATGTTTTTACTCTTTTTTATGGTTTTACTGTTTTTATTGTTTTAAAATGTCCTTTTTAAAATTTTAATTGTAATATATTTTCTGAATGGTATGCCATCCAGAGTCATTGACATAGAAATTGAACAAAAATAAACAAATAAACAAGTAAGTAAATTTGGAAATTTCTTTGGCAGTTTCCAAGTTTTTGTTCATTCTTTACTGAATTGTGTATAATTTTTGTTTTCCCCCTGGACCCTGACAGGGAAATGCTTAATTTTGTGACTGGTGCTTTGATCCATTCTTTTTTGTTTTATATTCCTGAAGTCCAATGGCTCAATTACATAGCTTTCCTCCTATCCTTGAGCTTGAAAGAAAATTTGTTGGTATTAAAAAAAGAATGCTGTCCTTATTGTGCCTTGGCAACTGCCCTCACACATCTCAAGGTATGGTTAGTTTGGGATTGTGACTGGTGAATTCCCTATTGTCTCCCCCCCCCCCCCCCCGCAAGGGACATGGATTCTGCATCACCACCAACTGCTCCCCAAAACATGAAGAGATGGATGAATAGCCCTGTTAACATTTAATTGTTTGTTTGTTTGTTTGTTTTACTTGAACAGTTGGGATAGCATCTTGGTGCCTTGACAGCAATTCTGAATAAAGTGTTGATGTTTATTATAATTGGCAGACAATTTACATGAATGTTGATGGGAGATGAATGTTGTTTTGGGGGTTTACCATTTCAAGGGCTACAGTTAAAAACAGATGTGAATTTGTTCTAAACTATTTCAGGTTTGGGAAATTGTAGTCTAGAAATATCTATAGTAATGTTTATTAATCCATTATCAATCGATTATATTTCCTGCAGGAGGTAACCTGGCTGTGTTCTTACAGCAATACATGTTTCTGCAGCATAAAAAGCAGCAGTGCTCCACCATAGTCAAGCAGTCACTCAGTTATCCGTAATCTTCTATAAATTGCTATGCAGATGTTAAGAAATGATAGAGCTGATCTCCATTTAAAAGACTACCCACCAATTTTTACCATTTTGCAAATACGGATTATTTGCAGCTAGATTTGTTTCAGTTACAGTTGGTTACAACAGGGAGACAGGCATTATACTACTCTCTTTCACACCAGATTTAGAAAGTGCTATACTGTACTAATGACTTTAAGTAAATAGGTCTTTTTTTTTTTTAATTGAATTTTTTTCAAAAATTTTACAGATAAACATCCACCCCCCCCAAACCACCCCACCCTCCCCCCCCGACTTCCCAGAACTGAATATAGGATTATTTAACAAATTTTAAAAAATAACGTATACAATTTATAAGATAATTAATAATAATAATAAAAATCATAATAATAATATATATAATAATAATATACGTAACATAAACTTTAAAGTAAATAATATATATTAAAAAAAAGAGGAAGAAAAAAGGGAAAGAGAAAAGAGAGAGAGAAAGAAAAAAGAAAGAGGTAGGCGAAAAATAAAACATATATAGAAAAGTATATAAATAATAGTACAGAAGAAGAAAGAAAGAAAAAAAACAATCATTACAAGTTATAAAAAAGCTAAATAATATTTTTCCATATCCAAATTATGTTGTATAAAATTTATCCATTTTTCCCATACCGCAAAAAATTTCTCTTGAGATTGCTCCTTTAAAAAAGCCGAAATCTTTGCCATTTCTGCCAAATACGAAACTTTATAAAACCACTCTTGTAAAATAGGCAAGGATTCCTTCTTCCAATATTGTCCTATTAACAGCCTAGCGGCTGTAATCAAATTTAGCATCAATATAACCTCCCTAGCATCACAATCAGTAACAATACCTAATAAAAATAATTGCGGAGTAAATTTTACCCTCCTTCTAAAAATTCTCTGAATATTCCACCATATCTTAATCCAAAAAGCTTTTATATGCTTACACGTCCACCAGATATGATAATAAGTAGCATCCAAGTGTCCACATCTCCAGCATTTCGGCTGTAAATTAGAGTACATAATGGACATTTTCTTTGGATCAAGGTGCCATCTATAAAACATCTTATAAAAATTCTCTCTTAAATTTTGCGCTTGTGTGAATTTAACATTTCTTATCCAAATAAGTTCCCAAGTATCCATTGAAATCGATTCACCAATATTCTGTGCCCATTTAATCATACAATCTTTAACTAATTCAGATTCTGAATCCAATTCCACTAAAACCCCATAAACTCTCTTAATATGGGTTGGCCTTTGATCTCTTACTTGTTTTAGGAGAATTTCATCTTCTCTAAGCCAGCCCATTTTACAATCCATCTTCCATCTGTCCACTATTTGTCTATATTGGAACCATGAATAAGTTAGATTTTCATGTGTTAGTTCTTCCAAAGATTTTAACTGCCAGTCTTGGCCATCCCATCTAAGTAACTGTGCATAAGAAACCGTATCCATATTAACCCCTTTCCTTATACCTTCTATGGCATGCCGAGGTATAGCCCATAATGGTATTTTAAAATCACATTTATAATACTTCCTCCACACTCTAAGCAAAGAGATTCTTATAATATGAGACTTAAAAACCCAATCCACTTTTTTATTAAATATTAAATAGGCATGCCATCCAAAAAGTAAATCCCAACCTTCCAAATGAAGTATTTCTATATTTGTTAAATTCACCCAATCGCTGATCAATGTTAGTACTACAGCATCATAATACAATTTCATATTTGGTACCTTGAGTCCACCTCTCTCACGAAAATCTTGCATTATTTTAAGTTTCACCCTTGGTTTTTTCCCTGCCCAAACAAATTTATTAATACCTTTTTGCCATTCATCTAAATTACGATCACTCTTTAAAATAGGTAACATTTGAAACAGAAAAATAAACTTTGGCAGGACATTCATTTTAATAACTGCAATTCTACCCATAAGGGATAACTGTAAATTGTTCCAATTTTTTAAATCCTTCTGTATCTCCGTCCACAACTTTTCATAATTATTTTTATACAGTTTTGCATTGGAAGCAGATAATGTAACCCCCAAATATTTTACCTTATCAACAATTTCAAAGTCTGTTAACTTAACTAAAACCTGTTTATCACCATTAGTCATATTTTTAGCTAATATTTTGGTCTTATTATTATTAATTTTAAAACCAGAAACACGTCCATATTGTTGGATCAATTGTAATAATTTTACCACCGAACAAGTAGGTTGAGACAAAGTAACAACCAAGTCATCTGCAAAGGCTCTTAATTTATATTCTTTTTTGTTAATTTCTATTCCTTTTATTTCTTGAGACTCCCGAATTTTAATCAACAATATTTCCAATGTTAAAACAAACAATAACGGGGATAACGGGCATCCCTGTCTTGTACCTTTTTCTATTACAAAAGCCTCTGACAAACCCCCATTTACAATAAGTTGAGCAGTCTGTTTTTGATATATATTAGATAGTACTTGTAATATATTTTGTCCAAAATTCATCTCCTTAATTAAACATAACATAAAATGCCAGTTCACTTGGTCAAAGGCTTTTTCAGCATCCAAAAATATCAAGCCTGCAGAGACTTGGTTATTCTTTTCTAAATACTCTAATAAATTAATGATTTGTCTAACATTATTTTTCATATACCTTCCAGTTATAAAACCCGATTGATCCTTATGTATAATCTGCTGCAAAATCCCCATAAACCTATTAGCTAAAATTTTGCAAAAATTTTATAATCCACATTTAAAAGAGATATAGGCCTATAATTTTTAGGCAATGTAAGATCTTGATTGTCTTTTGGAATCAGTGATATAAATGCATTACGCCAAGATGGAGGGATCTCTAACCCCTGTAATAAGTTATTAAACAATTCACACAACGGTTGAGTCATCTCTTCTACTAGAGTTTTATAATAAATAGATGTCAACCCATCCGTACCCGGCGCTTTGCCCAATTTCAATTGTTTAATAGCTGTAACAATTTCTTCCTTAGTAATTAAACCATTAATCTCTTTTTCCTGATCTTCTGTTAATTTAGGAAAATTAACTTTACCTAAATAATTGTTTATATCTGTAGTTTGAATATTAGTACTCTTGTATAATTTTTGGTAGTATTCTAAAAAAGATTTCTTAATCAATTCTTTCTGATAAACCAATTTACCATTATAATTTATTTTATCTATATTCCTCTGTTTCTGTTTCTTTCTTAACTGATAAGCCAACCATCTCCCTGGTTTATTAGCATTACAAAATGTATTTTGTTTCATAAATAGTAAATTGGTTGCAGCTTGATCAGCCATCAACATATTAAATTGTGTTTTTAACAGTTTTATAGCTCCTTTCACCTTTTCATCTAAAGGATTTGAAATTAGGAGTTTCTCTTTTAATTTAATCTCCTCTTCTAAATCTTTACGTTTCTGAATCTGTTTCTGTCTATGCAAGTTATTCATTTTTATCAAAATACCACGCATAAAAGCTTTACTTGCATCCCACACCATTGACATTGATGTTCCCTTATTCATATTTAAAGCAAAATATTCCTTTAAACATTCCTTTAGTTTATGGACATTTTTTTCTTGTTTAAATAAGTAAATAGGTCTTCTAGCAGTTATCTTTATGCAACCAGCCATGCTATTAATTACAGACTAATTACCTTCTGCTCTTTGGGGCTTGTAAATAAGACCACTGTTTTGATCTCTTTTTATTTTATTTTATTTTTTATGCAGATGAGAAACAGAGAGTTTGTTGAGGGTGAGTCACTCATATTTTTAACTTGGTTGGAATCTAGAGGACAAGGGTTTCTTGTTACCTAAGAACAGTCAATGCCTAAAGGCTGGTTAATATTTGTCCAAAGTTCTAAAGATGAAAAGGCTTCCACTAATGTTGAATGCATACATCTGGACTATAAAATGTGTGTGCAATAGCAAATAAAATGGCCTGGAACATTAAATTTTAAATTAATATGAAATATGAAATACGAGTACAAAGAAAAGAGCCTGAAGCTTTTGATTTTAGATTTGATAAACATTTTTATTTACCTACTCTGTAACCTAGTTGGTTACAAGGACATAAATTCCAAATGTGGTACCTGTGTACTTACAGACTCTTCCTTGGTGTTTGTTAAGGAAAATCCTTTTAATAAATAATATAAAGAAAAAATGTAACTGGGCCTAAGACAGAACCTTGGGGTCCTCCACTGCATGCTTCTCTCCATGTAAATGTAGTGCCATTGACTACATATTGAGTATGGTTGGTCAGCCAGTTACAAATCCATCTGGTGGTGATGCTGTCTATCCCTTCCTTACCAAGAAGTAGGTTGAAATCTACTTTGTCAAATGCCTTACTGCAGTCCAAGTATACTATTTCCACAGCATTTCACTGGTCTACTAATTTGATCACTTTGTCAAAGAAAGGAATAAGATTTGTCTGGCATGATCTGTTTTTGACAAACTTATGTTGTCTTCTAGTAATAGCTTTGTTTGTTTCTAGGTGTTCACATATCCGTTGCTTGATTATCCTTTCTAGTATCTTCCCAGTATTGATGTCAGGCTGATTGGTCTGTAGTTTCCTGGATCCGTTTTTTTTTTTTTTTTCCTTTTTTGAAGATAGGAACTGCATCTTTTTCCAGTCCTCTGATAATTCCCCTGTGCTCCAGGATCTTTGAAAGATATGGTTCAGTGACTCTGAGATCACATCTGCCAGTTCCTTCACAACTCTGAGATGTAATCCATCTGGTCCTGGTGATTTGTACTTGTCTAGAGTAGATAGGCATTGTCTTCCCTTTTTCTTGCCTATTTTGACTTGTATTCCTAATCTGTGTTTTACGGCAGGGGCCATGTGAAGGGATGGCCAGTGCATGCACACACGGGAGTGCACTCACACACATCCCACACATGCGCTAGCCATGAGCATCCTGCCAGTGCTAGCGCTGCCCCGCCCCTGAGCGGGGCAGTGCATGAAACTACACCCCTTCCGATCCACAGAAAAAAATGCACTCCATGGAACCAGTCACTGTTGCTCAAAAGGTTGGGGACCTCTGTTTTACAGTACTGATTTTGATAGGTTGGAGTATTTTTTTTTCCTTTTCATGTAAAGACAGATGCAAAGATCCACTTTCTCTCTGCTGCCCCTACCCTCTTGCTATCTTCTGCTATTAGTTTCCTTTACTTTTTTCTTGATTTTTATAGGTTGAAACTTTTTTTATTATATGCAAAGCAAAGCAGTGGCTTCAGTTAACTTTTTTGTTTTCAAAAATGTCTCTGGGTCCCATTCAGACAATGTATATCATTACAGGGGTGGTACATCCCAGTGTTTAGTAAATATGTTCCTTTGTCATGTGAAAATTACATTATGGGTGGCTGGAGTTAAAATGAAGTTACCTTGCCAATTTGCATTATGGTAAATAAGTGGTATTTCTTGGCTCCCTCAAAGTGGCAGTTATGTAATGTTGGTACTGATATATAATTTAACTCAATATTCCAAATGTACTCAACAGCCCAGAAACATTGGTTGGACCACAGATTATTTTAATAAAGATTTACAATTATATAATATGTTTTTCTTAACCATCTACTCATACAGAACAGAAATTCAATGTTGCCTTCTTCATCCTGAGGTTGTCCAAATATTTTGGTAACTATAATTTCCAGAAGTTCTGGGCAGATCAATTGCAATGTGTCTTTTGACAATCAGATGTGCCTTCTTTTCTTGTTCCTCTTCTTGACTCTGTAGTCTGGCTAGAGGCTGTTCCCTGTCAACTACCTGGCAATTCTGAAAACTAGTCCAAGCACCTCTGGAAGTTGCCAGGCTGTAAATTATTTTATCTTAATCAGACATTGCAGAAAAGGGAGCCTCTCCCTTTAGAATAAACAAGCAAGCAGAAAGAGAGGTCAAGGAAACTCTCTCTCTCTCTCTCTCTCACACATACACACACACACACTCATTACTGTCTATAAAATAGGCATGTGATTGAAGGACAACCTCTGAGCAGTTGAACAAATTCCAAGGTTTGATATGGCATTGCAGTGCCCTCTAGAGCTTCTGGAACCCTCTTCTTTAGACTTGAATAGATGGAATCCCGGTTTTATTTCTCACAAGAGTGAAATGGAAAATCACTGAAAACCTCTGCACCTTTAATCAGTAATTTTATTACCGTTCATTAGAAAGCTAGGTTTAATTCCTAGATAATTTCTGATTTGCTAGCTAGACCCAAGACATCATAGATGGAGCATTATCTTTGGGCAAGAAACAATCCACATTCTTTGGTAATGTGGTTTTCATGTATCTCTCACATTCTATGAAACTTAAGTGGATTAAGTGGTTCGAAGGACAAAAAAGTCTTAATTCTGAACATCCAAGCATGTGACCCAAAAGATCTTTCTCCAACTCTCCTCTCTGTAAAAAACAAACAAAAAACCACCATGTGTTTAATGCTGAAACCAGAGACTTTATTCAAGGAGGTAATAAGTAACTAACGTAAACAAGCTGACTATTGATTTCATTTGGAATTCTCTCTGTATATGATTGTTTCCTTTCCTTGCTTACTCTATATCTTTCTTTTCCCAATGAAGTCATTTTTCTTTCTAGAGATTTGGCTTCACTGCTTAGAAGAGAATACCTAATCAAAATCACTTTCAGAAAAAAAAAGCATTTATCAGGAATTTTTTTACTGTTCCAGTGTTTTTTTAATTCAAAAGCATTCTTGAAAATGAATATGACTCTAGAAGTATAATATTTTCCTTTTTTAAAAAAATTAATCATAAAAGAGTCTGGGGACAAACTACTGTCCATAGGCACCATCTTGAATCCATGTACATGACCTTCTTGTCTCCACACAACAGAGCCCTACTTACCTTTGCCAATACTGTATACCCTCATGAGATAACCTCTGTATCATTGTCAGCCAGCTATTAAGTACAATTCTCACTGCAGCCTCAGTTGTTTGCTTCTCATGAGGCTCCTGCCTATTTCTTAAGCCAACTTCAGAAATTCCACTTCAGATTGTAACAGGTTGGCAACTGGGACAGGCTGATGTTCATTCTGGACTTTAATCACTGGAAGAACTGACTAGTCGAACCACTGACTCTTATTCTTCCTCTCCATGCAAAGAAGGCAAGTCTCCCTGGCTCCTATGTGGACCAGCCTATCAGGACCTCTTTTTCCCTTTGGGGATTGTTCCTCACCAGTCCCAGTGGCTTGCCTTGGCTTTCTTGATATTGGCACATGGATGCCTCCATATAGTAATTCTTTTGACAGTAAAGCAGACCCTTTTTCTTCCTTTTCCTTCTTATTTCAGAACTGATGCTCTGATGCCACAGCAATCAAAGTATCAGGGGAAAAGACTGTTCTTTTCTTCTGCAGATTCAGGAAATCGTAACAAGGAAGAACTGATAATCCAGCTTCCTAGGAGCAAAGCAGTAGCATTCTTATTTTTGCCACATAAAGATGTTTAAAAAATGAAGTCAGGGGCAGGGGAGCTTTGCAATAAGGTGGGTGGAGTGGGGAGCAAGAGTGCCCCAGCTTTGAACAGACTGTGCAAAAATAAAGAGGATAGAATCTTTGTTTTGGGGTCTTTTCTGAGAACTATTACTATCCTCTCCATAGGTCTTTTTCCTTCCAGGAAAAGATCTGGCTGTTGTAGGAACTCTGGGGAGTTTCCTTCTATTACACTAGGTATCTGGTGTTCCACTTCAGTGCTTCTCTTGATGCCTAAACCTGAACTTGGTTCTTTCATTTTAGCTGAGATTCCTACAAGTGTGTCCTAATTTCTAAAAGTAAATCTGCACAATTTCTTACTGTAGAATCAGGAGTCCATCTTAGCTAATTATCAATCCTTCTCTTCTTGTTGTATTCCGCTAAACCTTCCTCACACAGCATGGCATTGGGACAATTCTCCATCACTGCAAAGACTAACTGTCCTTTCCATCATTTCTACTGAAAAGGTGATTTAACTAAAGCAGTTTTTGCATGGCCTTTGGCACACAGTGTTTATACTTACAGTGCTTGGGCTAAGCATTGGCCCATGACAAGTGGGCCTGTTGGATGTCCACCCACTATGACATCTATTTGCTCATAGGTAAAATAGTATCCAAACTGAATTTAGATAAGACCTCTCCCCTCATAAAAACCTTGGGAGGTAATACTGGCATATTTCTACTACCTCTGGAGGTCTACATTCTGCTAGCTTTTGGGACTTCTCTTCTACTGTCTCTGGGTCTTGGATTTCTTTAGAAAGATTTATATTTCTCTCTTTGTAGTTGGACCATAAATTGTACAAGCTGCATCAATACAATGATTTCTTTGATGTGGCTATTAGACAGTATATGCCCTTTTCATAGCAGATCTCTTTCCAGATGTTAAGCACACTATACTAATTGCTTAAGTTTTTTCCACTTGCTCCTATTCTCTTTTTTTGTATATTTTCCTCTCTTTGGAATTCCAGCACCATTCTTTTTAAGTGGAGTTAGGTTACAAATTTACTTAACTGAAGCAAAAATGAAAATAAATTTTATATGTTGCTTCTTAATCCTTTCATTTTATAGAGTCTAAAAATGCTGCCTTCAGTAAATATATATATATACAGGGCAGTATAAGACTCTCAGCAGATCCCAAGATGATATTGATTTATAACTAACACAAAAACAACCCTGATATGAAGTGGTACCTAGGTTTTATTGCTTTCATGCTACTATAACAAGAACACCCATACCCACATTCCTGATAATGATCCTTCCCTGGAGCAACATGAAAGGTCACCTGCTTATAGGAAAAGAATAAGATACAAATGATGGAACCTTGTGCTGGGTCAGGGAAGGAATAAAATTATCCAAGAATGTTAGAGCTGAAGTAAGGAAAGCAATAGTAAGAATATGACAACTGTATAGAAGAGGACGTGATCCAAGAGGACAACCTGAACAATATGAGACCAAGTCATTTGGTGGTTTGCCATTCCGAATAAAAAACATAGGCTTAGGCCACAGGATTTAGCCCCTTGCTCACTGTAGGAAGCCAAATTAAAGCATCCTTGGCAATTGGTGTGTTTTTTTAGCTAACTTTCTAATGATCCTTTCTGCTAAAGAAGGCAAAATCCAACTTCTTTAAGATCATTATTTCACATTCTGTGCTCTGAGGTAATAGAAAATAGGTCTTAAACTTCTGTGTAATAGCCTATCAATTGATTTGGGACCAGTCATTTTTAGCACATTCACCTGACAGAGGGGTTGTAGGAAAAAACTAAAGGATGGAATATTAATTATACTGCCTAATTAATTATATTAATTATATTATACATGAATATAATATTTGGATAAATATTATATAATATTAAATAAACCAACTATAATGGTTTATCTCTTCTTTTGAATCATCTCATTGAATGCTGAATGTTTTTCTGTTTGGGCTTCTGATTTCTCCATACCCCCTTTTTAATGTTTTAAACATTGCACTGTTCTAATTCCTATAATGTTTACATTATTATGTTGATATTTTTATGTTGTTTTTATCTTTGTACACTTTCAAGATGTTCTTGCAATGGGAAGCAGTATTTAAAAGTTTTTAAAAGAAACAATACTAGAAAGATTCAGGGTTTAATTTGAATTTCTTCATTCTACGCTTGCATCCTAAGCCGATTGGCTATAACAAGAAGCCACATACAGTATGGGTGTTCTGGGAATAATACTTTGAATTGGATTACCTGTGATATCCTGGGAATGCTCATTTGCTGCCCTGTTCCAAAACTATGCAGGATTTCTGAATCTCTGCTGAAGGAGAAAGTAGAAAAGAACTCAATTGAAGGAACATAATATGATGAAACATTCTTCAGACAAACAGACTTCAGATCAGGGGCAGCTCCTATTAGACAGAAAATCCCAAGCTCTTGAGAGTTGAAGAAGTTATAAAACTTTCTTTTAACTTTCATCTGGTTGCACTGTAATAACATGGCCTTCACTATAACCAAACCTAGCCCATTTCTTCTCTGTCAACTTCCCTTAGCAAGAGTTCCAACAATATTGCTGTACACAGAATTCTTTGTTGCTCCTTGACAAAGATAGGATGGGAGCAAATGAACAATACAGCAAGCTGCGATGAGCCTATAAAAGTACTATGAAGAGATAAACCTAGAGGGCCAAAACAAATAATAGGATAAAGCAGTGTGTATTTTGGAACAGTCAATTGTATTTGATGCCAGTATAAGGAAAAACAGAGAAACTATTCAAGCATTCATATACCGATCCAAACAAGATATTTTATTCCCACATTGCCTAGGCTAATCTGTCTCCAGCATATGTGTAGATTTATTGTTGAGACAACAGAGTCATTAACCCATTGGATTAAATCCAAATTGTTACTTTAATTTAAGGGACTTACATCATAGCTAAGTTGTTCCAAAAAATCATCAGTTGTGTCTGAGTTCAACAACTTGATCTGGATCCAAATTGCTGAGATTAGAGGGAAGGAAGAACATCACGTAATCATAAAATACCAAACAATTGAAGCTTTGACTGGGTCTGAATATCAGAATTTTTCCTCCAGAACCAGCTCTTTCTTCTAGAGCCTGTTACTAAGCTTCATGATGTTATCTCTTCAAAGTGTTATATTTATTTTATTTTATTTCTTTCTTTCCTGTCATTATTTTTACAAATAACTCAAAGCGATGAACATATCCAACAAACTTTCCTCTTATTTTTCCTGACAACCACCACCCTGTGAGGTGAGTTGAACTGAGAGAGAGTAACTGGCCCAAAGTCATCCAGCTGGCTTTTGTAGTTAAGGCAGGACTTGAACTCAAAGTCTCCTGCTTTCTAGCCTGGTGCTTAAACCATTAAACCAAAGAGCATGGAGGAATTTGCAGGATGAATATTAAAGATAAAATATATAAAATAATATAAAAAGACAGTTTACAAATAAACCAACAAACCATGAGATACATGAGTCACATTAAGAACATTTTAATAGTAAAAAAGTTCAGTAGTGGAATGTTTGCAATCAACATCCCATTATGGATAACAGAAATTCTAACTAGATATGTTTGGATCTAAAGAAAGTAAATGAATATACAAATTTATTTATTTTTATATTTGTTTGTTTGTTTATTAAATTTGTATAGTCACACATCTCACCAATATAACCCTGCATGGCTCACAACAATTAAAACAAGAATTGAAATATAAAAAAATAAAATAAAACCATATACTATTATCTTAAAAAGGCACAATTAAATACAAATCATCATATAAATTATAATTCCATTTAATATAGCCATTACTAAGGCCAATCACTTCTACTGAACCTCCAGGCATGAAGGTACAACCAACTCTTCAGGCCCTTCCAAAAGACCAGAATGGTAGGGTTAATTTTAGTAGAAATGACTAATTAAGGCATTAGTAATACACCATTAGTCCAATTATCTGTAAGAAGGTCAGTGATTCTCTTCCAGGAACATCTGGACAATCCAGGAGCTAGATCAGCATCCCCAGAGCATCTCAAAGTTGATGGGGCAAAATATTTGGGCTGCTTTTTGCATTCAGGAGTTGGGGAGCAAAATTGGTGCCTTCAGTCTTGAAAATGCTCAAATCACCTAGTGCATTCTTAAAACTCCTGTTCCTCCTAGCACACTCTGTCCTGCCCCATCCATGTTTTGGGGTGTGTTCTCCAAAGTGCCATGTAAGATTTATGTGGCCCTCAATCCAAAGGAAATTGTGCAGAGGAATAATCATTTGACAATTGCTTCTTACCAAAAATTTGCAGGGATACAAACTTTGCAGTGATTAATATATGTTAGAGAGCAGTTTGGTGTAGTCAGTTGGGTGGCCTTGGCCAGTTGGTTTCTCCTAGCTCTGGGAAGGAGACAGCAGCAAACCACTTCAGAAATCTTGCCAAAAAAATTGCAGGGACTAAGTCTAAGTCAAAGGCACAAAAAAGTTAGTCCAACAAAATGGCATTCACATTATAGAAGAAAATAAAATTAGATTGCAGAGATAGAATGGAAAATATTCATTTGACATGTCCCTTCCTGTATCAGTACCCAATTCTACAATAAAACCTCCAAGTATCTCCTGTTTGGCCATTGTACCATCATAAAAGCTGCATTAATACATCTAGAATGGTGCTAGTATAACAGGACACAACTTCTTTGTCCTAGCTTTATGTCTCTCACCTGGAATATCAGAAGCATAGAATTATTCAGATGAGTCATGCTAGTTTTTAAGCACAAATGCTCTAGATTACAAAACATACATTGAACCACAGGGAACAAATGACCCTTGGTTGTTGAGAATTCTTTAAGCAAAGGCTTCAAACCCATAGGAAATGAATTTTAAACTGTAAAATTAATTTGGAACACTGAGCTGTGATCAGAAAATTATGAGATTAGATTCAGGATCTAAATCTAATACTCAGATTAATATAAATGCAATTTGGACCAAAGACTTGGTCTAGCTAGGTCCTAGCTGTCCATGCATTTGGGAGTGTCAGTTTTGGGAGCTTTCTTTAAACAATAGGTGGCTGTTGTCACTTCAGAAATTCCATGACACATCAGCCCTATTGTGTAACCCTTTTGTGAACTAAAAATAGTTCTCTTTATGACAGGAAATTGCTCTGGTGAAATTGCTCAATTTCTAGGTCACTGTAAAGAAGACAAACACTAATAAGAGAAACTGCAAATGTTCCCTGCAATTTCTGAACACTTCAAAGTCCTGAATTATTGAATTTGCTTTACAATCTGTTTGGAAAGGATCAGTAACCATAGATGGGAACGACTTCTACAAAGCTGCAGGAGAGACTTTGCAAGTCTGGGTAGGCAATCCTGAGTTAGATGGGGAAGAATGAAGTAGCACAGGGCTTTTCTGTAGACCTCTCTAGGGTTCCATGAGAAACTAAGGATAAAAAAGCCAAAATCCCAAGTTTAATTGAAAGCAGCCAATTTCCTATCACCAGGGTTTTGCTTCTTGATCAGAGCTGGTTTTAATTAACAGACTTTGAATTTGTTTGAAAACCCCTGAATTAGTGTGTCATGGCAGGGAAGGTATTTAGGGAGTGTTCCCACTCCAGCTATTCTAACTCTGCCCTATGGCTTTTTTGCTTATTATGTCCAAGTCTTGCTGGTCTGTGGACAAACCTGGAATGTTTAAGCAGAGGTGAAATGATACAAAACTCAAGGAAACTGATGTAGCCAAATGGTCTTATTAATCACAAGGAACAGAGGCTTGTCCATTGATTCTGCTCAAGTTGTTCTTGCTGAAAGATGGATATATATAAAGTAAACATGAGGCAGAACTAAACAGTGCACAGTCCCAAACTTTTCTCCTACAAACCGGACTGCAAGTAAATCATTTATCTGAAGGAAACATTCCTTCAAACTTCAGTATAAAAAAATGCAAAACAAATTCTCCACCTATGTAAATCTAAGGGGAATATTGGTTATGTCCACCCAAAAATATTTGTGCATGTATACTGTATACATGAAAATATGCCACCTATCTTCTCTGGGTGATAAACAGAAGATAAAAATAAACAATTAGAATCAATTATATGAGCCAAGTTAAAGTCCCTGCTAAAATCTCCATAATCAGACACACATACTGTGCTTCCACTAATATCCTGGTCCTGGTGACTGCAGGAGGCAGGAGTAGAGAGGAGCCGGGATGGGGCCTCCAGAATTTCCAGGGAAGATTTTTCCATGAAGCAGGTGCCATGACACAGAAGGTATGCTTCCTAAATCCTAGCAGCCTAATCCTGCTTCATCAAGGGGACCCAGAGCATGTCTACTGTTCCAGATCTGGTGGAGCAGACAAAGACCACTAAAGATAGGCAGTCCTGCAAGCAATCTGGTCTCATGCCACATATAACTTATAAAAATGCTGCCTCATTCAGATGGCATGCAGGGACAAAGTAAAACTCCATGTCAGTGCCATTCTAAAAGCTTCAGTTAACCTTCATGATACATCCTTTCTGTAATTCGTATGTATTTAAAGTTTGATTTCCATCTCTGGTTCTTGCTAGGACAGGGAGTGCCTGAGGCTTTAGCTGAGATAATACCAAGGCTTTAATTATCTGAATGTTGAGCAACTGCAAAAGTCACTGTACATCTGTTGTAATGCAACCATTATGCCAGGGTTCTTCCATGCGGGAAGGCATATTATTTGGAAAATAAATAACTCACTTCCATAAAGGGCCTGGTTGGATTATATGATCAACTCTTGTCGTTTACAAGGACTGATATCTCCTAAGATGTTAATGGTTAAATAATATGCAAAGTTTTATTGCATAGGGAATGATTGCTTCATAGTTAGTCCAAAATACCATCTTGATATGTTTATTATGATGCCTTCAAGAGTTTCAATCAATAAATAGGAGGAAAACAGTGAGATTGCATGAATGTGTTGATGATGTGAACAAAAGGAAGGAGAACTTAAGGAAGGGCTATGCATAAAGGTGAAAAGATGACCTCAAAATAATCATGATAGCATATCTTATTACACCTGACTTGAGCCTTAGATTTGGTACAAAAGATTTTGCTATGTATCTCAAATGCAATCTTCTTAATAGGTAGTTTTAAGGTTTCTCCCCTTTGTAGGATGTTAAGTATTTGTTGTGTCTTAAGAGTCTCTTTGGGGGATGAAAGGAATGAATGAGGTTGTCAGAACTTCACAGGAGTGGTGCCCTATTCTTCATATTTTCTGTTGGTTAAGAGTTAGTATCTTTTTGCCCTTTGATCTTATTAGGACATCAACTAAAACCTCTTCTAAAAAAATTTCCACCCTTGATTTGTACTTGTACTTGATTTGTTCCAGTGGAAGGACAGTTGTCTCTTAGTGGTCATGTTGGCTGCTATACCTTTGGATGAAAATAGCCCATTATCTAGTCTAGTTTATTCATGTCATAGGTGAATTTGCTGCTGAGGAAGAATGAGTTCAGCTAGTTGTTTGAGCCATAGAACAGAGGTGTGAATGAAGACACATATAATGGCTAAGGCTGTATTCTTGTGAACTCTGTGTTACAATAACATCCTAAGTGCTTGAGATGATTCTCCTTATCTTTGTCCCCTTTGACTTCCAGAAGCAGAATCGCCAAAGGGGTGTCTACTAGGAGAATTGTGGATGGAATGCAGGATGAAATAAGGCATTGGAGGAGAGCCATTGAATCAGGTCCACCATGGTGATGTCCTAATAAAAAGTAATGAGGAAGGGGGATTGGCCATCCAGTACTGCTGGCTTTCATTCAGTTCAATGCCTGGGGAATATGGCTCCGTGGTGAAGTAGCTGTGAGATTTCTGAAGGCTATCAGCAGCAAGTGGCTTGTGGCTAGCAGGCTGGTAACCATGATCGTGTATCCCTAAGGAAAACATGTAATGAATATTTTGTTGCTAAATCACTGGAGCTCATTTTGTTTATCCCCGCCATCAGAGAAACTCTTTGATATGACCACAGAGAGTGAATTGTTTTTTGGAGTTTACTAGTAAGAGTACCTGATAAAGTCTAAGGAAAGTTAAAAGGAATGACTGGCCACATGAGTGGCTGCCAGAGTGTTCAACCATGCATAATCCCTGGACTAAAAGAGGGCCTGAATTACAATTGGATTCACTGAAATTTAAACATCGCCAGGGGGCAGGGCAGTGGCACACTATTAAATGCCCTAGTTTTGTTGTAGGAAAAAGAAAAGGCAACAATCACACACACAGCATTCCAAATAAAATCAATTCAGTCATTCTAGGTAATTATTACCTTCTTAGCTCCTTTTGTGTTTCAGATGTGTGCATTGCAAAGAAGAGATTGAGATTATGTTGGCATTATGACATTATGTCTTGTGATTGAATGTCTATAAGCAGACCTTTCTTGATCCTTGTTGCTTTCTTTGACCAATTATCTCTAACTTTATAGAATGTAGATTGGACTACATTTCACTGGCTTTGTCCAGTCAAGGATAATATTGCATCTATGATGTCCTGGGCCCAACCAGCAAATTGGACATTATCTAGGGACTAGGGACTAAGCCTATCTTCCCAAAAACCTTGATACAATTAAATGATTACATGGAAAAATCTCTCTCTCCCCCCCCCCCCTCTCTCTCTCCCTCCCTCCCTCCCTCCCTCTCTCTCTCTCTCTCTCTCTCTCTCTCTCTCTCTCTCTCTCTTTCTCTCTCTCTCTCTCTCATGCTATTTCCAGTGCTGTACTGTTGGAATCAAAGAGCTTTGAAACTAGTGCAATCTTTTTTCCCCTGAAAAAAAGCATGCAAGCGACCCAAAAAACCCACCCAGTTTCATGGGTTGCTCTATACACTATACAGCAAAAACAAACCGAATTTGAAAAATCCATTCCTGCCCACTCTGTTCACAGCACTATTCCCCAGCCTATTGCATTTCAGAGATTATCACATAAAAACTCATATCAGACAATAGCAACCTTAGTTGGAATGACAAGAACTATAATTTAATGGAAACATTGATCATTGTGAAAAGTCCCAGTGATTCAACCACACTTACATTATTTTTGGTTGCCCCACAGCTGGGCTGAAAATACATGTTTCGGCTGGCAGATACAACAATATTAGGGGATCACCAAAGAACAGAACTTCTCTTCATGTGATCCAACACAATTTGTGAAAGTGCCCTTTAAGAAACAAGCAGTTTAAGCAGAAGAGGAAAGTATTTAGCATACAATTCAGTTTTAAAATAGAGCATATAGCCTGGATACAGAACATAGATGACATTTCTTGAAGCAAAATGATAAAAGGATAGAAGGAAATGCCATATTGAAGTTAAGACAAGATTCTTAAGACATCTGGAAAGTTAAAGTAAGCCTTCCTGAGACAGAGTGAGAGCTCACTGTCTCTACCACATCTCCATCTTTCCTCAGCCCAATTAGGCTAGGCATCTCAATTGCATTTTTAGGGTTTAACTATGCTATCATATGTATAGCTGAGAGAGAAATCCATATAATATCAAGCAACAGAGACTGGATTTTTATCTCACCTTTCCACCATAGTTCCATGTAGAGCACATAATATTTGCCTTCTCTAATATTATCCACATATCAATTCTGTGGGATTGGCTTAGGCTGTCAGATAGCGATTGAACCTATCCAGTGGCAGAATTCAGTTCTCATGGCAGAATCAGGCTCAGGTTATAAACCAGAGTCATTCTCAGCCCTAGTACAATTGTAATTGCTACACTACTTTGAAAAGGTTAGAATATAGTATTAAGAAAACCTGAAGATCCAACACTGTGAAAAAGTGGCAAAGCAAAATGCTATAATATTACAGAAAGTAAATATTCTTGAAACATGTGGTTAAGGACAAGTTTTCTAAAGTTTCTTTGGTACACTCAGCCAATAGTCCCAGCACATCTGCTTGATTTTCTGAACTGTCCCCTCACAGACAGGTGTGAAACCTACTGTACTGTCACATGAGTGTCTCTTTTATTTTGTCCTTGTTCAAAGCATCTTTCTAGGACACGGGTGTCAAACTCGCCATGTCATGTGATGTGGCTCGACGTATCGCAACTTCTTTTTTTTGCATTGCCGGCAATGGGGTAGGTGCAGCTTTGGTATGATGAAACCGGCTCACGGGTCAGCAGTTTGATAACTCTGTTCTAGGATCTCCATAAAAACCCATAAATTGACTTTAGAAGTTACCATGTGGATTTCCCTAGATTTTGGCCAAAGGGAAATATTTCGGTGAGAGGCTGCTGATTCTTTCTGAAATACACTCTCCTTACCACAAAAACAAATACAAATAGAATCGTCTGCACAAAGGTCTATGGCTAAAACAGGTGGTTTCTTTCTACTGTTCTTTCCTTGCCTCAAGGGCTGTGAAGCTTTTTATCCTTTCACAGGAGCTAGTAGGCATTGTAGCTTGGCCACCAGGGGGCCTGTAGTCCAACAAAAGAGGATTGGAATGAATTACTGGGGTTTTTTTTTCTTCTGTTTTTAATTCTGCCCAGAGATCTGAGGGAATAAACAGCAGCAGTGAGCTGGCAAGGCAGACCAAAGTGTCTCTCTGTCGTCGCTCAAGCAGGACTGAGACTTCAATCTCCTCGCTTATTCTATTCCCTGTCCCTGACCCTCTTTTAAGACCACAAGTCAAAGTGAAGAAACTTTTTCCTTTTCTCACTGAGGGCAGTGACATCTCTGTTTACTGGGTGAATTCCTTTCTCCGCATCTCTTCTCTTTACCTCTGTTTTGCAGAAAGAAGGATGTCTTTGCCTTGGACAGGTATGCTTTTGCTTAGTTTTCTGCAGCCACTGGAAACCTTGATGAAAGAAGGAGCTGTCCCATTTATTGAAGAAAACTATGCACCCTCCAGAATGGATGCAAAGGCTGGAGAAGGTCATTTTAAAAGACACGTGAATTCCAAAGGCATCCTGATGGAGTTACTTGGAGAACTAGGCAGGATGAGAGACTCAGAACCAACTTGCAACCATGAAGAGCAACAGTTCTCAGAAGAACAGCTGAGGTGGAGAAGAACACGTAGGGGAACGAAAGATGATGATGCCAAGTCAGTTCAGCAGTATGTTCCAGGCGTCAAAGTAGAGTTTCCTCAGCCTGCAAACCCAGCCACTTTACAGCCAACGAACCCTCTAGCACCATCCAGCACAGATCCTTTTGAACCCCACCAACAGAGCCCGGCGGTCTATGGTGATAGAGAGGCCCAGGTTAATAGAACTGTGGCATTAGGAAAGCGTCTTCAGATACAGAACCCTCTCTATCCAGTGACAGAAAGCTCTTATAGTGCTTATGCTGTCATGTTCCTGTCGCTCATTGTCTTTGCTGTGGGCATTGTTGGGAACCTCTCAGTCATGTGCATTGTCTGGCATAACTACTACATGAAAAGTGCCTGGAATTCCATTTTGGCCAGTCTTGCTTTCTGGGATTTTCTTATCCTCTTCTTCTGCTTACCTGTGGTCATCTTCAATGAAATTACCAAGAAGAGACTGCTGGGAAACTTCTCCTGTCGCCTTGTGCCCTTCATGGAGGTAAGAGTTTCCTCTGCTAAGCTCTAGCATATATCTTCAGCAACTTTGTGTCTCCATTTGGAGAATAGAGGGATAATGTTATTTGTACTTGGCCAGCTTGATGTTTTGAATTTGATTTAATCCAATGACATTTGGCCTTACTAATACCCAATAAGCTGAGCTTTCCTAACATCAAGTTTGAGGAGTGATTGATTGATTGATTGAAGAGCTATAGAAAACACCATTTCTATTCCAAAAATGATAACAATAATGCTTTTGGGAAAATGGAAACAAGCACAGTTATGCTTTTTTCAATGCCAATTATTTGAAGAATGTTTCTGTGTTGACCCCAGAGATACAAAGTTGAAGTTGTGCCTTATATTTCTAGGAGATAATAATGTGCAATTTTTATGCAATCATTAATAAATATTAATGATTAATAAATATTAATAATTCAACCATTAATATATTCTAATCATTAATAGACTGTCCAGCAGCTTGGTACCTTCCATGTAGATAGGGCTAACATATGGAGAACAACAGGTTAAAGGATGCTGCATTAATAGATGAAAACTAGGTACTTCTCACATTAAGATTATAAAAGTGGAGCTTTAAAGTCACCTAAAGAAATAAGATCTTAATTAAAAAAAAGTATGTGCATCTAATGCTTGTGCTGAATCTATAATTAGCAGGTGTAGGCCTTCTCTAGTTTGACAGTTCAAGATCTAGACTCAAGCCATCATTCTTTAGAGATCATGCACATTTAATTACACTGAGTAAAGATTCTTCTATAATTCAAGACTGAGAATTCTGAAAGGAAATTGCCAGTCTAAGAAAAAAATTTGCCCAATGGATATAATGCATTTCAGATTATACCTGCTGACCATAGGCATAGGAGGTGGACAGGAACACAGGATGAAGAAGGAAACAAGTCTAGAAGATTATCACTTGTAATTGGTTGAAGACCATTTAATTGTGAAAGGATGGTCTTCCTTAAATTATTCTCCCTAAACCAGAGAATTTTACTTTTAATAGGATAAAATGATAGCAAGTAAAAGTTTAGCTATCGTTGAATCATTGGCTGAAAATGCTGAATTTCTTCTGAGGACACAACAATTGTTACTATTCTAATTCTTTAAATCTCAGGGGCTGTTAAATTAAAAAAGAGTTGATCAAGGTAATTATAAATGACAAATATTTGGAAGCCATATAACCAGGGTGAAGAATTTATGGATCTCTGAATATTGCTGAACTACAGTTGTCAGCATCCCTGGTCATATCCAGCAATACCCAGTGAGAGAGAGTTTGGGGTATATATCATAGTCATCAACTTACTCTCATAAGATAGGGTGAGAGAAGGAGATATTGAATGAAGTGCCTTTTCAACAGATCATAAATCTGTACAAAGCCTGCTATGGCATAAAACTTTAGCTTTGCTACTCATAAAGGTTGTATGTCTTCCCTAAGAGTTGGGCTTCTCCTAAGATGAAAAAGAGAAGCTGTGTTTTGAGCAATGTGAAGTTTCCATGGAAAATCTATTTGGCTGAAATGCATTACCATGGAGTCTTTGTTAATAACGGCAGGGAAAGGCCATTTTAATTTTCTTTCAACAGTGCACTAGGGATTTACAAAAACACAATTAACTAGATATGACTGCAACAGCCTTACTTCCATAAATCCAAATTTCACTTAAAAAGACTTGCAAGGATGGGGACATTGAATTCAGCCTTCCACAATCTTGTCATTAGATGGTATTTTATTTATTTATTTAAATTCATTAGCCATGGGAGCATAACTGAAATAAAACCTAGGCAGAGATCAACACCAATAGAAACCTGCTCAACTGGTTGGGCCTGCAACAAATTTACAGGGTCTGTGCTACCATCACACTTATCCTCAAGCCTTTGATCAGGTTGTGACCTTTACTTGGAAATATCTATTTAGTTTAGGTTATACGGAATAATCTCTTGGGCCTGGCATAAACAATAAAAGAACTGGAAAGGATTTTAGAAATCACCTAGCTCAGTGTCATAAATCCATTAGAGCAGGGGTGTCAAACTCAATTTCACTGAGGGCCGCATCAGCATTGCGGTTGCCCCCAGGGGGCTGGGTGGATGTGGCCAGGGTTGGTGCAGCCTACTGGGTGGGTATGGATGGAGTGGGTGTGGCCTACTGGGTGGATGTGGCCAGCTCTACATCATTCGCGTCAAGGGTGCCTGTGGAGGCCTGGGCAGGAGTGGGATAGATCTGAGGGTCTCTGGCAGAAGGGGGTGGGACCAGGGCAAGTGCCAAGGCATGATCCACTGGAGAAGCCTCACTGTTCCTCTCAGGCCATGCGGGGGGGGGGGGCCTTATGGAGCTAAGACTGAATACGTTTCAGCATAGATGGCCACCACAAAATTGTACATTGGCTCCTGGCTGGCCTGGGCCAGGGCCAAGGCAGAGGAGGCCGTTCCCTCACTGTTTCCAGGATGGCTTTGCGGGCCACATGAAACCACTTCGCAGGCTGCCTCCGGCCCCCGGGCCTTGTGTTTGACATGTCTGCATTAGAGCATCAATGAGAGATGACTATCCATGCTCTGTCTGGACCTCAAATAAAGGAGAATACATTAGAGAAAGTTTGTTCCAGTAGTTTACTGTATAGGGTGCAGAGATCTTCAAACCTGGCCCTTGTAACCTGGCTGAGGAATTCTGGGAGTTGAAGTCCATAAGTCATAAAAGGGCCAAGTTTGAAGACCTCTGGGGTAGAGAGTCAGAAAGTTCTTCCTTATACCTGGCTTAAATCTACATCCGTATAGCTTTAATTAACTGATTCTGGTCCTGTCCTCTAAGAAATAGAGAATAGGTCCAAAATTTTATATTCTATTAAACAGAAAGGAAAATATTGTGTGTTGGATGTGAGATAACTGAAGATAGAGTTGGGCTGCTTGCTTAGTAGTATCTAACCATTCCATATAACAGATTGTCATAGAGAAAAATCTATCCATCATGGTTTACTCAATAAAGTTAATCATAGATTGACATTTTCTGTAAAGACAGCAACACTTTTCAGAATTACCACTAGCTCTTATGCCATACTGTATTTAGAGCACAATTGAGTTTAAGGACATGCATTGAATTCATACAGTGTCTTTAACCAATTATTGATTTAATACATTTCTGACTTTACAATATACATTGAATTATCAGCTAGCCAATAGTTTAGATTTGCATATTAAGCTAAACCAAAAAAACATAAACCAAGGTTAACTAACCCAAACCAAGTTTAGAACATTTTTATGCTAAGCCTTTATTTATTTGTTTATTTGCTTGGAAAATTTATATTGCTGCCTACTTGCTCATGGCGACTCAAGGTGGCTTACAGGAAATAAAACACAATATAAAAGAAATAAAAATAACAACTAATCTGGCTAAGTGTACTATATGAAAACAGATACTGTTGATTTTTAATGACTATTTTAAAAGGCTTTTTAATTATTCAATATAATAATAATAATAAAGTTGGAAGAGACCTTAGAGGTCATCCAGTCCAATCCCCTGCTCAGGCAGGAAACCCTATACCATTTTGGACAAATGGCTGTCCAGTCTCTTCTTAAAAACTTCCAGTGTTGGAGTATTCACCGCTTCTGGAGGCAGGTTGTTCCATTGGTTAATTGTTCTAACTGTCAGGAAGTTTCTCCTTAGATCTAGGTTGCTTCTCTCCTTGATTAGTTTCCATCCGTTGCTTAACCAAACAGCAGCATGCAAATTTAATAAAATAAAATAATTGAAACAATTATTTACTCCTTTCATCATTATTTATATCTTTGATTCCGTACACTACTATTCTGTTGAATCTTTAATGAATTTGGAACTGTGAGTTCTTTAAAAAAATTTATAAGATAGTGCCATGCTATTAATGCGCAAAACTGGAGCATTTACAAAGCAAGGAACAATGGGGGTGTGCATCTCAGTTTTTATAATATCTAAGACAGGTTCCTCTGTTTGCAAGAAAGCAGTTGGAAGAAAGCAGCTGAAATGAGGTGAGATTAGACATACTGAAAACAAGGTTTGCTTAGACTGAAAATGGACAGTAATGGTACATATCTGATGTGAACAGTTGTGCACACAAATTATTTTCCATCAAACATAATGAATAGATTGTCCTTTCTTAGAAACTTCAATGTTCCAATGTAATTGCTATAACTTTCCTGCTCAGTGAAGGAGAATATGAGAGCAAAGCAGGCGATGGACATCTGTGCATGATTCAGAGCTTGACTAAGGGGACAGCAGAGTACATGAAGGAGGCAGAGAAGACAATGGGTCCTTGATGTAATATGACAAGGGCACTAACAGTTGGATACATCAAAGGCCCGTTGCAAAATAGGAAAATGCAATCATAGGTCAAGTACTTATTCTTGCATATCCTTTCACTGCCAGAAACCATGCTAACTGTGAAAAATCTAGGCAGACTTAGGTTACTATGCAGTTTTCTGTCATTCTATCATGTTGAAAGTACACTTAAAATTGGAGCTACAAGATCTGGATTGCAAAAAAAAACAGATGACACGAGATGGTGGCAAAGAGATGTAAAAAATCTAATGCTTTGCTGCCATCTAGTGATGTTAAGGGTTTTTGCAGTCCAGATGTAATAGACCTGCTAAAATTAAGCATTGGCCATCTTCATATTTATTCATTCAGTTTATTTTCCTGTTAGATAGGTCATTAGGATATTTGATCTTGTTTCTATGAAAGGTTGAAGAGTATTATTTTCTTTAAACTACCGTACTATATTCTGATATTCACTGATGCACTGATTATTTGTTTATTTTTGCCAAGTTTTTATCTTCCAGGAAAAAAGACCATCTGCATGGAATTCTACATATGAACCAATAGTTTCTCTTTTGCAAAAACTGTTCTGTATCATTGAGTTTGTTTTTGCATCTAAGACAGCAGCTTGGCAGCCCAGCTGGGGGAAGAGAGAGGAACTGAATCTTGTGAGCAATGGGCCAGCGCGCGTACACACACACACACACACACACCACACACACATCTCTTGCTCAAGTGGTGAGCCAGCATGAGAGGTAGGCCAGCATGCACTTGCGCATCTCAACTTGGGCAAGCAGCAGGCTGACACATACGCACACACGCAAGTGCCCTCTGGCCTGCCACTCATGCAAGTTGAGCTGCGTGCACCTGTGCCCACATACTCTCCAGCCAGCCACTCGTGCAGCCCAATTTCAAATAGGCCACGCCCCAGTAGTGGCCACAACCTGGAGGTTGGGGACCCCTGATCTAAGAGACTACAGCTATCCATATGGGAAAACAGCAAAGGTGCCTTGAAAGGGATAATTTGCAGTGGAAAAATGGCAAAAGCAGAATTGCATTTTGCCATACTGTACTCCCTTCAAACTATGAGCTGCCTTAGGATTCATATTTCATAGAATTCATAGAAAGTTGCCTTAAATAGAAACTATTGACTTCCCCTCATCTCATTGAATATTTGTCTTTATTCTTGCACCTGTTTTATTTATCTCAGAATAACTAATAGATTATATGGTAAAAGTTCATAGCTTCATAACAAAATATTGTCTAAAATTAACACTAGACAATTCTATCCATATCAGTGAAGTCACAGTAAACATTTAGGTTATTTAGGAACAACTGTTCACTGACTTTTGTCCTCGGTCAATTAGATATACAAATCTTCAGATCTGCATAGAAATATCAACCAAATTCTCCTGATGTCATCAACCCAGCTGTCTATATTTGCACTACTGCTCCTACAATATCGATAGCTGAATTGTTAATTCAATAACTGTAATATAGTCTCTAATATTTTTCTGTTGTGCAAATAACTTTATGCCTGTGATTCTAAGCACTGTTACATAAAAGCTTCCTACCAAAGCAGCAATTATCACCTGCTGCATTTCTTTTTTCCTCAGGGACTTGTTCAGGTTGTAGATGAAAGATTGTAGGTTTGGATTATTCTTCATAAAAGAAACCTCACCGGAATATTCTGCAAAATGAGATAAAATGTAGAGATCTATTTTAAGAGATCTGGATAGCATCTATTTAAGGACAATTATTTTAAATGGATTTTGTTACAGCTGCTTTGCTAATATCAGTACTCTTTGCTGTCTGTCACATCAGGAACCCTGCTGCAAATTTGCAATTCCATTATAGACCGATTCTCTGAATCTTATACAGCTTTGTATTTTCTCCACAAAGGTTTTCATACCAGAATTTTACTCCAGATGCCTATTAATTTCAACCAAACATGAACTTGTTCTGCTTGTGTGCGTATGTTGTGTGTGTATGTGTGTGTGCATGCGCGTGCGTGCGTGCGTGCGTGCGTGCGCTTAAGAAGGCAATGGCAAACCACTTCTGGAAAACCTTGCCAAGAAAACTGTAGGGACTAGTCCAGGCATTTGCCAGAAGTCAACCTTTCCTCAAAGGCAGATATATACAAAAAAAAAAGTATTGTAGTACATCATAGTATTATAATAAAACAGCAGAACTCAAGTTTCAAATTCATTTTGAAGACATCCTCCTGTTTGCTGCATCATGGTAACATGGGTATCCATCTTGAAATCTCTTAACTTATATTTTAGAAACACTTGATGGTACAACCTAACTGGATATTCAGTGAGACATTGTTGTACAAGCCAGCAGAAGCAGCCAAGCAGCCTTAATCTACGAAGTCCTCTAATCATATAGTGTAACTGCTTGGAACATCGAATTCTTTATTTGGGTTGGCTTTTCAAACAAGCTCTCCATAAACCCCATCTTTCTTTAGCATTCATCAGTATGATGGCCACAAATACAAATATGGCCTTGCATCAAGTTTTTTAAGCATCCATTGAAAGCTCATAGTTTAATAAACACCATGAGAGATTGTACCCTGGAATTGCTCTGTTTTGTGCTGGTTTGGCTGCAGTTCAAAAGACACAAAACAGGGAAGGGAGAAAAGGAAGAATAAAGAAAGTAAGTCTCTTTGCTTCATTTCCAAAGCTTCCGGTGTTAAATGAATGCCCTTTTTTCCTCTGAGAAGTGAGCGGGTGCCTGCAATTAGGGCCCAGAGCTCTTCAGCAGTCTATAAACAGCTGTCCAAATGAGGCGTAGTATTTCCTGAAGCAAAGGAAAGCACAGCATTTGTAATGGAGAGTGTTGTGCAAGGAGGCGATCCCTCCCTCCGCCTCCCTTGCTGATATTTATTCATGTTCTACATTGTCTGTCCAACCCACCCAGTGTTTGGCATTTTCTCCTCCACGCTTTGCCATCTTCCCTTTTGGCAGACAAGGATGTTTTCCTGTGATTCTGAATGCAGCAGAAATTAACAAAAGCTGGTTTGGGACATCAACAAACTTACTTAACTCATTTGATGCTCAGAAAGTAGATGCATTTTGACTCAGTGATTTTTTGGAAAGGACCAAAGATTGTTTAAGGACTACTAGCTAATGACCTAAGAATCTCTCCTGATCTTTTAAGGCAGTGGTTCTCAACATTTTTAATGTCGTGACCCCCCAACTGGTCGTAAGTCGAGGACTACTCAACCAGTTGTAAGTCGAGGACTACTCAACTGGTGCAGCACCGTTTGCAGAATGGGACTTTTGGCGGGCTCAACAGGGCAGAGACAGCCTGGACAATTCCTATTGGCTTTTGAAAGCCAATAGAATTAGACTCTATTCAAGAGAGTCTATTCTATTGGCTTTCAAAAGCCAATAGAATAAAAGGGAGTAGCACAGCTAAGGAAAAGGGGAAAAAATGGCGGACTGCATTGTTTGGCGACCCCCGTGAAATGGTCATTCGACCCCAAATGGGGTCCCGACCCACAAGTTGAGAACCACTGTTTTAAGGTGTTTCTTCCATTGGTTTTTCCTTATTAATTGCCCTCTGTAAAAAGAACCATGTAAATAAGAAGCATGATATACAAGGAACAGAATAAAGGGATGGGAGACAAAAAGTTTAGGGGGGAGGTTGATATGGTATATATTATTCCTTTTTAATTACATTTGTTACTAAAGTTGTTGCAATTTTCTTGATTTTTATGTCACTCTACAGTAACTTAGTATTTCTCCTGTAATTATTTAGGGTCAGTGTCTTTGAGTCAGTTCAACTCCAACAACCACATGGATATATCTATGCAGTTTTCTTGATATAAATATGGAATGGTTTGCCATTGCTTTCTCCTGGAATTTTTTAAAGCTTTCTATTGACTAAGAATTCTCTAGTGGTTTCCCATCCAAGAACAAACCAGGCTGGAGACTATTTAGCTTCTGAGCCATGTGCTGGCAGCTGCTGAGACAGAGATATGTGATGTCATAGTCAGCAGAAATTCATTCCATATTCATATTATAGTTTTTAAAACTGAATGTTTGCAAAGAAATAAGAGGTGAATCTCTTCTGCATTTGTTGATTAAAATTAAAATAAAGTGCAAACAGTGCTGACAGTGCCAAAACTGTTTTTAAGTCTACAAGATCTATTTTCATGTGAACCAAATGAAGGCAGCTGCAAAACAGAAGTTATGGGATGTGAAACTGAAATGAGTATAAAGCAATCTGAAAATGTACCAGCTTCCAAAATGATTCCTGATATCAGAGTAAAACTATCACATGCTTCTGTATCCTAGCAAGTCCATCTTTGATTTTAGGAGGAGAATGGGCTTTTTGCTATTAACATTGCTTTATTGTTAGGAATTAGTAACTTTGTTGATCTATTGCCAATTATTCAAAAGTCCACCAAGGATCTAAGTGTCCTTCTGCTCACTTTGAATATAAGGAATCGAAAAAAGATGAAAATATAAAAGAGGGGAAACCAACTGGAAAAATGGAGCAGGAAAGTAAGATTGTTACTTAGATGGATATTTTAATAATTTAAAATCAAATAGAGAATTAGAAAATCAACCACATATCAGTGTCCATATATTTGGATTTGTTAAACAATATTGGATCCAAAGTGTCCTCATACATTGCAATTAATTGGGAAAGATAGTAAACAGAGAGTTAGAAGCATTTTTTTTTTTCATATCCTCATGGTTAAGAAAGCAAATATGCTTCTTTAAATATTGTACAAAACAATCTTTATTAAGCTGCAACTCCCATGCTGATGTTTGTAGTTACTAAACAAATGTAGGGAAACATTTTGGGAAACATGGTGTATTACACAACTTCAACATCAACTCTACATGAAATGCTCCAGAATAAAAGCTGATATATTAGAAAGTCACACACATTCCTTGGTAGAGTTGATCCCTCAAATGTGACTTATTCTATTCAGGTTATAGAATTAAATGGGATTATTATTCTCATAACAGACACTAATATTTAAATACTGTGTGCATCTTTTCATATGAGGATATTTGCCATCTCCCATGCTGCTATATCTATTCTGGAGAATTATTGCACAAACTTGTATAGTTGTTCTTGGAGCATTTAAAAAGTGCTGGGGACTTCAATGACTTTCCCTATTTTATACATCCTATTTTATTTTGGCATAATTTGGGATTTGCATTAGTCTGCATGGTAAATGAATTTCCTATGCTAGAGACAGGGTTTATTTTTTCTTTGAAATCCTTTTGCACAAAATTGAAAAATGTCTGTATTCCCTCATTAATTTAAAAGTTAAAGAGAATGTTTTATTTCACTCTTTGGCCATCTCAGTTCAACCACTTCTCTTTATTATGCTCCTAGGTGACTTCTTTGGGAATCACCACCTTCAGCCTCTGTGCCTTGGGCATTGACAGATTCCATGCGGCTACCAGCCCTCAAGCCAAGCTCCGCCCAATTGAACACTGCCACTCCATCATTGCCAAGCTGGCTGTTATTTGGGTGGGTTCCATGACCCTTTCAATTCCAGAGCTCCTTCTTTGGCAGCTGGCACAGGATACCTCATCAGTCTCTGGTGTAGTGTCTGACTACTGCACAATGAAACCTTTTCAGGAGCTGCCTGAGTCAATTTACTCTCTGGTTCTCACTTATCAGAATGCTAGGATGTGGTGGTTCTTTGGATGCTACTTCTGCCTGCCGATCCTCTTTACCGTCAGCTGCCAGCTGGTCACCAGAAGGATCAGCAGCTCAGAGAAGACTGAATGCCGTGGCAATAAGCATGGACAGTGTGAGAGCCAACTCAACTGCACAGTGATTGGCCTGACAGTAATCTATGGTCTCTGCACGATTCCTGAGAATGTCAGTAATATTGTTGTGGCCTATCTGTCTCCTGACATGACAAAACAGACCCTGGACCTATTAAGCTTGGTCAACCAGTTCTTCCTGTTCTTCAAATCTTCAGTTACTCCTGTGCTTCTACTATGCCTTTGCAAACCCCTGGGGCAGGCCTTCATGGACTGCTGCTGTTGCTGCTGTGATGAATGTGGTCAAGAAACTTCTTCCAGTGATGGTGGTTCTGAAAGCAAAATAAAAACCGAGATGTCCTCAAATATTTTGTTTGACAAGACCCGAGAGTCACCTCCCCCTGTAGGGGCCATTGGTACTCCATGCTAAGCTCAATCATCCTAGTGGTAGACCGACAGCAGTTCTTCCGCTATCTTTTCCCAAGACCAAAAGTTGTGGTTTCCTTTTAGTATTAATTGGTGAAATAGCCGGACACTGGAAGTGGGAGCTGGTGTCTATCATCTGCTTGTTCCAACACTGTGTTATAAGAACAACTTAAGAACAAGGCATCACCAATAGCTATCTCTTCTCTGCCGAACAGTTACCAAGGGTGCCCTTGACTCCCCTGATCTAGCATGACTAGAAAGGCTGCTGTCCTGAATGCGAAAGATGCTGTGGAAAGTCCCACTTGCAACCCTTTCAAGACAGAGAAATCACCTGTTTTAAAAGAGTTCACAGTACACACTAACCTATTCTGCACTGATAGAGGAACTTACTGTCCTCTTCTTCACTTCTTTCCCAGAGACAGCCTTGTATACAAAGTCAGCACTATCTAGCCTCAATAAACCTGTAGACTAAGTAGAAAAAGGTTCCAGTCACTTTATTCAAAATGTGATAGGACAATTAATCATTCTGTCAGAATCTAAAAAAAAAAAAAGGTGAATCTGTCCACACTGTATGAACTAGATTTCTTGTCCAACCAAGGAATCAGGATTTTCCAGGTTTCATTGTATCTTGTGTTATGTGTGGGGGGGGGGGAAGGGGGGAGGGGAGGGGGATTGTTTTTTTTTAAATTCACACAAAAGACCGCAGATTGGGGTATTTTGATCTATCCGTGCTTTAAGGTGACTATTATCACATGCTGTACTTTAGTGTAGATCAATTAACTCATTGTGGCATCAGTGGCAGTTTCTTGGCAATTTTGTCTGTTCTGGCATCCAGTCTGTTTTCTTCTGTTTCTCAATCTTTGACCGTCTCTTTTCACATTCATTTTTACCAACTTCTTTATTTCATTCTACAATTCCTCTGGTTCCTATTAATGAGGCTCAGAATTTCAAAGTGAATGTTTTCCTTCAAAACGATGGTGGGTCACGATTGTACCAGGAACTGCTTGGCTTTGTTCTTCTGCTTTAGTTCTTTCATTTTAACTTGCACATGAATGGTTCATGATCTGTTCTACAGTTATCTCCTGGCTCTTTGTTGTTATAATTGAGATTTTCCACCTCCTTGTGACAATGCTATAAAGGTAGTCCTGACTTATAACCACAATTGAGACAGGAACCTCTGTAGGCAATGTGATTTTGTTAAGTAAGTTGCACCCAATTTTATGACTTTTTTTTTTTTTGCCATCCCGTTAAACAAATCACACAATTGTTAAGTAAATTCATTGACTTTACTTTTTGGAAGCCCTCTGGGAAGGTTGTAAATGGTGATCATGTGACTCTGGGATGCTGCAACTGTCATAAATACATGCTGGTTGCCATTTAATCATGTGACTATGGAGATGGTGCAGTGGTGGTATGTGCAAGGACCAGTTGTAAGTCGCTTTTCTCAATGCTATCGTAACTTCAAATGGTTGTTACAAATGGTTGTAAGTCGACGTTTACCTGTAGTCAATTTGATTTCTGTAAACTCTTATCGGGCGATGTCTACATAGATGCATGTTTTTTTGTTTGCTGCAAAACTGTTAGCAGTGAAGAAATAGCAGTGAATAAATAATTAGATGGGCAGAAACAGGTACAGGATAATTGGGATTGGAAATTCTATTAAGCAATGCAGAGGTAAGTTGAAAAACCCTATGACTGTGCCATTCAGCAACAGCAGTTAGTTGGTGACATTAAGTGATGACAGTGCGATTCACTAATCAATGACCTAACATCACCATGACTTCCAACTTCCTGTCAGCTTTTTCACTGACTGTTGGGAATCTGACAGGAAGGTCATGCAGGGATGGTCAAGAGTACAAGATCCAGTCATCACTACTGCTTGTTCAGTGCCATTGTTAAGTTCAAATAGTTGCTGAAGGAATGATCACTAAACGAGGGACTATCTGTAAGCCATTCTGCTTCCTTTCTGTTTCCTAGGCTATATAGCACAGTTATGTCTCTCCACCTTCATTCCAACAATTACAAGAGACCTGTCCATACTGAGCCAACTTCAACAGAACTGCAAAGTCCCTTTCCAGTTTAAGGTTTCACATTAAACCAGTAGTAGACCAAGAGGCCCTTAAGAGGCCCAAGATGCATGTTCAAAATTATGATGTTTGTACATAAAGGGCTCTTACACTTCCTGCCCCCAGCCTCTGTATGTAGTTCTCAGGGATTTATTTATTTTTCTCAGATTTTAATTATCTTCTTTTAGAGCATTAAGTAACTTTATGAATAAATCAGATCAACATCCCTGATACCCAAAGTAAAAGATTATTGATCAACAGTAGTGCATATATGGTTTCCAGTTCTCATGCACATTGGGATATTCAGGTGGCATTAAAAATGTAGAATTTACTCTATTGGGAAGCCTAATTGGCATTCGCTTGCAGGTCTGATACATAGTATTTCTTTGGCATGTGAAATATTTACCAGAATGATGAATTTTTGTCACTATATGGTACTGCACAGCTTTTTGTGGGCATATAATCAGAGATGTTAAGTTCAATAGGGACATCTCTCTATGTTTTTTCCCTCATTGCACCAGCACCACATGAAAAAGGTACAGACACTGAGAATCTCTTTGCAGTTTTTTGCCTTTTTGGGAAACAGCTGGGGAATATGATCTGTATGTAATCTAAATGTTTCAAACACCCATGATGGAAAGCTGCCACTGTTTATGCTATTTATCAAATTGGCATCCATGGAAGTTTACACTTAGCAGTTTTGATCGTGCAAAGGTTGATTAAACTCATAGATCAATGCCCTATTGACAGATTTTATATGAAAGAAAGTGTCACAGAATACAGACAAGAGGTGAAGTGTAAGTAATGCAAGAAGCAGCAAGTTTGATTTAAGCAACATGAGATGCCCATCAAGCAATTTTCTAGATTTCTCTATTTCTTCTCTATTAAACTACCCTTTCCAAATCTGGTCCTCTGCAGATATATTGGACTAAAACTATCATCCCGATAGGTTGGCAAAGGCTGTTCTAAACTATCATTGCCCTGCAAGAATGCAATAAATGCAGCCCCACAAATAAATAAGGAACACTTAATGGAGGAGCATCTGCTGCTGTGCAGTCTTTTACTATTTTGCCCTTCTCTTGATCAGTTCTACAGCAGAGTACACAATACTTAATATATTAAAGGAAAAATCAATTTCTGTGTTTTAAACCACAGGGGCAGAAGACAACATATGGCCTTCCAGAGTTTTGTGCTCCATTTCCTTTCAGCACTTGTCAGCACCATTTTGGACTGTGAACACTGGAATTCAACCATATACAGAAACCCACGTATTAAATCCAATAAATGAGTGGGCTGTCTTCCCCAACACAGACATTATATTTGATTCAAGGGAGGGCAATTTTTTCTTTCCCCTGAGGTCATCACTTTCAGATCACTTTGTAAACAGGTCTGAAAGAAGCAGTGTGAGATATCAATCCTCTGGGTTTGGGTGATTTTTTTTTTGTTTTTTTTTGGGGGGGGGATCCTCTCTCTTCCCTCTCCCTAACATTAGGTTGTGAGAACAGAACAAATAGCCATGAAACCTTTTTTAGTAAAGATTTTTAAAGATGGGTCATCCCTGCATTAGTGACTTCTCCCACTGAATAGCAGTGCATCGATCTATGTGCCATATACGTACAATTCAGTTCCTTCTAGGAACACAGATTTCCTGTATCTTTGGTGCTGTTCAAAATTTATCTTCATTGATTTTCTGAGATTTAATATTGTTAACTCAGGTTGGTAACATTGATGTCTAAAAGGAAAGAGGTCTAACTCCAGGTATACATCAAATAATAGGGTTATACAGTTGAGCAATTCAATCTAAGCTAAATTTTAGCTCTGGGCTGCCTTGTGCCTTTAACATTTAGAGCAATAGTAAGTGAAATTATTCTTGCCATAGAGATGAAGAGATGGAAATACTCAACGTCCTTGAATGTTATGCAGCTCTTAGAGAACTTTTCAGATAGTACTAAACTACAATACCCAACCACTCCGATTATTATTATGGGGCTGATAGAAATTAAGTGTCTGAATATCTGAAAAACCAATATATTTCACCTTGTCTTAAAACTACTGTCATATGTCAAGGAGGAAACACAATCAGTTTCTTCCTATCCAGTATCTGAAGGCAAAGCTTTCACATCATAATTCCTGATAGTTGTTTTAGCTTTTTTCCTTTAAATAAGCATTCTGCACAAAATATGAATTGGAAGGATTATGCAGGGATGCACAGTATAACATTCAGTGCTCTGTTCAAGGCAGGAAAGTACTGTATCCCCAAGAAGTGATTATCCAGCTTTTGCTTGAAAATCTATGATGAGGAAGAACTGATCTGCCCCAGGATTCATTTTAGTGATGTTCTTACTATCAGCAGCTATCTTTGCAAGACAAGCTTTTCAAGAGTTACTTAACCAGTCAACAACATTGGTTGTGACTGTACAATGCTGAAGCATAAACTAATCACATTGCTTGGGCTGCCTTCAACTCACTAAAATAAAACATGGTTGGCTAGTTTGTGTATGCCCAATATTACTGGATTTGTAATTATTCCAAAGTTGATTGGAATCACTGTCTACCACCATGTGCATTGTGTAACATCTAAACCAATCACAATATGATTTTTCCCAAACTGTATTTTCATCCAGTCAAAAACTATACTTGTTGAAACTGACATAGTGGACTAGTATTGAAGAAACTTGTCTTCAAGCTTCAGTTCAACTATGTGGCCAATTGGGTGATTTGGGCTCCATTAGTATCTCTCAACATAGCCTAGCTCACCAAGTTGTGAGGATAAAAGGGAAAATAGATAAATAGGAATACCATGAGTTTTTAAGACGAATAAAGGCAGATAAATCTAAGCCATAACATTAATGTGACAGCATCACAACTATAGCTTATGCATGAATAGAATATCTCTCCCTTAGAAGGATAAATTTTACCTCAATTTTAGACCTAAGCAGTGGGTACAAATAACAGCAATTAGTTTCACAGCTAGGATGTGACTTAGTTCAGAATGTTTTGAGTTTTATTTGTATATATTGTAGTTCTTACTCATAGATGTCAACTACTTAGTGGTGGGAAATACCTCTGCCAATAAAATAAGAAGTGTGGGAAGGGAAAACAAATCTAATATTCACTGTGCATTTCTGAATTACATCCATTAGCAGTTCCTTCCATAGTGCTAATAGAGACTCAGTGGAGAAAGCTGTTCAAGCTAGTCATGGTCTAACAGCCAGATCTTTTAACAGGGTACTTACTTTACATTATGTCAGAGTTTGCTTAACATAGTTAATAAAACCACTAAGCGATAAACCAGGGTTTACAAGCAAAAAAGCTGCCAAATATCTATCCACACCACCAATACAGTATGGTATAGTCTGATGTGTGAATGAGACCAACATTAAAGGCATCATTATCCAAATTCCATCCCAAGGAAAGGAGTTACCATCTAGTCCCCTGTGCTGATCTTTTGCAGAATGACTGAACTATTCTCAAACAAGCAGGGAGAGGCTCAGATTTTCATAAAGCTTCAATACTTCTGCTTGATCCAGATGTTTCTCTCTGTTCAGGGATTGTTGTAGAATAAAACAAGCACCTTCTCAGGAGTGTTTGCTTGGTTGCAGCTCTTTTTGCTTTCAGGAGTGCTCCTCCCCTAATTTCTCTGAGAGTTGAAGCTCCCTGTACTCTGCTTTCTTTGGATTGCACCCTCAAAAGGGAGAAACGCCCAGAGAGAGGGAGGCAGTTGCTAAGGGATGGGCTGCAACTGCCACAGGGAGATCTGTAAGGGCTTTGTAGGGAATGACACCCACAGTCCCTTCATGGGCCTGCTGCCATGGAGACAAAGCCTCTGTCTATGTACAAAGAAAGTGATGTTTGGACTGCTGCCCCCATTAGCAAACAGGAGAATGCCTGGGGCAGCTATGCTTTCTGTCTCTTGAAGAATCATTTCTTCTGAGCCTTTTCGTCCTTTCCATCTCCCAATTCTCCCTCTCCTAAGAAACAGGGAAACCCCTTTGCTCTGGACCGTGAGTATTTTTTGGCTTATACTCAAAATACAAGGAATAGGAGGAAAGGAAGAAATTGTTCACATAAATGTGCTGTTTATTTAATTTATTTATGTACATCACTTAGACTCCACCCACTTCAACAAAGTCTACGTGGCTAGAGTTGATGAAGCAGCACCAGCAGCTGTACATAAATCACTGTAGACAGTAAAACAGCAATGGTTTGATAAATCAGCACTTCTCCAAATTTTGGCCATAATACCAATACAACCAAAGACACATCCTTTCTTATTTCCATGTAGCCTTCACATAAAAGTATATCAGAATATTTTTTTTGACTCAACCATTTTTATTTGCATCAGTGGTAGCGATGATGCTGGACTGTAATTCCCATCTCTGCAACAACAAAGCTACTAGGGCCGGTGGGAATAACAGCCCCTCCAGTTTAAAAAAAAAACTCAGGACGCTACATATATGAAAGCTAACGTATAATTGTTACCAACATGTGCTGGAAATATTTCAAGTGACTGAAGCCAGACTGAACAATTATGACACAGATACAGAGTGAGAGGAGGCTGCTGTCTTGATTCATGACTCTTGATCCAAGCCTTACCAGGATGGTTGAAGGGTGTGCAGCCAAAGCACTAGTGTGACCTGAATATCTAGCAGTTTAACAGGGGAATGGATGGGAGCTCCTATTCATACTATCCTCTCCCTGCTGGCTTCCTCTGAGCAAGGGCCAAGCAAGAACAATGCTGGGCTTGTTGTCACAGCTCCTGGTTGGTCAGAACATTGGGGGTGGGGAATGGAGGGTAGAAAAAAGAGACCAACCAAGCCTTCCTGGAATACTGCAGACTGGGGGAGGGCAAGCATTTCAAAGAAGTTGAAATCAGGAAGGATAAACTTCATTCAATTCAACCTCCCCGTCTCCCTCCCCCCAAAAGCATGCAAATACACAGGGCAGCTATTTCCAAGATGATCGCTCAGACTTGTTACTGTTGGAATAAAAAGAATCTCGAATGATCCTAGTATACAAGGGTGAGATGGCAGAAACAGTTCCATGATTTGCATAGCTGCTGACATAAGATTTAAAAAAGCAGTCATATTCCTGTAATTCACAAGATGTGGGAGGTACTGTCATTTTGCCCTGATCTCTACAGTGCATAAGGGTAAGAAGACAGCAGCAGTTTTAACTATGGCCCTGTATGGAAGACATGAGCAGTTGCTGCGTGAAGATTATAACAAGACCAAGAGTAGAAAAGAGTTCCATAATCAAGGTGTCATCACTGAAAGGGAAACTGTTTCTACTGGCAGTCCTACAGTTCAATTTATAGATCACTACAAGAGGACATGAACTAGAATATTCATAGGTGATATGAGAAGGCAGTTAATTCTGACTACTATATAGATAGAATTTATAGTCAAATGTATCCCATAATCCATCGTAGAAAGCAGGGTTTCCATGGCAAGTTGTAGGGGTTTCCTCAACAACACAAGCCAATTAGGAGATTCTTTGGAGATTTAACTTAAAAATGCAAACAGATAATGCACTGGGATTTTCAGTGGCTATTCAGTGGCATACTAGACTGGGGGATTAATCCAAATTCAAAGCAGCTAATCATGCTCAATTCAAATCAAAATTTACTTACAGCCCAAGAGGAAACATGCCAATCATGCTGACAGAGGATCTACAGAAATCCAAAACAACTGGAAAGCATTATGTTGGGGGGGGGGGAGAGAACAGAGCTAGGATATATTTTTTATTTACATAAAAACTCCCATAACACTAGCTGGGGTAATAGTTTTAGCACTTGCTCAGACCATTCCTCTTTGTATTCCAGAGATATCCAATTAGTTATACAATATAGCTTCTTGGATTGATCCTGAACTAGATTCTAAAATGCTGAAGTTATCATGGATCAGAAATTGAAAAATAAAATATCTTTAAACTAAAGTCAAAATATAAAGTTTTATTAGAGTGTTCCAGTCAGTTTTGTATAAGAGAAAAGTTATGTTATATTCTAGAAATAGAGCTACACTATTGTGTTGTCTAAAGGAACACAAACAAATTTCTGGCAAAATGGCAAAAACATCTAAGATAACAGCAATGCCTGATCACCAAGTAAGAAGCCATTTATTAATTGGCTCAAATATTCTCTTGCTGTCTCTGCTAAACATCTGTTTCTTAACATCAGATTTATCCCCCTTATTGGCCTACTATTTCCATGGTCATTGAGAAAGTTAGCTGAGAATAATGGGAATCATAGTCTGATCGACCTGAAGAATATTCTGTTGCAGAAGTCTCACTGAAGTATCCCAAAAAGAAGAGCCTCACATCTTTATCAGAAGAGGCTTAGCTTGGTTCCTTCCTAACCTTTCTAGAATGACACTTGTAACATTTGTAACACACTCCTTTATTTATTATTGTGGTCTCTGTTTTCAAGACAATGGAGGGTTTTTTGCTCTTCCGCAATAGGAAAAAACCCTCAGAAGAATAAAGTCTTCGGATACAGCATAGAAAAGGAAGTATGGACAAACCACCTGAAGAAAAAAGGTAACAGTGCAACCACCACCAACATAAAATTGTTAATTTATTGTTATTTTGAGCCAAAAAAGTACTGTTACAAGATTTGTTTTCCAGAGGTCAAAGTGTGAGCCAAAAATGTATTTTAAAAAAGGAATAAATGACACTATACAATTGATTAAATTAAAAAAGTAAAATGCTTTCATGTGCAGTTCTGTGAAAATGAGGAGAAGAGAAAAAATGAAATTAGAAAACACCCTCCCCTCTTGAGGGAAGCAGCTCGTGGCAGGATGGGCCCTGCGACTTTACACCTGTCCTTAGCTTACATGGGACAGAAAGAGATATAGCCACCCACCAGCATCAACTATCTTTATAAGGAACAGTATTAGCTTATCGCATCTTGAAATATTTTTCATAGCTTTACTTCCTGAACTTTTCTGCAGCTGCTTTTAAGTCCTAGAGTGAGTCGAGAAGAGATATAGGAGCAGTAGCTTAGTCTGACCTCCCTTAGCCAGGAATATCATGGCCTTTGCCAGAAACCCAAGCACGCTATAATCCAAGGGATTTCTTACACAAAACCCACAGAATGAAATTCCCTCTTCTACTCGATTATCCTAAACCTTCACCTCTAAGTTTGAGAAGCAAAGTTTCCATACCTCTGCGTGCACTGGTGGAAGGAGGAGGAGGGATATAAGCTTAAAGGACATCGAGAAAGAGTCCTGGCTCTTACAGCTTCATCTTGAGCTCTGAGCAAAGATAGCCTTTTCTACATACCTTTCCTGCTCTAGAATTCAATTAAGGTCTGCGCTTTGAGTGAACCATCCTATGAACTCTGTCTTGCTCAAAAGGCTTTTGAATGGAACCTTTGCATAAGTCATTCTGTTCCTCAAGAATCCACAAAGGTCTGAGGGAGGAGACAGTCTAAAACATGGACTCAGTGAATGCTGGCGATTCAAACTTAGTCATTTTGGCAGTGCACCAGAATTCTAGGTCCTCTGCATAGTTACAGGATGCATACTATTCACTGCTTACTTCCATTCAGGGAAATATCCTGATCCTTGCAAAGAAAGCTGCCTTACAGGTTTTCAAAGAGAGGGAATGCATCCAGCATATATCAGGTACACAGCAGCAGCAAGAGATGGTGCTCTGTATCTTCAAGTGCAAGGTGAATGAGATTTAAAGCTCAGATCGAAGAGCTGCGCCTCCTGCCTGCTAGAAAACAGCCAAACTGGCCACTGTTTCCAAGGATTTAGTGGCAAAGGGGGAAAAAACTTGCGTTGGCTCTTCCCTAAAGTCTTGCACAGACGATTAAATGTGAATACTGCTCTAGGAGGCTCTCCTGGGGATGCCTCCCCCCCCCATTAATCATGCCATATACAGAAGGACAAAAGAAGTGCGAAAGATGGAAGGAGAGAGTTATCTTGCAGGGAAAGTATCACCCAAAGTTATGCTCTGTACCCAGCCAGATCCCACTTGTTCTGTGGCTGCTTGTGACATCCCCAATACTGCATTTGTTACTTTCCCACCCCATCCATTAGCTGCTGCCCCCTTGACAGCTGACAGGCCCCATTTAGTAACAGTATAATTGCTTAAATTAAAAAATTAAAATATATATACATATATTTATATATATATATATACTGTACACACACTGACAACAACAGAACAGTGCCAAAATCAGAGTAAGGAGCAAAAGAGAGGAGGAGGCAGACAGTTTCTTTATAATAAAAACAGGAGTTCAATCTCAGCAGAAGAGGGTTCTGGTGTCCCCTAAAAATACCCATCTAGGGAAAAAGAAGTGGGCAAGAGGGATGGAAAGAGCAGGAGATGGGAAAAGAGAAAAGAGGAGGTGCGCCTGGCTTTTACAATTGCATCTTCCTGATCCAAAACTTGGACAAAGAGCTCTCAGCTTCGCCGGGACTTTGAATGCTGAATAAGCCACTGTAGGGTGATATCTGTGAAAGAGAAGGTAACAATTTATGATCATTGAGAAGGAAGATATGCTAAGCTTTTGTCTCCTTACCTGGAGGTAAAATAAAATGTGCAGATGTCTGCCCAGCTAAAAGTCAGATCTTTTCTCAAATGTTGGCTGATTCAATCTTGCAACCCAACAGAATTGATAGAGGACAAAGGGTGATGTGTCCAAACTCTTCCCACTTCCATCTATGAAATGAATGGAAACCCCAAAGGCATACAGAACCCTCGTAATAAAACTGACTATAGACTCAGCTGACTTAGCTGAACCTGTCCACATTATGGACAAAACCAGCAACTGGTTGCCTCCTCAAAAAAACTCTAAGATTTTGCTGCAGATTCAACCCTCATCAGAACCTTTTGAGTTGTTACATACCCTGACCTTTCAATCTTTCCCAGCCTTTTCTTTTCCAGCTTACCAATGTTGTCTTTTTCTTTGCAAGAGATTGAATAGCAACAGATCTCGCGGTCCTGGATGGCGGACAAGTTCCTGAAAGAGAAGTAACAGCACAAAAGATCAGAAGTCTTAAAAAAGAAAAAGACAACTCACACAAAAGAATCATTGCCAACCAAAAAGAGTGATAAAATGTGTCCCAGCAACCTGCAGCTTCAAAAATAATGAAAAGAGGATGAGTTCAGAACTTTTCCTTTTGAATGATGACCTCACTACTCATGAGATTCTGCCATCCTCATTTATCATCTCTATCCACTCTGGGTCTCCTAAAATTTCGGGAATGTTATCCCACAGCCAATCTGATTTAGGCATATAAGAGTCAGGTATTATTCACATAGGCTTCATGCAAGCTTTTACAAGATCCCGGCACCTTTAAAAATAAAAGCCATTTTAACTTGATTTCCAGGATAAAGTATGAGGAAAAATAAATAATAAAAATAAATATAATAGTTTCCATTACTAAAGTGCAACAAATGGATAACAATAGTATAGGAAAGCTCTTAAACGTTGAAGATTGACAAATTTCAACTGGCAATGTGTTCCAGAAGCAGACAAGTGAAAGGGTTTTCATATTCGCACACTGTTGGTATGGTTAAAAACATGATCTCATTACTGTATGTATATAGAACAGACTGCCTAAATTAGCTCTGACAGCCATACCTGATTAAAATATGCTGTAGAAAGGTCCACCCAGCAATTAGATAGGACTAACATGAACTCTGCTATGTGCTATTCCAGAAAAGCCTATGAGCCTGAGTGTGTAAGCAACATGACAGTTTCTTCTTATAAAGAAGCATAGATTTTGAACAGCAGAGCAAATATGACACTGCCTTCTGGTGAATGGTCAACTCTTTCTTAACTTTGAAGGTGCAAAATTGGGTGAAAGCTGGTAGTTAACATTTGTAGCCTATATTCAAAGTTTGAGGAAGGCAGGGCTCTATTGGAATCTGTGAGATCAAAATGTCCCCAAATTCTAGGCCATTCAAGCCCAGATGGGTAACTTTGCTGAAAGAGCAGACTTGGGCATCATTCACGGAAAGCACACCAAACACCCTGAAATAGCAAAATAAAATAGTACGTGTTAGTCCCTGTTATCTCTTTCACCTCAGTCCAAAAATACTAATGGCACTGGCACACAATAGTGTGCCCAAACTCACTTGCCAAGAGAGGGGTAAAAAAAAAGTAGGGAAGATTTGGCGTCTCACTTGCCTAAGAAGATCTGCATAAGATTATGGGCTCCTTCAGATATAATCATCTTAGCTTACACCATCTTTACAGAAAAGTATTAGTTTCTTATTGCAGGATGCTGAAAAGTGCAAAGGAACAGGTTTCAAAACCATAATCTTACAGGGAAAGTGGAACACGATAAGGACAGCAGAAGCCCCCACAGGATCCTTCACAGACAGAACTTGGCCAAGGATATTTCTTCCCCTCTCATAATTCCCTTCTTTTTTTTTAAAGCTGCCTACTTTGAATGAGTCCTTGCTTTCTTGAGTCTTCTCCTTATTTTAGCAGAAAATATTACTATAAAAACAATTCCTGAAATATGTGAACTCTGCCGACAATATTGTTCAGCCTATCAGGGGGAAAAGGAGAAATGAAAAATACTTGCCTGCCTATAGTGCCATGGTGCCACCATGTGGTAAAGGCAGTGAAAAACTGAGAGTATGTTGGTTTCTTTCAGCAAACTGAATTTCTGTGATCCAATATAGGTTCATATTGCTTTTATTTCCAGGAATATCCGTGGACTGTAATTTTCTCAATAAGTATTTCTATATTGTTCTATCTATAACAATAGGACACAGAATCCAAAGAAGGAGCTTCATGGTCAGAAACCCTATTATCAGTGTTCAAATAATGCAATATCCAGTTGCATTTTGATTTCCAAAATGGCTTTTAATCCCATAGGGGTTGCAAAACCATTTGTTGAAAAAAAAAAAAAAATCTGTGGATGGCTATAGCTCTCTAATTTGTCTTGAAATATACTAAGGACTAAGGAGAAATTTTCTAACAGTAAAAACAATTAGTCAATGGAACAGCTTGCCTCCTAGAGTTGTGAGTGTTCCATCGCTGGAGGTTTTCAAGAAAAGACCGGACATCCATTTGTCCAGGATGGTATAAGGTATAAGGTATAAGCGGTATATAAGTCTCATAAATAAATAAATAAATAAATAAGGTCTCCTGCAATGGGCAGGGAGCTGGACTAGAAGACCTCCAAAATCCCTTCCAGCCCTATGATTCTTTGCTTTCTCAATGCTTGAAACCATGTGGCGCACAACATGTTTTGTCACTATGCTCTTTTCCAGTTATTTCAGTTCTGAAGCAAATAGCTGATACTCAGCAATGCTTCCTGTGCTCTTATCCCCAAAGCCTTTTGCTCTTTCTGAGATTCATCACCACCATCATCATATATGGATTCATGGGATAGTATCCCAGAAGAGAAACTAATTCAATCTTATTTACTGTTACCTGCTTTCCTGGCTAAAAAAATTCCAATGTACTATCAATAAACTACACTATATTTGAACATAGCAATCTCCAAGGCCTCAGATGATTTGCAAACTCATATATCGTCCCAAAACAAAATTATTACACAATTTATTCATTACCACTACCATATGCAAATGACAATATTATATCAAATACAATTGGCAACCTTTAAAATGCCATTAAATTCTATGCTGCCTTTTCTATAGCAAACTAAAATGATTCTTCTTTGGAATTCCATTAAGAGATGTAACCATGTAATGAATTAAGTTTTCTTTTATAACCAAGATTCTCAACAATGAAGGGCATTAATTCATAGCATCTCTGTAAAAGCAAGTAATCTAAATAGCAAATGCACACCTAAAAAATACAGTCCATAAATCAAGTTGTTAGACTTGTAAAAGTTCGGGAATGAATGCCTTGGCAAGCTTCAGTATCATATACTCTACTTCAGATGTTCAACTAGGTAGAAGTCTTAGAAATACTGCCTGCCA